>NW_021167122.1:0-581151 GCF_003942205.1 Apiotrichum porosum | reverse complement strand
CCGGAGGCGTGATTGCGTGTGGCGGTAACGGGCCGGCGTGGGCATCAAGGTGGCGAACAAGTGGGTGTTGCACCGTGCATTGTATCTGACCCACGCAGCCTCGTCCTGGCCATCAACCAGATCGCCCTTGCCGAGGGTCTCGCGCTCGGAAAGGCCCTCGACATTGACCCAAGCTCATGGACAGTATCTTCAACACGTCTTCGGTGGGTGATGCGATAGCAGGAAGACTGTCCCAAAGTCCAGGCTGACGTTTGGTACAGCCCAGTCGTGGTCGTCCAAGGTCAACTCGCCCCTGCCCGAGGTCGATGGCTCGCCCGGTTCGCGCGGCTACAGCGGCGGTTTCCAGGCCAAGCTCATGCTCAAGGTGAGTCAAACGGCAGCTGTGGGCGGGGGGTCTTGCTCGCCATGTACAAACACCGCCGCCACGAGCAGCGAGGAAACGTGTCCCCACTTTGCCTCAGTCACCGCCACACCTCCCACTCTCCTCTCGTACATGACCACTGACCTCTGTGCGCAGGACGTCGGACTCGCGCTCACTGCCGCGCACGTCCACTCGCTCCCGACACCCCTGACGTGGGCGGCCAAGAGCGTCTACGATGCCGTGTGCGCCGAGGGCGACGGATCGATGGCGTCCAAGGACTTTTCGTGAGTACCAAGCCAGAAAACAGAAAGTAGGAGGGAAGGAGCCGTGTGTAGCGATTGGACTGTGGGCTTTGGGAGCTGCTGGGAGCGTCCAGCAGTGGTGGGTCCGGTACACGCATTCGAGAGGAACTGGGCAGTCGCCGGAGACGGAGACCTGTGCGAGCGTGCAGCGCGTGCCTCCTTGCGCAGTCTTTCTCCTGCGGCCACCCGCCGGACGAGCGAACATGAACTGTGCTGCCTCCGTCGGCTTTGCAAGGTCCATGATCCATGATCCATAACCCATGTCCACGCGCTCCGGGGTATGCGGGATGAGCCTGAACTCGATCAGCAATGTCCCGAGAATGTGGAATACAGGGTGGTGGTTTGCTGGCCGGGGGGCAGTGTAGACACAGGGCCTGTGTCGATGAAGAGAGACTTGGTATGACTTGGCATGCGCTGACACACGTTCTGCAGAGTGGTGTACGAGTGGCTGAACCAGAAGCGCGCCGAGGGAGTCGAGCAGGGATGGAAGGACGGCGGCGGGATCCCTCCTGTGAGCAAGTGAGCAGGAGGAGAAAATGAGCACAGTGGGGCAGTGGCGGCAGAGGCAGTAGGATGCGGTCTCGCACTTTTGAGTGTCTGTGAGAGATGGTTTATAGCAGCATGATGAAGAAGCGGTTGTGAAGATACTCGCAGCATACTGGCGCGATTACTGCGACGTGCGCAGTGAGCCTTGGATACAGCTGGCAGTCCAGAACAGGCGGGAAGAGCTGCTGCAGAAGAACTTAATCGCATCGTGACGACTGGAAAACGCGGGCCGTCAAGCGAGACAGACCAGCAACGGGGGTTATATGGAGGGGGCTGCGCGCGGGAGGGGAGGGAGGGCGGCAGCATGTTCGATGTTGCCGCTGTTTGTTGTTTCGTCGGCAGGAACACAACATGGCAACACCAACACTCACGGAAAGACATATGCATGATGTCCAGCATAAAGAGGCCAGAGGAATGCAAGACGCGTTAAAGACACGGGTACACGGGGGCGGGGGGCGACGCGGTGTGCAGAGAGGAATTGTTGCGACACAGATCTGGGGGTCTCCGGGCCAGGGAAGGCAGAAAAACACCACCCACCCCCCGTTTACGGCACACCTTGCGTCCTCGCTCGTCGTCGTCGTCGTCGTCGTACGCGGCGCGCTCGTTCGGATCCATTGGCAGCGTTTGCACACTCCACCCCACTCTCCCTGCTCTGTCGCTCCACACTCGTTTATCCCTCCCCACCGTCATCACCTCCCTCTCCATCACTCCCCCTCTCTCTCCCACACTACTGTCCACGCGGGCCATTGCATCGCCCTCTCCCCCCGCGGTCCGTGCGCCACCCGCTACGCCGCCGCCGCCGTCGCTGCTGCTTCTGGTGTCGCTGCTCGAAACATCGACACTCGACACAGGCTATTCTTGATCGCGCTATCGTCGTGCGCACACCCTCGGCACTGTTGCTGCACATCCCCGTGCGACACTCCCAACCCCAGCCGATACCTTCTCTCTCGCCCATCCCCGTGTCCTCCCTGTCACTCCCGTGGCCACCTCGTGTCTGATCGCTGTCTTCCGGTCTTCCCGCGCTCCCAGGCCCGAGCGAGAACAGCTAGGCTCCACCGACGCCGCCGCCTGGTCCTGGAACCCCCGTGCGCACTGGTGCGCGTGTAGGCGTAGCGTGCTGCCTCTGCCGGCGTTGCCTATTTCACAGTTGTCCAACTCTGTCATCCTCTGCCATGTCCCAGCTCCGTGACGTTTATAGCACCAGTGAGGTGGACTCATCCGGCGCAACGACTCAACCGACCGCTGCCAAGAACGACGATACCCACCGGTTCACCATCTCAGACTATCTCGACCAGGCTCAGGCTCTGGGTGTCAACAACGACGGCCCCGCTGCCCCCTCGCCCTCGTCGTCGTCGTCGCCGACCACTTCAGGCCCCATTGCGCGCGTACAGGCTGGACCTTCGCGCCCACCACGGCCAGACGCTGACCTCGACATTGAAGCCATCTCTTCACCGCCGACTAGCCGTCAACACTTCCCCCTGCCCCCTACTTCTTCGACTTCCACCACACGCGCGCAGCAGACCCCACTGCGCACTCCTCCTCGACAAGCCCACGACGTTCTTGGCGGTCTCACCAGCTCTGGCAGCGGTGTCCTTCCTCCCGTGGTGTCTCGTTCAACCCCTCCCTCTTCCTCTTCTTCCCAACCACTCCCACCCACAACGTCGCCCAAGTCGCTCACCCCGCCGCGCCTGTTGCGAAAGCCCGTCCGGGACCCTCTCGGCGTGATGATATCCCCTCTCGGCCCTGGGCCAGAACCCTACCCGGTAAGTCGGCCCATGCCCCAAGCTCAAAGGCCTGGAGTTGCCCACGTTGACAACTGTGTTTATATTTTTCGCTCGTCCTCCAGCTAACGGCCCGTCAGAACTCGCCAGACGGAAACGCGTCCGACATTAGCGACAGCAGGACGTCACAGGACGTCTACGTTCCCCAGCTCACGTACCCTCCCCAGAGCAGGTACCCGGGCTACTCGGACTCGCGCCCGGCTTACATGGGCGGCAACAACCGGCCATCACCGCCGCGCGGGCCTGTCGCTGGTCATTCGACAACGTCGCCCACACGACCGGGGATGAGCATGAACCAGAAACAGCAGAGCGCGTTTGCACGGCAACAGACCCACCAGCTGCCGCCTGGCGCGGCCGCTTCTGGTCCCCCCATGACCATTGACGGTGCGCTGATGTCGCCCACGACCCAGGGTGTGCTGTCCGACGACGAGGACGACGACGACGATGAAAAGCATGCTGCGCCACCGTTGCCGGAAAAGTCGCGCAACTCGGTCGCCGCCGTGCCGCCTGCGCCTGTCAAGCTCAGCCGCGGGGACAAGGCCGGCGTACAACTGCGCAAGCTCATTCCTGCGTCCTTGGCATGTCGCCTGCTGCTCCTGACCGTCTTCCTCGAGGCCGTGATCGACATTGCCATCCAGGCCAACATTCTGTGGCGGTTCCAGCTCGAGGTCGACAGCGCCGAAGAGTCGTCAGACACGACGTCCTCGGCTCTCGAGGCTAACAAGCGCCGCTTGCCCGTCTATCTTTACATTTTCGTCACGGCGCATATCGTCCAGCTGGGACTGACAGTGTACGCCATCCGCACGCGAAACACCATCCAGGTCATCGGCTTGGCCATTTTCAACGGCCTCTTTGTCATCTACGCCGGTATTGAGATTGAGGAGATTCGCAACATCCTCGGCAACACGACACCGGCGGCAAACGCCCAGACGACACACAACTTGCTCACGCTCCCGCTCAACGTCCTGACGGCCATTGTCATTGCCGTCGTGGCCGCGTCCGAGATTGCCGTCGTGGTTCTCACATGGTTTATCTGGCGCGAATTCGGTTGGCGAATCTACCGCTTCTTGGGCGCCGACCTGCGCATCCGCCGCTTCTACCTGCAGTACCAGATCTTTGAGTGTATCTGCTGCTTTTCATTCTTCTTCTTTGCCGGATTCGGCGTGCAGGTGAGTACGAGGGAAGGAGCTGGGCGACCCGTGACAGGTCATATCCAGCTTTTGTTGTTCCAACCTAACCGTCCCTCTCCAGTTCGCGCTGCTCGTCCTGAACAATTCCGACCCGGAGTACATCATCACGTGGATCATGTTCCCCGTCCTCCTCGTGTGGCTCGGGCTCGGCGTGATCGCCGCCCGCCGCGAACTGATGTGGGGCATGGTCGCGTTCGTCACGGGCCTGCTCTGCGGCACCGCCTATTTCATCTACAAGCTCGTCCGGATCTGGACCGACCGCGCCAAATACTCCATGGTCGCGAAATCGCTCACGGCGTTTGGCTGCCTGTCGCTCGTCATGATCATCCTGTGCACGGTCTACGGCTCGATCGTGTGGCACAATTTCGGCAGGGGGCTCAAGGAGCATGTGGCCGATAAGAAGAAGGACAAGAAAGAGGAAAAGAACCAGATGATGGCCCTGTCGCCGCAGTACAATGCCGGAGGCTTTGGCGGGCTCGGACACGCCCCGACTCGGCAGCACCACAGGCTCACGATCGATTAACGCGCGCGCGCGATGCGACTGGACTCTTACGGACGCGAACCGACCCCATTCGGACAGCTACACGGCGCGCAGGACTCTCCCCGTCCTCCCACGTCTTTTAACCCCCCCCCCCCCCCCTCCTACACCACGCGGCTGGCTCCGTGTCCATTATTCTCCTGGGTTATTCTGCCGCTGCTGTGTCGCCGCCTGTCCCACGGGGCCGGCCCGTCTCGTCTGTCTTTGCATTACTGTACTGTTGTAGAAAATGTGCAATGATGCGTTTTGCACACACCCACGGGCCACATGGAACAGGACAAGGACAAGGACAACGAAAGGGTACATTAAAAAAGGACAAGAAACAAGCTACTTTTCTACAACACAGGCTACAGGCCTACAGGACCGCAGGGAACGAGCTGCCCGACGCGGAACTGGGGATGGACGAGCGGGGGCCCATGAGGCTCGACCTGCGGTCCTCGGGGCTCTCGGGGATGGTGGTGAGCGACACGCGCGAGCGGGTCTCGGACCACTGGTCGTCGTGGCGATAGAACAAGCCGTACGAGTCGACGTTCCACGGCGTGGCGGCCGGTCCTGGTGGTCCGGGGCTGTCGTCCATGAGGATATCGTCCATGGCGTCCATGGCGTCCATGGAGTCCAACCCCTCGTCCATCTCCATCTGGGCGTTCACGGGCGATTGGACGAGCTCGAGGAAGTGGGGCGACGGGGTCTGCGGATCCGGGTCTGTCCAGTTATCGGGGGACTCGTCCTCGTGATCCCAGGTGGACGGGTACGGCGGCGAGTCGAACGCGTATTCTGAACGGCTAGCCTCACTCGAGTGGCGACTGGAGCGGGGGGTGAAGGGGTTGCTGGAGTGGGCCGAGTGGTGCGAGGGCACAGGAGTCGACTGGGCACTGCCACTGCGCTGAAGGGGTGGTTCCGACGGCGAGTGGTGGCTGCTGAGGCTGTACTCGTCCGCATTCACGTAGCCCGCCGGGACGGTGTATAAAAGGCCGCTAAACGAGTGGTCGATGTCAAAGATGTGGGGCGCGTTGGCAGTGGACGCGTGCAGCCATGCCGTGTCGTCCGTGTGCCATGACATTGCAGAGCGGTCGTACGAGTGGTCCGAAGAGTCGGGAGAGGCGCGAGGCCGAAGAGCTTGCCTGGGAGTTGCGACAGGCGAGGGCGAGTCGGCACTGACATGTGGCGGGGTCATACGCTCGCCAGTCACTTCAGGCTGGGTGGGTTAGGCAGACAACGGAAACCCCATACCCACTGCTGCAATGTCCAACTCGGCAACGTCGACGCCGAGCTCACCGCCAAATGCCGTCGCCAAGTCGAGCGCGGTACGCAAGAGGTCGGCGAGGGTGGCAATGTGCTGAGGGGTGCGCTGAGCGACTGGCGCGATCGACATGGGTGCTCGAGAGTCAGATTCGACTCGAGGCAAAACTGCGTTCTGGGTAGGCCTTTTTGGGGTTGTCAGTGATGATGAACCAGGTGGGTCAAGTTGCGATCCCTACTCAGAGTGCACAGTAAGGATAGATCCAAGACTGTTCAGCGATTCCGAGGTGGTAAAGTTGTTGCCGACAGCCAGAGCACAGCTCCCTTGAGGTCCGGTCTGAGCACGTGTCCCCTGTTGCTGATTAATGGTGCCAGAACCAAGCGCGGCGGGGCTCGATTGACGGTTGGGACTGGGGAAGACGGCGCGGCGGTAGAGAACGCGCTCGGGAGTGGTACTGCCACAAATGTCAGTTGTGCCCAGAAAGGTTCAACTCACGCGGCACGGAGGCTGCTGCTCCTCACTGGAATGCCGTCGCGGGTCAACCTCTTGACGAGGTTGGTAATGTCGCCTACACAAGCCGGGGGAGATCGAGTCTGGGACGCCTGGGCAGCCTGGGCAGCCTCACGCTCTTGGACAAGGCGACTGAGAGAAACAGGTGACCTGAGTCGGTGTCAGCTTGCAACACCCCCAGGTGCCACCTACAGATCGACCGAGGACTGGCGACGGCGCGCCGACATGGCCGACGAGCGGCCCGAGTGGTCGCGAGGGGAGACACCGTAGTCGCCTGGAACGGGGCTGTTTATGCGCGAGGGAACATAAAAGGTACGTGTACGCCGGAGGGAAGGCGTCGATCTATGAGAGTTAGCACTGTCTCCATAGTTCAACTCACCGCTGGGAACGTTGCGAGGCGGCGCTCTGTGGACGTGCCGAGTCTTGCTTGCCAAGTTGCTGAAGGGTCTTGTTCATAGGAGTCGCCTCGCTGGTGGATGTATCCCTGCGTGACGCCTTGGGGGTGGTGCCCTCTGGCTGGCCCATCCAGGCAAGAGGGAGGGAAGGTCGCCTGCGCGCAAGTGGTGAGGGCACCTTGGCCATCGGCGTCGCGTTACCATCGACCTCGACAGTCTCCTTTGCACGGCTGCGATCTCGGGGACGAACCGTGTCGTCATCGTGCTTGCCAGTCCGGCAGTGCACAGTACACGCACACGGAGGAGCACGAGGGAAGGCGGTGTGGTGCTCCCCCGCTTTGGCGATACCCCAAGTCGCCATCGGGGTAGGGCCAGGTGTGGGGACACCGAGTAACTGCCCAGCACCGGTACCAGCCGCTACGCTCGTGTCAGACGCAGCAGCAGCGACACGGACAGCAGGGTGTGGTGCGGCTTCAAACTCGGTGAACACAAACGACGCGCCAGAGGGATGGAGGCCCGGGTCGAATGGCGCTGGCGAGCTCGCGGTTGACGGTGGCCATTGCAGTGGGATCAGGATACCGGGAACAGTGACCGCGGGCGAGGCTGGGGTGGGTCGAAAGGTGAAGAAGAATGGGCCCAAGCGGGTCTCTGTCGCTGTTGTCACGGGGGAAGAATGGTGTGCAGGGGACGGGGGCATGCTGGCGGCTGGGGGCAGGTGGAGGGTGAAGGGAGGAGGGATGGACATGGACGGGGGAGAGAGATGAGGGAGGATGCTATATACACAAGGACCAGCCTGGTACAGCAATGGTGAGAGTACGGAGGAGGGAGGAGGGAGGAGGAGTGAAGGAGGAAGAAGAATGTGAAACAGAAAAGGAAGGCGTGCAGATGAGTGGACCACGGTGGACGAAATCAGTCGCGCCAATGTCCACCCCGTCGTTTTTGCTGCTGGCATGCTATCCATATGGTCCCAAGCGTCCCCACACAAAACAAACTATTACTCTCTGATGACCGGTGCAACTCGTTCTTGCAACACACTCTTTTAGTCCTTTAGTTGTCCTGGAAGCAAGTGTGTCAGCTTTACGGCCGCATCTCATGACCGGGCAGCTAAAACTCACAAGGTAGTTGGTAGCGACATAGACAAGGGCCCAGATCGAGCCACCAAAGAGGACGAGGAGGCCCAGGACAATACCGAGGATAAGCTTGATAGGGAAGTCCTCGGGCTCGTTGAGCTTGGACATCTTCTCCTGGAACGCCTTCTCCTCCTCGGGGTCGTCGAGCTTGGGCCTGATGAGGCCCTTGGCGCGGAGGTCGTCCATGAACTTTTCGCGGCGCTCGGCGTCCTGCTTGGCGCGGTTGGCCTTGACAAGCTCCATGTACAGGCCTGAGCGGGCGTCGGTCGACATGGGGTCGATACCGGTCTGGGCGGCGGCACCGTTGGCGCCGGCCTTGACCTCGAGGAAGGACGGGTAGTGGTGCTCAGCCCACTTTTCGACGCGAGCGCACGAGATGGAGATCTTGAGCATGTTGGGGTCGTCCATGGGCACCTTGCGGTGGATGGAGCGGGCATAGTCGCGGAACATGTAGGCAACGTCGCGGGGGTTGGAGCTGCGCATGATAATCTGGAGAGCCTGGCCCTTGCGGATCTTGACGTTTCCAGTGAAGATCTTGGGGTTCATGAAGCAGACATCGAGGGTGGCCATGGCCATGACGGCGGGGATGGCGACAAAGTTGAACACGGACTGGTTCTTGAGGAGGGTGAGGTAGTCGAGAGCGTCGGTGGCGTGGCGGAGCGCGTCAAGGACCATGTTGTTGGCAGCCCACTGAGCGTCCTTTACGCGGGCGGGCTCACAAATCTCCTCCTGCGACTTGAAGCCGTACTTGCTCCAAATGGCCTTGGGCCAGAAGCCACGGCCCTCGTCAACGTCCTCCTTGATGTCACGGTAAATGTTGGTCTTCTGCAGCAGGAGACCCATCGAGTTGGACAGGGTGAGCTGGTCGGCAATGAACGAGCGCTCCTTGCCCGAGGCGGCGAACAGGCCCGAGAGACCCTCGCCGACGAGGCCAGCGACGTAGTGGCAGTACAGGTCATAGTCGGCAATGCTGTCAACCTCGGCGACGGGCCTTTCGGGGGTGGCGAGGGCGGCATAGTCGGCCATACCGGCACCCATCCTGCGGGTGACGTTGGCAATGACCTCCTGGTAGCCCTTGTCCA
Source organism: Apiotrichum porosum (assembly GCF_003942205.1). Lineage (NCBI taxonomy): Eukaryota > Fungi > Basidiomycota > Tremellomycetes > Trichosporonales > Trichosporonaceae > Apiotrichum > Apiotrichum porosum. The sequence continues at coordinate 572,076 of NW_021167122.1, read as the reverse complement.
GGATGGCAAACTCCTTCTGAATGTTGTCAAACTCGACCAGCACAATGCGGTCCTTCTCGTTGGGGCCCGACTGGCTAAAAGTCCATCCGGGCTCGTAGAGCTTCTCGTGGAACGCGCGGAGGAGGGGCAGCTTGACGTCGTTGGGGACGGTCATGTCGTCCTCGACCGTGTCAAGAGCTCGGAGAACGAGGTAGAACAGGCACACCTGTGGGGAGCAAGTGTCAGTTGGTGGGGTCTCACATGGCAACGGCCCAACTCACCACACGCGCAAGGTCTCCCTCGAGCTCCCTAATGACCATGGCAAACGAGCGGCTGGTCAGGTCCAAAAATTCCCAGCACTTCTTCATTGTGTCGCGGTCGTAGCCCGTGTACTGGAGCTCGGTCGCATCGGTAATGTCGCGCTTGTCTGCCCAGACCTTGTACGAGATCATGGAGCGGAGCTCTCCCTGGTTATGATTAGCATTCGGCCACGGGGAAGCGAGGTGTCTCTGCTGCGTACGGGGTGGGTCACCGCTGTTTGTGGCGTCAGCAACCATTGTCTGTGTGCGTGTCGTGTCTGCTGCTGCTGCAGAGTGGCTTACCGAGGGTGAGGTACTCTGCGACGCCCATTGCTGGAGCTTGAAAGGTGGTGGGAAGAGGGTTGGGAGGAAGAGGTGTGGTGTGGGAGTCGACTAGTCGGGGGTTGCGAGAGAGCAGTAGTGTTGTGGGTGGGGGGAGCTGTGTGGAGTGGTGGAAACGATGGGGAGTGAAAGCAAGATGCGACGTACGATGGCGGCGACGACGACGAGCGAGAGAGATGTGGAACAACCGCTCGCTGGCCCCGCTGGCCGCGCCCGGACCGGCGGCAACAAACAGCCTGTGCGCACGACGCTCTCTGCCCACCACCGGCTGCCGCACGGGATCGGCTCATTAACCCATCAACTATCCCACGGTCACACACGCAAAGGAGACACAGTGGGCAACTCTCCCACGGTGCCAGTGCCACACTCGCGGAATTACCCAAAAGCCACCACAGCCGCCACTCGATCATCGGTGAGAGCATCATCTCGAGCAGAGCAGTGGACCTCGGCAGCATCAACAACACACCCCACACCCCACACCCCACACCCATGTCGTCCTCCCCGCCAGCACAGCCAGTCGACGAGGCACCCACCCCCGGGTCCGACAACAATGATAACGTCTTTGGCGGCGCATCAGACGCCGGCTCGGACAACGGCGCACCGGCCAACACTGCCGACGACCCCGCCCCCACGGCCGAGGAAGGCGGTGGTGACGCGCCCGAGGGATCCGGAGGCGAGGGAGCAGACGCCTACGTCCCCGCAACTGCGACGTCGGCAGCACGTATCCCGAGCTTTAAGAAGCGCCGTGGAAGCGGCGACGAGGATGGAGAGGGCGACGGCGACGACTCGGATGACGACGACGACGAGGAGCGCCAGAGGAGGAAGAAGAAGAGGAAGGAGCGCAGGGAGCGTCGTGCCCAGGAAGAAGAGGAGGAGGAGCTACCCGTCCTTGACGAAGCTACGCAGCGCCGCCACGCCCTCGAGGAGCGCATTGACAACATTGGCAAGAAGCAGCGCGTCATGCGGAGGAAGAAGAAGGGCGGCGAGGACGTCGACGTGAGTGTAGGAAGGGGACGACGACACGACCCAGGGAAGCACCCGCTGACAAGAACAGATTGTCGACTCATACCATGACGAAGTGTGCATCCGTCTGCGTGACCGTATGCTCGCTGCTGCAGCCAAGGATATCAGTGCCAACACCCACAAGCTGCCTGCTACCAGCAAGCTGGCGATGCTGAACGAGGTCGTGGACGCTCTCCAGAAGTGGGTTTGAAAGCCATGAACCAGCTAACCCACCAGCACCACGCTGTGGTCTGCCATTGTCGACAACGAGGTGCTCAAGGCGGTCAAGCAGTGGCTCGAGCCTCTGCCGGACAAGTCGCTCCCCGCTGTCGGCATCCAGAAGGCCTTCTTCGAAGTCCTCCCCAAGATGGACCTGGACACGTCTACCGTCCGCGAGGCGCAGATCGGCGCCGTCGTACTCTTCTACACCAAGACCAAGCGCGTCACCCCGGCCATCAACCGCCAGGCCGAGGCGCTCGTCCAGGTGTGGTCGCGTCCCATCATCAAGCGTTCAGCCGACTTCCGCAGTCGCTACGTTGCGCGCGCCGACGACGTGGAGATGGGCGGCGAGGAGGTCGAGGGCGAGGATGACCTGGACGTCGACGGTGATGGCGAGGAGAAGCCTCGCCGCAAGCGCCAGACGGCAGCCAAGCCCCGTCGTTTCGATGTGCGCCAGGCCGTCGCCGAGAATGCCGACCGCAAGGGTGCCCGTCCTCTTATTGCCAACGTGAGTACCAGCTGAGTCCAGTGGACACGAGTCAAGCTGACATTCCACAGGAGATCCAGTACTCTGTTGCGCCCGAGTCGCGCCTGCGACACCACGAGGACGACCTCGCGCATGTGTCGCGTATCCAGATGGACAACAAGAAGTTCAACCGCTTTGCGCGCCAGCTCCAGACCCGCAAGCGTTAAGGGTGTGGAGGGGGGTGTTCCGGTCAGGGTCGCGAGTGATGGAAGTGTGTTGTACCATAAATACGTTTTAGCATGCATAGAGCAGCAGCAGGAGTCAAGCAAGAGCCATGCGCAGGTGCAGGTGCAGAGCAGTGCCTCGGCCTTGATGTAGCCCAGCGGGTGCGAGCTGGGAGGGGGTGCTGGCGGACTTACTCGTGTCAACAGAATGACCGGGGACTTTGCGCATGCCTGTTTTCCGGATCGTCGGGCTGATCGGCTGCCCCGGAGCGCTGGGCCGGAGCGAGGCGGGAGAGCGGATGTCGTCGGCGGTCAACCCGCTCGACAGTGTGTCTTGTCTACACTACCACATCGACCATCAGCGGCCTCGCGCCTGCATACACAGTTCAACACACTCCTCGCCATCCCGCACACACACGCCATGAGCGCACACCAATACCGCTACGAGCACGTCCCGGGTCTCTTCCACCTCTCGACATGGGACGAGGACGTGAGTCGGCGGCGGCTGTGGGGGTCTGTGGGGGGGGGGGGTGCGGGCCGCCGGGCGTGTGTCGGACGAGCGCGGCCAAGAGCTAGGAAAGGTGACCACCACCTGCCACCCAAACATGCTCGTGCCAAGCCGACATACAGTGTGCAAGTCACCTTTTGTGTCTGCCCCGGCCGCGCGCGCGCGCCCCACGCATGTCGAGATTGCGGGCTGTCTCTTCCCCACTCGCACAATCTGCTCGGCTATCTTGCCCCTCTTTCAGACAGCCACCCCCCGAATATTGTGTCAACAGCGCTGACCCTGTAGATTGACTGCTCGTTTGGTCTCGTGCCGCCGAGCTGGGAGGCGTTTGCGAAAGAGATCAATGGTGAGTAGCTCGCGGCTCGACAGGTGGTCGTCGGGTGGCAAGTGCACGCGTGTGCGACGGCGGCAGGAGCCCGTCAGAGGTGCTGCGGTTGTTGGTATCGCCAGCTGGCACATAGCTGTGAGCTGCCTTTCCTTCATCGCATGCAGCCTACGCGATGCGCAGTGCTTGTCGTCGTCCGTCGCCTCGTCCCCCTCGCACCGTTACCAGCTCGAGGCCAACTCCCGACCTCCCGCTTCACCCGAAGCTGACGTACTACTCCAGCCCTCGAGACGACCGCGGCACCGGGTGAACGTATCCGTGTCATGTACACGGCGCGCCACGGCGAGGCAGAACACAACGTCTTGTCAGCAAAGTACAACCTGCCAGAGAATGTCGTGAGTACCGTAACTGCCACCCGCCCTCCCCGCTGGCGACTAGCGCGGCCACTGTGGTGGCAAGGAAGCTTTCGAAGCTGTGGCCGCTGGCGAGTCACGCGACCGGGTGTCGCCGGGCCGTGGATGCTGGGTTGCCTTCCTCGTGCACCCGCCAACCACTCTGGTCCAGGACGTCCTTGTGCCTCTCCCCACTCCCCGCTGACGCTACCCAGGTGCAGCAAACCCACCCCATCACCGACCCGCCCCTCACCGCCCGCGGCCGCGCGCAGGCCCTCCAGCTCAGCGCCACGTTTGAGCGCGAACACACACGGGGCATGCCCTTGCCCACGCGCTTCTTCGTCAGCCCCATGCGCCGACCGGGCGAGACGTGCGGGCTCGAGTGGTGCTGGATGTTTTCGCAGAGCAGGTCCAACGGTGACGCCGCGAGTGCAGGGGCTGGGGCTGGGAGCGACGCGGGTTCGACGGTGTGCGAGTGCCACGAGCAAAGAAAACCCATGGTCAACGGCGTTGGCGGTCATGGAGCGGGGAAGAATGGGTTCCCAAAGCATGTCGAGCGCGGGGAGGGCAGTGACTGGGGACATGGGGTGCCCGGCGAGTGTATCGAGGTGAGTAAATGCTGTAGCGGGTAGAAAATTCGTGATGACCCGCGTTTGTTGCTAACCACCCACTCCCAGGAACTCCGCGAGCACCTGCACGTCCACCACTGCGACGAGCGCCTGCCAACGTCCCAACTCAAGGCATTGTTCCCCACGTTCACTTTCCCGTCATCCATGCCAGAGGAGGATACCGTGTGGCGTCCGCTCAGCGTCCGCGGCCGCGAGACAGAGGACGAAATGGTCGCTCGTGCAGGGCGGGGGTTGGCCATCTTGATGGACAGCTTGCGGGATGAGGATACGTGTGAGTCTGCCGTGGCTGGGCCCACAACTCTCCCAGCCGCCCAAGGTGACGCTGTGCTGACTGTCGCTTTTCCAGACGTCTCCCTCACAGCCCACTCTGGTCTCTTGCGCGCAGTGTACAAGAACCTCGGGGTGCCGTTACGCAGACTGGCGACGGGCGAGATGAACGTCCTCGTCGTGCGCGTCAACAAGGTCGCCGCTGTCTGAGCGTGACGGCGTGTGCCGTCGGTGGAGCCGGAAGCTGGCAGCCAGGAGCCAGAAGAGAAGAAGCAAAAAGCGCTCCATCCGCCTCTCCCCGCCGCGATTGTGTTATTGGTATCTTTATCTTATCTCCCTCTCCCGTTCTCCGCCCTTTTGGATCACGCTTCTCGCTCTCGCTGCCCGCCGTCGCCTTCGTCCTCGTCCTCGCCCTCGCCCTCGCCCTCGCCCTCGCCGCGCCGCCCATATTCCGAGTCTATAGCCTAGTCGTTGTAAGAACCCTCTCCGCCGAGTTGGCCGTTTCACTGCTTTGTACAGTCTTGCCTGCACGTCCCCTCCCGACGACATTATGCAAATAAAATCAAAGGTCATGGGTGCTGCACATCCCGCCGCGACCGCGACTGGCATCCAGTCAACACTTGGCATCCTTCGACTTTGTCCCACAGGCGCTGTGCGGGCAGATGCTGGTGTCCGACAATGGCAGAACAGGGTTCGCGTCACGAGGAACAGCACGGGTCCGCTTTTCCACTGGAGTGTGAGGGAAAATTTCCCAGGCGCGAAGACGAGCATGACAACAGTGTACGGAAAGGTCAGTCTTCCTCCCACGACTGCGAACTGCTTTGGCGCCGGACACGGGCAACCCATCCCACCGTTTCTGCGCTCCCAAATATTCCAGTTCATCACCTTGCCCCAAGCAGGACAGCGAGGGGCACGAGGGGCCCCAGCGACTTGCTTTCTGTCTGTATAAGTGGCTCCTGTCACCGCGATGAGAAAGAGCCCACTGCGCTACCGCGCGGGAGAGCTTGAAGCCTGATCTCGGAGCGGTTGAACACGCGCTCCGAAGAAAAAGGTTGCAGAGATCTTGCGCGGGCAAGTGGCGCCGGCACTGAACGTCAGGGCCGGCGTTTGACAGCTTGCGTGTGCGTGTTCGTAACATTTGGAGCAGAGCATGGAGCTCCAAGCACTCAAAGCCAGCAGGACGCACATGGCCAGCGACGACCGGTGACCGGCGGCTCGCTTCCTTGTCGGCACCACCTGTGTGACGTAGGTTATCACACCCATGTTGGTGACTCACCCCTCTCGGCGGTTTTTTTTGCCGTGGTCGCGTCAGCCACAACCCTGTTTCTGTTCTCGTGTTCTAGACTGGCCGGACTGGACGAGCAGACCTTTGCGTTTTCGGCCCGGTTCCGTCCCCAGCATGCCACAGGGCAGCATGTGCTGTGCTGTGCTGCCTGCTGCGGGTGGTGCTGCGGGAGGAGGCGGCGCGGATGACACGACACGGTTGACACGACAACCGCCCGTTTACTGTGCTATATTCGGGTGGATCGGAGGAGTGGCACCGATCTCGGAGCCGGCGGTGTGGGGCAGCGGTTTAGGGATGTGTTGCTGTCGGGATGCCGTGCGGAGGCGCGGAGAGAGGATCAGACACACGCCGCGCGTCGTGCGGTTTGCAGGAAGCACCAGGATAGGAACGTGGTGGTGCACGGTGACTCGGATGCAGAGTGTGTTTGCTGTTGCTGTCTGCTGTGGCGCTGTGGGGAAGACATGTGAAAAGGTAGAAAAGGGCCAGCATGGCCAGTGACGAGCACGTCTCCCATCGACCTCGACGATCTGATCATCGACCCACGTTCCACGGATCGACGGCCCACGTTGCCACGTCATCCACCGTGGTCGTTTTCTTCCTTGCCGTGGGTGTGCGCGACAAGCATAACACGCTTAACAGCAAGTGGCGAGCCTCGGTTAACACAAACGGGTGAGTGCGACGGGAATAGCTGAGAGACGAGCATCGCAGCCAAGGCTCAACAGGGTATTTCATTTCTAGTACGTATGCGCGCCATCGTGGCCTGTCCGCTTTCATGCTGCTGACAGAGCTACAGCTCTGCACGTTCTTGATTGATCGCCGGCGATTTCTTTTGTTTTTCCTGGCCTTGTTCTCCAACGCTATACCCAGACTTGACAAAGTTCCGCTTCCTTGTTTATCCAGAGGACCACTTCATTGTGTACCCAGAGTTTTCCCCAGCAGCGCCGCGAGCTGTGAGGGAAGGCATGGTCCAGATCAAAACGGGAACCCCACGACCTGCTAGTCAATTGCGCGACTGCACATACTTTGAATTCCGTCGCAGTGGAGGGCCAACCAGGCGCCGTGGACGACGACAGGTAGTTGGCGAGGCGATAAACGTAGAGGACGCGATGAAAAACGCTGCGTGTAGTTTTTTGGATGGCAAGAGCTGTGAAAGACAGAGAACTGGAGGGTATAAATAGAGGTTGCGCGGGGTCATGGCAGGTGGCTGTTGCTCGTGGCTGGCCCGATATCCATGGTGCGTCAGACTCGAGTGAGTCAACTCGACGCGTACGCGGTATGTACCTTGCTCGGCGCCACATCGGATCACCCGGAAGTTGGCACCAGCAACTAGCCGGCACTCCCATGCTCATCCGTGGACCATGTGGTCACCGTACCACTGTACACCTCACCCACCAGTTGTAGACCTAGTGACTCCACAGTGATACATTACGGGGGTCACCCAATGCCTACAGAGAACGCGGAGAAGGGAATGGTGGCCACGAGAAGTGATTTTGGAGAGGCCGACACCCGGATCCGGGGCCGACGCGCGTCGGTGCTCTCTTCTGTTTTGACTTTATTTTTGATTTTTGATTTTCTACCTCGCAGCAATCGCAGCTCTTGTCGGGCACGTTAGCGATCAACGTGCAGGGACGCTGACCCGAATAACGCGTGATTCGAGACCGAGAGGCCTCTCACTCGCCTGCCATTCGCCCGGACAGGTAGCTTTCCAATCCCCTGTCCGAGCGAGAGTAGCGAGGCGGAACAATGCGCGGATCGACACGTACGCGTGCGGAGTGGGGAAGGCCGCTTGTTGGCGGGTTCGTTCACGTCGTCGTTTGATATCGAATCGCCAGTGATCGGCGTCGACGGGCCGCACGGCCTGTACCTCGCAGACGCCTGCTGTCGAACGCGGCGATCAGAGCCAATGGCAGAGTAACTGGAAAGCAAACGGTACGTACAGTGAGTCTGATAACTGCGCGCCACAGCCTCAACAGCTGTCGAGTTCCTGATGGCATGATGAACATGGAGCGTAGCGACTGGCCACTGGCCACTGGCTGGCGCCACTGGGTCGGTCATGTCCTGGGTGAGCTTGCAATGCCAGCGGCTACTGTGCACTTATCTAATTCTATTCCTGTCAGCGTAATCGCTGTCGTCAGTGTTCGGCGTCTTCCCCGCAAAGAGCGGCCAGATGCTAATTCCGCATGGTCTAGAGCTCGCGCAGACAAAATACACGCTCTCGGCCATACGTCTTCAAGTGTGCACATTTCAGAACGATGGTGCCGTGCAGGCTAGGCTTCGGTTCACTCTACCCACTGGCCACTGGCACAGGCCATTAGCTTCATGAAAATCAGAATGTGCGTTCTGTGTTTCCGTTGCCGACAAACAGTCATTAAACCCCAGAAAACCCAGTCAGTCCACCAAAGTTCAAGGATCAAGGACGAGGGCTAGGGAACCACATGACGCTCACAGCAGGAACAGAGCTTAACAGAGCGCGAAACGGTCCATGCTTCGAGTGTGTTACTAACGATCGCTCCGCTTGCCGGCACGAGCCAAGGGAAGGCGAATGGCTGGGAAATGACCCAACAACAAAACAGTCAGTCTGGAAATATATATATGAACAAAATGCGGCTATAGCTACAGTGTGTGTGGGGGGGGGGGGTGGAGAGGCTACCTGAACGTCGTCGCTATAAGTCAGTATCGCGCACGTATGCGATGTCAACTTACGACCTGGGGGCCAAGGGCTCAAGCCTTTGGGTGGGATTGATCCTCAGGAGCGGCAGGAGCCTGAGCCAGGCTTCAGAGTCAACTATCAGCATCGGCTCCCGGTACGGTCCACGGACACATGACATGACTCTTACAGTTCATGCTTCAGCGCGGGCCTGGAAAGTCAGCAACTGTGCTCAACGCAAGGAAGGTGGTGGTTCACTCACGGGTTGCCCTCGCAACGGCACCCAGCGCGGCGGACGTCGTCCTTGGAGGCCACATCGTCCTTGGAGGCCTTCGTGGAGAGCTCAGCCTCAATGCGTCCCAGGCGTGTCTCAACGCCTCCAAAGCGCGAGTTGAGGCGTCTTTCGAAGTCTTCCAGGCGGTTGAGAAGAATGCCCACGCCGTCGGCGGCGGCGGTGGTGGTGGTCGACAGCTGAACGCCTGCATCGGCTTGTTCGTCAGCCGAGTCTGCTGAACAAGGAGCTAGCTCACTGTTTGCGCCGGACTGGTAAACAGGCGGGGCGGTGCCTCCACTGCTGCCCGCTCCCCCGCTTCCGGATGTGTAGGTAGGTGGCGATGTGTCGCCACTCATTGCTTGTGACTGGGATGATATGAAGTGTGCAACTGCAACAAGCCAGGCATGTTGATGTGTGTTACGACGATGGTGGCAAACACGGAACCTTTTCATTAGTGGGCCCCCACACGTCGCATCTTCCTCCTACGCTGCTGCCTCTGGCCTCTGGCCTCTGGTGTGCCTTGCAAGGAATTCTAACAACCATGCATCGTACTCATTCCCTCGCCCCCATCCCTGTGGCCTATGTATCCCCTCCTTACTGTCCCTCCGGCCTTGATTTGTGGCTGATTTGTGGATTGTGTTGTTTTTTCTATGTGATTCCGGCGTTGGCACTCCTTAGTCGCCACATTCACTCTAAGCTCCCCCCCCCCCCCCCCCCTCCCCCCCAGGCCAGTGCCTCTCTGTTCTCTTCCCCTCTCTGTACCTCTCATCTGCCTAGTTGTTGACAATCTCCCACGCGAGCTCCTTGCCAGCCCAGAAGGGAACGACCTCGAGGGCGCCCTCGCCGAGACGCACGGGGACCTGGTTCGGGACGGCGGGACGGCGGAGGGTGACGCTCGAGCCCTCCTTGGCGGGGACCTTGTAGAAGGCGCGGCCGTGGTCCGAGACAAAGCCGGCGAGCTTGTCAATGGCGCCAAAGCCCTCGAGGAGGGTGGCGACCAGGGGGACGAGGAAGGGCGAGGTGTAGCAGCCGGCGGCGCACGAGTGGAGCTCGCCCGAGTCGGAGATCGAGGGCGTCTTGGACGCGCTCGGGTGCGGCGCAGAGTCGGAACCCAGGAAGAACTTTGGGTTGCCGCTCTTGATGGCGTTCTGCAGCGCGGCGCGGTCACGGGGCTCCTTGGCGATGGGCTTGCAGAAGTGGTGGGGCTGGGGCGCGACAGCGTCAATGGTGAGCCACAGGTGGTGGGCGGTGAAGGTGCACGCGACGTTGGCAGGGAGCGAGGCGACACACTCGACAGCCTCGGCGGTGGTGGCGTGCTCGAGAACGATGCGGAGGTTGGGGAAGGCGGCAGCGATCTTGCGCAGGTGCTCGAGGAAGTGCTTCTCGGCGTTCAGGATGGAGATGTTCTGGGGAGTCAGCAATGTGGGTGATGGTCGGGTGAGAGGAACAGCTCGACGTGGCAAATGATGAGCTGTCAATGGCATGAAGCTGGACATAGTGGTACCAGCTGAATTGGATACCCGCAGCTAGCCTGCAGCTGGCCACCACATGTCCCCAGGGGTCTGCCTGGCAACGAGAGCAGTATAGCGGACCGCCCTCGCGCACAACCTAGACGAGCACCACTCAACCCCTCCTTTCCCAAGACCGCGTCAAACCGACTCACCTTCTCGTCGTCGCTGGGAACCTCGCCGTGGAGGTTGAGAACCATGCCCTCCTCCTCCATAGCCTTGAAGACGGGGTAGTAGAGGCCGTAGTCCTCGATACCGCTCGACGAGTTGGTGGTGACGCCGCGGGGGTACGACTTGACGCCTGAAGAACAGTGTCAGCTACTGGCTGAGGGTCGATGGCGCTATAGCTGGACAGGCACTGTTGTGCAGTGGTACGTCTGTACTACGGCTTGCATAGAGAGGTGGGGCAAGCCGCGGATACAGACGCTCCCACTGACACAAGGACAAGAATGACCTACCCTTGACGCCAGCCTTGGCGGCCTTGCGGATCTCGTCGGGGGTCACCTCGGGGTGGAGGTAGAGGGTCATGAGCCACTCGACGCTGGGAGCGATACGTTCCAGCTCGGCCTTGTAGGCAAGCACGTTCTCGGTCTTGGTGAGAGGCGGGACGAGGTTGGGCTGGGGAGAGGGTTAGGACCGGGAGCAAGTGAGTGGGGTTATGAGAAGATCGAGGGGATTACACCAACAGCCGTCGCTACCGTCCCGCCTCGTCTCACGGACTCACCATGACATAGGCAGTACGGATACCGCCAAGCGCGACGTGGGGCGTGACGAGCTCGCACATGGCGCCCTGGCGGACGTGGACGTGGAAGCTGCGATCTGTCAGTCTCCCAACCAACCACTGCTCATCCGCGCCGCGCTGCCACGTACTCTGCGGGGGAAGGGAGAACGATCTGGTCGGCCATTGTGTGTGAGGGATGGGACGGAGAGAGATGGGTGAAAGAAACAAGATGGACCTGCCGGCTGCACAAATCAGTACACGGCCGACTTTTCGGCGCGGGTGGAGGCCGCGCCCGGTGCCGGCAGATCCCGGGCCGGCGGAAGTATATCTGGAGCACGTGGTCTACGCGTGGCCAATTATTACGTCAGCAAAAACGTCATGCTCTTAAGCCTTAACAGTGTTGGATGGATGGGTGGCACGGTGGCGGTGTTTAGGCCCTCTCTTCACGACCAGCGACGGGCATCTTGGACCGTCTTGGCACTCTGGCTCGCTTGGCCGAGCACTACAGCCCGGATCTCATTGTGGTACAGCATCGTCGTAACAGCAGCCGGCTAGCACAAGTGTACAGCATTCCCAGAATGCATGCCAGAGAGTATGAAAAACAAAGATGTGCCAAGAGATCCAGCCGTCGTCGTCGTCGTCGTCGTCGTCGTTGTTTCGTGTGTTTGGGTGTGGGAGGCTAAAGAGCTACAATGGGGGGCTGGGTGGGGTGGTTGTGGCCGGCGCGCGGCGCCGTATTTTCTACCATGCTGTGAGGCTATGTGTGCCATGTGCCATGAAGTGGATGTGACAAAGGTTGTTGTGGTTTGAGGGTGCTTGTTTCATGGCGTGTTTTGAGTGCCGTGTCACGGCTGAGGGAGTTGCGGTGGTGGCGGTGCCGTTGCGCGGCCCGACGACCTGCGTCCGCTCGTTCGCCGGCCCTTCTTGCTGCTCCGCGAGCTCTTGGATCCGTTGGAGGGTACGCGGTCGCCCGTGAATATCGACTTGCGCACCACTCCATCGGCGGCTCCGTCTTCTTCGCTCGTGCGCGACAGGCCACTCTGGGCCGACGCAGCACTGGCGTCGCTGACGGTGCGCGGCTTGAGGACGCCGCCAGGCGGGGAGGACAAGGGACGTTGTGGTGACGGCGACGGGTTGCGTGACGACACACTGCTGTGTGGGAGTGGGGAGTAGGCGACTGCTGCTGCGGCGGCGGCGATGGATGATGTGATGGGTTTCATGTGGCTTTCCAGGCGTCAGCACGGACATGAAATGCGGGGTTGGATAATCAGATGTGACGCCGGCCGGCGCCACTCATATGTGGGGGCATGGCAACCGTGGCGTGCGGGGGGGGAACATTCTATCTCCTATGCACGACACCATGCGCCACACCCCCAATACGCTTTGCTGCTACTCACTTGCCTGCAGTCCGACTGATCTCAGCCATGCGCTGCCGCGACGCGGCTGCGTCTCGTGGCGGAGAAGGCGACCGCCCTCCGTCGTGGTCGCGCTCCGTGCTGCTGCCGCGACTATTTCGGCCGGCGCCGTTCACGCTCATGCCCATGGTGCCATACCCGTCCTGCGAGATGATGGACTGCGCGCGCAGGCGTGATGGCGCGACGAGCACCTCGGACTCGGACGTCTGCAAAACAAGAGTCAGCGCATGTTCGAAGCAGGAAGCAGGGTTGGTGGCATGCGTGGGCCCGTGGTGGTGCTGACGGTACCGAGACCGCGAGCACGCGCGCACGTTCCGAGTTGCCTCCCCCCGGGAAACGCGTACTCACCCGTCGACGAAAGCACGAGAAGATGTCGGACCAGCCCATGTCGACGCGGGAGGATGGTGGTAGGGAGAGGGCGAAGAGTAGGGCGACGCGCGGAGGGGAGGAGGGATGGAGAGAAGGAAGGAAGTGATGCGCGGTGGAAAAGGCAAGATGAAAGACTATGGGTAGACTATTTGCTGTTTACATCCGAGAACTGGGTGGGGAGATGGGTTGGTGGGGGGCCTGGTGGACGGTCGGGCGGGCACGAGAGAGAGAGGAGAAGCCGCGAGGTATTACAGCGTGCACTCCAAGGGTTACTCCAGTGGAGTGACTTTTGGACTCGAAACGTCTGTGCGTGTGGGGTGGGGGACCTGCGCGGGGTGTGTGGGGGGAAGGTTGGACGGATGGTTTCTAAGGGCAAGTCACTCTGGCTCCCTTTCAAGGCCTGCGACGGGCAGATGCTTTGGTCGTGTCGGATGGTGTGCGCGGCGGCGCCGGGGAGGGTCACTTGACACTGAATGCTTTGGCCTGTACTGTCGCGGCGACGTCGCTCTGCAACCGACTGGAACACTGAAGGAACCGTGCCTCGGAACGAGCGAGAAACGACACACCGACGACGACGAGAGACAGCACAAACCGGGGGGACGGGCCCTGGTGCTTTTTGCAAACGGTAACGACCGGACCGCGAGATGCAAGCGGTAGCGGGTCCGAGGCGGAAGGCGAGTGTGTTGAACGAGAGACAGAGTTTACAGGGGGTGCAAGTCGTCTTGGGGGCGAGCTGACGGGTGGGCCGAACGAAGGTGGGATGAAACCAATATACAAAAGGGGTTGGGGGGGCTTGTATGTGTTTTCTGTTGTGCAAACGATGTGTGCACCACGTTGGGGATTGGGGGACCCTCTTTGCGTGCAGCTGCAGCCAGCAAGAGAAAAAAAGTGTTACCGTGTCGCAGTCGCGGGTGACTACAGAGGCAGGCAAGTCGCGGGTGGCGGCGCGCCGTCTTTGCGGGGGACGGAATGCTGCGGCACAAATACGGGAACGGGGGGACTGGATTTCGCAGAACGGTGTTCCAGGTCACTGCTGCGATGTCGAGGTCACTGGCAAGGGAAAACAGGTGTGATGCCAAGCGCGGGGTGTCGGGGAGTGGGTGGGGAGGCAAAAGGGTGTGGTGGTTGGGGTCGAGAGGCAGTCGCGCGGGGGGGAGGATTCGATCCAGTTCTTATAACACGGTGGGGAGCATCGACATCATCGGTGCTGTGCTGCAACTTTGAAATGGTCCAAGAGGAGCGTGAAATCACGACAGGGGAAGGCTGACCCATCGTATGGGTAAGCAGCAGCACCACCACCTAAATCTTGGGCCACGCACGCCAAGCGGCAGGACAGCGTAGATCGAGTAGAGAGCAGCTCAATCAGCAAAGGCGCCTTGTCAGGCAGAAATCGCGCTAACAAGGCGCAACCTTGTACGGCCCGGCGGCCGCGGTTGATTGCCTCTGGTGCATGGTGCCCGAGGGCCTCGTAGGCAGTGTGGAGATGGTGCACAGTTTGCTGCTTCAGCGTTGTTGCCCTCGAACTCTCTTAACTCTCTCTTCCCCCCCCCAAGCATTCATCCGTTCGCAAACCATATGGGTCCTGTCTCTGATCTCTGCCGTAGTGCCCGCAAGACCGACGCCACCCGCTGGTGCCTCTTGGGGGCTGAGGTGATCGCTATCCATCATATATTGTCCGCCGCCAACGAGAGCCACTATGACACACGCTCCGCGGTACCGGTGGTGTGCCGTGGCGTCTTTTATGATGTGGGGTGTTGCTTGCGCTCACCGTGCATCTAAGGCCGTGCACTAGCAGCTCTCTAGCAGCTCGTTTGATCGCTGGAGAAGGCAGAAAAACCCTTGGCAAAATGAGTGATCACAACAGCGGCCATCAGCGGCCAGCGGGAGGCCATTATTTGCAGCCTGCGGCGTCGGACGCGGGGGAGGAGGGGGGGGGAGGGGGGGGGGGGGGGCTCAAGCAGAGCAGTACTGTGCGGTATGCGGGGTATCCACGGCGGCCATGGCCCCTCTAGAGCAGGGAGCGCCCCATGGAGATTGCAATTCCAGCAGGAAAGACGACAGGACAGCGGACAGCGGACGGTGCAAGTGGAACATGCTCCTGAGCCTGAAAGTGGGTTCTACGTCGGGACGCGTCATACGTCGTTCAGCGTCCGCTCGGTGGCCCCCCGGTGGTGCGTCACCACTCTCGAGCCACTCGCTCGATACCGAGCGTGCCGAGCAGACGCCAGAGGCCATGAGCCGTGGCTTGGCAGGAATGAGGCCCCAACCCAAACCGCGTGCGACCCGCCGAGACTGATGAGATCCTCTCCCTCTTTGCCGCCTCCATCGTCTGCCTCCGTCCACCAGCAAAGTACGTATGTATGCGCACGTACGTCCTGTACAGCACAAATGCCAGGACCAGGAACCTTTGCTGTTTTCCAGTACATGCTACCTCCTCTCGCCGTCCCGGTAACTAGATGAAAGCGATGCTCTTGAAACGTGCTGCTCATGTGCTCATGATATGCTTTTTTTTTTCTTCTAATCGTCCACCAGGCCACCTGACAGCGAGATCAGCGAGCAGTGTCTGCGCAGCTGACGAGATGCCATGTGTGGCACCGGTGGATGGGGCTCGCACAACAACGCTCCCCGCGTCGGCCCTGCCACGTACAGCCCATGTCATCTCGGCGGCCGATACATTACCTCACCGCTGACTGTGCTCGACGCCGAGCCGGATGAGGTAGGTGGTTATTACTCATGACAAGAAACCAGCCGACCGGTGTCCGCACACGGCGGCCGGTTTAGTTGTGGCAATACCGGCCGGTGACCGCTCACGTCCGGTCCGTTGTCGCCTTGGCCATATCGTGGCAGCTCGCATCCCGCGTCTCCATGTCCGCTCGTCGTTCTGGTCCTGATCACGGCAACGGCGAGCCACACTTCTCATGACGTGGGCTGCGGGCTTTCTTTTCGCCACATCTTAAATCGGTTGTCATGTCCCCGTTATCCGTCATATGGCTTGGCTTCATGCCGCCGCAACGTGGGCAGTGTACCGTACCCTAATGCCAGTGTTATAGATGCTACCGCCTCACGACCATCTAGCGTGGCTCGCACAAAGCAATAATACAAGCTTCAGTTCTGGCTTTAGAGCTTGCCTTCCCATGTCCGGCTCGTGCGAACCCACGATGTACTTGCTGCCTACTCCTCACCGTCACAACATTCCCCCGTTGATGCTGGCAACTTTATCACCCTTTCCGCGCGGAAATCTTGAAGGTCGTTGCGTGTTCCCAACACGCCTGCCTCACAACGGCGTTGAGGTCGTACCTGGCGTTAAGCTTGACCAGGTCCACCTCCCAGCAACTGGACTTTCCGGTCGTCGGGGTTCAAGCCGGGTATCTACATCTACATTACACCCACAACTTGCCCCGCGGTTGCTCTGGTGGGTTGACCATTTCGTAAGCCTGTCTGGGACCATTTTTGGATCGCTCTCTCCGAGATACTTCGCTTCCTCGCGGCATTTGGGACCTATCCCTCCCTCAGTGTACCAGTGTAGCCTCTATGCCTGTTGTCTGTCGCCATTGTCCGCCCTCACAGGGCACACTGTACTGTTCCAGACTCAAAAGACTCATGTTTTGCAAAACAGCGTTTAGACGACAGAGGAACAGACACGGTGGCGGATCCGAGCACATTCAATGATCCAGAGTGCAGAATTGTGCCGATGCTCGGGACCGCGGCCGTTGGCAAGGAGAGACTTGGAAACATTCCATGGATCAACGAGGTGGCCCGAGGCCGACACTGGGAGTGGGCAGGAAGCATGGAAGGAAGTATGCATCGGATGGACGAGACTGGTATTGGTTGTGCGGGGTAGGTACTAGTGCCAGTAACCATGGCGTGCTTCAACATCTTACAGTGGCCTGTCACGAGGTAACAAGCTACAGGGGCAAGTGTTCAAATGGAATGTGGCGGGTTGCGTATGTCAGGATGTTGAGCTTACAGCCATGGCGATGACCGAGGTCGGTTGGGCGTCGACGGTGTCTCGGTCGGAGTGGAGTGGGCAAGAGTGTACGAATTGGACGAAGGGTAGGCGGACCTCATGTTGACGGCGATGCAGTTAGGGAAATGCGGCGAGTCGACGTAGCCGCTCGACGATCCACCTATCTATCGGCGAAGAACGTTCTTTAGGTTCTTGTTTGGGGTACAGCCTGATCGCCAATGGCCAATGGTCAGTCGAGAGCTGGTGTTACCCAGAGACCAGGGGCTTTGCACAGGCAAAAGGCGCCACTACCCGCGGTGGAGCCAGGACACGCGTGATGATGGATAATGCTTGACGGAAATGGAAAGTAGCTGTATGATGACGAGGATGATGTTTGGTTGCGCGACTGGCGAATGAGTATGACGATTTGATGCGAGGGGCGGGCGATGACGTCCGGGGATCGAGATCCAGCGAGTAAAGGGTTCGGCGCGGCATAGTTGCGGAAGCTGCTCCGCTCCACAACGTGGGGGACCTCACCGGATCACATGACAGCGAACTGCACCGGGCACTGCGTGTTGCGTTCGCTGCGCCGCTGCTCGACACATCACGGATATGCTGGAGCTGTATACCCGTCGGCACAAAGCGCACTCATGCGCGCTCGCTCTTGAAGCCATAGTAGTCGCCAACGCGCCTCGTAGCGTACTGCAGCAGCTCGCGTCCGCGCTCCTCGCCGTCCTTGTCCTCGTTACCGCGCTGTTTGCCTGCGTCAATGACAATCTCGCCCACGCCCGCAGTGAGGAGCTCGCCGACGTCCGCGTCCAGCGTGACGGCCTCGCCCACGAGGTCCATGAGGCCCACGAGCTCGCCGAGGTCGGCCAGGAGCTGCGTCTCGGCCTCGCTCCCCTTTGCGGGAGGGTTGAGGGCGGCAAGCTTGCACAGACGATGTAAGGCAGCGCGGTCGAGCGGTGTGCGCGGCACAGAGGGGATGGGATCCGGCAGAGGGGTGACTGGCAGACCAAGGTCGGTGGTCTTGACGGACGGACGGAGGGGAGACGACGCCGCGGTGGAAGAGCGCGAAGAGGTGGACAGGCAGCGTGTGAGACGCGCCACTAGGCGATAGCGGGCGAGCATGGCGTGTATGTCTGTTATTTTGCTGTGAATGAGATGCAGGTATAGTTGCTCGCTGTCAAAGAGCGCTTGCTCGTCGGAGACTGGCCGGACTGCACCCAGAGATTGGCTCCGTCGTGTGTGTCCGAGCTGGAAATTTTGATTCCGTCGGTCCACCTCAAAAGTTGACGTTTGGGTGGCAACAACTGTACAACACACACACAACAACAAACCATGCCAAAGGTCGTCAAGGAGAGCAAGCGCAAGGCCGCCGCTACCGTCTACGAGGCCCCCCATGCCGCCGCTCCTGCCGCCGTTGTGGAGGACGAGCAGCCCGAAGCTGGCCCTTCGACTGTTGCGCGCACCCTCCCTCCCATTGCCGGCCTCGAGGACGAGCCGTCCAAGCCGTTGACCGGCGAGAAGAAGAAGAAGTCCAAGGCGCGCACGTCTGGCGTCATCTATGTCTCGCGCGTGCCGCCTGGTATGACCCCGCACAAGGTGCGCCACCTCATGGCGCGTTGGGGCGAGGTTGGCAAGGTGTATGCGCAGAGCAGGGATGGTGAGTGCCGTGGTCTCAGTCGAAGCTGGTGCAGTGGATGCAAAGAGGGGGTTGCCAAGTTATATGGGAGACCAGCAGCCCAATCTCCCTGCAATACGGTTACCGTGTTCCCACAGCGATTTGCAATCACGATATAGACGCTGACGTCTCTCCCAGCGGCGACCGGATACAACCCCGACCACGCCAACAAGGAGAAGAAGAAGCAGCGTCACCAGTCGGCAAACTTTTCCGAGGCGTGGGTCGAGTTCCTCGACAAGAACGTTGCCAAGACGGTCGCCAACATGCTCAACGCACAGGTTATTGGCGGCAAGAAGGGTGACCGGTGAGTAGTGGCAACGAATGGGTGTGGGCACTAGTCCTCGCCGTGTCGTGCCATCCCTTCCCAGTGCTGTTGCTAACTTGTCCCCAGCTGGCGTGACGACGTGTGGACGATGAAGTATCTCTCGGGTTTCAAGTGGGAGATGCTTGGCGAGCAGGTCGGTGAGTACAGCTAGGTGACCCCCTGATCTCAGCTGCAAGGGACTCCCTCTGACCACACACCAGCCTACGAGCGCAACGTGCACCAGTCGCGCCTGCGTACCGAGATCACCAAGGCCAAGGCCGAGCAGGGCGCATACCTGCAAAACGTCGAGCTGGCCCGCGTGCTCAAGAAGCGCGAGGAGAAGGCCGCCGTCGTTGCGGCTGCCGACCCCGAGGCCAAGGGCGCTGCGCCAGCCAAGAAGGACGGTGCCGACAAGGGCAAGCGTTCCTACAAGCAGCGTGCTGTCGCCGACCGCGCACACGGTCTCGAGGCCAAGGGCATGGACAGCGTGCTTGGCAGCATTTTCGGCTAGGCTCCGGGTCGTGCTGAGCATGTGGACTTGATATTTAGAGTATGTACCTATGAATAACCCTCATGAGACTCTATGCGCTACCGCTCCGAATCCTTCCTATACTACTCATCCCGCACCTTCTCGCAAGTGAACTTCCTCTTACTTAGTCCCACTTGAGGGCCCCGAATCACCATTCCCGCCTGCATCGGCTGCGGTACCAATATCTTGGTCGCTGCCCTTCCCACTGTCTCCAATACGGGGCGGTGTATCGCTCGGGCGGCGCATGCTCATGCTCTGCGGCCAAGGAAGCCAAAGCGGCTTGATCTCAGGCAACGACAGTGGATCGAGAGGCCCGACGGGCTCGAGCGGGACAGACTCGAGACTACTCCGCCGACTGTCACTGAGCGTGGCACCCTGTGTCGGCTGGAGAACTGGTGAGGCGAGGGTTTCGTGATGATGATGCCCTCCTTCTTCTTCTTCCCTCGTACGCGCAAAGCGTACTCCTCCCCGTCTTCTCCCACTCTCTGCACGCCCCACGCTCCGGCTCCCCTCGGCGCCGGCACCCGCCACGGCGCTCTCGCCCGACATGGGCCGCATCCCGCTCTCATGCTCGTGGTCGTGCTCGTACTGCGGGAACCCCACGCCCCAGAGATCCGACGACGTGTCGCCCGACACGTCTGCGTCGGCTTGCGCAGCGGCGTTGGCGTTGGCGGCGTCGACGTCGGAAAAGTCGCTGTCGCTGCTGTGGCTGGCGTCCTTGCGGCCCAGGATGCTGGCGATTCCCGCGATGCTCGACCGCGCGCGGTGGGCCAGGTGCCCGGCGCCAGCGCCCAGCGCCGCAATCCCCGCAGTCATGCCTGCGGTCGTGCCGAACGTCGAGGCCGGCGTGGTCGTCGTTGTCGTGGTGGTGATGGTGTGGATGGGGGGATAGTCCTTGGGCGGGACCGGTGGCGGACGTCTCGACGCGGGAGTCATGTCCGCCTTGAACTCTTGCCACGCACGGTTCCGTGCTCCAGGTGGTCGGGGCTGGGGTGCTTTTCGCACGCGGTACCGGTCGCCAAAGAGCGCATACAGCTGGTCCTGTTAGCTCACCGTGTAGATGGTATTGTGAGAATCCCAGAAACCGAGAAAGGACCGCGTTTATGGTACCAAACCCAGGAGACTGGAGTCTGCCGCACGAGGCTGTACTCACCGCCACAAACAAGAGTGCCAGGGCGATACTGCCAAACACGAGCCCCAGCGCAACGGCCTCTGCTTGAAAGGTCTTGAGGGGGCCCGAATCGAGGGCAAACTTTGTGCACAGTACGCCTGTTTCGCCTGGTCGTGATGCACATGTAGATGTAGATGTAGATGATGTTGGTAGTGCTGTTGTTGATGTTTTGATACCACCTTCGGTTCCCGATGCCGGCGGGAATGTTGTGCTGGTCGAGTTTCGTGTTGTTGACGTCGACGTCCGTGTCGTTGTTGTTCTCCTCGTTGAGGAGGTACGTCTGCTCGACTTGCCGGTGGACGGTGCATTGTTGGTCACTGGTGCGCCCACCGTCACTGTCGGTATATTCCCTGTCGTCCCCGATGTTTTGACGGTTCGAGCAGTGGTTCTCGACGTGCGACTTGTTGTTGTTGTGCTGCGCCTTGTATCCGCTATCGCAGCGGTCTGTTGTGGGTCCGGGAACGGCGCAGGCGCTGCGACAACGCTACCGCTCACGAACACGAGCGCTGCAGCGACGACCAACGAGGGACGCATGTGTCGTGAACTCGACGAGGAGGAGGGCAGAGGGGAGTCGCTGGCCTGCTTGCCTTTCGACGGGGTGCCCGTCACCGAGAGGCGTAGCCGTGAGCGTCACGCGAGTCGAACAGGTGTGGATCGTGTACGTAGTCGAAGTCTAACGCGGATAGAGAAAGTCAAAGGTCATGGAACGTCTGTCAACAAACATTGCCGACGACGGGGTTCAGTGGGAGGAGCAAGGACAAGAGTGCCCGAAGAAAGCGTCGGTGTCCATATGTGACTGGTGTACGACGTTTTCGCCAGGCATGTCATGTTCTATGTTCGTGGTGAGCATACGCCATCCACATACTGTAAGTACACGGCCGTGACAGTTTGCCGATTGGCATCGTCTGTACATAAACACCAGCGTCCTCTGCCTGTGACACCCCGCCTGGTCAGGCCCCTTGGTCGCTGCTAACCGACGGTCCTCAGGAACTGGCAGCAAACATCGCTGGAGCAACTCACCACGCGGCCACGCGCGCACCAAGGCCACCACTCTCACCGTATGCCGTCGGCCTCGCCAACTTTAGCCCAGTGCAGGGCAGCCAGAACACGCGGGAACTCGGTGCCGGCATTTATGAGGTGCCACCTTTCCACCACAGGCTGCACGAGGCTGGCGATATTGACCACTCTGCAGTGTGGACCGTTTAGCATTCAGTGCCTCGGTGTCGGCAGGATGAACACCGCGATGGTTCAGCAGAAGATGAGGTTCTTGTCCATAGTCGCCTGGCGTTGAGACGAGGTGACGATAGCCAAGGCACTCAACCGCCCGACGATGGGGTCTTCTGGTGAGGCAGCTAACGTAAATGCGGCGGCACTGTGGTACGTGCGATGGTCCGTCCCGCGGGTTGAGTTTGGCTGGTGTTTGGGGGCGAGAAGGGTGGGATGTTTCACATGGTGCATGTGTTCCACCTTTTGACCATGCTTCGTCCAGGCGAGGACACGGTCGACATGCCATGTTGAAGATGCAAACCATGTCGGTGGCACCTGGGCAGTAGGGACAATGTTGGTTCACTCGCCAAAGTCTCCCACGGTCGTCTCGCGCCTCCACCCCACCCAGGCTTGTCCATCTTTGTCCGAGATTTCCGCCAACGACAACGACCACAATACACCCACCACTCAACCACCATGCTCAGTCTCAGCAGGAGAACAGCTCCCAGGACAGTCACCATAATCGCAGCGGCGGCGGCGTCGTCGTCGTCGGCATCTGCGTCCGGGTCTGCGTCGACCGCTCCCGCCGAGTCGACGCCCGAGGCGCCCGCACCGTCTCGTCGGAGACGTCGACAGGAGCAGCCCGTGGACGGTACTGTCGACCTTGTTGCGCCGTAAGTGTCACACCGTGTTGTGGAATGGATATGAGACTGTTCTGGAGGAGGGCTCAGGTGCTGCTGCTGCTTGCCTCGAGGACCCAGCTGCCAGTTCACCTCCGTCCCGCGCTCCCTCTCTGGCAATGACAACTGACACACCCAGACCCGACCCGCTCTCCAACATGCGCCCAGTGCTCTACGCCTCGCCGCACCGCCGCCCTTCCAACTCGCCTTACAGCGCGTCCGAGTTCCCGGCCTCCATGACGGGCAATGCGGCGGTGCAGTCCGAGCGCGAGATGGCGTGGACGATGATGCGCGAGCGCGTGGACATTGCCAACCACAGGTTCTGGGTGAGTTGTTGCGGTCGCGGTCTGGTGGCTGGGTAATGTGGGCGGGGAGTGGACTCTGGGACTTGGTTTCCTGGGACACAGAAATGCCATGCGTGCCGGACATCCTCGTGGCCCAGCGTCCACTCGTCGCCGCCCACAACCCTCATCTGCGACCCAGCGGTCAACGCCCAGCGGCCTCCTCTGCTGACACTCCAGGCGGTCTCCAACGCCGAATTCCAGGCCCAGCGTGACTCCCGCCTTGCGGCGCTCCCGCCTGCCTCGGACCCACCGACAAAGGAAGACGAGGCGGCGCGTGAAGCCGTCCTGACTCAGTTCTACCGCGACTGGCAGATTGGCACGCGTGACCGCCAGCGCGCGTGGGTCAAGCAGTGGTGGAGCGACGTCTGGCGCGGGATCAAGACACAGGCGAGGGTGTATGTTGGTCGCTGGGTTTAAGTGCTGGACGGGAAAGGGAGGGCGAGGTGATGGGGAGAAGGAGGGGGCTATGTTTTGGGCGGGCTGGCCGAGATGTACACCACTGCATTTTCCGACGTGTTGAGGCTTGAAGAGAAAACAGTGTGGCCCAGTGGTCCAGTGATGAGAGGTATAGTAGTACATCATGCGTGACAACCACCGTACCCGTCCGTGTCTTTGTGACTGATTCAACCTGCCCTGATCCGTGTCACACAGCGCACGCAACTGGAAAACACAACGTTGGACCCTTTGACGTTTTTGGGTGGCGAATACTGCGTTTACAAGAGACCCCATCACCCGGCGAGAGAGCGAGGGCGAAAGAGGCCAAAGGCCAAAGGACGCACAGACGAGGACCAAGCAACAGACACTGATGGATGATGCGGGTGGTGCATGGTTGGGAGCACAGGAGTGTACTTGCGGACTGGGTTCGCACCGCATGAGCAGAGGAGCAGCATTCAGTGGCACGGTAAGCCCATGCTCAGACTTGAGCCTGCCATTGGTGTCACGCATGCATGGCGACAGGTACATAGGTACATGAGAAACACGAGCGGGCTGGGCTGTGCCCCGGACGTTGCCGAGACCGAGAGTGTGGACTGTGGGCACATGCGTCACACACCTGACATCGAGTATGAGAAGCGCGTACTCAATATTTAGGTAGTGTTGGTCTCAAGTCTGACTTCAAGCGCCGAGGGTCTGGTGCTGAGGTGGTTGTACCGAGTTGGTATTGTTGTGCTAGCTAGAAGCTGATCACCCGCCAGGCCTGCTATCTATTTGCAAAGGGGTGTCACTTGTAGTATCTGTACTCGGCCAAGAGTACCGGAATTTCCAGCATGCTATACGCATACATATATGTTTTCCATCCCGGAGGCTCTGGCGCTTGGTTGGCCGCAGTGGTGTTGCCCATCTCGTGAATGAGAACACGAGCCAGACGGCTACAGTTTGTCCTCATGTTCCTCTTGAGTTGCACGGTGAAGGTCCATTTGTCCGGTAGATCACTGGTGTCCCAGATCACCTCGGCCACCACAAGTGGGATCTCACAGGTCTCTGCGTCGAGGATGCGAGCATTCTTCAGCGCCTCCATGATCAGGCTCGAGCCAGGGGTGATGGCTTCCTTCTGGTACTCGCCATCCAGGTGGAAACGCGGTAAAAGAAAGGTCGCACAGTCAGACGAGAGGACGTCCAGGAATTGCCTGTCCTGAACGTCGTGCACGACCAGTCGGACGTGGTTGAATAGGTGTGTGTGTGCCAGGTGTCTGGTCGTCTGGGAGACTTGACGAAGGACGAGGAGCGTGTCCCTGGTAGATGCCGCCACAACCGCCTCCAGAAGGTGGGGGTACATGTCCATGTCCAGCGACATTTTGCTCGTATGAATCTTGATGCGAGGGGCTGGAAAGTGCCGCCAGCGGGTGTTTGATCATGTGTTTGGGTAGTCGCGCAAGACTTACACCGCTAGATTGTAATGCCTGCCAATCGAAAGGAGTGAGATGGCGAGGGATTTGAGTACACAAAAAGCAAGTGTGAGAAAATACATTCGCTAAAGATGAGAAAGTCACCAGTGCGCGAAGTGCCACTTCCGCATTCGGTATCGGTTGTGGGGACGCACATACTTGGCCGCAAGCGTTTCTGTCTCTGTTCTGTTAGGTTATAAATTTAATGACAATAAGCATGTGTCAGTGGGCAGACTTGGACAAGCATGTGTGCGCGTGGCAATTGCACAATAGCACCGGGGACATTTCACTTATAACAAACAGTTTCCAGTCGATTTAATTGCCACAGCTTGTGAAAACATCTCGCTCCCAGGGAGTCAGTGGCGATCAGTGGGGAGCAATGAAGTTGATGCTGTCCAAGCGGGGATGACAGTGGCGGTGTGTACACTCCCCAGCGGTCCAACGAACACAACCCCAGTCCTCTTTGTGTTCCTTTCTGCGCCACCATACCATTCATTACCTCTATTACTACAACCTAGCTACAACCTAGCTGCGCGACCCAGCCGACGGCTTCCGCTTCATATCCTTCATCTCATACCGCTCGCCTCCGCCCTCGCCACGCGTGCGCCTGCGGGGCTTGCGCGACCGCAGCCAGGTCGTGAGCAGGCTGACCCAGGCCGCCACGAGGCCGACGGGCGGGACGAGCCAGCACAGGCGCCACCACCAGCCCGTGTTGCCTCCCTGCTGGCGCTTCCAGCGGGCGACGGCGCGGTCAACCTGGGCATCGAGGTCGGCTAGCGTGCCGCTGTTGTCCAGCACAGTGGTGGCGTGCTCGAGCTTGGCGGCCATGGGCAGCTGCGCGGCGATACGGTTCTTGGCCTGTTCCTCTGTGAGAGGTGGGGTCTGCGGGCGCGCCATGAGGCGCGTGAATTGGAGTTTCTCGTTTCTGAACAGAGCAAGTAAGCGCCATGGTCGGGACGAAGCGAAGCACCGCCGACCGAGCCGTCACGTCACCGTTCCCACTCACACGTAAACCACACACACTTCGCCGACCCACTTCCACAGCCCGGCCTCAACGAGGAGGGGCACGTCGAGGATGACACACCACTCGCCCGACAGCCACGCCTTGAGGACGCCCTTGACCATAGCGTTCTTCACCCGCGGGTGGATGACGCCGTTGAGCCATTTCCGCTGCTCGGCGTCCTTGAAGACAATGTCGCCAATGGCCGCGCGGTCCAGGCTCACCCCGTCGGCGAGGAGCACGCGGTCGGCGCCGAAATGCTCCACGACAAGCTTGTACCCGCTGGTTCCTGGCGCCACCACGTCGCGCGCCAGCACGTCGGCATCGATGATGGGGAGGTTGTGACGCTCGGCGAAGAGCTTGGACACGGTCGACTTGCCTGGAACAACGTTAGTGGGGACTGGGGCAGGGAGGAACGGTAAATGCGTACCGGTGCCGATGCCACCCGTGAGACCAACAACTGTGGGTTAGCTTGAGACCTGCGACCACCTTAGCTTACCGAGCATCTTTGAAAGGTGTGAGAGTGGTTGAGAGTCGATGATGTTGTCAGTCGGCCTCTTGGTGTGCACCGGCGACGGCTTCAGCCGGCGACCGGCAGTCAGTCACCCAGGGTTTGGGGACGATCACGTGATCTGATGGATACCAAGTATCGGCCTTGGTTTACAGCTGCGAGCCCGTGGCAGGGCTCGTAGTGTGTTTTTCATATGATGGCCCGGTGGCGACAACCACACATGTCAGTCCATCTACTTCATCTACTTGGAGGTCTCGGTCACCGTGGGCCTTGTGCGGGCACGATCATGAAAGGTTGAGTTGGACAATCAATACATGGATGGTACAATTACGGATGGCGATACTCAAAGTCGTGATCATTTCTGATAGGTCCAGTCACTCTTCTCAGCCAAACCACCACCTCTGCTCCCAGTACATGCCCCCACTCATGCTCTTCCAGTGCTCCGTTACCGACGAAGCTTTCGTGGGCTCCATGCTGATATGCCGAGAACTGGGCCCGAGGTTCAAATCATGTCGGTCGCGCTCTCGCCGGGGAAGACCGTGGGTCACGGCTGGTGTGGGTGCGTCCTGGGCCCGGGTGGTGGCCTCCCCCCAGCCAGGTTTGAAGAGGTTGAACTCGGGGGGAATTTCAAGAGACGCCACGGCGTCGGGGCTGGAGTTTGAGGGCCCAGCCTCGGCGTTGTTGGCTTCTGTACTGGTCTTGTCGGCCTTGCTTGCGTACGAGTGGGTTCCGGGTAACCTCGAGTGGTCCTCGTACGTCGTTTCGCCCCAGATAGGGCGGAGGATGGCAAACCCCGTGGTCGTGTTTGGTGGCAAGTGAGCGTCGTTGTCACCAATGGGTCCTGGGAGCCTGGGCGGAGGATTCGAAACAGGCAATGCTGTTGTTGGCCTCACATCGTTGTCATACTCCACGTCGCACCACCCAGGATGGAACTTGTTGAAAGGGGGAACATGGGTCACTCCTTCAGGACCATTCCATTGTTTGGGAAGATCCGCAAGCACTCCCGATGGGCGGCTGCCGTGCGTTTCACCAGCTTCGGTGGGCATGCTGGGCGCGGCTCCAGCACCAGCTCCGTTTTGTCCTCCTTTATCGGCACGGCTCGGAGCCTCGGCTTCGAGATGTTCCTGGTCATCCCAGTGGCTTGTCAGGTCGACAAGCCGTTCCGCAGAGTGCAAATCGTGCCGTTTGCGCCGTGGAGGTTCACGAGCAGGTTGTCCTTGTGCACCTGGAGGATTAGGCGCAGCGAAGAACACACTTTTGGCGGTCTCACCCCATGCGTCGGCGATCATGTCGTTAATCTCAGAGTGCCGCTTGCCGTCTGCCGAAGTGAATTGGGAGCCCCGCGCCTGACTCCCATGTGTGGGATGATGTTCCCAGGACATCGTATCAAGTCGGGCGACGTTCTCCGCCAGGCGTACATTGTGCAACGCCCCAGCAGGGATGGCGGTACCTCCAGGCGACCTCTGCACCGGGGGCATGAAGGGGTGGTCAATGTTGCGCGGCTCGCTTGAGTCGCCCATGGTCGTATCGCCTCCAGAATCCACTTCGCCACGGGCGGCTGCGGCGGCCTCGTCTTCCGCCATGTGGGCCATCTCGACCTGTGCAAGACGAGTGCGGAAGAGTGCGGCCATGTCCTGGATTGCAATGACAATGTCGCGCCAGTCCGTCATCTTGCCAGTGCCTGGTAAATGTCAGCTGGGCCGTACCACGACTTCTGCACCCAACACTTACCCTCGTCGCCACATGCCAGCTTTCCGTCGATCTGTGGTCCCATGACGACATATCGGAGCTCTTCACGGATGGCGCGCAGGTGCTTGGCAGTGTAGGGGTGGTCGTACATGTAAGTGTTCATGGCGGGGCACAGAATCACTGGTGTGTGCGATGGCAGTGCGCGAAGGATAGATAACTGCTGGGTTAGAGAATGGCGGTTCGTAAACCCACAGCTAGGTTATCGCAAAAGCCAGAGGCAATCTTGGCCAAGACGTCGGCGGAGCATGGTGCGACAACGACAAGATCGGCCCATCGCCGCAACTCGATGTGAAGGATTGGGTCGCCGATAGATCCCCAGTCCTGGGCCTGGTCAGCTTGCTAGAGAGACGAAGGAAACAGCAAGACAAGACTCACTGCCCACTCATCCTTGTCTGTCCACACGCGTACGCCAAAGTCTGGCTGTGTCCCAGGTCCAGTGCTTTCGCCCAAATTCCACGCCCTCTTCACGGCGTCGTCGACTTGTTGTTGTGTGTGGAAGTGGAGGGACGCGTCGGTGGCCACGACCTGAAGTTGAATGTCTGGGTCCTGCAGGTTAGCTACAGAGGTTTCGGTGAGGGGGGAAGGAAGGCAATGAAGGAAGGAAGAGAAGGAAGACACAGGAGGAAGCGAACGCGGAACCGAGGCTGGGAAACGCAACGACGGATGGCGACAACGGCTGCTTGCATGACGAGCAAGCACACAAGCATGGGCCACAGCACACCTCACAGCTCTTGACTCGCTGACCATGAACCAGGGTGTGGCCTGTGGCCTGTGGCCTGTGGAGATTGTGGATGGAAATCGCATCCGCCACCGGTTAGAGTGAAACCGGGTGCTCTGACCCATCCCATGCCGCCAGCAACCCACGCATGGCCGGCCACTGAACGCACAGACGCCGCTGGCCACCGCGTGTGTACCCACGCCGAACAACCCACGCCGATACGTCTCCACAACCCTCGACCCATGGCCATGTCGGCATGTGAACCGACTGGCCCACTCCCTGGACGCCGACAATAAGGGGAGCAAGGTTGGAACTCACTTTGGACAATGACCCAACCATGTCGGGCACCTTTACGCTCGCGACGCTCCCGGTCGCGACGAGGACGACGCGAAACTTGCCATCTGGCTTGGCGGGCCGGTTGTCTGCAGAGACAAAGGGCCGCCGGGCCTTGATAGGTGGTCTCTGGACCGGGGTGGCCGAGCCGGCAGCGGCGGCGTGCAAGTGTTCGTGGAGCTGCTGCAACTGCTGTAGCCTCGGGTCCATGAGCTTTGGGCGTTTTGTGCAGCGCAAGGTTGTGAGCGTGGGCTGTGCGTGCGGGAGCAGAGAAGCTGCAGAAGCAGCAGAAGCAGCAGCAGCGGTGGTGGCGAGGGTGTGGCGGCGTAGGGGTGCTTGCGGCAGAGGGATGGATGGTAGTCTGCGGGGTATCGGCATGGGATGGACGATGTGGTGGTGACGACAGGTGGACTGATCGCCCACTCCCTGCGCAGGCCGATGACATATGGGGGGCGACCGCCAGGCCAGTCCGGGGCCCGATAATGGAACCGCGAAAAGCTCTAAAATCCCACACGCTACAGCTCTGCCAGCAGACACACCTTGTGGCCTCTGTTTTGTTTGTGCGCACCAGAAGAGAAACCGATGCATGCACTGTCCTGCTTGGCATACCTGCATGCATATGCACATGAGAGCAGCGAAAATCGGGAGCATGCATGCATGGGCGCTAGAGCCGCCCAAGACCCGTAGTTGCCGGAGAGCCTGGGTTGTGGAATTGAGAGGTGGCGTGGGCGGCAGTGGAGCGGCATGGATGCTAACTTTTTTTTTCTCTCTCCACCAAACCGGCCAGCCGCCAGATGCGCACGGGACGCCTGTTTTTTTTTTTGTTTTCTTGTGACTGTCCCTCCGCTTGCAATAGCTTTGCGTACGGCCGCGTACGGTGGAGGGGACAGACGGGGGGGCTCTGATTGTATACGTGTGTACACGGACGATGACCCACGACTGCTGCCGCTGGCTGGGCCTGGCTGGCTGGCTGGCTGGCGCTGGCTGGCTGGCTGGGATGTATCACTGTGTGGGTCTACCGGCGCGGCCAAAACTCACCGCGTCCCTGTCCACCCTGGACCCGGTTTATATCTCTGGCCCATCCGTTGCATCCATCCTCCTCTTGTCTTTTCTCTTCGTCCATACATAAACTCTTATAACTTTAACACCCCCCTCCTCCTCCCCCCCCAACCTCTCCCCCTCACACTCCTTTCCCTTTTTCTTCTTCTTCTTCACCATGCTCGCCCAGTACTTCAAGCCGGGTGCGGGTCCCGTCATTTCGGCCATCAAGTCGACCTGGTCTGCCGCCAACCTCCCCAACCCCCCCGTCTGGGCTATTGACTGGGTCCCCAACCAGTCCCTCATCTCAAACAACACCGAGGTCGCCCTTGCCGTCGCTACCTACCTCGCCGTCATCTTCGGTGGCCAGGAGTGGATGCGGTGAGTCTTCATTTTTTCCCCCTTCCCATCTATCTGCGTGGACGACGAGAGTGGTGTTGGGCAAAGGCGATTTTCAGTCTGTCACCGTACAGACGCGCGCCGCACCGGGGAAAAAAAAGGTCCAACAAGGCGCAGCGGTCCCGTTGCCTGTTACCACCCAGAATGCGTGTAACCCAGCGGTAACGGGGGGGCCAGCATGCATGCATCGAGCTCGCCAGACTCGCTGGTGGGCACTGTTCGGCGCTGTGGGCGGCTGGCTGGCCCAGGCTGTCCCGCAGCGACGTGGAGTGCGCTCTGGCTGCAGTAAGCCGCGGCGTGCGGCGCGACGCGTCGCGCCAGAACCTGAATGCACGCACGCACCCCCTATCCAGCGCTGGCCAACCAGCCAGTCGCCCAACCACACCTCCCACCCATCCTCCCCATGCAGCCAAGCCTCGCCGTCCCCCGCCATGTATCTATAATCGGTGTGCTTGCATGCTGACACTCGTCTCTCCCTCTCTAGCAACCGCCCCGCGTACAAGGCCAAGTTCCTCTTCCAGTGCCACAACCTCTTCCTCACCACTGGCTCGTTTGTCCTCCTCCTCCTCATCCTCGAGGAGATTCTCCCCCGTCTCTTTGACAATGGCCTCTACTGGTCCATCTGCTCCCCCAGGGCGTTCAACAAGACCCTCGTCACCTACTACATGATCAACTACTACTTCAAGTACGTCGAGCTGATCGACACCGTCTTCCTTGTCGCCAAGAAGAAGCCCCTCCAGTTCCTCCACGTCTTCCACCACTCGGCCACCGCTGTCCTCTGCTACACCCAGCTCGACGGTGAGACCGCCGTCCAGTGGGTCGTCATCGGCCTCAACCTCTGGGTCCACGTCGTCATGTACTACTACTACTGGGCCACCGCTGGAGGAGCCAAGATCTGGTGGAAGAAGTACCTCACCACCATGCAGATCACCCAGTTCATCATCGACATTGTCGTCGTCTTCTTCGCCACCTCGCAGCACTTCTTCTTCCGCTACAACATCCCCCTCCCCTGGGTCGTTGACTGCACCGGTGCCGAGTACGCCGCCCTCTTCGGCTGCGGTCTCCTCACCTCGTACCTCTTCCTCTTCATTGCCTTCTACAAGAAGACCTACAACGCCACCAAGGCTCGCGCTGCCGCCAACAAGAAGGCCCAGTAAGCGACTCGTCTTGCGAGGCACAACGGAATTCTTGGTGTTTGGGACGGCGCTTCGTCTCTCTCCCGGTACCCTTGTTTTCCCCCAACCCTAAACCCCCCCACAAACGAAACCACCCACGACGAACGAGCAACGACGGAGGAGACAGCGAGGAGCAAGAAGCGGAGCGAGACGACGACTACGACGGCGGATGGCGGATGATCATCATCAGATCGGGCCAGTCACACTTGTGGCTGTAGCGGCTGGCACACCACGCTTTCTACACTTTGTGTTCTTCGCAGGACCCCCCGGATGGGAGGCGTTCCCTGTAAGAAACCCAGTGTTGCAAGTGTGTGTGTGTCATTCCATCTCTTCTTCTTTCCCTTCCTTCTTCTTTCTTCACTTCCTCTCCTCAACACCACCCCCTCACCCACCCCCTTTTTTGCGTACCCCCCACAACTTCCCCCCCACGTACACAACAACAACCAACAGCACCTTTGGCGCACGCCCAGGGCACCACATCCCTCATAGAGCTCGGTGATGCAGCCTGTAATCGATCGCGCATGTGTGGCTGGGGATCTGGGGACATGCCAAAGCAAAGAGGGACACCCACAGATGGAAGGAGGATTTGGCGTGGGATATGACTGATAAGCGGACTAACTGTGTGGCGTGGGATGGCGCCGACCCGAGAACGAGTACAGCAGAGCCAAGAAAGACAGAATGCAAGCCGAGCAGAACCGCCAGAACCCAAACAGGCCACAGGAGGCGTCATCCACAACATCCACGCCCACATAGATGTCCACCCATGCATGACACACGGGTCAACGCCCGCAGTGTAACCATCGTATCGGTCGCGCTCTGTGCCCCCCCCCACATCGTGTCCCCGCCCACTGGCCACTGGGCTGTAATCGAAGTGGCGGAGAGAATGAGACAAGACACGACGACACATGCACACATGAACACATGATAGGCACGGATCAGTTACGTGGGGACCGGCGGTGGGGACTATCGGACAAACCGCGTTCCGTCGCGGGAACCATGAACCATACGTTGGGGGGCGCGATAACGGGTCGGGAGCAGAGCAAGTTGCAGCGGAGGTGTGGTTGTCGACAGCGTGGCCCTACTGCATGTGTGTGGCGCCAGGTGGTGAGAGCCAGGTCGGGTTGACCATCCACTAGCCGCTGGCCGCTGGACGCGGGCGGATCAATTATGCATACAGTCAACCATCTCTCTCTCTCTATCTACACTTGTGGGAGCCGCAGCCTCGCAGGCGTGTTTCGTTTCACCAGCGGCGGTTCCATGTCTCTTTCTCTTTCTCGTCTCTTCACCGCGCGTGCCCCCGGTCTCGCCAAACGATCTACTCGCGACCCTTGTCGGCGTACGCCTCGTCCATCGCGTTGGCGTCCTTGATGAGGAACGCCCACCACGCAGCGCCGAGGGGGATGGTCGCCGCGTGCCAGAGCGCGTGCGCGTCGAGTACACGGTGGAAGGGCGGGAAATCGAGAATCTCAAAACTCATAGCGAGCAGAGTGAGGACCACGAGGACGGTGGGCGTCCAGCAAGTCTTCGGCGCGCTGCCAGCGGCGCTGCTGTTGCTGCTACTGTTGCCGCTGCGTCCACCGCTCAGCGGGCGCGAGGAGGAGTATGGGCTCGTAGGGTACGGTACGGGGAACCACGAGGGGCGGGCGACGAACGAGACGCTCCACGAGATCCACAGGAGGTTGCCCAGCATCCCGAGGGAGGCGGCAAACGCGACGTGGTAGCCGTACGGGAAATGGTCGAGGGACGAGACATAGATGAAGTGGCCCACAACGATGAGGGCGAGCACCCCGCAGACGGGATACAGGAGCGGCGAGGTAGCGCGGGGAGTCTGGAGGCGGAAGATGCGGACGACGGCGTACAGCATCGTGATGGCAATGGTGACCGTCGCAGAGAAGTAGTCGAGGCGCTCTGTCCACCAAAGGTCTGGTCAGTTAGCACAGCGCCAGACTTCGCTCGTTGAAACACGGGCTGTCTATGCAAACTCACCTCTCGTGTGGAACACGGTGCTCCAGACCCAGGTGTTGATCTGGGCGAGGGCCGCAAGCTTGAGCCACCACTGGAGTCCATTCTCCTTCCTCAAACCGCTGCAAACGTCCTTGAAGCCAGTCCAGTGGATCCACGCGTTTCCAATGGAAAAGATGACGCTGGCAGGCTCCTGCGCACCCATAAACCTGTAAAAGGCCCATTTGCCAAAGAACTGGTGGTAGTGCTCGTAGCCGCTGTCCGAAAGGTCGGTGAGGTGGTGGGCGCACACGTAGCTGCACTCGCCCGAGCACGACCAGCCCAGCAGGCGGAGGTACAGTGGAAGAGCCCCATGGGTACAGTTTGGAAGACAGGCTGTGTGACAGTTCGTAAAGGCTCCATGGCGGTCGCCAGAGGATGCAAAGGTCGAGGACGCGAGGAAGAGCAGCAAGGCAAGAGCCATGACGGGGAGGTACGCTGCGGGGCGGATCGCCGGCATGGCTGTAGAGGTTGTATGTGGGTGTCCGGTCCTGGGTATGAGGAGGTCGGCACAGGTGGCCGATGGTATCGCTAGCTCGCTAGACGACGTGGCTGGGAATGAGCGTGAGCTAGGGATCCGAAGATGGAGGCATAGAGCGAGCTAATGAGGTGGTGATGACGTCGACACCATTCCTCGCCCCGTAGCTCCCAAGAGACACTTACGTCGTAATCCACGTCGGTATCTGAAGGGCAACGAGTGAACGTTGATCGAGGTCTCGACCAGCTGAGCTTGTGTGAACGAAAGGGAGAAGGAGAGAGTTACAACCGGGTTGTCGCCCGCTATGCCATGGGTGTTGACGGTTGCCGCTTTTGGGCCCCGCCTTTTGTGCCATGTGCCGAGTGCCAGATCTCCTCGATCCTCGTCTTTACTACAACTCTTTCAGTCTCTCCCTGTCAACTCTTACACTTCTTCTCGTGTAGCAGGCCATTCGATCGGCCAACTCGGCCGTCCGCAAACCATGCCGCGCATCCCCGCCGAGTTTCTGGAAGCACCACTCACCCCGCCGCAGTCGAGCACCCCGCAACTCGACGCCCTCGAGCAACAGCGTCCCCTCACCCGACGCGTGGGGAGCGTCGACTTTAATGACCTCGTCCACGACCATGTCCTTGAACATGAGCTCGACGATGTCAATGCTGCCCTGCTAGGCGCAGGACGTCCACCTCGTGCTCCACGAAGGAAAGGTGGTGCCAGAGCACGGTTGAGGAACTGGAGCAGCCAGTCATTCCGCGTTGCTGGCGTCAAGGTGGGTATCCCATGCGCAGATACAAACTACGATCACTCCAGCTGACAGTAGCAGCTACCATACCCGCTCATTGCGCTCCTGTCCGTTCCAATAATCATCATCCTCGTCTCCTTTACCCGCTCCACATCCCCAACCTACCACCCCCACCTCCTCTCGAACGGCACCCACCTCTTCCAGCGCACAACCGTCCTCGTCAGCCTCGACGGCGTCCGGCCGTCCTACCTCCAGTCGCACTCAGCCCAGCTTCCCCACCTCCTCTCGTTGGAACGAAACGGCGTGTCGGCTCAAATGCAGCCCAGCTTCCCAAGCCTGACCTTTCCGAACCACTGGTCCATGCTCACGGGCCTGTATCCCGGTGTTCACGGGATTGTGGCAAACGAGTTTTGGACACAGGAGAGGGGGGCGTTTGATTATGGCAACCGCGACAGTTGGGATCCATGGTGGTGGGGCGGGGAGCCTATGTGGAGTGTCGTGCAGCGTGCTGGGCGGCGAGCGGCCAACGTCATGTGGTGAGTGCAGAGTGTGTGTTGCCGATGACGATTGTACTGGGCTGGCCGAATGCGCTCTTGCGTATAAGCTGTGTGTGTCGGCATATGTGTTTCAGCTGTACAGCGTACAGCTGTATTGTGTGGCTTCTGCAACTGCCTGTACCCAGATGATCTCCGCTGACACCCCTAGGCCTGGCCCACCGACCACAGCAGCAGGCATCTCACCGCACCACTTTGTTCCGTACAGGCGCCTCTCACCCCACGACAAGCTCTCGCTTGTCACCCACTACTTTGACCAACCGCCAACAGAAGCGCCGTCTTTGATCCTCGCCTACCTCCCGGACGTCGACCAGGCAGGTCACGCCGCTGGTCCAGATTCTCAGCGCGTCACAGACGCTCTGGAGAAGGTGGACGAGTTTGTTGGCGAGCTGGTAGGCGAGATTCGAGAGAGGAACATGAGCCATATCGTCGACCTCGTTGTAGTCAGCGACCACGGTGAGTTTCTCGGCGGACACCGGAAACTCTGAGCGACCTAACACGCTACAGGTATGGCCCAACTCTCCGCCTCCCGACTGCTCTTCCTGGACGACCTCCTCGGCCCCGACCTCTATGCCGACATTGCCCATCGTGACGGCTGGCCAGCGTTTGGCTTGTGGTTCAACTCGGACGTCACCGACTACACGCCCCACGTTGCACAGCTGGAATCCAAGATGAACGGCAGCTTCTCAGTGTACACGCACGAGACTATGCCTGAGCGATGGCATTTCGAGGGGCCCAGGGTGGCGCCCGTGTATGTTGTCCCCGATCTGGGGTGGGTGGTCACAGACCACGTAAGTAGCCAGCTGCCTTCTTTACGCCTGCACCTGTAGCTGACAAAACCATGTCAGGACGAGTATGAGCGGTACAAGGGCTTCCACATCCTCGGCGCGCACGGCTACGACAACACCTTCCCCGAAATGCAGGCCGTCTTCTTCGCACTTGGTCCTGCCGCGGACCAGATACGGGACAAGGTCGGCGCGAATTCGGCGGCTGCAGAGGGCACTCTGTCCGTCAGTGAAGAAGTGGCATGGACCGTGGACGAGGCGGCCGACGCGGAAACCTCAGAGCTGAGGAAGCGTGAGGTCGACGCCGATGAGGGACAAGTAGGAGGCACAAAGCAGGGTTGGGCCTCTGTACACCCGCCTGTCATGTCCAGTGAGTCCTCGGCGCGATATGGCGTTTGTGTTCATCTATCGCTAATGCTCGCCCCGCAGCCTTCGCCAACCTCAACATCTTCAACCTCATTCTCCGCCTCCAGGGCGTGGAGGAATACGCGCCGCCCAACAATGGCACCCGCGGTTTCTGGGACCATTACTTCTAGATAGTTTGCACAACCATGCCTGGCAGTAGGCTCGGTGAGCTCTGCGAGCCAGGTTGTACCATTTAGTATAGCCACAAAGCATCCAATATAGATTTTGCGCAACGACCGGCCAAGTTGAGTGGCTCTGTCTCCTGATGGTGGTCGCCGCGAAGCCATGTGGGCCACACCAACACGGGTCGGTTGAACGACTCAAGTGGCAGCATAATTGCTCTCAAGTCGCCTTTCTCAGAGACGAGTGCACTGTACTGTACGCGGCAGGTATAACAATGCAAAATGACATCATGTATACGTCGAGAGAACAAGATAAGTAAGGCTCTCTGGGTTTACACCTCGGGCTCAGGCTCCTTCTTCTTCTTAATCTCGACACGGGTGATTTGATCCGCGGGCGCTCCCTTGAGAACACCGACCTGTTGGCGGAGCATCTCGACCTGTAAGTGTTAGCAACGAGTTGTAGGGAACGCTGCGATGAGAGGGGGTGGGGTTGGGGCACCTGTAGCTGGCAGCTACTTCGCCTAGCTACTTTGTGCCGTCCGACCACGGCACCACAAATGGCCTTGATGAAGGGCTGCAGGCCAATTCCCTGGTGCAGCCTACTGGGATACCATTTGAAGCCCATCCCGTTGCGAGGTGACAGGCATACTGTCGCCTAGCTCGAGCACTACTCACAATCTCATCTCCCACATCACCCTGGATGACAATCTCGTCCTGGCCCTGGGGGTTCTTGCTAACGCTCGAACCCGTGGCAAACTTGGACGCAAAGAGCTTTGCCGCCTTCTTCAGGTCGACGCCGAACAGCTCCAGGTTCTGGATATGGGTAGCGTGTTTGCGCTTGGTACGTTCGCTGCGCTTGATGATGATTTTGGTGGCGTCCTTCTTCTTGGCCTCGGCCTCAGCCTTCTTCTCAGCCTTGGCCTCGGCCTTGGCAGCGTCGGCCTCGAGCTTCTCCTGCTTGTCGAGGGAGAGGGTGCCGATGCGTGCGGCGAGGTTACCTGGCCGTGTCAGCTGGAGGCACTTCGCAAGGGTGGCGGCAGCTGGATGTTGGCCGACTGGAGCGCTGCTGGAGCTGAAGCGGCAAATGCTCAGCTCCAGCCATACTCCACTATGTCATCCCTCCCTCCTAGTGCACAAAGAAGGGGGCACCCAGCGCCGTGCTGTTCTCACCTTCGCCCCAGACACGCTCGTACTCGGCCTTGTCGTTGCTCTCGAGCCAGGTCTTGCACTTGGACACACTGGGTCCAAACTCGCAATACTCGGTAGGGAGGCTACAGATGGCACAGTAGAAGGCCTGGACAGGCCTGGACGAGGGGCCGGCGACGGACATGGTGACGGAGATGGAGAGAGTATAGAGTGTGTAGACGTAAAGAGATTTCGAAACATCCGTCCCAGATGAACAGATCATAGACGGAAGCAATTTCACATGGCTGCGCGTCGTCCAGTGTCGTCACTGATCTGAACCGTCATCCCCTTGTCCGATATCCCATTCTTCTCACTCTCACCAACACCACAACAGCGCGCAATGTCCGCCAACGAGGAGGTCCGCGTCGCCCTTCTCGACATGGGCGTCGACGCGCCCAAATCTCACCAGGCGGCAGTGCGTTTCCATACCGTTGACGCCGCCATCAACTGGGTTTTTGGCGAGGGCGAATCGGTGGGTGGCAATGTTCGCAGATGGTGGCCCCCAGGCTGCCGCTGCTGCGTAGCGGGCTGTATATGATACAGCTAAGGTCATAACTTGTTCGTGGTTATCTGACTCATGCTCTTTCAGTGGACACCAGAAGCGGAACCCACGCCATCGTACAACAACACCGCCTGGCCAGCTGAGCCCGCTGCCGTCCCAACTCTACCACCTCGGACCGGCAATCCCTTCCGCCCCGGCCCAGCAACTCCATACATCTCCCCAGGAGCAGGTCCCGTCCGGCTCGACAATGATGACGATGACGAGGAGTTGCTGATGGCGTTAGAGCTGAGCCGGAGGAACCCCGACGAGGACACCCAGGGCGGTGCCGGTGCGAGTGCCAGTGGTGGCGCGGTGATCGGCACGACCAACCTGAGCACCAGCGCCCCGACCGCAGCGGACGCGGGGCTGTCTCGAGAAGAGCGTGAACGGAGCGTACGTGCGTCGGCACCGCCACCTTCCCCACACAGGCAGAACAGCGACGAGCCTCTCCTGGCCTTTGGACCGAGCGAGCGGAATGACCTCGACGGCAAGCTCGCAATGGTGCCAACCGGCGCGGCGGCGAGCAACAAGGAAGAAGAGGATTTCCAGCGTGCTCTGCAAGAGTCTATGATGACTGCGAGCTTTCATTCCATCCCGAGCGAGGAGGAGAACATTCCAATCCCAGTTGACAGGAAGCCTGGAGCGTGAGCTTACTGTTCGCGGCAAGAAACTGACAAGCAGGCCCGTGGTGTACCTCACTGTCCAAGCTCCCGCCTTTGCTGCCAACCTGCTGCAGGCATTTGCAGCTGTCCCTCAGCTTCGGGACGTGTTTGCTGGTTTGGCTCATGATGTTGATGACCCACAAGGTAGGCATCAGTATGGCGACATTTACTGACGGCTCAGAACTCAACGCACTGCAAGAGTTGATGAGCGAGCAATATTCCGGCAAGGAAAACTTCGTCAATGTCGACAACCTCGTTGCCGGCCTAAACAGCAGTTTTGAAGTCTACTCGCCCCGTCTGCCTCCTCACCAAGAGATTCTCGAGCGGTGGCTTCCCCGTGTCAGCGACCTGCTCGTTCAGGCTGCCGGCACCAGGTCTCAGCTCATCGACTTTGACAATGCTTTAGGCGACTTTTATCGCAAGCCCGAGCAGTGAGCCTGGACCGTCTGGCGGCAGCTGACAGCAGACTCCTCATTACCCGCCTGTCGTCCGCGCCAGATGTTCCTCACCCCTACGTCGAATTCGGGCGCGGCGGCCTGTCGGCGCCTACTTCTGTCCACCCCAACCTCGCTTCCATCCTGTGGACGGCTGACACCCCAATGGAGAGCATTTCGTCTCTCGCTGACATTGTGTTCGTCTCCCTCCGCCGCACACCGGGCATCTCGGTGCAAAAGTGGGACCTCGAGCAGGAGATTGTGCTCGACAGGTATCTCACGCACAACGCTGTGTCGACGATGCAGGTCCGTGCTCAGCAGAGTGCCATCCAGGGCGAACTGAAGAGGTTGAAGGAGCAGGCTGAACATTTGAGTTCTTTCAGGGTGGGTCTGTGTTGGCGGAGTCTCCACGCTGACCCAGCAGGGCAACAACATCCCGGACGCGATCCAGACGCTTATCAAACACCTCTCCACCACCTCGTCCTTTGACAACGTGCAAGCCGAGACTCGTACCGAACTCAAGACCAAGCTCGAGCGGATCGCCACAACGATGAGCGACAAGGCTGCCCGGCTTCAAACAGACGTGGCTGACCGTGAGAAATTGGTATCGGGAGCCCTCTTCGAGACCGCCGACCCTACCAAGAATGAGCACAAGTACATTCTCCGCGCTATCTTGTGGCACGACGGTTTCATGACCCCCGGCAGACACCTGTTCACCTATGTCCGCGGCGACGTGGACAAGTCTACAGGCGTGGCGGACTGGTGGCGCATCCAAGACGATGCCGAGAAGGTGTCCTGGGAGGACGTGGCAAGCGACGTCACGGGCCAGTTTACCGACGGTGGACCGTACCTCCTCGTCTACAGCCGGGAGGGAAGCCGTCCTGCTCTTCCGAGCCCCGAGCCCGAGCCCGAAACCTCAGCCGAGAAGCAGATGTCGGTCGACAGCGTTGGCGGCAGCATCCCCATTCCGGTCGGTACGGGTCCCGCCGACGCAATTAGCGTCGATGAGGAGCAAGGGTTAATCGACCTCACCGACACTCCCAACCCCGAGGAAGTCAAGCCTGCCCCGTCGACCATGGATGCACTTGTCACACCGGCCGAGGGCGACACCGCCTCTCCTGCCGCGGTGCCAGGTAGTATCGAGGTAAACACCGCCGTGCTCCCCACAGCGCTGCAGACCACCTCCCCAGTCGGCAGCATGAGTCTCCCATCCGTTCCCCTAATCTCGCCCCAGGGCTCTCGCTCGCGGTCGTCCCAGTCGCAGAACTGGATCCCCGGCGCGCGTCGATCCACGTCCCCGAAGTACCACGTCGGCGGACCCCGGCCGTCGCCGGGTAGCCTGCGATCGCCGAGGGCGGACGCGAGGGAGGTGAGCGGGAGTGGGAGTGTCAGTGCTCCGGTCCACATGGACACTGGCGGGTCGTCGGGGAGCAGCATCACCGCTGCAACTGCGTCGACGGAGACCGGGGCGGAGTTGGAGACTGGGACGGGCACGGAAGAAGAAGCTAGATTGCAGGAGAAGAAGGATACACAAGAGTCACAGAAGGACGGGGATGGGGATTTGTTGATGTAGATCACGTATAGGTGGGGGAGTAGAACCTCATGAACCTCATGCATAGGTCTCTTTCTAAAAGGTTGCGGACAAAACAGTGCGGTGTGTCGGCTTATTGGATCATGATCATCCACGCCAAGACGAAGAAGAACAGACACAGGGGGTAGACTGCCAACATGGTGCGCTGGGAGGGCAGTCCCGTGCCGTTGAAGAAGTTGACCGAGGCCCACACGCTCCATGCCCAACACGCCAGGGAGACGGGGACTCGCACGTACAGCTGGTGGAGCAAGAGCGCGACGATGGAGGCCAGGAGAAGCGGTGCGAGCGCGTAGCCGATGACGCAGAGACCCTGGAAGAAGGACCTGTTGGGCAGTTAGAATCGGGATTGCGTTAACTTGTGAGATGCACGCACACTTTCCCGCCGAGCAGCTTGGTGTTGATTGTCACCACTGCCGAGCCGATGGTGACGAGCGAGATGACGAGGGAGAAGACTTGGAGGGACTGGTCCTTGGGCGACTGCGTGTGTGAGACGATGTAACCGGTATGATAGCTCTACACCCAGCTAGCACGGGATCATGGCACTGTAACCTGGTAGGAGGCGGCCATATACACTCACGTCAAGACTCAAAGTAATCGCCAAGGACAGGCAGATGACGAGCGGACCCCAGAGGTCCCAGTCGCTGGTGGGGGTCAGCAAGTGAGCCCGTATGCGGTGCTGACAGCATCTGCAAATGCCAGATGTCCGCAACAAAGGGGATAGATCATCTGGAGAGCTATTGTAGCAGCGTAAAAACTTACCGCAAGGCCTGTGAGGTTCCACCCTTGGGAGGATAGAGCACCTGGAGGAGCTTGGTGTAGATTGACCTCAGGTCACGCATCTGGCGTGTCAGTGAAGTCCATAGCGATGCATGGAGCGTGAGAGGTACATGTAGTCGGCTGGCGTCCGGCACAGTGCAGCCGATGACCGAGTTGGGCTTATACCTCCCTTCCCCTCATGTCAACAAGCACCGAATACTCACAATAGTGGCGCTGACGGGCTCATCGAGCGTCGACTCGCCAGTGAACCGAGTCTCGAGGCGGACGCCATTCCAGCTACTGCTGCTTCCACTGGGGGCACTTCCAATCCTTCCAGACAGAGCAGGCTGGCCGCCCTGCCCCTGCTGCTGCCGCTGCTTTCCCGCTGCGTTGGCTGAGCGCGGTGGGTTGCTGGAGGACGACGAGGCTGCTGGGGCAATGTCTGGGGCAAAGGAGAGAGCGTCGAGGTCGTCGTCGTCTGCTTGACTGGGGGTGTAAGTTGTATGAATGAGAATCGCAGCTTACATGATATTTGATGAGGGGAGTTGCTGGTATGCCATGTTGTTGGTCGATGGATAGGGAGAGGCAAGGCGGTCGATGAACGCGTCACTATGGTGACTGTACGGCCGGTGGACTACACGCGTGGAGGTGAGGGGCGGTGGAATTTGCACGCCTAATCAAGGTAATAACCATAAATAGGCACGTAACCTTTTAATAGGCGCACGTCAATGTTCCTCCGATCTCATTGTCGTCGACGATGACGTTCCGGAATCTGAGGACGGGGTGCTGTCCGTGCGGGGGTGGTCCATCTTGTGCTCCCTCTGTCCCATATCCACATCTCCCATCCACATCCATCCAGTTCACCCGTACCCATCAACAACCACAGCCTTCCCCACCTCTGCCCACCATGTACGCCCACTGTCCAGTCACTGTGCTGTAGCTCACTCCCGCAGGTTCGGCCGTGGAGGACGCAAGGACGATTACGAGGGTGACGAATCGTACGGCGGTGGGCGTCCAACTGGAACAGGCCACCAGCCCACCCGTCCAGTCGACAAGGAGAAGACCGAGCACGAGCTCAGTCTCAACATTAAGAAGGCAACAAGTCCAGAGGAGTCGGCCCCTAGTAAGCAACGCGACACTGTGGACCTCCTCAGTTAAACTGACAACACACTTCAGAGCAGAAGCATGTGCGCAGTGAGTACGAACGATAGCGGTGTTCGGTGACGACTGCCTGTTGGCGACCATGCCCCGTGACGTCCACTGATGCAATCCACAGAGTGTATCGTCTACACTTGGGACTACCACTCGAGTCTGTCGGTGTGGAACGGCCTGCGCACCCAGCCCATCCTTACCGACGAGGTCCAAACATTCAAGGCCTTGATTCTCGTCCACAAGCTCCTCCAGGAGGGTCACCCGGTGGTGAGTCTCGGGCGAGCATCACGCTGTGTAGCCGAAGCAACGCCGAGCGTTGAAGTACCCATCGCTTGGCATGCTGCGCCTCTCCTTCTTGGCGCCCCACCCCGATGGCCATGTTTTGCTGACGTCCGGTTTAGACCATCAAGGAGGCACACAGCCAGACTGGCTGGCTCGAGACATGTGGTCGTACTGTCGGTGGCGACGGCGTCAAGGGCTACGGCGCACTCATTCGCGCGTACACTGCGTTCCTCCTCGCCAAGCTGCGCTTCCATCGCCATCACCCCGAGTTCAACGGTCTGTTCGAGTATGAAGAGTACATTTCGCTCAAGAACATTGACGACCCGAACGAGGGCTACGAGACGATTACCGACCTCATGTCGCTGCAGGACCAGATCGACTCGTTCCAAAAGCTCATCTTCGCCCACTTCCGCGGTTCCAACAACAACGAGTGCCGCATCTCGGCTCTCGTCCCCCTTGTCAAGGAGTCGTTCGGTATCTACAAGTTTATCACGTCTATGATGCGTGCCATGTTCCGCCGCACCGACGCTGCCGATGCTCTCCAGCCCCTGCGCGAGCGCTACAACTCGCAGCATTACAACCTCCGCCGCTTCTACTACGAGTGCTCCAACTTGAAGTACCTCACTGGCCTCATCAACGTACCCAAGCTCGGCCAGGAGCCTCCCAACCTGCTTGATTCTGGACCTAATGACGCTCCAGACATGCCTCCTCGCCCCAACCTTGCTGCCAAAAAGGACGCTACCAAAGACATTCCGCGTACCGACTCGCCCTCTGCCACCCAGGGCGAGATTGAGGAGCAGCGTCGCATGCTCGAGGAGTATGAGCGCAAGCAGCAGGCCCTCGTTGCTCAGCGCGATGCCGAGAAGCTGAGGCAGAACCAGCAAAAGGCCCAGGAGGAGGCCGAGTTTGCCGAGCGCCAGCGCCAACAGGAGGAGCAGGCTCGTCTTGCCCAGGAGCAGCTTCTGCGCGACCAGATGAACCAGCAGTGGCACCAGCAGAGTGCTGGCGAGGCCCAGCAGCTCCAGCAGGAGATGCTTGGCATGCGCAATCAGTACGAGCGCGACCAGATGCTGCTCGAGCAGTATGACAGGCGAGTCAAGTCGCTCGAGACTGAGCTC
Organism: Apiotrichum porosum; assembly: GCF_003942205.1. NCBI lineage: Eukaryota > Fungi > Basidiomycota > Tremellomycetes > Trichosporonales > Trichosporonaceae > Apiotrichum > Apiotrichum porosum. The sequence continues at coordinate 527,730 of NW_021167122.1, read as the reverse complement.
GCCATGGTCGGCGCCAACGTCGGCGCTCAGATGTCGACCAAGGACGAGCTCATTGCCCAGCTCTCCAAGCAGATTGAGGTTTGGAAGAACAAGTATGAGGCCCTCGCCAAGCTTTACTCTCAGCTCCGTGGCGAGCACCTCGACTTGCTCAACAAGTCCAAGGGCTTCCAGCTCAAGGCCAACTCGGCGCAGGAGGCCGTCGACAAGATGGAGCGCATGGAACGGGACGTCAAGACCAAGAACCTCGAGCTTGCCGACATGATCCGCGAGCGTGACCGCAGTCGCTACGACCTCGACCGTCTCAAGTCGAGCCACAAGGAGGAGATTGAACGTGTCAAGCGTGATCTCAGCTTTGCCAACGAGCGCGCCGAGGATGCGTCGCGTAACAAGAGCAGCGAGGTGTCGACCGTCATGTCCAAGTACAACCGCCAGCTAGGCGAGCTGGAGGACTCGCTCCGCAGCAAGCAGCTCCAGATTGACGACCTGCTCACCAAGCTGGACGACAAGGAGGACACGCTCTCGCGCACCCTTGAGGAGAAGGAGGCCGAGCTTGCCATCATGCAGGAGGGCATGGACCAGACCATCAAGGAGCTTGGCGACATGCGCCTTGCCCAGGGCGAGACGTCCACCACGTTTGATGCCCAGGTCGACACCCTTATCCTTGACCACCGCAAGGAGCTCAACGCCATCATTGACTCGATCCTCCAGGCCTGTGTGCAGAAGGTCGACGACTCAATCTACGAGCTTGAGGCCCCCATGCAGACCGGTAACACCACCGCCACCGCCCCGTACACTCTGTCCATGATCGAAAAGGCCATGGCCAACGCGACCGAGTTTGCGTCCACTTTCAACCTCTACCTTGGCCGCAAGTCTGGCGGTGGCTACGTGGACGTCATCAAGACCGCCAACGAGCTCGCCCAGTCCGTCTCGGACACTCTTCTTGCGTCCAAGGGTCTTACCCGCCTCTCAGAGGGCGACGACGCCTCGGACAAGCTCGTCAAGGTCGCCAAGACGGCCGGTGATGTTGTCCAGCGCTTCTTCCTCAACCTCCAGTCGTACAAGCTTGTCGGCGGTGGCAACAAGGAGGACATTGCGCTCCGCAACAACGCCGAAGCGCGCAACGCCCTCGGCAAGCTGTCGGAGGTTGTCGAGACCATGATTCCCAAGTCCAAGATTCTGACTCCCGCCAACGGCGACCTCGGCGACCTGGTCGCCAACGAGATGGAGTCGGCCGCCCGCGCCATTGCCGACGCGACCGCCCGCCTCGAGGCCCTGCGTGCCCGCCCCTCGTCCAAGTTTGACGTTCTCGAGGGCCACGTGCACGATGCCATCCTCAACGCTGCCCTGGCCATCACCAATGCCATCGGTCGCCTCATGCAGGCCGCAGCTGCGAGCCAGGAGGAGATTGTCCGCGAAGGCAAGGGCACCTCGTCGACCCAGCAGTTCTACAAGCGTAACCACCGCTGGACAGAGGGTCTCATTTCGGCCGCCAAGTCGGTTGCGTACGGCACTGGCCTCCTCATCGAGGCCGCCGACGGTGTCATCTCGGGCACCCACTCGTTTGAGCAGCTCATCGTGGCCTCGAACGAGGTCGCCGCCTCTACTGCCCAGCTCGTCGCCGCATCCCGTGTCAAGGCGTCGCTCACGTCCAAGGCGCAGCACAACCTCGAGCTGGCGTCCAAGGCCGTCACGGACGCGTGCAAGGCCCTCGTCAAGCAGGTCAAGGTTATTTCGAACCAACACACCGACGAGGAGGTGGTCGACTACAAGGCCATGGCGTCGCATGAGTTCAAGACGCGCGAGATGGAGCAGCAGGTCGACATTCTCCGTCTGGAGAAGGAGCTCGGCGCCGCGAGGAGGAGGTTGGGCGAGATGCGTCGCGCGGGATACCACGAGAATGACGACTGAGCGCGACCTATAGGCGCCGAGGCTAAAGTCGTCGCCGAGGGCGTAGGTCGTGGTACGCTGCTCCTTTATCATGTTGCTCCCCAGGTCCTGATGAGAGAGAGACCCGTCACGAATTAAACACATACTCCATCACAGGTTCGCACGTCACGCAGAAGAAGACGTGGATACATCGTAGTTGTCTAGATACCCAAAGTTTACTTGCCCTGTCATGATCTTTTCCTTTTGCGTGGGTTCTTATGGTTGCAAGTGCTGCTGCAGTTTCGAAAACGGAGGAACGGATGGGAGCCGATGACGCGCGGCAGAGACGGGAAAGAGAGTACAGGCTGGGTATGGTGTTGTGATTATATGGCTGTCGTTGGACTACAGGCCGAGGAGGCGCTTGACCTGCTCCCTAACGCGGCGCTCGAACTCGGGCTTGTCGTCGCGGTAGAGCTTGCAGCACTGTACGGTAAGCAACACACCGCGACATTACTGAGAGAAGCCAGAGCGGGAGCGCTGGAGCTCGAGCATTGACCTGTGACGCGCTGACAAACAACAGCACAGCGCCGCTCATGCCAAACCAGTTTTCTCCCACTGTGCTTAGTCTGGCCCCACTCACCTCGATATCCGCTCCCGACTCGATATTCGGCTCGGCGAGCATACTGAGCACCGAAAGGAGGACGGAACGCACACCCTGTACGGGGGACCAGCGCTCCGACGCCGACTCGTAGCGCAAGGGGTCGTCGCCAGGGGGGTGCAGGATGGAGATGCAGACTGTGCCGTTGGGGTAGACTGATGTGCAGGGTTAGTGCCATCCAATGTGGGAGAGAAAGTGGCTAGGGCGATAGGAAACACATTGGGAGACAGAGGAGGGGCGAGCAGCTGGTGGGTGGGTAGCCACAACACCAGCGCCCTCTCATCCTCCTCGTCTTCCTACTCGACGAAGGTTGAGGTACGCCGTGTGGCACTTTGACTCACTGTTAGGGTGCAGCAGAGGGGGGTCAAACACCATCTTGAATGGATTGAGAGGGTAGTCGGAGGGAAAGTAGAGTTTGGCAGCGAAGATGCCGCCTTCCTGAGACGATATGAGCTGCGTTCTCGATTCATGTGGGAGCACTTGGTGGCCTTGCCGATGGATCGACGGGAGTCACACATGCAAAAGTTGCTTCTCGCAAGAAGGCCGGTGTATGGTGTGCAAGTACTTTCACTCGGCACAGCTGAACATACCGAGGTCCCTCAGCTGTCACGCGATAGACCACACCGCACAGCACAGCCTTCTTGACAGCACTACCTCTTCCACGACGGCACCACTCACATATGGTGTCCCTTCAGGACCCTGGATAAGAGCCTCCCACTCGAGCATGTTGTCCTCGTTCACAGGGCCGGCGGTGAGCATGTCGTAGATGGGGTCGGCTGTAAGGTCCTTGTACTCCTTCATGAGTCTGGGCGCGGGTCAGTGGCCGAGCTCATGTTGAAAGTGAAGGCGAGGCAAGATGCGAGGGAGGGGGATAGGAATGGATGGACGTGGGGAGAAATGTGGACGGCCGTAATGCGCTGGATGCAGCAGGGTGATCGCACGCCGCTTTGTGCTTGGAAGCGATACGGTGGAACTGGACATCGTGGACTGTAGCAGACGGACAATGCCCGACGGTCGACGACGACGGTGTCGGCACTCGGCTTCAAGGTCAGAGCAAGGGCGCCCTTACAACTAATCCGGCAGTCCAGCTCATCACCCACAGGCCATATCCAAGTGGACCCATGACCGGCGACCTCGCACACGAACCAGTGTATCGGACGAGCACGCGCTCACTGGCCGTCGGCATCGGCGTCACCCGCTCGCCACCCAGCTCCCATTCCTACACGTCTCTTCGACCAGCCTTGCCTACCCATAAAACAGTACTCACCGACTGACCGCAGTGGCAGTCTGCGCGCGCGGGTTGGAGCGGCCAAACATGGTGTAGCGACGATGGGATGGAGGGAAGGGTTGTTGTGAGGTTGTGGGTCGTTAGGTGGCGAGAGATGGATCAGACGAGGGCGGAACCGGCTTCTCGGGGCGGAAGTGCGTGGGCAGAGCGCCTTCCCCACGGGGTGGGACGGGGACACGACGACAATGACACCACACCCACGTCTGCAGCCGTGCTGGCGTCGTCTCATTGCTCGCTGCGTGCAATACCATGCATTCTCTCTCCATGTACATACTCCATGCGTAGCCTCTCTCACAGATACAATCCAGCAGGCTAAAAATGCGTCAGCGGTGAAGAAAACGATGGGCCTCTGCACCACATTGGCACTCACAGTGTTCTCGTCCTTCCTGTACAGGACCTTCTCACGGGCGGTCGTAAAGTCGGCCTTGGTCACGCGCATACGGCGCTCACGGAGGGCGAGAAGACCGGCCTCGGTACAGACAGCCTTGATATCGGCTCCCGAGAGGTCGTCCTTTGTCATCACCAGCTCCTCGAGGTCGACATCCTCTGCCAGCGACATGCGAGACGTGTGCAGCTTGAAAATGTGACGCTTGGTCTTGGTGTCCGGGAGGGGGAACTCGATCTTGCGGTCAATACGGCCGGGACGGATGAGTGCAGGGTCGAGGGACTGGATGCGGTTGGTGGCCATGATGACCTTGACGTCTCCACGCTCGTCGAAGCCGTCGAGCTGGTTGAGGAGCTCCAGCATGGTGCGCTGGATTTCGCGCTCGCCCCCCGAGGTCGAGTCGTAACGCTTGGTACCGACGGCGTCAATCTCGTCGATGAACACGATACTGGGAGCGTTCTCCTCAGCAACGCGGAACAGCTCGCGCACGAGCTTGGGACCGTCACCCAGGTACTTTTGGATAAGCTCAGAGCCGACGATGCGGAGGAAGGTGGCCGAGGTCTGGTTGGCGACGGCCTTTGCGAGAAGGGTCTTTCCGGTACCGGGGACACCGTAAAGAATGACACCCTTGGGTGGGCGGATACCCATCTCCTCATACAGCTCGGGGTGGGTGAGCGGGAGCTCGACCGACTCCTTAATCTCCTGGATCTGGGTCTCGAGACCACCAATGTCGGCGTACGACTCGGTAGGCGCCTTGTCCAGCTTCATGACCGAGACCATGGGGTCGGTGTCATCCGCAAGGACACCAACGACAGCGTGCGTCTTGTGATGCAGCAGGACCGAGCATCCGGGCTCGAGCAGGTCCTTGTCGACAAACGACATGATACCAACATAGAACTCGGGGCCGTTGCCAGACGACACGATCGCGTGGTCGTCGTCGATAATCTCCTCCAGGGTGCCAACACCCATGGGCGAACCGCGCAGCTCGTCTACGCGCGAACGGTCGGCAGCCGTACGGTCCTCGCCGGAGTAGGCGGCCTGGTTGGCCACAAACTCCTCCTCCATCAACAGGTAGTCCTTGATACGCTCCATCTTGAGCATCTTGAGCTTGCAGCGAGTGGTGGGGAAGACGGGTGGCAGACGCGACGCGGCGTCGGGTCCACGGCGCTTCTTCTTACCCACACGTGTGGGCACTGGGGGCTCCCACTTGGGCTTCTTCTAAAGGAACAGAGTCAGCACCTGTGCTCTGTAGAAGGTTGTGGAGGTATGGTCTTACCTTGTCCTTGTCCTTGTCATCCTTGTGACCGCCGGGCGGCATGCCGCTTGAAGGAGCCTGACCCTGAGGTGTGAGCTTTAGATGCCAAGTCTCGTAAGCTTACCATGATGAGTGAGGTTGGTGTCTAGAGGTGGGTTGGGGTGGATGACTGTGTGTTGCTCGACTGCCTGTCGCTCTCTGTGGTTCATCATCTGCGACGCTCACGCGTTCCGTCACTGCTTGCGGGCGGACACTGATAACGCCCGGGGGGTGGGATGCTCGTAAATAACACACGTCATTATCAATCCGCCAGTGACGCAACGGCCGCCAAAAATGCTCCCGCCTGACTGGACCCCGCTCCCTTTCTGTGTTTTGCCACCCGGTCCTCCTCAAACAGGCAGGCAGGACACAACACTCGAGACATCTCTCTCTCTCACCCCTTCATTCTCTCCACTCTCTCTTTGTCTCTCACGACTCACTCTCCTTAAACTCCCTCTCACGACATCCCGGAGACGCAAGGAGAGATTCATCCTCCAGTTTCCACCTCTCTTTTTCTAAACCACTGGCACGGCACTTGCGGCAGCCATGTTCGTCCTCAAGTCTCGTGAGTTCGCATTCCGCAGTTTGCACCACCACCCCACCACCCGCTCGTGTACATTTTGCTGACACTCGTCCAGTCTTTGGCCAGATGTGGGGTACGTCTTCAACACATGTCGACCAAGTATAATCTAACCCTCGCACAGGCAACCCCGCCAACCCCGAGCTCATCCAGATCCCGGCTGGCCAGCTCTACCTCGTCCGCCCTGACAGCATCAAGGGTTCGCGCGAGTGCATGTGAGTTTAGGTCAAACTTCCATGAAGATGACCCCCAAACTGACGCACGCAGTTTTAAAGACGCCGTCGCTACTATCCGACGCACGGGCGTCGAGTTTCAGTACCAGCTGGTCGTGACCCGCGCGTACGAAGAGGGCGAGGAGCAGCTTCTCGAGGAGGACGCCGAGAGTGAGTTGTTTGTCATTGTAACGAGTCAGACCCTTAAGCTCACACTTCAGCCGACGACGAGCGCGTATTCCTCATCGACCAGGCGCTTGGATTCCGTTTTGGTTCGCTCGACGGTGACGCGACTTGCGCTTGGCGCGATCTCAGCGGCGATGAGGGGGATCTGTGGGAGTTTGTCTGCAACAAGGTACGTACGCGCGCCTACACAAACGCCACGGCACAACGTACTGACCACCTCTTCCAGTCTGTCGGCAAGGCCACCAGCAAGCTGTTTGAGGTGACTCTCCTGCAGTGTGTGTACGAGCGCAAGTTTCAGCGTTCGCACGAGCACGCCACCGAGGAGGACCTCGAGGCGCTCCAATACGCCGAAGACGCTCCGGCTCCCGCTGCCGACGGTGCGACTGCGACCGTAGCTGTCGTCGACCCAAAGGAGCCCGTTCAGCAGAAGGAGGCCGAGGACCCGTTCCAGGACGTTCCTGTGCTGCAGCGCACCAAGGGCGAGCTCTACCTGTTCGACACCGAGACGGACGTGTTTGTGATCCAAGAGAAGGATGTCGATGTGGACATGGCGTCCAACGGCGTGTTTGACATTTGGATCATTGTCCGCAAGGACAACACCCCGTTCATCTCGATCCCCATCGACTCGGAGATGAACCCACGCTTTGACACGGCGAACGCTGCGTTCATGTTCACCTTCCGCGAGACCGAGGGTCTGCCTGGCATGACTTGGTGCCTGCGTCTCAACCCGGCAGAGTTTGCCGAGTGGAAGGACAAGTTTACCATTTACATGTGGGAGAACAAGAACCAGACCAGCTATGCCAAGGCCCAGGCGGTCGAGCAGCGCTACATCCAGGACGCGTACGGCGACATTGAGATGGGCGAGGAGGACGATCGTGAGGCCGAGCTCGCTGCCCAGGAGGAGGAGGAAGAGGAGGAGGAGCAGTACGAGTCGGCCGAGGGCGAAGACGAGGAGGAGGAGGAGAGCGACTCTGAGGAGTTTGCCAAGGGATCCAAGAACGAGCAGCTCGCTGTCGGATACAAGAACGACATGTCGTTTGTCACTCGTGGCAACATGATTGGCGTGTTTGCGCACGACCGTGACAAGGTCAAGTTCCGCACCGCCATTGACCGCGTCAAGGACATGGACGGCAAGAGCTTTAACCCCAAGAAGATTATGCTGCACAACCAGGACGCCGACATGCTCCTCCTCGACCCTGGACACTCAAACTCTCTCTTCCGCATGGACCTCGAGTACGGAAAGATTGTGGACGAGTGGAAGGTCTCGGACTCTGTGAACGTGGACAATATTATTCCCGAGTGAGTTACAAAACACACAAACAGGCCGGCTATAGGTGTGCTAACGGCCGTCCAGCTCAAAGTACGCCCAGATGAACCCCCAACAGACCCTTATCGGTCACTCGCACAACGGTATCTTCCGTATCGACCCTCGTGTTGCTGGTAACAAGCTCGTCGACAGCCAGTTCAAGCAGTACGCCTCCAAGAACGACTTCTCCGCTGCCGCTACCACCGAGTCGGGCAAGCTGGCCGTCGCAAGCAACAAGGGTGACATTCGCCTGTTTGACGCCATTGGCAAGAATGCCAAGACGGCGCTGCCAGCGCTCGGTGACCCCATTATCGGTGTCGACGTCTCCGCAGACGGCAAGTGGGTCGTTGCTACTTGCAAGACGTACCTGCTTCTCATCAGCACCCTCATTGGCGACGGACGGTACAAGGGCTCGCTCGGCTTTGACCGCAGCTTCCCTGCCGACGCAAAGCCGATCCCCAGGCGCCTCCAGCTCAAGCCCGAGCACCTGGCCTACATGGAGGACCCCGTGTCTTTCACCCCAGCTCGCTTCAACACGGGCATGAACGAGGCCGAAAAGACCATTGTGACGTCGACGGGCAAGTATGTTATCACGTGGAACTTCCGTCGTCTCAAGCAGGGGCGCACCGACGACTACCAGATCAAGAAGTACGACTCGCGCGTTGTTGCCGACAACTTCAAGTTTGGCGCCGACAAGAACATCATCGTCGCGCTCGAGCACAATGTCCTCATGGCCAACAAGAAGGAGCTTGCCCGCCCGACCCGCGATTCATTGGCGCCACGAGCCTCGCTGTCTACCCCTAAGAAGGGAACGCGCGTTTCCCAACTGGGAGGTGATTCGCACAGCGCGATTGTCAACAGTCCGTACTAGAGTTTCTGAGCGAGCAAAGAAGCGAGCGTCTTATCCTACACGGAGAGAGGCGTGATTCGTATAATGTCTGTGTTTTGTAGTTATCTGGGGTTTGAGAGTCTGTGATAGCGTTCCCATAGTAGTTCCGCTAAGCATGCACATCGTTTTCTGCACAGCGTGCACCGTAGATGACGCGTAGTGGGACGTCATCCACAATTGAGGTCTTGGCATTCTCCCTTTGTGGGTGGGAAACCAATTTCCGACGACCTCCACCTCCACTGTCCCTTTTCCGGAACCGCCGGCGGCGGCGACGAGGCCCATGAGGTGGACGTGTCGTCTGCACCGCAATACCACACAACACACAACAACACAAACATATAATAGCGGTCCAACAGCGGTGTGCGATCCACGCCATCGCACTCTTCTTACTCGCCCAACCATGCCCGTAGAGCCTGGTCTTGCAGGCTCCAGCCTGGGGGCCATGGCCAGCTTGGTCGCGAGCGTGGCCACCGGCATCGGGAGTGTGAGTGGGAGTGGGAACGGGAATGCGACTAGCGCAGGCGCAAGCGCAAACGCAAACAACACGACAGGCACAACACCACCAAAGGCAACAATGACAGCGACCACGAAGGCTGCGCCGGCACGGACGCCAGCTGCAGACGTTGCGATCCCGGCGTTGTTGGCCTCGGGCGTGCCCATGCGCAAAGTGTCCAGCAAGAAGATCAAGAATGTGATTGTCACTCTGAGCGCGAGCACCATTACGTGGCCGTCGCTCAAGGGCGGGAAAGGTGAGTCTTGTCCTCCAAGTCTTCCTCGCAGGTCTGGAGTGTTGTTGGGATGCCAGCTATCGTTATGCACTTCGAGCTGGGGAGATCCATTCCCACACGACTGCTCCCATTTGCTCACACCTCCGCAGTCGACATCCAGTCCATCCGCGAGCTTCGACTCGGCCAGTCCCCAACAGACAAGTATGACGGCGCCCGCTGGATCACCATCGTCTACGTGCGGGACAAGCAGTGGAAGGTCGTGCATCTCATCGCACACACCGATGACGTGTACGAGCTCTGGGTGCGGGCACTGCGCGATCTCGTGGCTGTGGCCAGCGACCGTGTGGTTTCGGGCGTGGGCGCAGGCTCCGCTGTGGGGGCGTACACGGCCCCGACGCATGGTCCCGCCGCAGACCCGGACTTGCGGTTTGTGAGGCAGCTCTGGCCGGCGGGTGTCGGCAAAGTCGACCGAGCGACGGCCATGAGTTTGTGCGCGCAGCTTGGGTTGGTGGTTGGCCCCCGTGCCGCGGCAAAGTACGAGGTGAGTCGGTGGTGGGGACGAAAGTGGGAGTATGAGATGGGGGGGGCTGCATAGGTATGACTGGCACAGCCGCTGACGTCCCAGTTCCCTCTCGACCTGGCTGCCTTCCGCCGACTCATCCGGGACATCCAGACGCGCCCCGATCTCGACGACTTGTACCGCTCCCTCGCGTCCGCCAACTCTGACGGACTGTCGCGTGAGGCTGTGTTCGCCTTTCTGCGGGACATTCAAGGCGAGACGGACGTTTCTGGCCACAGCCGTGACGTCCTGTTTGACCGGTTCGCCGACGCCGTCACTGGCCTGTGGAACGCAGAGTCACTGGCTTCCTTCCTCGCCTCGCCAGACAACCTCCACAAGGTGGCACAGGACTACACACGGCCGCTGTACGAGTATTTCATTGCCAGCAGCCACAACACGTACCTCGTGGCGGAACAGTGGCGCGGTGCGAGCACCGTGGAAGGCTACATTCGTGTGCTGCTTGCTGGCTGCCGTTCCGTTGAAAGTGGGTGTTTTTGAGGTTGCCCTGTTGCTGACCCACACAGTCGACGTCCACGACGGCAACGATGGCCTCCCTGTCGTTTACCATGGCATGACGATTACATCCAGCGTGCCGATCCGAGACGTCTGCCAGGCGATCAACAAGTACGCGTTTGTCACCTCACCCTATCCCGTGATCATCTCGCTCGAGATCCGGTGCTCGGTTGTTGCTCAAGACCGTCTTGCCTCAGTCTTGAAAGAGTCGTTCGGGGACAGGCTCGTCACGGAACCTCTCAACGATATAGACGGTACCCCGAGCCCCGAGGAGCTCAAGGGCCGAATCTTGATCAAGACCAAACCCCATCCCGTGCCCGCCTCACCGACCGTGTCAATCTCGCCGCCGGCGCCACCTGGACATGCCCTCGTTACGTCGTCTACACAAGATTCTACCGACTCGACCACAGAGTCAGACTCGAGCCTGGTCCGCTTTGCCCGCCGTATCTCACTTTCAGCTGGGTCGGGGAACAAGGACGCCCCCACACCACGAGCCAGTCCCGCGTCGCCGTCAAACGGCCACTCACACCGCCTCACAGAACTCCCGGTCTATACGTCTGCGGTCAAATACCGTGGCTTCTCCAAACTGGTCAACTATGAGCCGCACCACATGTTTTCGGTATCGGAGCGCACTGCCAACCGCATCCTGCGCGAGGGACAGGAAGCCGACTGGATAAAGCACAACTTTACGCACTTGACCCGCGTGTATCCTAAAGGCGTGCGCTTGACCAGCTCGAACTTTGACCCAAGGCCATACTGGTCTGCCGGCGCGCAAATGGTCGCCATCAACTATCAGACACTGGACTCTGGGTCGCTCTATAATGGCGCGCTCTTCCATGATGGCGGATACGTCCTCAAACCGCCTGCCCTGCGCTACAAGAGCACGGAAGCGTCGGCCAAGTATCGCGTGCGCGTCAAGATCATCTCGGCGCAGCGACTCCCACCGCTCGCCGACCTATATGTGGAAGGTACGATCGGCGAGACGACAATCAAGACTCGCCCGACCAAGGCGGCTACCTTGGGACCGCAGTGGGACGAGACCATGGAGTTTGACATCACCACCAAACCGTCCCTTCTCTCCCTCGTCTTCTTGCACCTCGAGCTCAAGCTTCCCAAAGGCGTCGTCGCGCAATGGACCAGGCCACTGCCCGACGCCGGGCGCGGATACCGCTACCTGCCGCTGGACGACCGCGATCGCTCGCGATACCTCTTCGCCACACTGTTTGTGCGCATTGACGTCTTGTGCCTCACCCCACCGCCTTCGCCGCCGGCTAGTCCAAGGCTTATGATGCCTGATCTCGGCGGCGAGCTGTTCGCCGGCGACATGTTGATGCCGCCGGCAGGCAGGAGTCCTCGGCGCACGCCGAGTCCGAGGCTGCAGAGGCGGTCCGAGTCGCAGCTGGATGAGGAGATGGGCGATGACGAGTAGGGGAAAGGGTTGTGGCCGATGAGGAAGAAGAGCATCTCAGAAGCCAACACGGATTCGGAACACAAAGGATACTGCAGCGGGCGACCATTGCCCCTGCGTCAACGAAACACCATACGGATACAGACGACCGAGACTGAACTGAAAGACAGTAGCATTCGCACAGCCTCCCTGTGTATAGCTTGTAATTGTATGCATGTACCAACGGACGTCACGCCTACGCCTGCGCATGGTCGTTGCTGAGAGCTGAAGGAGTAGATGGTGGACCGGTTGCCCTATGTCTCTTAATCGATCGCGGAGACAACAAAGTGCCTCGCAGGTATCAGTGCCTCGCATGCAATAGGCTATTACATTCCTTCGAGACCAGCGGTCCCCAAGCGACGAGCGACCACGTCGACGGCGATGGAGACCACCGTGTCAGTGGTGGCCAGTAGAGCCGCAGCAAGACGGTTCCGCCACCGCCACAAGGCCACATGACGCCGCCAAAGCTTGTCGGGCCCATTCCACTCCACAGCCAGCGGCGCCACTCCGAGGCCAAGATGAACAGATTGGGGACGCGTCGCGCGTCGCTTGTTCGGAAGCGTCGCACGTTCGCTCGCTCCGCTGGGTCTTTGGGCTGAGACTGCAGTTCCGCGCTCTCAGCTCAATTGGGGGTGGTGGTGTCGGACACTTGCCGGCCAATCAATGGGCTGTGCAGCGACTACTGTATCTCGCTCCGCGCTCCAAAAGGTGGGTCCACTCCATTTTTGGCCTCTTTTAGGGTGGGCAACAACATTGACAGAGTTGACGAGGGCGAGGCACGAGAGGAATGAGGGAACACTGTGGGACTCCATGTCTCCCAACATTGCAGACATTGCAAAAACACACCTGCTGCGCGCTGTGCAGATCTCGATGGAAGATGACGAGAGCGGCGGCGTGCGTGCATGTCAAACGGGAGACACCTTGGGGGGATATCAACGGGCGACGCGCACGACGCCGCCGGTTCCCCGCGCGGAGAATGGTGTGGCCGGGGCGGGTTGGGGGCTTGGACCAAACAAGCAACAGCTGCACCGGGCGCGGCATGTGATGTCTCTTCCCACCAACGAGTATAAATAACAGCAGCACTGCCCACGTCCGTGTCATTCACTGTTCTTGCATCGCTCATCCGTCCGTCGCAACACACCATGCGCACTGCATTCGTCGCTACCGCCCTCCTCGCCGCTGGCGCCTACGCGTACGTTGACACTGCCTATACCTTACTCGCGTTGCTCCCTCCCTACACCCTTCCTTCCCTGCCTCCCCCCTGTTCCCCCGCTCACAATCCGCAGCCAGAACATCTCGGCCACCTGCTCTGCGGGCCTCGTCGGCCTCCTGGGCAGCGACGCCGGCTCCTGTCTCCAGGTTTCGAAGCTCGTCGCCGTCCTCTCCAGCACGGGATCGGTCGTGACCCCCGTCGGGGGCTACCTCACGGGCCTCTGCAACTCGACCACCCCCAAGTGCAGCAACGAGACCCTCCAGCAGGCCCAGGCGACCATCACCTCCAACTGCTCCGCCGACTTGACCTCGCTCGGTGGTCTGCTGTCGTTCGTCAACGCCGTCGTGTCCAACTATGACGACGTGTACGCCGCTGCTTGCAGCAAAAACTCGACGTGAGTGGTGCTGGGTACGGTCCGCAGTCTGTGAAGTGGGCGGGGCGCGAAGGGGAGCGAGCCGGGACGCGAACCGCGCCGAGCCAAGGGCTATCGCTTGGGCTCGGTGTGGGGGAGAGGGGGGCTTGGCGGGCATACGTTGCGGTGGATGGTCTTGATGCCCCACACGCCTCGTTTGCTGCTGGAGGCGACCGTGGCCCTAGCCTCCAAATGGGCCCTCTGTGGCGCATACAGCCAACAGGCGCCAAACCCCTGGGAACCCGAGCGAGAGATGATCCCAGTTATCCACACTGCTAAACGCTACTGCAGGACCGGCGACTTCTGCGTCGTTGAGGGTCTCAAGACCATCGAGACGACCACGAGCACCAACGTGACCTCGACCGTTCTCACCGAGCTCCTTGCCGGCGACAACGCGACGAATGCTCTCCTGGAGCCTGCTATCAGCTCTGGTCAGCTCTGTACCTCGTGCATCGGTGGCATCTTCTACGAGATCACGAAGATTACCCCGACATTCAACGAGTCCTCGCTCGGCCAGGGCCTGACGACCACTTGCGGTGCCGAGTTTGGCAGTGAGTAGTGCTCCAGGATCTGCGTGCGCGACCTCTGAGCTGACTCCCCCCAGCCGTTGCTCCTAACACCACCACCGAGGGCAGCGGCAACGCCACCACCACCTCGACCGGCAACTCTACGGCCACGTCGGGAGCCTCCACCTCGGCGACCGCCAAGAGCGGCGCCGAGCGTGTCGGCGCCACCTTCCTCGGCTTCGCAGTCGCGGGTGTCGCTGGTGTCGCGTGCCTCCTCTAATCGAGCGACCGAGTGACCGAGCGACCCGGGTACCGTTCGTCGCGTCTCGGGGCACACTGTCTGGTGCGGAGTTGATTTTGTTTTGTTGGAAGGAAAAGAAGAAAGGAGTCCTACCTGAGCCTTGGCCCACCGTGGGTGAGGGGAGGCGCGGCTCTAGGAGAAGTACAGCGCAGTATAGTTCATGCGAAAGAGGTTAATTCGTTGCAGAGAACCACAGCGGCACCTGGCAGACTCAGTCAACCTATCAGTCGCGGCCATGCCCACAGCTGACAATCCGACAATCCGTTACCATGGCGTTGTGCCACACCGCGTCGGACACACAGTACTGTTGCCCTCTGGCGGTTGGAGAGAAGGCATGAGTTCTGAGCACCGGACCCGATGAGGGACAGTAGAGAGGATGGGCGTTTCTCATACACATCCTCAAGAACACACCCAGCGGGGAAGACGGTTAGCTGACGGCCCTTCTCCGTCTTCGAAACCTGACCCCCGAGTCCGACTGCCGAGCACTGAGAACCAAACCTTTGCGAAACTGTTGATGGTGAAGTCTGGATCTTGGACAGTGTGTATGGGTGCAACGCCTGATGGGTGAATGACGAGTGATCGCCTCCACTGATCATCACAGCAAGCACACAGACACAGACACGGACGCACACGGGTATGGGAGCGGGCGTCAACCACATTCAAAATGGTGGGATGCTTCTTCCTTCCACTCGCCACTTCTTCAGTACCAACACCACCACCACTTGAAAGATGAAGATTGAAGGCGGGTTCTGGGATTCTTGGGAGGTGAGTCACTCTCCATCCATGTTCTCGTCCTCACCACCGTATGCCACCGCTCACACCCACAGGTCTATCTCCAGGACGGCCACGGCACCCGCTTGGGTCAGTTGGAGTACCCATGCGAATGTACATAGCTGACAAACATCAGCTGAGCAACCCTCTTCCGGTCCTGATACGGCCCACATTGAATGCGACGACAACCAGGTGGGTGACCCGCCCGTCAGATCTGACCCACATCCACAGGAATTCTGGATCTGTGTCCAACGTCCTCCCCTTCACCTCCCGGCCCCACCTCTCCCTCTTGCTCCAGGCTCGTATGGGGGAAAAGGCGTGGTCAAGGGCATCGGTATGCCCCCAAGCGCCAACAAGACCGCCAAGCTCGGCACAAGCGCCAGCGCAGGGGGAAAGAGCGTCGTCAACAAGCGCACGTCCAAGGTGCCCATGAAGACCATCTCCAAGACCGTCTCCATCTCCCACCCGCGCGCCATGACAAGTCTGAGCAGTGGCGCCAACACCGGTGCCGAAGTGGTGTTTCGGATCGATGGGCACCACGTCAGGACGCTGGGCTATCCCGCGACGAGGATGAAGAGGATCAAGTGCCGCAGGACATACGAGGCGATGGCCGACGGCGTGTTTGGGACCAGTCTGAACTTTGTCTATCGCAAGGGCATGGAGTCGGTGAGTCCAGGTATGCGAATGACCGAATCCATGACCTGACACTACACGGCAGGCTCCCACTGTTGAGAACCAGACTCCAGTCCTGGCCGAGGCGCTGTCGGAACGCTTGGCGGCACTGGGTACTATCACTGTCGTGTTGCGCGCTGGAGACGTCAAGCTCGCTCGTGCTAGTTTCCCAAAGGCGAGGGGACGAGCCGGTGAAGCAGACTTGGAGGGCATGGTACGTTCCACCCAGGTTCATAGTCGGCAGATATACCTGTGACTGACGCACATAGCCCCAGAGCTCGTTTGTTGGGTAAGTACTGGCGGCCTGGCGGCATAACGCAAAATAACAGCACTAACACCACAGCGGCAACACTCTCGCCCGGGCCAAGAAGCATACCAAGTACCTGTTTACCGCGCACACTGCCGTGCCAGAGCACACTGTGCAGTTCAAGGTAGGTGCTTAAGTGTCAAGATCAACCCTAAGCACGCAGTATGGTGTTCGGGAGTGCTCTGTGGCGCGCCCCACTACTCCCGAGCCTCAATTCCATGTTCAGCTCCAGGAGGCTTCGCCTACGCCCACGCTCGTTGAGGCCGTACCTGTCAAAGACGCTCGCGCCAAGATGGAAGTGGACGAGTATATCCCGCTGCGTCATCCGTCTGTCGACACGCTGAAGCCTCTCCCGCCTATCCCTTGTACGCGTTCTCCGTCGCCATTCCCCAATATCGCCACCACGCCCAATACCAGCACCGACTCGATCAACAACAGCACTGAGCCCAAGCACAACGGCAAGCCAAAGTCCAAGCCGTCCATCCTCCGCGCTCTGTCGCTGCCGAGGAGCCTTCTGTCGTTCCGCAACGGCACCAGCAGCCCCAGTCCAGCGACTCCACCTGCGGTTCCGACTCGTATGACGCGCGCCAAGACTGAGGGAAAGGAGGGCGGCAGTTAGAGTGCCCAACGACGAGTTTAGCAGCAACCCATGGTGTATGGAGCCTCCATTCATAATTGTCTATGTAAATACACCACGCCCAAGACGAATGTACTCTACTTCTCTCACTACGTTTACTTCTAAGCCTCCACACGCTCCCACTTGATGTGCTTGAAGTACGCCGGCTTGAGACACGGCACCTGCTTGGCTCCCTGGGCATACACGCCCAGATGGGCGCCGGTGAACAGCGGCTTGAGGGCATTGGTAGCCATGCTGCCCGCGACGACCTCGGCGCCAGAACCGATCTGGTAGGCAAACTCGTAGCTCTTGGTACGCGCGCGCACAGAGAAGGTGATGGGCGTGTTGGGCTCGGCGGTGAACGGGAACGTCGTGGTCTGGCAAGGTGTCAATATCGTCCGAAACGTACACCTTGTACTTACCTCAAACTTGCCGTCGACAGGCTTCTTGAACACGACCTCGGCGCCGCCGTCGGCGGTGCCCCTCAGTCCAAGAACGGCATGCTCCGTGCGGGTCATCCACACGACGGTACCGGCCTCCTGAGCGGGGCGGTGCGGTGCAAACTCCATGACGGTGCTCCAGTCCAGGTTGAACTCGGTCTGCTTGCGCAGGAGCATGGCGGGGACGTGCTCGACCTCCAGGGTGGTCGGCTGGCCACGGAGACCGATAGAGCCAGGACGCTCGGCGAGGTCCCAGAACTGGCGGAGCGGGCAGCGGACAGTGTACCATCCGAGGCTGAGCTCTGCGAGTGTCAGTTAGGCCATAATGCGAAGTGCTCAACTCACTGCCGTTCTCAAAGGTCTCCTCCCAGCCCTTGGCCTCTGGCCGCAGGCTGAGGCCCTCAAACTTTTGGATAATCTCGACGGGCTTGCCGCCGTTCAGCACCGGCCAGCCGTCCTTGGCCCACTCGACGGGGGCCATGTAGCTCTCGCGCCCGAGGTGGGAGGGCATGCCCGTGCCGCCCTCCTTGGTCATCTCGGCCTTGAACACGGGCCTGACGCCGAGGAAGACGGCGACCCAGCGGCCATCGTCCTTGCCGTCAATCGGCACGAGGTCCATGTGTCCCGTGTTCTGGATGTAGGGGTCCTTGTCGTTGAACACGACCGGGTTGATGCCCTCGGGCGGCGAGTCGAAGGGACCCGTAGGCGAGCGGGAGCGGTACACGCACTCGCTGTGTCCGTCGGCGGTGCCGCCCTCGGCGACAAAGAGATAGTACCACCCATCGCGCTTGAGCAAGTGACACCCCTCGGCGACTCCCGAGGGCGAGGCGCTGACGAGGACGGGCTCGGAGAGAGAGGTTCCCGTTGCGAGGTCGATTTCGTTGATGAACGACTCGATCTTGGGGTGGCCGTGCTCGTTCAGTCCGGCACCCCAGTCAAAGCGGGTGACAGTCTGGTAGACGCGGTCGTCGTCGTCAAAGAAGAGCTGAGGGAGTCAGCTTGCGAATGTGAGTAGCGGAGATGACAGTCCTCCAAAGCAGGTTGAATGGTGGGACGACTCACATCCTGGTCAAACCCAATCTCCTCAAAGTAGACGGCCTCGCTCCACTTCGAGTCGTCAAAGATGTCGTCTGTAGAAACGTAAAAGCCAGAAGGGATAAAGTCGCCCACGCCATTCTGTATTGTCAGCTGTTATACGGGCGGCATCCAACTCACATCCTGCATGCGGAAGCGCCAGAAGCACGAGCAGATCATGTACCACCTGCCCTTGTGATACCTGAACGTGGGCGCCCACATGCCCGCGCTCGTCTCGACCGTCTGCATATCCACGCCTTGAGAGCGGCGGTTGAGGGCATGTCCGATCAACTGGAGGTGGAATGTCAGTTCACAGCAAGCGTAACGAATAGCTCTCAACTCACCTTCCACTCGACGAGGTCGGTGCTGTGGTACACTGGCAACGCGGGAAAGTACTCGAACGTGCTGGTCGCGACAAAGTAGCCCACGCCGGGCACATGGCAGATGGACGGGTCAGGGTTGAAGCCCGGGAGGATGGGGTTGCGAATGGTGTTTGTGACCGACATGTCTGGGGGAGGTGTGTGTGAGGGAGGGTGTAAGGAGCGGTGAGATGGAGCCTTTATCTACGCGTCGAGCTCCGTTGGGTGGAGGAATCCAAGAATGCCAAGTCGCAAGAGGGGAAGGATAAAAGCAACACCATTGCGGCGAGTGTGCCAGTTAAGAGTCGGAGGACCGCACCGAGTGCGCAGACATTACCTGGCGATCCAAGGCCGCTTCGGACCGTCCTGCGGACATCGGGAGGATTGGGCGGAAGGATGCCGGCGCGTATGGAGAAGTGTCGGTCCATTCCCGGGGAAAACAGTGGTTGCCGAGATTAGGTCCGACGGCGACGCGAGTGCCTTTTATCAGGAGCGTTGATTCAACGTCCATGTCTACTGGCCTCGCTCACGACACGCTTCCTCAAGAGAAGAGGCTTCAGTTGTCATGCATTCAAAAGAGGGACTACAAATAGGAAGCAAGAAGGGAACTTGAAAAGAAGAACAGACCTCAGCGGACGACGACGAGTCGCTCAGCTGCGAGTGGTCCGCGCAGCTGCGGCGAACTCGAAACGAAGAAGGCTGAAAAGGGGGTTTGATGGTAGTCGGTCTTGCTTGTCAAGAGAGCTCCATGTCATCCAGGTCTTGGGTGAGGTCGATGATCTCTAGCTCTTCAAACATGTCAGGGTCTTGGGTGAGGTCGATAACGTCGTCGTCCTTGGGGCCGACCTCCTTGAGGATGGGGTGGACCACCTCCACTTTGGGGACGTCCTTCTTGGCCTTGTCGCGGTCCTGCTTGACCTGGGTGCCGCCCACCTTGACGTCCGCCTTGATTTCCTCCTTGGCCTTGGGGACTTGATCCTGGTCCTTGGCCTCGCTGGTCTCGGCTTTAACCTGGCCCACCTCCTCCTTGACATCCCCGACCTCCTCCTTGACTTTGTTGTTGGCCGACGTGGAGGTCTGGGAACGATTGGAAGAGCTGGGGCCGTTGGCGGTCCCAGTCGAGGGCTTGATGTCGTTATCGGACTGGTCGGCGTTCAAGGAGTTGATGGGCATCACATTGAACTGGCCGGGAATGACATCCGCGGCAAGCAAGCTGGCGCGAGTGCCGTACTTGCCGATCAGTAAACTTTCTGCTTTCAAGCACTCACCGAGAATACGACCTTGAATTTAGGCGTTCCAGCGGTGTGCACGAGGTTCATGTAAGTGACCTCCTTGGCGACAGTGTTGGTGAGAACACCGCTGCAGTGTGAGTGATGACGTTTTCCATGGAGAGCCATACCCAACAAAGGAGGAGACCATGCCCTGGGAGTGTCAGCAATGTTACATCAATGGACAGAGCACCACCAGGTCTACGGTTTACGCACTTTCTTCGACTTCTCATCAATGGTGGTCTTGGCAGGCTGCGGGACGTAGGGGAGGCCTCGACCAACGATAACAGCTTCGCCTGCCTCCAATTGGACGACGATGGTGCCAAGAGCGGAATCCTTGGAGAGCTTTGGTCCGTCCTCGACAGGTTCCTACAGGTAGAGGTAGTTAGTCAAAGAATACAATTCGACCACTTACGAGGCAGCCAAATTGGAGGCTCTTGGCCATGGCAACTCCCTTAACCTCCTCGTAGGTTTCGCCCAAAACGAGCGCGGTAGGATTGTTCGACAGGTGAAACTTGCTACCCAAGCGACGACCGTCGACGGTGTAGCGGACACGAGCGGTGATCTTGCCGCCGTTAGGGCGGTCGACGCAAATCTCGAACTCCTGTGACAGTCAGCTTAACTCGACCATGCCAGCAGAGACCAGAAACTGGACAACCGGACACACGGGTCGTCCCACCTGATGGCGGGATGGGTGCTTGCAAAAGGGGTACTGCACACATACCTGCCCGTGAATGCACTCGACGTGGAGCTTCACCGTTTGCTCCTCGATTCCAACCGAAGGGATGTATTCGACCTTGTACTCGGCTAAAATGAGTGCTGACCAGGCAGCTGAACACAACCCACCGAGGCGCTCGCCACCATCCTTCGCCCTGATGAACACCTGGAGGAGTCAGAAGCTCGGGCCAGCTGTGTTGGGATGCGTGACGTACCTCCCAGTCCGTCCAGAAGCCAGCGTTAATCTTCATGCTTTGAAGCAGGTGTGAAATGAGTGATGTTTTGGAAAGACGATCAAGTGGTGGGCACGGGGGAAGACATGTTTGCATCGACGGGGGATCGGCCGTCGTCGGAGCTTATTTGTGGCACCCCCAAGTCCCGCCACCGGCCTCGCTCAAATTCGCATGCTGCACCGTGCAAATGACGCACCACACTGGTACACTAAAGCCTCAGTCTCTGTCCTCTGGGAGAATATTGAGTCACTTTACAATGCATCCCCCAATGGTTGCCTCTCACTTAATGCATTGAAACACATCGATAACTTCAGTACGGAATCTGGGTTTCGGCAGTCGAAAACTTGATGGGGACACTGACGTGGATGGCAAACGGGCGAGGATGAGAGAGGTCGGTCAGTCGTCCTCGGTGAGGTCGACAAGGTCGTCGGGATCACCATGCTTGAGGTTGTTGATTTCCTGGAGGAGCGCGTTTGCCTTCTTGGTGAGGCGCGTGATCTCGTCTTCCCTGGAACGCTTTTTCGACACGGCTGGACTGGAGGAAACATCCTTATGCTGGGATGTGTCCCCAGGAACCTCCTTCTGCTCTTCTTCATCGCTCGGAGGGGACTGGATGACCCCTTTGGCGAGAAGGAGGCCGCGTGTAGCATACTTATAATCAGCCAACCGCAACCAAACTTGTGTCTCACCGAGAATTCAACTGTCCATTTTGGTGTGCCTTGGGTATGGTAGAAGCGATGAAAGATGCTTTCCGAGGCAGGTGATGCGTCGCCCGCTCTGCGGTGTGAATAAAGCAGTAAGTATTAAAGCTCCTACCCCACAACCAGGTCCACCATGCTCTACGTTGTCAGCAGATTTATCAACAGTCAACAGTTTGCGTACTGTTTTGATAGCCTTCTCGTTGACACCACTGCGGTGGGCAGGTTTCCGTACTGTGGGGCATTCTCGTCTAGCGAAAACCAACGTCCCGGCCGTCGGTTGCACGGCAATGGTGCCCACGGTCGAAGCTTCCTCCTCGCTTAGGTCTTGAGCGCCGGCCATAACTTCCTAAGGATTAGCTCTCAACTTTGCAGTGGTACATAACAAACGGGTAGATGGAACTGGAGAAGATTTTGATGAGTAACACCGTCAATTTTGCTGTATGTGGCGTTGCAGCATGGATGTCCGGCCCCAATCACATTGGCCTGCACGGCGATTTCACTGCCATCGATCGTGAAACTCGCTCGCATAGTCATATCGGCAGTTGCAGTGGTAGGAGAGACGCATATTCTGAAGATCTGTGAGTCAGCATCTACCGGAAGGCAGACCACATGGCCGGGACAGTCATCAAACCTGGTCATTCTTGCTCTCCAAATACAGTGTACTTCGTCCTGCCGTCTCATTGTGCTCGACCCTATGTTCAGCTGCGGTCGTTAGCTCGCTGGTACCAAACTGGACCAAAAGTCTCACGCAGGCGATGCCCTTGGTCGTCCTCAATGTATACCTGGGACTGTGAGAAGACTGTACACACATTTTCCACATAATACCTGCCTCCCAGTCTTTCCAGAAACCAGTCTCAAACTTCATGTTCGGTTCGTGCCAGAGGCCAGAGGTAGACAAGTGCAGAGCGGAAGTTCAGCGGGTTGGAGGATGACTTCTGTCACGGACGTCGACCGCTAGAATGATATTGGGTAGGTGGAGCACTGGTAGCTGTGACAGGATACTGCTGAAAGAAGAAGAGCAACACAACCGTTCGTATACTGGGAACAATCCAACTACCCTAGACGTTTCATGACAAGGGCACCGACATTCGGGAATTACGTCAGTCGGATTACCGGTGGTTGTGATATCACATGGAGATCGATTTAGGTTGGTTGGGGAATGTTGCGAGCATGAGGAATGTTGTACGAAGCCAAGAGAACACGGCGTTGGGAATAACGGGCACACCGATCCCTCGACATCGGAAAAATGGCAGGTCAATGTTTTGATGCTGGTTCCCGCCGTTGTTCGGGCGAACGACAGCAGGGACTTTGTGACCTGCCCGTGACTCATATGATGCATATGATGATTAAAGGGGTACGATTGGGTTGAAGAAGAATCTGTGCCATCAGAACTAACCATGTACAACGGGAAAATTTCACGGAAATGTGTGCAAAAAAAAACAACAAATGACCGAATCCGCATCGGCTTCCTCCCTAAATATCAAATCTCCTCATCTTCTTGGGTGAGATCGATGACCTCGTCGTCATCAGAGCAGTTGTTCTCACCGCCATTGTTCAGTTTATCAATGGCACGCTTCAGACGCTGCTGAGCCATCGTGAGAGCAATATCACTGGCCCTGGATCGTTTAGCAGAAGCAGAAAGACCTCCGTGTCGTGCCTTGCGCTTGTGCGCTGCGGGCTGAAGTGCGCCATTGGGGTCGTCTAGTACACCTTGCAGAATTAACAGCTCCCGTGTGGCGTACTGGAACGTCAACCTCGATCCTATTATGACAGGCGGCTCACTGTGAAGCGAAGCTGATAGGTAGGAGTTGGGACAATGTGGGTGAACGTCCAAGTCTCCGTCTTGCTTGTTGTTCCAGCCACGTCTCCCCTGTAGAGTGAGCTCACCTGAATGATCCATGAGCTCTCTCACCCAACACACAGACCCGTCAACCCCTGATTGTCAGCGCTGGAATGCGGCATACTTTATTTGCTGCCTCACCCCCTTGAGAATGAGCTTCTCGTCCATGGTATCAATATTGTTTTCGATGGTGGCTGGTAGGGCTTTCCGCTTCGAGGACAATGTGCCAGCCTCAAGATCCACCAGGATGGTCCCAAGCGCACCAACCTCAGCCACTCCCGGCCGCGGGCCGTCCTCAACAGCGGTCTGGTTGTCAGCGAAGGATGTTGTGACACTTACTATGCGCTGGAACTTGAGTGTCCGGTCATAAAAGGCCCCGTCGAACTCATGGTGCGACACTCGGCAAACTGTGGTCTTTCCAGGCTGGTGGATAAAGCCTTCAATCTCGTTCCCATCTACGGTAAACGTAGCGCGCACATCATGGTTGGTGGGAACAGCAGGGCCATCCACGCAGATCTGGAACTCCTGCCCATTAGCCAGACTGCGACGTACACGCCGCTGGTAGACCCACCTGATCATATTCGCACTGGATGTAGAGCTGTACCAGTCCCGGAAGGCTGGCTGAAGCCGGGATATGCTTGATATCGTGCTCCGCTGCATTCATTAGGGCTCTGCGTCATGACAGTGTGCCGTTCACAAACCCAGGCGTATACCCTGCTTGTCCTTGATGTACACCTTGTACCGTCAGTCTCCACAGTTATGGGCCAGCTTCGGCGGCGACCAGGAAGGAGGTCAACCAGTCCGAAGCTCAGGGCGACTTGCCTCCCAGTTCTTCCAGAACCCGCTTTCAATCTTCATGTGTGGTGGAGTTGGGCGGTGATGTAGAAAGGCGAGGGACCGCGGGAAGAACGTAGAGATATGAAGGGCTGGGTGGAACTTGACGATCAGAAAATGGAGGACCGAGGAACAGCAACTTGTCTCCAAGGCCCGGAATGCATTCCGATGGTTAACATGTCCAAACCTATTCCCATGACGCGTACCGACACGCTCAGTGGGGGACATGCATGAGTGTGCCTATGGACACGACCCGTATGTCATAGAGTTACTACTCCACCCCCATGAACGGTCAGTGAGAATCTGGGTACACGACGTTACCACCTGATCACCTCTGAGGCCTGTGAGTTGTTACCGCCCCTATGGGGCGTTTGGCTCTCCCAAAATAAGCCGACCTGCTCTCGACATCTGAAGGACATGGCACATCTTATACACACAGGCAACCAATACTATATGTAAACACTACGGTCGTTCGTGGCGATCGCGAATACTGACGACGAATTGAAACAAGTGTGGAGAGGAAACAGGCTTGAGAGAGAGACGGGCTTGAGAGAGAGAGACGGGCTTGAGTGTACATTGGAGACCAAGGGAGACCATGTTTGAGACCGGCGGTTACGACTGGGTCAAGTCGATGACCTCGGACTTGTGCTTTGAGGACGAGCCGGTGACCTTAGGCCTGTCCTCCTGGGTGAAGTCGATAACCTCGTTCTTGACCGCCTGCACGCGCTTGCGGGGCTTGAGTTCGTCATCTTGGGTGAGGTCAATGACCTCGCCGGGCTTGAACTTCTTGGCCGGACCCAGCAGCGCCGCGGGGTCACCGAAGAGCTTGCGCTTGGGCTTGCGGTCGGGGACGTCCTGGTCGTCCTGGAGGTCTTGAGGTGGACGAGGGATGATGTCTGCGGCCATGAGTGCGGCCCTGGTACCATACTTGTGAGTCAGCTACTACTGTCGTTGTGCCTTCTCTTACAGAAAACTGAACGGTGAATTTAGGAGTGTTGGCTATGAAGCTGCATGATTGTGTAGCAACCGTGGGGCGTGTGACTTGTCCGCTGTGGTATCAGCTCTGGTCGACTTCATGTGCGTACTTACGTTACAATAGAATCCAACATGCCCTTTTTGGCCCTTTCGCTAATGGCGTCCAAGGAAGGGTCACTTGCGCTGGGCATTCCGTAACCCATGTCATACGATGTACCGCCAGTGAGCTCCACCGTAATACTGCCAATTGCGGCAAGCTTGTGGTCGTCGAGCTGAGGAGCCTCCTCCACAATGTTCTGCAAGTGAGCCATCCGATGTCCATCCGACTGAATTATCAAACCTACTGGGCGGCCGAACTTGAGTGTTTGGTCGAAGAGAACGCCGTTCACCTCTGTTACCGAGTGCCTGCACACCAGCGGCACGTTGTCATGGCGGCGCTCAATGTAGTGATTGATGAAACGGCCATCCGCCTTGAATAGAGCGCGCACGTCCATGACTCTGTTGTAGCCATGCGCGTAGTCCAGACAAATCTCGAATTCCTACAAGTCAGCTCACTGGCCAAGGTTTGTTTGGTTCTCATGTGGAAGGTTCTGGGAGTCCACGCGGTGTAGCCCCCGTTCTTCACGTTACTCGTCACTATACCATATCAGACATACCTCGTCAAGCTCGCACTCTACGTAGACCTTGGCCTGGTCGGGAAAGTACTCGGCACGGTGTTCGGCTACGACGATCAGCCTCACTTCCCTGGGTGTTGGACCTACCAAGAGCAACTCCACGCTTGTTACGAATGTATACCTGGCAGTCAGATATGCACGTGTGACCGGGTACACTCACCTCCCAGCCGTTCCACAAGCCGGCTCCAAGCTTCATGTTGGGTGAACGCTGGATGAAGAATGGAGTTGTTGATGGAGAGGACGTCATGGACAAGGCGGCGAGGAGGGAATGTGTACCTTGTTCGTGTTTTTAAATGTGCCACCCCCTTAACCGGAGGCGACACACCAGTGCTGTCAACCACCAGAGATCCGGAGATCCAGAGATCTGACACGAGGCGGGCACCTCTTACTGACATGTAAAGCATGCAGGCAGCTACAGGATGCTCAGTCCGACCACGGACACTAACATGCATATATAAACACCATGACCTATGTACACATAAGCTACATGAGCTGACTTGCAGCGCAAAAACTCTCCTGCCATACACCCTTGGGGAAACTGTGCAGACCCGCCCCGCCCTGCCGGGCTCAATCGTCGTCGCCAGTCATGTCGATCACGGTGTTGTCCTGCTTGCGCCTTTTGGACGACTTCTGCTTGACCTTTTCCATCTTGCTCTTGCGCTTGGGACGTTCGACCTCGACAATCTCGTCCGAGTCAGAGCCCGAGGTTTTGAGGGCCGACCGCTTGACGTCGTCAGAGTCGTCGGCAATGGTCGTCGAGCGACGGGGTTCGGTGATGATGCCTTGTGCGCGAAGGAGGTCGCGAGTGGCGTATGAAATATCGAAGATGTACTGGGGCACGTCGTTGCGCTTGTCAAATTTCGTTCCCGAACCATGCCGCTTGGTCGCCACCTTCAGAATGTCGCCGCTGCGACGAGTTAGAAGTTGGAGCCCGCTTGTTACATACCCGACAAAGGAGCCCACGAGACCTTTCTTGGAGCGTTCATCCAGCACGCCTTGAGGAGCCTTCGAGATATGGCCATGGTGAGGGGCCGATACCCTACTTGTACGGCTACTGTCTCCGGCTGTAACCTTCACGTTGATTGTCGCCAGCGCTCCAAGGCCATCACCTCCGGCTTGCGGCCCATTCTCAACGAGCGTCTGACCATTTAGCGGGTCTGGAACCAACACCGACTCACCATTTGCTGAAACTTCAAGCTCTTGCGGTACACGACACCGTTAATCTCCTCGAGCCTATATTTACGGACGGCCTCGCGATCCGTCTTGGGGAGAACCATGCCGTGTATCTTGTCACCGTCGATCTTGATCTCGATGTGGGCGGCAAACTTGGCGGGCTTGGGGCGGTCCACGGCAATACAGAATGTCTTGGACCAGCTGTTAACACTGCATGTTTTCGGAAAGGGGATCAGCTCACCTTGTCGTGCTCGCACTCCAGGAATAGCTTAATGATGCCGGGAGAAGTGTCGGTGGGAGGTGTGTGTTGTATGTTGTGCTCCGCTGTAGAGGGTTAGCTGAACGCAGAACAAGCGGGCATTGAATGAAACGTACGCAGACTGACTCCTTCGAGAGTCTGTATGGAGACCTCCCAGTCTTTCCAGTGGCCCGACTCTACCTTCACCATGGCGGTGGTTGATGGATGAGAGACAGAGAGAGTGGACAACGACGACTCGGTGATACTTGGCCCTTGGGCGGGACCAATTTCCATATCCGGCGTTGATATCCGGATGGGACACGCATCAGGACGGATCATCCACATGAGGCATTCTACGACGGCGTGCCACGGTAGGACAGTGGTACAGTGAAGGTTCAAGGGTAGAAGGTGCATTGCTGACCGTGAAGGACATATGCTTCACGCTAACATCCAAGCCTATGCAACGTTCACTAAAGCCACAACTCCAGAGTGTGTGGGGAGAGGTGGCAGGACGCTTGAATGGGGAGAGGGAGGCTGCCTGAGTGGCGTTAAGACCTGCCAGTCGACCGACGCGTCTTTTGGGTTCTGCTCTTCCGAGGACGGTCGAATGCCTCTTGACCGTCTTCGTAGTCGTCATCAGACCAGCTGAGTGTGGGCTTGTGAAGTGGGTTGCCGCGAGAGTCACTCTGGTCCCCGTAGTCTTCAAAGTTCCAGCGACGGCCGATGCCCCGCTGGGATGTGAGCCTGGTGCTGGGTCCACTGCTCTTCCCAATGTCGGCACTTGATGAGGAACCGTCCACTTGTCCTCCGTCGTGGAGGGATTCGAGGGAGTCCACCTCTTGGTCTTCAACATCGATAGCCTCCTCCTGGTCCTGAATCTCGGTCATACCAGCGTCCTCCTTCGCTTGATTGTCATTCTCGGTGGCTGGCAACACACCTCTCTCGACGAAAAACGATTGCGTGCCGAACTCCGCCAGTCAGCGTCTGTGATGGCTGCAACACTCACTGAGAACTCGACGCGGTATCTTGGGATAGCTTCAGTGGGCTTCAGCAACTGCGTAGGAGCACTGCCATTGCTTTCCGAGGACGTGTCGTTCGAAGTCGGTGACTGGTCGGCTTGGACCACGCCACCGATAAGGTTGATGGCCATCACACCGAACGACGTGGCGTCATCTGAGGGAACATTGCAGTCGAAGTGTTTCTTGTCCAAACTCAGCAAAAGCAAAGAGGTGGCGACTCACGATACGACTTGAACCCAGCTCTTCAAAGGCAATGCCGCGCTGATCCTCGTAAAGGACCGAGATGTCGCGGGGGTTCTTGTCCCTGGGCACGATTAGGCCGTCGAGCCATTGTCCCTCAAAGAAAGGGCGGACGAGCGCGTCAAAGTCGCAGGGGGTGGGTGGTATAACGCGAACAGTGATGGGCTGGGAGACATCAGCTAGCACCAATGTGGTTTCAACTGAGCGCCAGCTGCCTAAGAGTGAAACTCACCTCCAGCGACTCGCACACGACGTCAAGCTTAACCAAGCCCTTGGAGTTGATATCCGCCTGCCTGACCTGTCTGGGATATGTGTGCCAGACATTGTGTTCGGCTGGTTGATGGTGGTCAGCTGATGGCCGGTCCATCACCCGCGACTCATTGCGTACTGAGGGGGTTCCCATGGCTGTCATCCAACGTCACCTGTGTGTTAACGGAGGGTCTAGCAGGGAGTGACGTACTTGCCAGTCCTTCCATTTGCCTCCTGGGATTCTCATGGTGAAGGAGGAGGGTTGGGTGATGGAGTGATGAGTGACCAGTGATCCAGTGGCCAGTGATGAAGTGTACACTGTGGAACGGCAAAACACCGTGTGCGGGGCCCAGGGGTGACTGACTTTCTGGGCGCCCATCACTGGTCACCCGGGCCCCTGCGCAGGTACATTCACCCCCCAATGCCTCTGTTGTGAATGACTGTTGCATATCTTGACTACATAATTGACTGGAGAGCTTGAACGAATGCTATGGAGCTATGGACAATGTTCTGGCTGCGGAGAAACTTGAAAATCGACCAAAAGGACGAAAATGAACAGAGCTTGTTCCTTTGACTTAGTCATCTTCGGTGAGGTCGATGACTTCCTTGTTGCGCTTGGACCAACGCTGGGGCTTGTCATCGCTGTGACGGCGCTTGAGTTTGGGCTTCACGTCGTTTGATTCGGAATCGGATTCCGAGTCTTGCCTGGGGTCGTTCTTCTCAATGACGCCGCTGGCGAGCAGGTGGCCAGCTGTTCCATACTGAGGTGAGCCCACTGCGATACACCCCAGACTTACTGAAATGACGATCTTATACCGGGAAATGTGCTTGTGGACATAAGTCATGCTGTACGTGTCTTGGTGGACAGCTGGAGCTGATTCGAGCTCTCCTCTGAATGTCATCAGAATCAATGCTGAATTGAGAAGAACATACCCAACCACGGTACCGATCAGGGCCTGCGTGAATGAGCGCTTGTACTATTTGATTCTATACACGGCTCACCTTCTTGGTGCGCTCATCGATGACGCTCATGGCTGGTGGTGTGGTGTGCGGGGGACGCTTTCGTTCACTGGGGGTGCATATGCCGGCCGTAAGACGAACGCTGATTTTCCCCATCTCTGCAGCGGTTTCGACGTCCAGTTGAGGGCCATTCTCTACCATTTGCTGTTGTCAGCCCGCTGTCGTATGTAAACCCTCACCATCTGCGTGAAGACCATGCGACGCATATATGGAACGCCGTTCATGTTCTCGGGGATGGAGCCCTTTTCGACCGGACGAACGCTGTCCTTCAGGAATGCTACTCCCTCAACTTTACGGCCATCGACAGTGTAGTCGATGCGACAGTCAAAAGCGGCGGGCGAAAGACGAGACGTGCCGATTTTGAATGCCTGGGGTGAAAGTAAGTCTTTCCATACCAGGCCATCAGACACAACCACCCAAACCAGTCGGTGGACTCACTTGGCCGTGCTTGCATTCCACATGGAAAGTCACCAGTCCAGCCGTGGTGGCCGAGGAAGGCGGCGTGTGTTCGATCTTGTGCTCGGCTTGGGGACTCGGGTCAGTAAACGCGCTATAGTTGGAAGGGAAGGCCTCACGAAGGCGGGCTCCATCCTCGTCGATTAGGTAGACCTAGACGTCAGCATTCCTGTCTGGCATGACGGGCGAGGGTGGGATGGTGATGGGACTCACCTCCCAGTCCTTCCAATGTCCTGTGTCAATCTTCATCCTTGGTGGTGCAAGTGGACGTTGAGAGAAGAGGTTGAGATAAGAATTAGTGGGTGATAGTGTGAAATCGCGAAATGGTGATGGAAGATGACACCGGTTGAGTGTGTTTACTTGTTTGGCGCGACAGGGGTGACTGGACTGGGACCATCCTGGGGGCGTCACTAAAAGGTGGAGGTCCTCTGTTCAAACCTCAACTGTTCCGGATAATTCGACAACACTCGATATTCTGGGACCGTTTCATGACGCCTGGAAGGAAGTGTTGTATGGGTCACGCCACGGCTAACACGAGGTGCCGAAAGGACATCTGCGGATGACCTACAGGAGGTGTGTGCACACCGCAAGCAACCCACTGGGATCGCTGCGCCACTGCCCTCTAAACCCGCTGGGCTGTTGAGCAGTTCTCGCCCCCATGGCCTCTCACACGGAACGCCGACTTTATCCAAGAGGCTGTTCCATTCCCCTCTCAGGCTGCCTTGCGTTACCTGCTACTTTTTAAACCTCTTGCTAAACAAGGCAGTTGTTGCTGTACCTACGGACAACACCTGTCAGTACCATCTGCACATACTGTGGAGCAAGCCGGTGCCTAGTAAGAACAGCAAGCTAGTTTAGTTGTCAGGATTTTGGTCCTTTCACTGGGGGAGTCTCACGAGGCATTGGTTGTTGATGAGATGACACGACGAAATCGATGGGTCAACACTGGGTCTCTAAAAATGGAGAAAAATTTACGGAAAAGGCTGAAAAATGCTCCAGTCCTGAAGGTGGACTTGTATCTATCTTCCTTGAACTCCATTGCTCCCCGTCTCGTTGGATCTGGTCTTGGGAGACAGACCGAGGTCACGCGGGCCATTTACCAGCTCCCACAACGTTGTCGTGGAGAAAATGAAGCCTGAGCCAGAATCGAACGTGGACAAGAGTTGAAGTTGGTCGCAGAAAACCATGCCAGGTCCACCAGCCCACTGCGGATGTCAGACTGTGCATTGGGGCGTTGCTCGTCGCTCACACGGCGTTGCCCGCTACTAAAAGAAAGGCCTTCATAGCCTCTTCGCTAGTATATCGGTTAGTATAACCGCCTCTCAATAGGGAGTTTCCTAATAGGAATATCGCGGTAGAGCAGGGTTCAACTCCCTGGCGGAGAAGATGAGCAGCCTAGAAGGGTTCTCCTTTTGCTTTTGGCCCCGGCATGTTGCAAAGAAACATGAGGAAGACGTTCTGGGTCGAGGGGAGGTGGAATGGGGGTGCTGTGAAAACAATTGGGAGAGGGAATGCGAACATTTGAGCGCCATCGACAATGTCAGGTGTGCTCGATGCTCTCTTCAATCGTTACCGAGTCACTTGTTGCCATTCGGGAACCACTATACTTGTCGTCCGAAGGCTTATGTATAACACAGAAGCGTCACTTTTATCCAAACGGGGCCAATGTACATGAACACACCGCCCTCTACTTCTCCTCATCGTCCGAGCCGGCAAACATGTCGCCCTCCTTGTACATGGTCCTAGTGAGTTAGCATACACCATCACATGCAGTCAGACCCACGCGGCGGTCTTAGGACGTTTTGCAACAGGCTTCTTGTCGGTA
The DNA here is from genome assembly GCF_003942205.1 of Apiotrichum porosum. NCBI lineage: Eukaryota > Fungi > Basidiomycota > Tremellomycetes > Trichosporonales > Trichosporonaceae > Apiotrichum > Apiotrichum porosum. The sequence continues at coordinate 495,686 of NW_021167122.1, read as the reverse complement.
GCATTGGAGTGCTGGCGCTTGGCGGAGTTGGCTCCGGGCTTGATGCTCTGGCCGTCGGTGGCAGCGGCGGTGGCGGCCGTCTTGTTGCGTTCCTTTTCGACCTTGGGGTCGTACTGCGCCTTGAGAGCCTGTGGCATTAGCTTCCTCTAGACAACAGCTCGCCTTGATACCCTCAGCGCCACCTCCGAACACCTCGTCAAGACGGAAGGTGGTGGGGCGCAGCTGGGATGGATGGCTACTGTCGATACCGAGATGGTTGTAGAGATTGGACTTGGCGCCGGTGGGGTCCAGTCCGTGGTCCTTGAGAAGCACGGTGGCGACCTTGAGGTGAGCCGAGTTTGCGGAATATTTGAACACACCTTTCGGATGAGCCCCGTGTCGTACGCGTTGTCAATGTAGATGCAGAACAGGTGCTTGCTCTGTACATTAGCATGCCATTGAGGCTCGCAGCTCACAGAGGGGCTGTCGGTCCTGGTGGGCGAGACCTTGGCATTGGTCACACCGGCTTCGTGGAGAGGGCCGTGGGCGACGCTGCGACCGATCTGAGTCCAGACAGCATCGACCTGCTCAGGAGGAACAAACAACATGCTTGTATCAGTATCGAAATGTCCTTGGTCAGACTCACAGCTTGCCCTCAGTGTATCCCGTCGTCATAACAATCTTCTGCAGTTCCTTCGCCGCGTCGTTGCCGAGCTGGCTGGTCAGTTCACATTCCAACCCGCCACTCACCTCATCACGCATCGACTTCTTGCTCCTCTTGCCGTTCTTGGCATTCCTGGGGATGTTGGAGTCGGACTCAATGGCCTTGACGCGTACGGTAAGCTTGTCGACTGCCGTCAGTGCCTTCCTCCACCACCAGGGTGACTCACCCACGACCTTGCCCAGGCAGATGGCCTTGGCGATGGCGTCGACCTTGGTCTCGCCTCCCGAGTCTTCACTGGATGGCTTGCCGATGTAGATCCACTTCGGTTAGACCGTTGGAGGTACGGATGCGGGTCTCTTCACTCTCACCTCGGTGTCGTCCTTTGTAACAATCGAGGGCCTGCGCTTGATGGCCGTCAGCTGTAGCACAGCCTGCGCAAGCTCTCGCCACCTACCTTCTGCAAGTAGTTGTCGAGAGTGAGCTCGTTTCCAGGAGTCCAATAGTACTTTTCGTCAATCATGATGGTAATTGCGGTTGATTGAAGAGGAGTGAAGACAAAGGAAGGAATGCGGTTACCTCTCTGTACCTTGTGTATTTGCCTTGGGGGCGGCGATCCCCCAGTGGAGGTGGCACGGACCTCCTGTCCCACTTCGCCCAGCTGCGTCTCCAGTACACTTCGTCGACGCTTGACAATGGTATGGCATAGACAGCTGCTTTACATACACAACAAACACAGACACTACATCCACCCTTTTACTCGTCCTCGCTGTCCGAGGCCGCAAACATGTCATTCTCCTTGTACTTGGTCCTGGATTGTCAGTTCAGACGCGGGCCAACTTAAGAACTCACGCAGCCGTCTTGGGACGCTTCACAACCTTCTCATTCTCATCGGCATTCTGGCGCTTCTCGCCGACTTTCGCTTCCGACTCGGGCTTGATCTCCCCATTGGAGTCGTCGGTACCGTCGGCGGCAGTGTCCTTGTCGAGGTCTCCGGCAGCGGCGGCGGCAGCAGCCTTCTTGTTACGAGCTGCCTCCTTGGAAGGGCTGTATTCATCCTGGAGTGCCTGTATTGTCAGAAAGTAACCAGAGCCACAGTTAGCTACCTTGACCGCAGCAGCACCACCGTCGATGACCTCGTTGGGACGCCAGACGGTGGTTCGGATCTTTGATGGATGCTGCGAGTCCAGATCAAGTAACGTGTAGAGATCAGACTTGACACCAGTGGGGTTGAGACCGTGGTCCTTGAGAAGAACGACAAGGATCTACCGTGAGTTATGGACAAGCTAGGAAACTCACTCTGCGGGCCAAGTCCTTGTCGTAAACGTCCTTGAAGTAAATGCAAATGACATGTCCGCGCTGTGAGGTCAGTCAAATCCACTGTCCCATTCACCAGGATGACACTGTCACGCACATCGGGTTCATAGAGGTTCTTGGGGGCAACCTTGGCGGCCGTGACGCCGACATCCTTCAGAGGACCAAACGCAATGCTGCGCGCAATCTTGCCCCAAGCCGAGTCGACGTTTTCGTTCGCGAACAGCACCCTGCAGTTAGTTGCAGCCGCCTGTATTGAATACTAACCACTTGCCATGCACATATTTCGTCTCCTGAGCAATGCCCTTGATAGCCTCGGCGGCCTCGACGTGAATCTGGGAGATGAACACCAGGTCAGAGTGTGAGGACGCACCTCGTCGCGAACGGCCTTCTTAGACTTGACCCCCTTCTTGGCACGGACGGGGATCTCGTCATTCGCCTGCAGTCAGTAACCAGAACAACTTCGTACATTCAACTTGACTCACTTCGACTGCCAGGTACCGTTTGGTCATATCCTTGACTGCGGGTCAGCTACTCCTGCTCTCAAGGCAATCCCAACTGACCGACAACGCGCGCCTTTTCAACAGCCTTGAATGCATCGCCGCTGGGACCACCCGAGTCTTCTTCCGAGGGAACGCCGACGTAGATCCACTGATGTCAACTAGCATCCACAAGTCGATACTCACTGCCGTGTCGGCGTTGGTGACGACGGAGGGCTTGCACTTGGGGGCGTCAACAATGTCACGGGCAGGGTGTCCTTTTGGCTCGCACCTTTTTCAAATACTCGTCGATTGAGAGGTCACTCTGGGGGGTCCAATAGTACGTTTCGGTAACCATCTTGTCGACGGCGACAGCGAGAGGTGAGTGGGTGAATGGGTAAGTGTGAAGAAGGACAACCGTTGATGCTCGCCGCGGCTCGTTCCCGCCGCCCGGGTCCGGTCATCCACAGTGGACACGCCCGGTGGAGGGCGGATGACTCTACCGCCTAAACATATTTGCTTCCGCTTGGTGCCTCTAGAGAACGTCACCGAACGGTTCTCCATATCACCACACACCCGTCGCTTCATAATCTCCCCCACTATACACCATGCCCAAGCCCAAGGGAGGCAAGTCGTCGGCCTCGGCGGGCACACGCAAAAAGCATGCCGCCCGCAAGGCCGCCCAGGACGATGACGAAACCCAGCCTCAGCAACAACAGAGGAAACAGCAAGGCAAAGGTGCCGGAGGCAAGAAGTTGTCAAAGGCCCAACGCAAAGCCTTGCCAAAGATCAAGCAATATATCCCCCCTCCCAAGCCGCCTGCACCCCCCATTCCCGACCCGCTCGACAGCCAGGGCCTTGCGCGCACCCTCCCTGCCGACCTTGTCGTCGTTCTCCGCCGCCTGGGCAAGAAGGACGATGTCACACGCCGCAAGGGTCTCGACGAGCTGCGCGACAACTGGGTAGCTGTCATCACTGCCTCACCAGGAAACGAAGCGCAGGAGATTGAGCGCGAAATTGCCGAGCACGCAGTGATTGCTGCCATTCCCGTCTGGCTTCACAACCTCGCGAGCCTGCTTCAATCCCCCTTCCATCGCTCGCAGGCACTTCAGCTCCACGGCGAGCTCCTCGGTGTGCCCAGTATCCGCGGCGTCATTCTGGATGGTCTTGCACTCGGATACCTTCCCGGCACGCACGACAGGGACATTATTGGTTCTTGGCTGGTGGCCGCGCTCGAGGAAGGTAGGAGAGCTGGCGGCGCGGCTCTCAAGGTCTGGGACGCGATTGTTCGATTCGGCCCGGCTCCGAACATTGAGGGTGAGGAGAATGCCTACGCCAGCCAGCTCGACCTCATCCCACACCTCCCCGCACTGGCCGAGTATCTCTCGCTCAGTACACTTGACCCCGCCACGCTTCACCGCGACATCCATCCAGCTCCCGTCCAGTTTGCATTCGCAGCGCCAGCGACCAAGGGCAAGGACGCCAAGGGCGGCAAGGGAGCAAAGGGCCGGCCAACGCCGGTTCCGACGCCGACGCCTCCACCAGCCGACGAGGACGACGAGCTCACGGAGGAGCGATGGGCACGATACCGTGTCGGCGGCCTTGTGGGCCTTGCGTGGCTTGTGCAGCAGCTCCCGGCCAACTCGGTACCACTGTACGAGGAGCTTTCTGCCTTGCTCGAAAACCCTGTGCTCTGGAGCGCCATCGGCACCACATCACACCTCCCCGACGTCCAACCCATCGGACAGCAACCACCAATCCGCCGTGCCGCATATCTCCTGCTCGCGGCGTTTGTCGACGCGTACCCTGCCGAGGTCGAGAAGCCCGACATGCTGCAGCTCATCTCGGCCACCGTACTTGGCAACTGCTGGGCCGAGCACGAGGCTGCAGTCTGGGAGGCTGCTGGTCCCGCCGTCGTCAAGTTCCTTACCAAGTTCCGCCAGTCGTGGCTGCTTGCTGAGACTACGAGCGATGATGGCGATGACGAGGGTGACGACGACGACGACGATGACGAGGACGATGACGATACCGAGCCACCTAGTCGCGACGAAGCGGCCAGCGGTGCTGCCACTCCTACTGTCGCGGCACTGCCATCCTCAAAGGCCTTTGACGCCTTCCTCGACTTCATTTCGACCATTAGCCCCTCGGTCCCCCACCTCACCTACCCGCTCCTTGTTGTCGTCATCTCGACCCTCCCGCCTACTCTCCTTCCCCTCTCCTCACCACCTTCCTTGCCATTGCAAAACCTGTTCTCCCACATGTGGTCGCCCGTCGATGCGCGTCTCCTTGCCACTCATTCGCTCGGCAGCCAGCCTTCTGCGTTCCAGGCATTCCTCCAGGCGGCCCTCGAATCGACCGCTTTCCTTGTTGAGAAGGCCCAGAACACCGGCGAGGCCGAGACAGCCGCTTGGCTGGTGAAGGAGCAGCTGGGCTCCCGTGTCTGGGGCGAGGGTGTCGCTCTTATGGGCGCAAAGGGCGGTCGCCGCGGTGCCACCCCCGTTGAGACCGAGGCCAAGATGTGCACCAAGCCCGTGGAGAAGCTTGTTGCGCTCTCGACCTCGCTCGCGGACCTCTTCATGGTCGAGGTGGAGCGCACGACTCTTGCGGCTTGTTTCAACGACAAGTCGACTTTCCTCGCTCGTGCTCTCAACGCCCTCACCGCGCTGCGCAAGGCGTCCCCTCACATCGATGCCGCTGTGGACGCCACAATTCTCAAGATCGCCGAGGGCTGCACTGAGCGCCTGTTCCAGCTTGTCGCAGACCATACAGCCGGTGCTGCCACTCACGCTGATGCTTTGGTCGGCATCCTCCGCGCACGCCCCGACCTCTTCCCTCCCCAGCGCATCGAGGTGCTCTCGCAGGGCTTGCAGGCGCATATTCCCGAGCTTATCGCATTCACGCCAACTACCGTTGCCGCGCTGTTTGACGCTACAGCTGCTCTTGCAAGCGAGGCCGACAAGGAGGCTCTCCTTGCTAGTCTCTGGGCGTTCCTCGAGTCCGACTCGGTAGAGCAGGTTGCTCGCTTTGCCCTCACCCAGGGTATTCTCGAAGACTCGACTGTTCTTGTCGGCAACGGCCGTCTTGACACCATTGCCACCGAGGCCACGCGTGCAGCTCTCACAACGCACGACGCTACGGCCCTTGGCATCGCCTCTGCCGCGGTCATTGGTGGCAGCCGTCTCTCGGACTCGGCACGCGCGGGTATCCTATCGTCTGTCAGCGCCGTCATCCATGACTCGGTTGACTCGCTGCTCACTGAGGGTGCCGAGGTTGCCAAGCCGTCAACAGCCCTGCAGATCCTCGCTGCCTACGCCGAGGACAGTATGGATGCTCTTATTGCGTCGGACGAGTACATCCAGGCCGTTGTGGCCACCCACCACCTCGTCGTCCTTCTTCCTCGTCTGGGCCCATCCGCCCCTCCGGGACCAGCGACCAGGCTGTGGGCCATCACCCGCAGGCTGAGCCCCGAGTCAGCTGCTGTACTGTCCGCAGCAGTGTCCCATTCGCTTGCGGAGCTCCTCGGCAGGGTTTCATGCCGGGTTCCCCCCGACACCCTCGTGGATGTGGCTCTCGCTACCGACCTCGGCGCCTCGCCTACACCTGCCGCCGTCGCCGGCACACTACTCCCTGCCCCGGCTATCATGCTGTCGTTCCTCGAACGTCACACCTCACAGCCTCCTCACCCCACTTTGCCCGTCATTGACCCCTTGGTGCCATGCACAACCGAGGTTGAGGGACAGACGTGGCGCGACTCGGACTTTGATGCTGCTGGTCGTTCCCGTGCGGCTCGATACGCCGAGGCGGGTCTTTCCCTCCTGCGCGCAGACCGCAGTCTGGTGCAGACCCTCCCCTCACTCCTTCACGTCGCGCTCGGCGCCATGCTCTTGGCCTCGGACGGTGCTGCCATCCCTGGCGCGTCGCGTGGACTGTACACCCCACACACCCCTGCCGAGCACCTCGAGCAGGTCGTGCGTGATGCTGAGGGTGCCCTTAGTTTCTCCCTCAGTCTTGTGGACGAGGCCCCCTTGTCATGGCACAAGGCAGCCGTCGACCAGCTGCGCGCTGGCCAGCTGGCTGGAGATGCCGACTACCTCCACCGTCTTCTCTTTGACCTCCGCTCCGATGTGGTTGCCAAGACGAGCGACGTTGCCCCACGCGCGTTCCGCGAGGTGCTCGCACGTCACCTGCGCAAGTGCGGTGCGGGCGAGAAGGAGGGCGAGGTGTGGCTCAACTATGCCATGCAGATGAGCGAGAAGCGTGAGTTAATTTCTCGTATGTGGATGTGCTAACTCTGCAGTGCCCGAGATTGCGCTGGCCGCCATTCTTGCCATCAAGCCCTTCATGCACGAGACCAAGGCGTTCGCGACTGCTCAGAACCGTCTGGCCAACGCGCTCACTGGCATCTCAGTCAAGAATGCCAACGAGAAGGGCCTTCCGGCCCTGCGTCTCCTCGTCGCCTCGGCTCCTCCTCCCGACTCGACCTCGCTGTTTATCCCCCAGCAGCGTGCCGTCTTTGTTCTCCGCCACGTCGGCGGCTGGCTCACGTCAGACGACGAGGCGGCCGACGACCTTGACGAGGAGATGGACGTGCGCGTCGCGGAGATGTACACCGCGCTTGCGCCAATCGTGCAGGACCTGGACGGCGCACACTGGGACGCCATCTTTGACCTCATTGACGGCGCCCTCGGTTCGACCTCGCTCGACGAGCCTGTGAGCTTCCCGCTCATGTACGCTGGTCTGGAACTCTTGCGTGAGGTGCGCGACCTCTGTACCACCAACAAGGCCCTCCGCGCCGCTTGGACCATGAAGGACGAGCACCTCAGTCTCGTGGTCAAGCTCTTCCTCCAGGCGCGTGACGCCGCCAGCGTCCCTCTCCAGCTCATCCACTCGCTCATCCTCGACCTCCTCGCCGACGCGAGCGAAAAGGTCATGGCTGCGGCAGGCTATGCCGAGTTGTGCGACCTGCTCTCGTTGTCGTCCAGTGCTGCCATCCAGAGCACCGCCTACCGCCTCCTCTCACAGGTGGTCAAGGCGCGCACCACCGCTCTCGTCCTCGAGGTCGAGACTGCTGTGGCCACCGACGAGACTGGCGAGGTGCCGCAGCCGGAGATCACGCTCCCCGCCGAGCTTGTCGCGATTCTCGAGACTGGCCGCCACGTCGACTGGGAGCACCCAGAGCCCACCACAGAGGTTGTCATGGGCCAGCTTTTGGCGTGGATGGCGGTCATGGACCACTTTGACGATGCCGTGAGCTTATCCACATACTACATGAGCTGACAATACAGTCGCGTGCGCTCCGCTGGGCGTACCTCGACCAGCTCAACACCTCGCGCCTCCTGGAGGAAGCTCTCCTGCCGTTCCTCTTTGCCATGCTCGGCGTGTCCGAGGTGGGAGCATGGAACTTCCCTGCGAGCAACTATGCCGTGGACGAGTTCTACTGTGATTGTGGGTATAGCTGTCGTAATCCCCCTATACAAGCTAACAACCGCAGTGCTCGAGCCCGAGGGTCTTGCCGACCTTGTCCCTCTCGGTTCACACCTCTTCTACCGCACGCTGGTCACCATCCCCTCCGCCATGCGGACATACTACGAGTCTCTCAAAGACCGCCAGCTCTCCCTCTCCCTCGTGGCCTTTGTGTCGCGCCACTTCTCGCCCGTCATCATCGCCCACGAGTTTAGCGCCCTGCGCGAGCCTGGCGCCATGGCCACTCTCACCGAGGAAGGACTCAACGTCCGTATCGCGCAGGGAGGCGGCGCGACTGTCGCTGGCGCCGGTGCGGCCGAGGCGATCGCGTCGTATGTGGTCGACGAGCAGCCGATGGAGATTGGTATTCGTCTCCCGGCCGAGTTCCCGCTCAAGGGCGTGGACGTGCGCGACCTGCGCAGGGTCGGCGTGCCGGAGAACAAGTGGAGGGGATGGCTCATGAGCGTCCAGCAGACTATTACGAGCAGGGTGAGTCAAAAGAGCAGCTTACCCACGGGTTCCGAAGCTGTAATATCTGTGCTGACTCTTCCTCTCTTCCAGAACGGCCTCATCCTCGAAGCCCTCACAGTGTTCAAGAAGAACGTCGCACTGCACTTTGAAGGTGTGGTCGAGTGCGCCATTTGCTACTCGATCATCAGCGTGACGGACCGCACGCTCCCCACAAAACCGTGCCGTACTTGCAAGAACAGGTTCCACGGCAGCTGTCTGTTCAAGTGGTTCAACAGCAGTCACAGCAGTAGCTGTCCCATGTGTCGTAGTCTGTTTTAAGCACAGATTAGGCAGGCACTTGGGGGAGATGGGGAGAAGGAAGACGAGTAGATGGTAGTGAGGATATTGTTCTGTTAGCAGCATCATATACAGCTCATAGCCCATATACCCCACCATATCATGGAAACAAACACTGCATTGAACCCACGGCTTGCTACGCTGCTCGAGAAGAAAACCCACATTCAAGAACACAGAAAACATCATCACACATATCTATATTGGCCAAAACACTCTTTTGTGTCAGGCGAGCCGGTGCCACCGGGGTGGCACGGCCTAACTCTTTCTCTCCTACTCCCCCACCTCTATCCGCGACGCATGGCGCATACCCACACCCCTCCCCTGCCTCTAGCCTCCCATAAGTGTCGTTCCGTCGGTCGACGATGGGTCGGAGCCCGGCCGGCTCCTCGAGCTCTGGCTCGCGGTACTCCAGACCCTTCTGCGTCTCCCACGCTTCTCCGCCACCTGTCCCATGCCCGTGCACCCGGCACCCGGGCTCACTCGTCACGGCGCTTTGCAGGCCTGGCCTTTTTCCTCCTTGCCTCGCCATCGTCGTCCTCGGCACCGCGCTTGAGGTCCACGCTGTCGTCGTCGAGCTGCTGCGGCTGGTTCTGGCGCTGGCGAGCCTGGTGGATCTGGTGCTGTGGGGTTTGGTCAGCTATAGTCCGGATGAAGAGGTCGTAGCTGAGGCCCCGATGGGTGGTGATGGTCAACTAAGAGATGGTGCCGGAGCCTCCCTCCGTAGCTTGGTGGGAGGAGCACGACTCCTTTAGCTGCATCCGGGTGATAGCGGGAAGGTGCCACACCTCGACCAAACTCTTGCCAAGGACCATCCAAAGCAACACACGGCACCCGGTGCATGTTGCTACTCACCTCGCGATACTTTGCGAGATACACCTTGAGGACACCTTCATAGTTGTCAAAGCCCAGCGCGCGCATCGAGGTCAGAATGTCCTCGCCGTTGATGGTCTTGCGCTTTTCGTTCAGGCACTTTTCGGCCGCCTCGGATGTCTGCGGAGAACCGTCAGCGACAGGACAGAAAGTGTGAGGGGGTTGGGGTGACTGCTGAAAAACGGTGCGCGAGTGGCTTCAGCGGGTGGGACACGGCTACTGAGAGGGTCGGAGGTGGCTGTACAGCCGCAATGTGCTTGACAGCGGTAACCATCTCCCTCGGACCCTCGCCAGTGGCATTCCTGGCCCCGGTTCACGAGCTGTCGGGCGACTCACGATGAAGCTGATAAACTCGCTGACACACTCCTGGACGCACTCCTTGGCCTCTTTGGAGACCTTGGCCGTGGTAGGGAGCGAGTTTTTCATGATACGCGAGACGTTGGCGATCTGATGTGCGTTGTCAGCTGAGTGTGGTTGAAAAGGACATGCTACAGCTGGGACAGAGCGACAACAACAGCGAACGCGGGGCTGCCCATCCATTGTAGTCGCGAGCGGCGTGGTGCTGGTGGTCTCGCTTTCATCTTGGCAGAGTACCACCTGCGATCCGAGGACGATGGGCAAGCCCAGCTGCTCGCGAGGAATGCACGAGGCGGACTGGAAGTTGCCTTGCCCGGAAACTCGGACCTCGGAAAAACAAAGGGACTCTAAACGGTCTCTCCTCTCTGCAGTCTTGCAAACACTCACCGGCAACCACCTGTCCTGCTCCCTAAACTCGTCGACCTGCGCGTCGGTGAACGGCACGGCGGAACCGGCTTCTGGCGCCGAGAGCCCCGCGCCGCCCTGGGGCGCGAGGCTGGGGAGCTCGGCCATGCCTGCTGAAGGACGTTGAAAAGGGGGGTTGGCTTTAGGGAGAGCGGAGGCTCTCTCCTCCGAGGAAGGAGAAGTGCTGGGTGGGGACGGAGTGAAGAGATGGAGCGTGGGGTGGGCGCCGGTCGGGCGGCTCGGCAGCTTGGTTGTGGTCTGTGATGTGGGTGACGGTGAACGGGGGATGGAGATGTAATGTTTATGGCAACACGACAAGATTGACGCCGGAAGGAAGAAAACAGCCAAGTGCCCGAGAGCAGGTGGAGGAAGAGCGGCCACCCAATTTCATCCCCCCAGATATGTCGCCACCGCTGGCTGCTTATGGGTGACGCGTGAAGTACGAGCGACGACGACAGCAATCTCTTTCAATAACAATCAGCTTCCCACAGACACTGAACACGTCGACAGTCGCGTGGTTCCCTTCATCTCCTTATATATATAGCCTGGCATTGACTGCTTGTGCTATCGCCCTCGCGCTCGTGGACAGCCCGCACCCCTTTGCAACCCAACTCCCTTTTCTTGATCCAGTCTCCCACTTCCACGATGGCACCCCGTGTCAACCTCCGTTCCTCGGCCGTCAAGCGTATCATGCAAGAGGCTGCCGAGCTCGCTGATCCGGACACGGACGACTTTGTTGCTGCCCCTCTGGAGGTGAGTCGTCTCGGGCCGTGTTGTATGCGGTACTGCAGCTACAGTGTCCGTCACCGAGGCAGCTGCGCGATGTGTCTGCCCTTGCTCGTCCAGTTGACAGCACCTGGAAATGCATGGACACAACTGACTCGCCAGTCGGATATCTTTGAATGGCACTGCACGCTCCGCGGTGTTCCCGGCACCGACTATGAAGGCGGTGAGTGTCCATCGGCTTCCTAGGACGAGAAGATGAGCGGCTCTGTCATCGCTGCTACTGCGCAACTGAGCCGCACTTTCCTTCACCTGGACCTCGTATGTTCTTAGCTGATTGTTGTCCCAGGTCTGTACCACCTCCGTATCATCCTCCCACCAAGCTATCCGATGAGCGCACCCGACATTGTGCTCATGACACCGAGCGGCCGGTTCGAGCTGGGCAAGAAGGTGAGTGAGCGGCAACCTTGTTGCGACGCGGCCACGGTGAGAGGGTGCTGCGGCCACGTCGCGTACTTCTCCATGGGCGCCAGTTGTTGTGACGAGGCCAATGTGTTTTGTGGGCGCACCGTTCTGTGGGCGCCTCCGCCAGGTTGTAGACAAGGTTCTTGGGACCACCTCGGCCGAAAGGTGGCGGCGACACCGTCCCCCTCTACCCCTCGACAGCACCTTGGCCCTCTCCACATCCCGCACCGTTGAAGATCCTAGCTTGGCCAAGCTGTGAACGTCCGCTGACACGTCCAGATCTGTATCGACGGCCTCACGTCGTTCCACGCCGGCTCATGGCAACCTGCCTGGGGCGTGCGGACGGCCATCACCGGTCTGCGCGCGTTCTGGACTCAGGACGGCGAGGCGCTGAGTGCGATTGGCGCGTTGGACTATCCCAAGGACGAGAGGCGGAGGCTGGCAAAGTTGTGAGTGGGGCGGAAGGAAGTCTAGCTGGCTGGCTGGGCGAGCACTTGATCAGCCAGCTGTGACATATACCGTACAGCTGACAACCCAGGTCTCGCGACTGGACATGTCCCACATGTAACGCCACCAATGTGTCCCTGCTGCCCGACCCAACAGTCATCAAGAAAGAAGCCGAGCCACAGGCCTCGAGCTCGAGTCCCCCGCTTGCGACTGGCTCCACGTTCCCAGCTATGCCTGTGGTTACCGCCCCAGCGCCCGATGACCAACCACATACCGCGAACTCAGACGCGGACGCGAGTGTGAATGTGGACAGCGCCGCCAGCGCCCTCCCACTCCCCGCTGTGGGCGACGTGTCCGCTGGCCACGTTGCCGACAGCGAGGGCGCCGGGTCTCGCACCGGACCAGTTGTGGACGAGACCGCTTCTCCGGCTGCCTCACACCCGGATGCGGCCCTCTCCGCGCCATCAAGCTCGACTTTGGCTGGCGTCGTCTTGCCCGTGGCAGCTGTTGTTCCCGTGCCAAGTGTTGGCGAGGCATCGACTGCGCGAGCTGGTGATGTTGCCGCGGACGAGCTCGCGGCCGCACCGCCCTCGGCCGTCGTGGAACAGCCCCAGGCCCAGACCTCCAGCACACCTGCTTTTGTCGTGGCAGCACAGCCACCTGCTGCGCAGCCTGTCGCACCCGTACCCGTACCCAACGGCCGTACCAACAACCACATCACCCACCACGGCAACGGTAACACGAACGGCAACGCCAACGTGGCCTTTGCCACCGTTCCCGCGCGCTTCACTGCCGTGCCCCCTCGCCGCCGTGGCCAACGCCGCGCCAGCCCCATGTGGCTCGACGCGCTCATCGGCGCACTGGTCGTGCTGCTCCTGGCCCTCATTGCGCGTCGCTAGATTCCACACCCATACCGCCTCACCTCACTTCGCCTCACACACCTCGCACCGGCGCCGACTTTAGACAAGTCGGTAGCCTCCCCCTCCCCATCGTTGTATCCACCACCCCACCATGCCCCCGTTGGTTGTTATTCTCTTTTTCCTCCACTTTTCCTTTGTGTCTTAGAATTATGCGACCCGGTGTCTTCACCTCATTCCTCGCAGCACTGTCCTCCTGCAATCAGAAAAGAATAAACCTGCATGCGGGTGTATGCGTGCGTGTGCGTGTGCGTGTGCGGATCTCGTGGTCGGTCGTAAAACTAGGGCTCTCCTTTTGACATCTCACAACAAAAACGCAGAAAACAAAACGCAAAACTCAAAAATCGGAAAAAAAACGCATACACACGGGGGGGAGACTCTCCTCCAGCACCATGCTCGGCAGAAACGTGTTCCTTCCTCTCTCCCTCCCTTCCTCGGCTGCCCGTCATGGCGACAACAGCACCTCCACCGGTGGTTCCACCTCGGTAGGCCACGTCCGTGACGACTGAAGGGGCGGGGGGAACCACACTCCTTGCTTCCTTCTCTATCGTCCTACACCGCCATCATGTACTGGCGGTGATGTACTGCACTGGCCGGATCTAGATCTGGAAGAAGGGCTGGTCGGTCGGCCGCTGCTGCTGCTGCCCCGTCTGCTGCTGGAGCTGGGCGGCGCCGCCCGCACCGGTCATCTGCTGGCCGGTCATCTGCGGCCTGCCAAAGGGGTTGTTGGCGCCGAGGGTGCCGGTGGACGCGAAGCCCGTGCCGACGGGAACACCTGGGGGAAATGTCAGCTGCTGTACTGTACTGTGCGAGAGGGTGCGTGCGTGCGTGTGTAGGTTTGTTGCGCTTCCCACGAACGCGAGAAGCGACAGCCCCACATGTGGATCCACGCACACGACCACTCCCGCTTCGCATCCGCGCTGGCTTTGCCAGCGCTTGCGCCCGCGCTCGCTCGCACTCACGGAGGGTACCCATGTTTCCAAACGTATCGAGACCGTCCTCGCGGCCGCGGCCGATGAGGTTGGCGAGGTGGGCGTTGGCGCCGTCGCTCTGCTGCCGTGCCGCGACTGGGCGCTGCGCGGGGGTGCCCGCCTGCGGGGAGGGGCTCTGGCCGAGGGAAGACGGCATGGACGAAGGGGAGGTCCCGAACACGGACGTGTTCTGCGTGTTGGTCTGCATGGAGGGGACGGGGAGGAAGGACGAGTTGTTGGCCGACGAGGGCTGGCTGTCGAACAGGCTGCCGCCGGTGGGGCGGGGCGCGAAGGGGTTGTTGGAGCCGTAGCCCGTGGGCTGGGCAAAGAGACCGGTCTGCTGCTGAGCCATCATCTGCTGCTGGCGCATGTACTCCTCCTGCTGTTGCTGCTGGAGGAGTTGCTGTTGCTGCTGTTGCTGCTGCATCATCTGCTGCTGTTGCTGTTGGCGCATGTACTCTTCCTGCTGCTGCTGGGCGAGCATCTGGGCGTGGAAGGGGTTGTACGAGGTGAACTGGGGCTGGAGGCCCTGGTTCCAGCCGTTGTTGGACATGTCGACCAATGGGTACCCGGTGCCCATCATGCCCATGGGCTGCTGCTGCTGCTGGCCGTACTGGCTGTTCGAGTTGAGTTGCAACGAGTCGTCAAACAGCGCTGTGGCGTTGGCGTCCTCCTGCTCCTGCTTGCGCTTGGCGTCCTCCTCCTCGCTCAACTTGATGGCCTTTTGCAGATCGTCGTCCTCCTTGACACGCTGCGAACGGCGGCGGTCGTCGTCCGCCGTCGAGTCCATGCTCGCCTGGATGGCGCGCTGCAACTCCTCGTCGTCGTCACGGTTACGGCCTGCAGCGCGACGGTCGCGGCCCTCTGGGGTGGCGCCAAAGTCTTCCTCGCCACGCAAACCCGAATCGGCAATGTTGCCGAGCATACGGTCGCGCATGGCACCGCGCTGGCGGCGCTCGGCGCGCAGACGCTCCTCGTCTTGGAGCAAGTTGGTAATGTCCTTTGCCTTTTGACGGACATTGTGGCCGACGTCTTTCCCTTGGTCGTCGACATAGACAAACTCTTTGAGCGTCTTGACAATGTACAGGTTGTCTTTAAAGTAGATGACAACGTTCTCGCTGCCGGCGTGCAGGCAGTAGTCGAGCAGCGTCAGAGCCTGTGAAACAGTGTCAGCCGGGATGACGCAAAGGCCAAGACAAGAGGCAAAATGCACGGGGCGCAACGCCGCGGGCGTTGCCGTCGTCTTGGTCGTCGGCAAAGCCCTGGTTGGCCAACACCGGTCATCGCCACGGTGTCATCGGCCGCAGTGCGACACTCTCCGCGTTCGACTGTGAAGGGAAGCGCTCACCTTGAACACATGACGCCAGTTCTTGCCCTTGTCGTTGAGACGCTTGTCGAGCATCTCCATAATCTCGACAAAGTCACCCCTAAGCATGGGTCAGCCACTACGGCCTTGTTGTTACCAAAAAAAAAAGATGAGACTCACTGGTTGTAGGTGAGCTGGGCAACCTCGTTCATTTGGGTGCCCGACGGGCCCCAAGGGTCGTTGGACGTGGCATCGCGGACCTTGGTCTGTGGGTGTGTGTCAGTGCTGCTGAAGGGTGGGGGGGATGGATGTATGCTGCTGCTAGCACTCACCTGCGTGTCACTGTAGCCCTTGGTGTAGTTTTTGGCCACCCGGATGGCTGTCGGACGACGTCAGCGGGATGTCACACGGGCATGTGCGAATCGGGGACCTAGACTATAGCAACGTACCACCTCGGCCGCTGGGGAGTGTTAGTGAAAAGGGTGTGGTTGAGTGCAAGGGGGCGGGGGGTGCGAGGCGCCGGCTGTACTTACAAGTGCTGCAATGACTGAGCCATGGTGCTGGATCAGTCGATGGTTTGGGTGTGGGGAATGGGTTGGGTGATGAGGGAGATGGCTAGATGGCACGACGACGACGACCGGCTTGTATCCCACTGGCCACTGGCCCGGCCGCAGTGTCCACACACACAATGGGCGGTGCGCACCGTACGCACCGTATGACACGCTCTCGTCGCTCGTGCGCAGTCATTTCTGCGGGGACCCCACATGATGCACCCACGACGGCCTCTCTTGTGCCACATGGGCTCATGGGCGGGGTTTGCGTTTCGGCATTTTCTCGCCCGTGCCACCCAGCGTACCGCCAGCAGGCCCACGCTGCCTGCCCGCCAGCCAGCCAGCCAGCAGCTGCCAGGGTGGGGGAGTGGCCGTAGGATGCACACTTTTCGAGCCGCCACGAGCCACCCAACGTCCATCCAACACCACCTACCCACCCCCTCCCCCTCCTCCTCTACCCCTCCTTGCAGCCACTGCATCGATAAATCACTGCCTATAGCAACCTGCTGGCAGCGAGGAAGATAGTAGTCTGCTTCCCTCCCCCCAACACATCTCCCAAAAAGGCCCACAGCGCGCGCCCATACACCGACGACAAATCAGTCCGGCCCAACCCACCACCACTTTAAACCACCACCATGCCCCCGTTTACGTCAAGCCTGAGAACGCCCTCAGGCGTGCCGAGGAGCTCCTTGCTCTCGGTACCACCCAGTCGCAGGCCCAGGCCTTCGAGTTCCTCTCCGAGGTCTTCCAGTCGTGCGTGACAAAAACACACAAAAGTCGCGCGTCAATGAAATGTCGCGCGATGTGTTCCGTGTTTCCCATCACTCCGGGGCGGGCGGACAAGTTTGAAAGGACACTGACCCATGTCACAGGAAGCGCTTCAAGCACACCCCGATCCCCACCCTTGAGCCCATTGTCCTCAAGTACATCGACCTCTGTGTTGCTCTCCAGCGTCGCAACGATGCCCGCGAGGCCCTTGTCCAGTACAAGAACGCCGCTCAGAACCAGAACGTGGCTTCTATCGAGAAGGTTCTCCTCCACTTTATCGAGCAGGCCGAGTCGCGCCTTGCCGCTGCCACCAAGGAGGCCGAGTCCAAGGTTGCCGCTCTCCCCGCTGCCCCCGCCGAGACCGAGGACGACGACCTCCCCCTCCAGCCCGCGACCATGCTGTTCGATGCCTTTATCGACAGCGCCGGTGACCGTGAGCGCATTGAGCGCTCCCTGATCGCCCCTGCCCAGAAGCTTTGCTGGGACGCGTACGATGTCTCGCTCGACATTGCCAAGGGCAACGACCGTCTCGAGGTCATCTACCAGCAGATTGCCCACCGCGCCTTTGCCTTCTGCAAGGAGCACCAGCGCAAGTCGGACTTCCGTCGTCTCTGCGAGCAGCGCCTCCGCAAGGACCTCGCCAACGCCACAAAGTACGGCCACCAGCAGCACGCCGTCAACCTCGCCGACCCCGAGACCCTCTCGCGTCACCTCGACACTCGTTTCCTCCAGCTCGAGACCGCCGTCGAGCTCGAGCTCTGGCAGGAGGCCTTCCGCTCGGTCGAGGACGTTCACGGTCTCGTTGCCGGCAAGAAGGGCGCCAAGCCCTCGATGATGGCCAACTACTACGAGAAGCTCACCCAGATCTTCAAGGCTGAGGGTGGCAAGCAGACTGCCGTCTTCCACGCCGCTGCCTGGGCTCGCTACTACCAGTACGCCGAGCGTGCCGGCACCGTCTCGGACCGTGCCCCCGCCGCTGTCCTTCTCTCGGCCCTCGCTGTGCCCCTCGGTGACGTCGAGACCAAGCAGCGTCTCGTTGCCCTCCTCAACCTCCCCAAGATGCCCACTCGCCAGGCTCTTGTCCGCGACGCCGCTGCCAAGCACCTCAAGCGTGTCCCCGCCGACGTCCGTCAGCTGTACAACGTTATCGAGGTCGACTTCCAGCCCCTCAAGGCTTGCAAGCTCCTTGCTCCCCTCGTCGCCAGCCTCCCTGCCGACTTTGCCGCCTACCTCCCTGCTCTCCGTGACGTTGTCCTCTCGCGTCTCATCCAGGAGCTTTCGCAGGTCTACGAGACTGTCTCGCTCTCGCAGGTCCTCAACCTTGTCAAGGCCTTTGACAACGGCCCCTGGGCCACCGACATGTCGGCTCTTGAGAAGTTCCTCATGACCGCCTCGCGTCGTGGTGACATCAACGCCACTGTCGACCACGTTGCCAAGACTGTCAACTTTGCCGCTCCCCCCGCCGACCTCAACCGTCTCTCCAACCTTGCCCTCTACCTCCACAACGCCATCCAGTTCCTCAACCCCACCCCTCAGGTGTCGCGTGCCGAGGCCTTTGCCGCCGCCATTGCCGAGGCCGAGGAGGAGCACAAGCGCAACGAGCACCGTCGCCTCATTGTCCAGAAGCGTCGCGAGCTCATGGAGGAGGCCAACCTCCGCCGCGAGCGCGAGGAGTCGACCGCCAAGGCCGAGCGTGCCAAGCAACAGGCCGAGGAGAACGCCCGTCTTGCCAAGGAGGCTGCCCGCCAGGCCGAGGTCGACCGTCTGCAGCGCCAGATGGAGGCCACCCGTCGTGAGGAGGCCCTCAAGCTTGCCGAGCAGCTCGCCCAGAAGTCGTCGCTCAAGATTGACATTTCGACCATCAAGGACGACGAGCTTGACACCACCAAGATTGTCGCCATGCAGGTCGAGCAGATTGCCAAGGAGAAGCGCGAGCTCAACGAGCGTCTCCGCATCGTCGCCAAGCGCGTCGACCACCTCGAGCGTGCCTACCGCAAGGAGGAGCGCCCTCTCCTGGCCGCCGACTACGACCGCCAGAAGAAGGACGACCTGGAGAACCACCACCGCGCCAACGCCGACGCTCGCGAGGCTGCTATTGCCCAGCAGAAGCACGCCATAGAGCTCAAGGCCCGTCTTGGCCGCATGATGCCCGACTACGTCGCCGCCCGCTCGCTCGTCGAGTCGCAGCGCCAGGCCGAGTTTGAGGCTGCCCGCACCGCCGCCGCTCAGCGTATCGCCGAGGAGAAGCAGCGTTTCCTCGCCGACGTCCTTGCCCGCCGCAAGGCCGAGAAGGAGGCTCGCGACGCCGAGATTGCCGAGCGCGAGGAGGAGGAGCGCCGCATCGCCGAGCAGGAGGAGGAGGAGGCCCGCGCCGCCGCCGAGCAGGAGGAGGAGGAGGCCCGCGCGCGTGCCGAGATTGAGCAGCGCAAGGCGGAGGCCGAGGAGAAGGCCGCCGCCCTCCGTGCCGAGCGCGAGGCCCAGCGCGCAAAGGACGCCGAGCTCATCCGCCGCCAGCAGGAGCGCGAGGAGGCCGCCCTTGCCCGTCGCCAGGCTTCGGCCGGCGGTGTGTCCCGCGCCCCCGTCGCCGCCGCACCTGCTGCCGAGTCTGCCCGCCCCGCCATCGCCGGTATTGCCCCCGGTGGCTGGCGCGAGAAGCTCGCCGCCAAGAAGGCCGCCGAGGCCGCTGGCGGCGCTGCCCCTGCCCCCGCACCGGCTGCTGCTGCTGCCCCCGCCGCCGCCCCCGCTGCCGCTGCCGCCTCGCCCTTGGCCAACGGCACCCCGGAGCGTTCCCCCGCCGGCACCCCTCCTGCCGGCGCTGACGGTGCCGCCCCCGAGCGTGGCGGCGCCTGGCGCCGCGGTGGCTCGGCACGCGGCCGTGGTGCCCCCCCAGCGCCTACCCGTGGTGGCGGTGCTGGCAGGTGGTAATCGGTGTTAGTTGTAGGAGCATAGGCATATGCAATGCATCTTTTGGTATAGAATGGAGTGGACGTGACGGGAGCCAGTGGGCGAGCGGAAGTGTGGCAGGGCACACGATGGTGACTGGATAACGTTGGAGAGACAAAGTGGAGCAGCTGTCTCAAGCGTTCAACTCGAGCAGCAGAAGTCACTGTGCACTGTAGGGACTGCTACACATTTAACATTTGCGTCGACGGCAGTGGTGTCTGCATGTCTATGTCTGGAAGCAACTCACGCGGTAGAAATATGCCGAACGCGATTGACCACTTACCAAGTCTCCCACGGTATCTCCTCATCGACCTCCACCTCCATGAACTCCCAAAATGTCCACCTCCAGACAGTCATTGTTGTCATCTTTCACCGCACACCATGCCGCGCCTCGCTGGCCTGTCAGGCCTCACAAGGACGCGCGCCCGCGTATCCTCACCTTTGCCCTCACCACTCCCCCGGCGCGCGCTCCACGTCTCGGCACACACCATCCTCCACCCTACACCGCAAGCAGTCGAGTCCCACATCGCGGGACTGGGCCTGTCCCCGCGCTCCGTCGTCCTCTTCAGCCTGTGCACGTCGCTGCCTGGTGACGCGCTGTCGCCGCTGCTGGCGCCTCTGGCGGGCCTGGACGCCGTGGGCACGTTCCACGCCGCTGCCAGTGCCCCCACCTCGTTGGCCACCACCTCATCCTCCTCCTCCGCGCCTTCCCTCGCCATCGCAGCGTTCACGCCCGAGCAGCACGAGACCGTGTCGACGTGGTACGTCTCCGAGACGGGACGGGGGCCCGCCGAGGTCGGCCGGTGGCACCGCGTCGGCACGGACTGGATGGCGGACACGCGCGGGGACACTGTGGGCGAGCTCGAGGCGGCGCTGGAGAAGGGCGGGTGGGATAGCCTGTGGGCGCCAGAGGATAAGGGGGTGGTGTTGGGTGATGGGCGGGATACGGACCGGTGAGTGCTGGACGTCGGGGGTGGGGGTAGGGGTGGGGAGAGGTGGAAGACGGCATGTTCGCTGACTGTGGCAGAGCGACCGCGGTCGTGGCGTTGACGGACGGCACGCCGCATCCCGTCCTGGCTGCAATGGACGCGTACCCCAACGCCGTCAAGGTGAGTCTGTCCTCCATGTTCTGCTGGCGTGGTGGTGCTGGTGCAGTGCCCCTCATGACCCACTATACCCGCAACTCCACTGCTCGAACCACGACGGCGCTGACGCCCTCTCGCCACGCAGCTCGGCATCATGTCCGCCCCGACACCGTTCCTCACCGGCCGCCCACACACACTCTTCCACAAGGGCCAGCCGTATTCGGTCGGCAGCGTCGGTCTCGTGTTCTCTGGTATGCCTGCGCCAGCGGTCGAGACAGAGTATGGCGTGGAGGCACTGGACAAGGAATACGTCGTTGAGAGGTGAGTGCAGGGGGTATGTGGTGAGGGCAGCGCAGCGCAGCCAGTGACATTGGTGAGATGGGGCGATGATGAGACGAGCGAGATGAAGATCCGGAACGAATCACCCATCTCGTGCCGTGGACCTTGACCCATCTCGTGACCCGTCTCGTCCTCACTGTACACTGTGCTGTCACCTCTTGCTGCGTGAAATCGCGACAGCAGGAACGCTGACGGCGCCCCCAGGTGTCGCGGAAACCTCCTCTTGTCAATGGAAGGCGCGCCCAACCCCACACAAACGTTGATTCTCGCACTGCAACGGCGTGATGTCGGCCGGCCAGCCAGCTTGACCAAGGACGAGGACTTTTACCTGGCCATCACGGACCCAAAGTCTGACGGGGTGCGTAGACCTTTTATTTGTGCGAGTTGGGTACTTTGGGTCCCTAGTGCATGTCGTCGCGCTCGTGCGTCCGGCGCCATGCTCTCGTCCCTCAAATTCCCGCCGGCTGTGCTGGGTGGGGCAAGCGAGGATGGACAATGAGGATGGCCGGCTGCGCGCGAACGTGGCTCCGTCGGACGCCGGGCTCGCGACGCGGTGGACTCTGACGACTGACTGCTGCCGTGCTGGAACAATACACTGACACGTACATCTCCAGAACACCACGACGCAGGACCAACGACGCATTGTGCGTATCCTCTCAGGCGACCCCAGCCGCGGATCGCTGGGCGTCGACACGGAGATGTCGCTGCTCCCGGGCCAGACAGTGCAGGTAAGTCGCACACATCATCACCCCATGCCCACCGACCCCTGCCCCCGCTCCTTCCTTCTTCTTTGCTGAAACGTACTCCACAGTTCATGCAACGCACGCGCAACCGTACCACCGCTCCGCCGGCAGCACGACGCACGTCTTCCTCCAGCTTGACATTCTCGGTTCTGCCGCGTGCAGACGAGGCGGACTGGTCTGCGCCGCCCGAAGAGACGGGTGAGCCGGTGACGCTGGACGGGTTCATGGTCGCGTCCGAGGGCGGGATGGTGTATGCGCCGCCGGGCGGCACGACGAGCGTGTGTGCTGTGGCGGACGCGACGGTGAGCGTCGAGTGGGCGTGAGGTAGATGCCACGAGTGGTAGATGCAGATTACAGTACTGCACATGTGTGGCAACAGGCGGCTGTGAGAGGCGGCTTGCGTACCTGTGTTAAAGACAAGCGTTGTGGCGGTGTACCTACCAAGCACAGGGAACGAACGTACGGGGCTGAAGATGGGAAGTGGATGTCAGGCGGACTCAATCAGTCTTCCTCGTCGCGCCACGGACAAGCGTGGCGGTCCCACGAGGAACGCATACACGACTGATTACTGAACGAATTGCCCATGCGTACAGTACAGTGCAGTGTACGACGACTGCCTGTATACTGTGAGCACAATGTACCCGGGTCAGCGAGGGAGCACGCAGCCAATGATGTACTCCTACAGCCACAGTGCCTGCTGCTGTTCCGAGGGAACGCAGACTGCTGCACCACAAGGAGCGTGCAAGCGGTGTGCCGAACAAGGACCGAGTGCAGGAACCAGCATGTTCCCATCGCCCAGACCTCGCCACTATGTACTGCAGCTGCAGCAATCAGTGGCAGTCTGGGATGGATGCATTTGTGCAGAAAATCTGAAAAAAAGTACTGGTGTACTGTACTGCTGTGCTGCCCAGGTCGCAGGCTCTCGCGGTTGGACATGTCGCGAGCGCCGCCGTAGACAGGAGTGAAACGGCTATCGGGAGACGACCCAACTCGGCCATCAGCTAGATCCAGATGGCAGGCTCGGCGCTCATGTGCCGTTTCGTCGCCCCAGGCCCCAGGCAAACCCGCTTGACGACGGCAGGTGGGTACTTGTGCTGGTGCTGGAGTGAAGGGGGAGCCGTGCTCGTGTGGCCCTCTGCAGTGGCTCGTTCTCTATGCGCGTGGCGCCACTGTCAACGATAACCGGACCATTGGGCTGCGTGCACGTGGCCGTAGCGTGTGGTCTGTAGCAGCCCATTCCATCTCGAGGACGAAATGCAAACGTGACGACGACGACGACGACGACGATGCCGCCAACCAGCTACCAGGGGGGGCGTGTTTCGAGGTCTTAACTCGAAAGAACAGGAGACGTTTCCGAGCTACCCGCACCAAGCAGGGTCACTGGGTACTGGGAGTTACAAGTTGCATGTCACGGCACAAACGCACCCGAAGGCATGGCGGTGTACTTCGACTATTACCTCCCGACGCCTTTTGGCCTTTGTTTTTTGTTCTTCTTTCTTGCTTTTGAGGCGGCATGACACTTCGTGTACCTGACCGTTGCGTCAGCGTCATCGCCAGCGTGTCTTCGTTTGCTGGCGTCGACTCTTGCTTGGATCTCTCCATCTCTGGGCTGCGGGGAGGGATGAGGGAGGGGAGGGCAGGTACAGTTTGTCGAGTACCTGCAGTACCTGTTCGTGCCGTTCCCCTGGCATGTCGGAGGCATCTTTGGTCGACTTCTTGTTCCTTGGGCTGATCCTGGGT
Organism: Apiotrichum porosum; assembly: GCF_003942205.1. Lineage (NCBI taxonomy): Eukaryota > Fungi > Basidiomycota > Tremellomycetes > Trichosporonales > Trichosporonaceae > Apiotrichum > Apiotrichum porosum. The sequence goes on along the minus strand of NW_021167122.1, from coordinate 472,353 downwards.
CTCGTGTCCTAGAGTGGGTATGCGACGACGACGACAGATACTACGACGACCTGTCGTGGAATTCAAGACACAAGGTGCGAAAACGACCGACTGGTCGGCTTCACTTGTAAAGGCACACGCATGCGAAGTGGGCTGGCGACAGGCCATCGCGCCAACAGTAGCCACACGACCACCACCCTCTTTGCTTTTGTACTCAACCCCGCCTGCCTCGAATTAAAGGACCAAGGGCACCCCCCCCCAAATGGTTTCCCGTATCAGCAGTCTCGTACGTACTCTCGGCTGCATGGCACTGGCATCCAGCATAGCATCCGGAAGGGAGGGGTTAGTCACAGAGTGCATGTCGCACTCCTGTCGAACAGGGCGGGATAAGGTGGACGGCGGACGGTGATGTTGTGCGATGTCTGCTATGCAATGGCTGCGGTGTTGGTAGTGGAGGCTGCTAGGGCAGTTGAGAGGTGGCTCCTCATCAGCACATTGTGACACAGTAGATGGCCGACTGTCGATGGGCATTGTCGCTATATGTCCTGCTGCGATCATGGCTCGAGGTGGCGCCTTATACATAACGACGCGCACACGGTCTCGTAAGTGGCGCTAGGTGCGGCAGCCAAGCCGCACGGACGAGGAAGTGATCGAGTATGTCTGCCGCGTCGAACTGGGCGTTACGAGAATGGGTTCGGAAGGGGTGCGCGATCACGACAGAACAGCGGTGTGCTTACGGTATCCAACAAGACACCCGCCCCAGCTTACCAGCGTTCTATGTCGTCCGTCGCCTCCCGATGCGTCCCAGCACGCGGCACGGAGCGGCGGCCCCGCTCGTACCGCCAATCTGGAGGTGATTCCGCACAGGGAGAGCAGGGGCAGTATTGCCAGCTGGTCAGTGGGATCAGTGTAGCAGTGTCATCCAACAACACCCTCAAAACGTCAGACAATCGCGCATTGCGGGACTCAACAAACACAAAGCACCAAGTCAGTCAGGTCAAGAGAAGCAAAGAAATGGACACACCCGATCACGACGTTTTATAAGCATGAGCCGCAGCCTGTCGCGTGTCGTGATGCGATTCACAGGGTCATGCTGTGGCAAGCGCAAGCGTTCCGCCTGCGCCGTCCACAGTCCACAGTCCACACCACAGACGCACCACCGTGGCCCCGACGGGTGTACGACGCTGCTGTCTCCGTTGTGCCGTTCTTCTTCTTGAGGCATGGGTGGAACGTTTGCATGTTCTCTCATGCGGCTAGCCTAGGGGGGGCCGGGAAGCGGGGGGCCTGGCACGACGACAAGCTAGAAACGTCGGCGGGAAGGCCCTGGGGTGGATGTGTAGGTGTGTTCTGTTCTGCGCTGTTCGCTTCGGTATACCGAGCGTCAGGCAGGTTTATGGTGTAACCCATCGATACCCACATGCCGAGAGCCGGCACGCGTGCACGTATGTACATATACTGTGCACGGCGTCCACCGGTCAGTCTGGCCATGTTGGGAGTGTTTCCCTTTGACCTATGTGCGGAGACGTGGAACACGGGAACGGTAATGGCAGCATCTGGGCGATGGGTAGCGAGTGCCCGTCAGCGGCGGGCGGGGTGTGTCTGGGCCTGGTTCAAGTGGCCATAAGTGAGTTAGTGTCTTGGCCGTCATATCTAACCACGGTCTCGATGCAATCGCGACTCGGGATTCACAACATGAACAGCTGTGTCTCGTTGGCCGTGTCCCACAGACTGCCCACCGCGGGCCCGTCATCGCGCTCTACCGGTTAACACGTTATGCACCAACGCTCCCCGCCGCCGTCCATTCAAGTCGATCACTCTGGTGGCGGCGCGCGCGCCTCATGAGCGGAGGCATGAGGCATGTCTGGCGTGGACGGGGGACAACGGGGGCATGGCCATTGGACGGCGTTGCGTGCCCACACACGCATATTGACAGGTCTGCCTGTGTCACCGGCCGCCTCTCGCCCAGTGCACCTGTGCACATGCTGACCTGACTGTCCCAGCTTTCTGGAATTTCTGACAGGAGCTGGTATCGAGGTTACCTCGCTTCTCGCCAACTGAACTCTCCAGGATTTTACAACCTTCCTTTTGCTCCGGTGTACCCGGTGTCTCCCTGAGGCAAAACTCTTTTTTTTTCCGCGCAAGATGCAAGGTGCACGCGTTCACTGCAGCCATGTCTCATGTCTCTGCGATCTCTGCCGTGGGCCAAAAAAAAATGCGATTGAACATGGGCCACACACACACACACACACTGCACTACACTCTAGATCACGTAGATGACTTATATTGGCTTGGCTGCCGTTTCTGATCTTGTGCTTCCCGGAATTGCTTTCACGGAAGCGGCGGCGGCGGCGGCGGCGGCGAGCAGCAGCACCGGCCACCCATGACGCTTTTCCACGCCCATGGCACCCTTGTCGCTTCGCGGATTAACCTCTTCTGCCCCTCTCTCCCCCTCTGTCCCCTCCTCGCTCCCTCCCCTCCATTCCCCATTCCTCCCCTAATCCCTCGATCCCTCACTTGTCTCCCTCGATGCCTGGCGTCAATGCCCAAATTCCGGCGAATGCTTTCGCGTCCGATGGCGGACGCTATTTCGGCGACAGCGCGGGGCTGAGACCAAATGGCCAAATGGCGATAATGGAGGCGCGCAGGGCTGGGCCCGGACGAGAGGTGACAGGCAGAGGTGACTGCCAGGAGATCAGCAGCGCGAGTGCACGAGAGTGCTAGACGGGGGCACAGCGTGCAGCACCAGGTCACCAGGAGGCAGGTTTTGCACGCCATGCATGTGCTTGTGCCACGGTGGTGTCTCAGTGGGGGGATCAGTGGCTGATGGCTGAGGCGATCAGTTTTCCGTGGTCATCGTGTACTGGGCGGGGCCACATGCTCAAGCTCTGACAGAACATTCAAACAAACGCGCGACCCAGTGGAAGGCTGGGTGGGAGTACGAGTGTGCTTCTGTGGTCTGCGGAGGGGCACGTGCTGCGTGAGCCTGGTGGCCTGGTGGGCAGAACGCTCTGCCTGGCCCACACCAGGAGAGCAAAAGGGGGACCGCAGATCTGCGGTGAGTGCCGCGCACATGGCGAAAAAGGTTTCTCTCTCGCAATAAGCTCTCGAGCTTGCCCGACCGTTTTTGGCCAAACCCCTTTCACTGGCGATACATGCCGTACCCCTTGCTGGAGAGAGACAGGAGCGCAGGAGCCGCAACCAGGAGCACAGGAGCAGCATCCGAGCGAGCAGACGGCGGCGTCCATCGCCCACCCGGCGCCTCCCCAGTCTCAGGAGCGGGCGGGGCAGGTAACGAGGCGCCAACTGCGCGCGGCCTGTCGGCGGTCTCGGGCGGGAAAGAATTGTTGCAGTAGTGCGCTCTGTTAGTGCTGCTGCAATGGCTGCATGGCTGCATGCATGTGGGAATCGAGCGCGCCGGCTAGAGCGAGAGAGAGACTGGCAGGGCCAGCATCCAGGACAGACCGTCGGGGTCCAGGAAATGGAAGGAGCGACAGAGACCGACAGGAGACCCAACCCACCACTCTGGGTCTCCCGTGTCAGTGTCTCCTCTCTCCACACACATTCTCTCCATTCTTTCTCCTCGTCGTCACCAATCTCTCTCTCTCTCTCTTCTTCGCTTCGTCTTCCAACTGCACCAGCTACCCACCCAGCTCGTCGACAACACCCGTTCGTTCGCCGCCTGTCCCCCCCACTCCCCATCGCCCAGCACACCCACCCACACACTCTCCACCACCACACTCCACACACCACGGCCGGAGGCAGGACCCCCACCTTACATCGCAGGCACCCGCCCAGCGCCCGAGTGTTGACCTTCGGGAGGAAGACTTGTGCCGGCCAGCCCGGTTCCTCACAGTGAGTTGGTTCAGAGACGGCTGCGTGCATGCATGCGTGCGACGATGCGAAAGGGGAAGAGACGACGGAGGGGACTATCGCCCGTTGCCTTGGAACACTGCGGAGAGATAAAGAGCGTGCATCTGCTGGTGCGGGTGTGCGGGCCATCGCTCGCAGTCAGCGTGCGTCTCCGGTGCGGCCAGCACAGATTCAACCTGTCATCCGCGTCACACAAGTGTGTGTCCAGACAACCTCTGTACACAGACCTCGAGAAGCACAGGCGCGTCCTTTGCGCGCGCCAACTGTCCGCACAGTGCGCGCACAGTGCACCATGTGCCCTCCTTGCCCGCTGGTCCTTGTGCTAGTGGCGCCGGTAGTAGCGACGGGCTCGACAGAGACAGCCGGGGAACTGGTTTGGGTGTGCCATTAAATTGGGAACACGTCCCGCCGCGCCCCGCGTCCGATGGGTCGCTCCGGTCCCCCCACACTCTTCCCCCTGCGCCTCGCACTGCCAGACCGTCGGTCGCGCGCGCGTAGTGATGAGCGCGGCCTTGTGGGCGGCGACGATGGTGCGGTGGGGTGGTGGGGTGCGGGTGGTGCCCAGGGCGGAGGGACGAGCGGCCAAGGTTGCACTCGGAGGCACGGACGCACAGAGTTGCAGCGAGAAGAGCGTCTGGACCCATATCTGATGGGTGTTTTGGCTCTCTCGCCACGGCACATTTCATGGCGTCTGGTGTGTCTGACCTCTTGTCTCCCGTCTGCCCACTTTTAGACATGCCTCTGCACCCCGGAAATCCGGGCACTGTGCAACAGAGTCGAGCAGCGGTGCAAACTTTGAGCAGCTTTGATCGCTCAAGGGCAGTCGCCGGATCGCTGGGCAGGGGGGTGGATGTGTGGCGGTACGATGCGCGCGCGCGCTGCCAGGTCACCATTGAGAGCTGGCAGACCCGTCCCGCTAGAGAGACGGGGGCCCTCGCACACGCTCTCGCGGATCAGACCATGTTCTTCGCATGACGCTGCGGCGGCGGCGATGGCGGCGGGATGTGCCGCAAAGGACATGTTGCAGCTTGGGCCGTCGCGAGCACCGACGTTGGCACGAGAGACGGTGCCTTTGAGCGCCTGTCGCATCGATCCCCCCCCCCCCCCCCCCCCCCCCAGCCAACGCTCCCAACGCTGCCCTTCTCGGCAACCCCCCCATGCTTTTCCTGCATTCACCCACTCCACCTTCGCAACAAGACACCATCTTCTTTTCATTCTGAAGACGACACTGACACCGTCTCAGACACCGTCCCGGCTCTACGCCGCTTCTCCACCATGCCCGTCTGGCCACCCAACTCCACTTGGTACGGTAAGTCACAACACCACCCCACCGCACCCACTAGGGCCTCCGATACCACCTCCTTTGGCAAACCCCATGTACTCACGCTGTGCCCAGATGATGAGGCTCTCGTCGAGTACTACACCACGCATGCGGTGCCCATCCACCTGCAGCCTGGTGTGCTTGTCGCCTCCATTCTCGTGTCCGTCCTAGGCTCTTACGCCACCCTGCTGGTCCTGGGTCGTCGTACATCGGCGCGCGGATTCCGCAACCTGTCACTCCTTTTGCTTGCTGCCGTGTGTTTCGCGGCCGTCGCCGTGTGGGGTATGCATTTCGTCTCGATGATTTCAATTCGTCTTCGCCCAACACCCGACTACACCAACAAGACATGGTATCTTATTGTAAGTGGTGGTGGTCCAAGCGCCTGTTTCGCGCCGTGTGCTCACACCCCCTTCCAGTTCTCCCCCGGCATGACTGCCCTCTCTCTTTTCGTTCCCCTCATTGCCACGAGCTTTGCATTCTGGTTTATGGGATCCGAGGCCGAATTCGTTTGGTGGCGTGGTCTCGTCTCGGGTGTCATGGTCGGTCTCACCAGTAAGTCGCCCCGTCGCCGTGCACGCTGCTACGCACACTGCTGACACCCCGGCCCAGTCGGTCTCATGCACTACTCGGCTGCGTTCAAGCTTCAGGATCTCGACGTTGGCTACTCGGCCGTCACGGTCGTGTTTGCGCTCATCCTTGCGTGTGTCGCTGCCACCGTCGCCCTGTCGCTCTTCTTCCGTCTTCGCGAGCAGTGGCAGGACTCGTTCTGGAAGCGCTGCGTCTGTGCCGTATTCCTTGCTGCCGCCGTGTGCGGTATGCACTACCTCGGTCTCGGCGGTGCTTCGTACCGTGCCAAGAAGAACGTCGACCCCACGCTCCTCGCCCACCGTCTGTCCAACGGTCAGAAGCAGTCCAACACCCTCACCATTGCCATTTCAGTCATGTGTGGCTGTATCATTCTTCTTTCGATCGCCCTTGCCGCGCTCGACTACCTCATCCGTCGTGACATTCGTGACAAGGCCCGTCACATTGTCGTCGCGTCGGCTGCGTTTGACCAGACTGGCAAGCTCCTTGTGCGCCACGACGGTACCATCCCCATGCAGATTATCCAGACGGACGCCGACCTGTCGCGCGTCCTGGGTGAGCTCGACCCCCGTCGCCCCACCTTCCAGTGGCTCTACCAGCTCTCGTTCAACTGGAACATCATTACCCCCTTTGTCCCCCGCATTCTCCGCGAAATTGCCACTCGCACCAAGAAATCGGACCAGTCGGCTCCTCCCACTTCGGACCGCTCGATGAACCGTACCGCCTGGGAGCAGCTTCTCTTCCGTTCGCGTTTCGTCGAGGCATGTGTGCTGCTCGCCCACCAGCTCGACCTTTCCGTCGAGTCGCTCGGCGTCATGTTTGACCGTGTGCTTACTACCGGTACGCGTAACCCCAACGCTCCCGAGGTTGCCGACGAGAAGAACCCCAAGGGTGACGACGAGTCGTCCATCCACGGTATCACGCTCCGCCTCCACTCGTCCGAGGGTGTCATGCTCTTCATTGTCCGTACCATTGGCGCCGGTGCCCCGGCCGCACACGACGTGCCCGGTGCAGACAAGCAGATTGGCGTGTCGACCGACAACATTGACTCGTACCTTTCGCGCGGCTACCGTCTCACCGAGACGCGTTTCTTCTCAAAGACCCTCGCCGACAACATGGGTGTCTCCAAGTCGGAGATGGACGTCTTCCTTTCCGCGTGCAAGACGTACGCCAAGCGTGGTACCCGCCCCGTCGTCCAGGCCGGTGGTGCGTACCTTGGTCTCTTTGGTGTGCGCCCCGCCGCGGACAACGGTCTCGACGTCCTTGTCTACAACTTTGCCCGTCACCAGATCCCTGCCTACCGTCTCCCCGATGTCGGCTACCCTCTCACCCCTGCAATGCGTAATTTCGTGCGCGACTGTGCCAACTTGAGCATGGGCGAAGTGCTGCAAAAGTGCAACGACGCCGTCCAAGAGGCCGAGGCGTCGGACAATGAGTCGACCATGTCGCTTGACGAGACTCTGTACGAGTTCCAGGCGGCTATTGCCGTGGCAGTCGAGGCGCTCACTACGGCCCTCCGTTGCTGGCCCGACCTGCAGTTGACCGCGCGCCTGTCGCCCGAGATCCTCGACCTCCCCACGTCCGAGGCCGACGACAAGGTTCCCGCCCAGATGATCATGCTCGAGGTCGTTCTCGGTGCGCCCGAGGCCCGTATCACCCCTGTCCAGTCGCGTGCGTCCGGTGTCCAGGCTCCCGGTGTCCGCTCTGGCCGCCACGACTCGGACAAGCCGCCTCCCCCCTTCGTCTACACGCCTTACAACCTGTTCACCAAGTCGCAGGGCATGCTCCTCCGTTCGCGTGCGTGCAACGACTATTGCCGCGGCACGCAGGCGGACCTCGCCCGCCTGTACCCCTTCGTTGCCAGCGACGTCGCCACCGAGATTGAGGAGTCGGACGTCAAGCGGCCCATGGTCCCCAACCCCTTCGATTCGATCACCTCGGCAAGCACCAGCAAGTGGAACGCGCGTGTGGGCAAGCTCGGCAAGGGTCTCGCAGTGGACACCAAGGGCACCGCCGAGGCGGCCTTTGCGTCTCCCGACACTGCCGAGCACCCCCCCATCTCCCCAGGGAGTGACATGGATGGCGAGTCTTATGGCGGTGGCGGCGTTGCATCCAGTATCACGACGCTTATGGGTGCTGCAGCTTCTCCAGCCGGAGCGGGACCACGAACGAACAACAGCCACCTCGGGCACGGCAAGCCGCTGTCCTTCCACCGCACCGAGGCGAGCGAGGACGGCTTCGACATTCGCAGCGAAGGCGGCACCGCCGACATGCCCGGCCCGCCCGTCTACCAGAACATTCGCTCAAAGACCGAGGGCTGGTTCACGCGCTCCATGCGCACCATGGAGCGCAACGACCGCGGCGGCCTGCTCCAGGGCGTCGACCTGAGCGACTGAGCGAGCGGCGAGCGCAGCGAGTCGCGAGGACAGCGACCGATCGGGCGAGTTTCTCTTTCTTATGGAGTGTAGACCTACGATACGACAGAGCGGGGCGACTCGGGGCCCTGCCATTTGGGCCAATCCTACAATCACCACCACCACCACACCATCAATACTACAACCACCCGGCACCTCTTCTTATTTTTACGGTAATGCGTTACCCCCTCCTCTCTCTCTATCTCTTCTCTTTGCTTTTCTTTATTCCCGTAGGCAGGCAGGATGTATATGTAATCTGGACGAGCGTTGCATACAGGGTCCACGACAACGACTCGTTTGTTGTTGTTATTGTTATTGTTGTTGTTCTGGAGGTTCCATTGGAAGCGTGCCAGGACCCGTTGGAAAGCAGAACATTAGATTACAGAAACCTTAACAGGCCCACGACAATGGTACAGTACCGGACACCCAAAAAGCTACGTACACTTGTATGCGTGTACTCGTTCGCCACATGGCCCACGTTTTTCCATACCCGCAAATTCTATCCCGCCGCCCCAAGCTATAGCTTTGCCCGCCACGAATCCCCCAAGACGCACGACGACGCAAACACTGCACACACTGTGTCGTTCCCGGCGCGCTCCTGCAGGGAACACCCCCGCTTTCTTCCTCGGCGTGGCGCTGGGCCGCCGTGGCGCGCAGCTCCCCTCCGTCTCCCCAAGGTGAACTTGTGGGACCCTCGGACCCTCAGAACTCGGGATGTGCAGCGCAGAGGCAAGGGCAAGAGGCATTAATTTTCCACTTGCCCCGGTGAGACTCTGCGCGCCTCGGTCGTAGCACAGGCCGCCGCGCCGGTCAGCCACGCCGGTTTCAAGCCCCCGCGCAAGGGAGGGAGGGTCGAGAGGGGGCAGACGGGATGCAGAGAAAGGGTACTCACCTCGCAGCTCGGCAGCGGACGCGTGGCCCGAGGCTGTCGGCCGTCCATTACCGGCATCGGGGCGACGCCGTGCGCCGTGCGGGCTTGCGGGCATGTGCGCTGTCCGGCCCGATGTGCACACGCGTACACGCAGACAGAGGCGGCGAGTGCGCGAGCGCGAGGCGAGCGCTCGGACCCGTCCGCCAAAGGTGCTTTACCTAGCTTACCTGATGGGCCATCGCATGGCGAGGTATGCGGCGCCGGTGGGACGATGTGCAAGGAGAGCAAAGCAGGATGGATGTGGCACGCCGGGCGATCTGCATAGGGCCCGAGGGACCCAGGGGGGGTGTAAAACGGTTGCGAGTATCAGGTTGTCCGCACAGAGTCCGACACGAGCGAGCACTGAAAGGTTTGTTACTTTACATGCCTTGCATCCCCTTCATCCCTTCATGATGTGCAGATGGTGCATATGGCCCGTGCGGCCTTGGCGACCAGGCAGCCCACGATCTTTCCACCACGCGGAACGCGTCGGCGGCGGCCGTTCCCTGGGTTCTTGGAGGGAGCTGTGACGGAACAGGGTACGTACGCTGGGTTTTACGGTATGCAACCCAAAGAGACGTGTGGCGCGCGTGCTGGAGTTACCCCCTCTGCCCCTCTGGCCCTCTGCCCGGCCTCTGGGTGCGGCCGCGGGCCGCACTCGTCGGAGGTTTTGGATCGAAGCGTGCAGAAATGATCGAGAGGGAGCGTGTGGGTCCCGACGTCGTCGGGAACAAGGTGAACGAAACGCGGGCCGGGGCGCGACTAACCCCACCCGCCCGACGTCCGCCGTCCATTTGGCGCTCTCGCCCGGGTGGCATGCCCGAGAAGGAATCGAGCCGGCGGGTGGCAGCGGGCAGCAGCATGCGCGGGATTGCCAGGCGCTCCTCCCCATCCCACTGATCGAAATAATAATCAAGCCATAATCAAAGCCATTAGATCGATTAGAGCCGCACGGGCGGAGATGGATGGGGTGCACAGGGTGTTGCGCGGGATCCCGACACTTCCACGACAGACACATGCATGTTCTGGCGAGTACGTAGGTACGTAGGAGCGTGCGTACTATGGCATGGCGGGCATGGACACGGATCGCGTTCATGGTCTCCCATGCATGTGCAGTGTTTTCCGACTCGGAAAGTGTCATGAGTGTGTGACCTGTGTGGCAGACGGCAGAGTGCATACATGTCACGGATCACGGAAACGGTTATGGTCAGCAGCCGTGCGTGTTATGGCACAGCACGCCACGACGTGACGCGTGCACACCCAAAGAGCAATACAGAGCAGCACGGTGTGTGACTGCATGCCTGGCTCGTGACATGTGATTCACAATGGCGCAGGCTAACCTGTGCTCGTCATGGAGCAGACTAGCGCGGGCAGATGGCATATCCAGGTCTCGTCTCAGGTCGTAGTCCCAGTTGTGGCACAGGCTACTAGTGACTAGGCCCCGTCTTATCATGCCCATGTCCACACGACTCGTGGCAGGCCGTCGACGCCTCGACGCTGCCCAACACGCGAAACATGGCACACTCCGCCATATCACAAGGCCAGGAATGGGACACGCCAGTGCGTGCGACTGGGGCCATTCATTGCTGACATGGCGTCCTCATTACTTTCGAGGGCAGCCTCGATCGCGCGCTCGTGCTCATTGCTCCTGCTCCTGTTGGCGGTGGGCGGCTCCGTGGCCCCGCGACACGCTTGGACCTGCTAAACAGAAGTGCTGGTGTCGGGGTCTTCGCTTCGGACAAGGCACACTGCTGCTAATGACACTCTGCACAAGCCCGTGTGCGCGTGCGTAGTCGGAGAAGGTTCCTCCAGTGACACCCTGTACTAATCAAGGACAGCAAAAGGGTGCCCAACATGGTGGGTTTTTTGGGTACGGAATGCCAACATTTCACGTGTACCGAAACGCAGCTACTGCGTGCAACGTGCAACAGACCGAGCGCACGTTTCGGCACGTTTCATTCAGCCAAACGTCCCTGCACTAGGTGCAATACTAGGTGAAAGGACAGCTAGCGCACTGTGGGACTATTCTGAGAGCTGTGAATGGAGATCCAAGGCAGCAGCAACTTCTAGGCTGGGGGCTTGATGAATGTTAGCTATCACTTGAGGCTGTGGCTCGATCAAGGCTGGGGCCTGCTCGACGCCTCGACGGCCTGGCATGGCGCATGGCGTCCACCAGGCCTTCGCCCGTCATGTCCTTGACACCTCTGGTCAGGAGACGTGTATAGGAGACGTGTATCGCGATTGACTGTGCACGTGCAGCGAGCGCTCCCTCGTCTTCTATGTCTTTGGCTGCTACACTCCGCATAGGCATAGGACAGCAGACGCCTAGATAGAGGATCGCTGCTCAAACCGACCATTGGTTCATCCATCAGCAGCACCCAGGATCCAAAGGGCGACGAGCTGCCATGCCAACTGCCACACTGCACGCTGATCCGCACACACCCACACTGATCCGCGCCCATCCACCAAAACCACGCCGCCAATGTTCATCGCCACGGGCACCATACCTCCGACGTTCACCACCGCATTCCTCGCCATCCACCAGCACAACATGCATCGTTCAAAGCATGGATCGGTAGCCACGATGCAGGGCAACACAGCGAACTAAGCATGCGGCAATGTGGCGGAGTGGTTAACGCGATTGACTCGAAATCAATTTCCTTCGGGAGCACATGTTCGAATCATGTCATTGTCGGATAGACACCTCTGAGGTGTCTTCTCTTTTGGTCTTTTGGGTGGGGGGCCCTTGGGGCGGCAGTAGGTGGCGAGGGGGTGATGTGTAATGCCTGAGGAGTGAGCAAGGTAAAGAGGGAGGGTGCCACTTGACTAGTGGGGACGAGTTTGGTGCGGGCCATCGTGGGCCTGACGTCTGGAAGCCGGGCCACGCGCCTCCTCCAACGACACCTTGAGCGTGAACCAGTCTGTCCGCTTATATCCCAGCTACATGGCGTGAACGATGTTTACAGCCACACCTTTGCCTGCTGGTCCGTAACTACAGGTGCCAATGGGCGTTGTTCCGGGGGAAGAATACCCCACTGCAGACTGTCTCCTAGTTCCTCGGCAGCCGTTCCGCGCTGTGGCACGCGACTCCACCGCTTGAGAGGACGTGTGGAAGACAAGACACATTGGGCAATCCTTGAATGACTAGGCTCCGTTGCCGGAGCAGGCGATGTGGAGCCTGTGGTGGGCAGCTGCGCAGCGACAGCTGTAGTACTCGCAACACCCACACGTAAACAAATTGATCGGCTTCCCTTGCAGAAACAGCTAACGAGTCAATGGACGCTGAGTTGGGGTGGTCGGGGAAGGCGGGCGGCCATGCGACAGGTCTGGGTGTCATCTTTTGCCACGATGGCCATGATAACCGCCTCACCCCCATCGCCACTTTACGACGTTTGCCTTTACGTTGTTTCATCACTGGTGGCACTGTCGCTCTTCCAGCTGCATGCAAGAATCTAACTAGTACAACATCACTTCCCCTTGCCTACGCATCACCAAGCTTCTCGCGAATCCGCTGCACAATGTCAAGGTACGCCGTTGTCGCTGGGCTGTCCGGGTACGTGTCGAGGAAGCTCTCGCCCTGGTCGCACAGTGCGCCGATACGCGGGTCCAGGGGCACCTTGCCGAGCACCTCGACACCGAGCTCGGCGCCCATGGCGTCGGCGCCGCCCGTGGTCGGGGCAAAGATCTGCGACTCGTTCTTGCAGTTGGGGCACACAAAGCCAGACATGTTCTCGACGAGACCGAGGATGGGGACGCCGACTTTACGGCAGAAATCGAGCTCCTTGCGCACGTCCTGGAGGGCGACTTCCTGGGGCGTCGTGATGAGCACGGCGCCGTCGATACCCGCCTCGGCGAGGTACTGGACGACACTGAGGTGCTCGTCCGAGGTGCCCGGTGGCGTGTCGACGACGAGGTAGTCGAGGTCACCCCAGCTCACGTCCTTGAGGAACTGCTTGATGAGGCCGTTCTTGCGCGGGCCGCGCCAGATGACGGCGTCGGCCGCCGAGGGCAAGAGGAAGCCAATGGACATGACGGCGAGGTTGTCGGTCGCGTACGCGGGCGACCAGCCCTCGGCGCTCGTGTGGACGGTCGCGCGCTCGAGGCCAGTCAGGAGCGGGATGGAGGGACCACAGATGTCCACATCCATGATACCCGTCTGGAGGTCCTCGTCGGCGGCCAGAGCCCAGCCGAGCGCGGCGGTGAATGTCGACTTGCCCACGCCGCCCTTGCCCGACAGCACGAGGATCTTGCGCCGCACACCTGCCATGCGCGCGCGGATCAGAGGCAGGTCGGGGTCGGGACCCTTCGGTCCCTCGGCGCACACGGCCTGGTTGGGGCATCCGTCACAGGCGTCGGCCTTGCCTGCGTTGTTCGACTCGGGGCCCTGGAGGAGGAGAGGAGCGAACAGGTGGAAGGGGACGAAGAGGGATCGTCAGCTACATTATAGAGCCAAGATATACAGCAGACTTACAGGACAGTGCTCCGGGGCATCTTCTGGGATATCTCCTCGGGGCTCGCCGTTGACACCGTTGGCAGCTCCGTTGGTGCCATTTGCTCCATTTGCTGTTCCGTTCGCGTGTGAGGTGCCGTTCGCGACACCGTTGGCGGTGCCGTTAACTGCTGGTGCGTCTGCAGTCATGGTTGTCGCAGCACTGTTTTTGGGATGGAAGGTGGTAAACGAGAAAAGGACAGTTGGGTGGCAACATCAGTCAGCACCTACGAGACCAGGGCGGAAGCAAAAGGGAAAAGTGGAGGCCGATGTGGCGGATCCCCCAAGTTGTGGCGAATTCTCACCACACCATCTTCCAACACCGAACGGCCATTCCAGAGCTTGTGCATGCACCAAATGATGTCCAAAAGGGTTGGGCACCTTCTCAGGTGTCCTATTTGGAGCCAGGGTGGATCGAACACCCGACCTAGCGATGAGCTCACAAGTTGTGAGTCCTGATGACTGAACTTCAGTCGCTCGCTCTCCCAGCTGAGCTATGTCTCCAGATACGAGAACCACTTTAGTGTCGTGTTCTCGAGCTCACACGTCCTTAGACACCACTCAGCTCACTCCCTTCTCGATGCAAATGTTCATTTTTAACTAAAGACTATTTCATTCGCGCCTCTGCGCACTATAAAGATCGGTTTCGCCACGATCCCTGGCCAGGTCGGTTATCCTGGGTGGCCAGAGAGGACATTTAGAACATCTGGAAGTCCCACTCGACCTTGGAGCCCCAGTACTCGGTGGGGCACGAGCCGACGAGGCCGTCACCGCCAAGCGACTTGACACCCGTGCCCGAGACGCCAGAGCCGGACGAGAAGGCCGACCAGGTGGATGAAGGAGCGCTGCCAGCGATAAACTTGGCCCAAGCGGCGATGATGCCGTTCTCCTGGACAAGTGTCAGCTAACGCATTGAGGAGGATATCTCAGCTGTAAGGGTACTCACAAAGGTGGTGGTGTTGGCCGAAGGCGAAGGCGAGGTGTCAAAGGTGGGGTAAACGTCGTCCATGTGGCAGACCTTGCCGACACAGAGGTCGACGCCGCTGTTGAGCGGGTAGGTCACGCCCTGGCGGAACTCGCCGACATAGACCTTGCCGCCGGCAGCAGCGTACTTGCCAGCGAGGGTACGGGCGGGGCAGCGCCAGACAAAGTCGGTGACGAGGTGCGAGAGTGTCTCGCGGAACTGGTCGCCGCTGCCGGTGGTGGGCACCTGGTAGTCGGTAAGGCTGGCCGAGTAGACAATCTGGTTGGCACGGGTGCCGCCAATGAGCGAGTTGAGGGCCGAGTAGTAGACGGCGTTGCTGGCGGCTCCGATCTTGGACCCGAAGATCTGGCTGACGCTGGTGGCCGCCTCGTCCTTGACGTTGGTGATGAGGAGAGGAACGGACGAGGGGCTGATGGCAAGAGCACCGGTGTTGTAGTAGAGCGAGTTGGTGGGCTCGTTGGGGATGGTAGCGGCGCCGTACGAGGGGCGGAGGAAAGGAGCCCAGGGGATACCGTTCGAGGGGTCAATGACGACGTTGCCGAGGTTGGTCTGAGCAGTGATAATGTCGGCAGCCGAGACCTTCCGGAAGCAAGCGAGGTCGGAGCAGCCGGCGAACGCAGACTGGGCGTAGTAGGTCGACTGGAGCGTGCTCATAATCTTGAGCGACTGCAGGCCATAGTTGAGAGGGTCCGACTGCAGGATCATCTGGCGGAAGAGACCCTTGGCAGCAGGTGTACCCATAAGAGCTGTGGGGGTGTCAGACAACGGCACTTGGAACAAACAGAATAGACTCACCGCGAACCATGCTGGCACCGCTGCTCTGGCCGCCGATGGTGACCTTGGTAGCACTGCCACCGACCGCAGAGATCTTGGACTGGATAGTCGACAGAGCGAGAACCGCGTCGGTGACACCCATGTTGGGGTCGGACGAAGTGCTCGCGACGGCGGGGGGAAGGTAACCAAGCACACCCAGACGGGTCTGGATGACAGCGACGACCATGTTACCAGCCTTGGCGATAGCCGAGGCGTCAATGCCGGGAGAGGCAATACCGCCCATGATGTTGGAGCCACCAGGGAAGAAGGCAAAGACGGGGAGGGACGAGGCAGAGGTAGGCGCGTAGATGGTCATGTAGAGGCAGTCCTCAGAGGTGGTGGTGGCGAGGAGGACCGACGAGATCTGGGGACACGAAGGGGGGATGGCAGTCGCGCTGACACCGCTGCAATGTTAGTAACAAAGCCCATTGGCAAGATGACTCACGTCTGAGAAGCAGGAGAAGTGGCAGTAGCCCATCGAGCAGCGCTACCGTACTTGACCGTGTAGCGACAGACACCAGTGGCGGAGGCGGTACCAGTGACGGTCTCGGTACCCCACTTGATGGAGCAGCCAGTGACGGGGGCACAGAGGGCAGTGGCAAAGCCCGTGAGGGCGACCAAGTAGTAGAGAAGGGCGATCATGATGGTCTTGACCACAGTGTATGTGGAAGGGCGGGAGGGGGAGAGGGTAGAAGAAGTTGGGATGGAGAAAGACAAGGCTCGCGGTGGGGCTGCTTTTTATATCTTGCGGAGGGCATGGTCGGCGCGTCGTGAGTGACGAGGTTTTGAACCACCAGGAGCCAAGGGGAGGTCGACAACATCAACTGCGTATTGTTACTGGTACATGGTTTGCACGCCACTCCGCCCGGACAAGAGGAACACGGTGTCGTTTGCTGGGGGAGTGCTGCAGTTGGCCGTGTCATTACGGTGGCTGCAGGGCCCGCTCGTGCACGCAGCCCTCTGCAACGCCGCAAGGTACACATGCACAATCGGAGTGGGGAGGTGAGCGAGCAAAGCGTAGGGGGTTCGGAGGAGGAGATCATTGTGGGCGCGTTGTAGAATCCACTCACTTGGTTACAGAAACCAATCACTTGTGTAGGTGGCGTGGGAGGCGCCACCCAACTCGCTCTATGCCAGCGACGCCTTTTATGCCCACCGTCATGGGTCCAACGGACCCCGTAATCGACTTGGTTCTGTTCCTTGCCCTGGTGGAAAACAAGCTTTAGAGGTGAGCGATCAAGGCGAGAAAAGTATGTTATGCATCTCGTTGTGACTGGACAAAGGACGACAGACGATGGAGACCCAAAGGAGGGGAGAATATTATGCCAGCCGCCACACCGTTTTTCTTTTCGTGCCTGGACCATTTTGCGGGGCCTCGAAGCCGTCCGAGATTTTTGGGCGCTGGTCGATCTGCGAGTTGCTTTGGGTCGTTGTTTGTGTTATTGTCAAGACCCGCAATGGCCGACCCCATCAAGACCGGAAACAGGGTGAGTGCATCCTGGCAACAAGGACAGTCATGTGCCACCCCCATGCTAACATCCAGCGGCCCCGACGCAAGCCCAAGCGCCCCTCGGACGCCGCCGAGGGAGACGTCAAGGTCGCTGCTGCCAAGGTCGCCCAGAAGCCCAAGCCCAAGGCCGTCAACAAGAAGGCCAAGTCCAAGGCTCAGGACAAGCCCAAGGCTGCTCCCAAGCCCAACGTCGAGTACCACTCGTCTTCGGAGGACGAGGGTGAGGCCAAGGACGACACTGCTGCTACCACTGCCGCTGTCGACGCCGACGCCGACGCCGACTCCACTGGCTCCCCCGACGAGGCTGGCCCTTCGAAGACGAAGAGGAACCGCCGCAAGCCCAAGGGCAAGAAGGGAAAGGTCTTCCTCGAGGACAAGGTGAGCCCACTCTCTTTCTGGTGATCCATGGCTCCATGATGGGCACCAGCATCGACCCTGGCGGCGAACCCCCATTTCTCCATGTCCCGTCTGTGCGCCCTCTTGAACTCGGAGACTCCTGCGCTACGAGCCAGAACAGAGAGCACCAGAGAACTGGGGGGTGCAGTTCTGCGGAGAGCGCTATAGCTGTGATCTGGGCGTCTGCTTGGGTCCCACAGCCTCCGCTGGCCATGTCCCCCCTCTGCATTGGATTCAGCCGCCAACTCATTTGAATCCCTTTGAAAACAATGACTGACTCACCAGGCTGGTCTCCTCTCGCTGCTCGACAACGTTACCGCCTCCAAGGATGCCGTCATTGCTGCCAAGCAAGAGAAGGAGCGTGGCCGTGTTGCCGCCGCTGAGAAGCGTGATGACGCCAAGAAGCCCAACAGGAAGGCTCAGGACAGGGCAAAGGCGCTGGTGAGTGCAAAGGTGATGTTGGGAGGTCAAGCGAAACGGAGTGGGGTCGCAGAAGGAACTGCGATGCGGGATATCGTACTGTGGATCACAGCTGACATACCAGACCGCGGCCAAGAACGCTATCCATGCAAAGGACATTGAGAAGCGGAGAAGGCGCAAGGGCAAGACCACCGAGGTCGCCGAGCCTGCGAAGAAGGAGAAGAAAAGGGTCGGCTTCGCGTAGACGCGATGGACGATACGCTGTACGTCTAGACCTCCTGAGCGTTCTGCAGTCAGACTGCGAACCAACTCGCAACTCGCAACTTTGGATGTGGTTGCTACCAGCCAGCGCCGCACTTACGATTTCACCGCTGGCACTTCTCCACGGCGATCTCGTTACCAGACTCAAACACATATGCATATACCAGCAATACCACATGCATGAGCCTACCCCCAGCACACCACGGGACGTATCTGACGCGGGATGAATGCACAGCACGGTAAGGCTGCCGGCGGCGGCGGGGAGATATCACTCCCGGCAAGTGGCCGGAATGGGAAACCGTGGTGCCAGATTTGCCACTTGCGACCACCGGCAGTGTCTTGGTCGAGACACTACCACAACCGTCCACAACCTGGGAGCATACAAAAGACGGGACGTCCATGCATGTTAGTCCCCACCTCCACTACTAACTTGTCGACATGCTTGTGTCTCACCCGCGTCCTCGTGGTTCTTACCGCCTTCGCCCCCGCCCAAACCTCGCCCCCGCCACGCGCCGTCTCGACCCTCTCACCGCCCTTGGTGGCGACATCTTCCATCTCGTTCTCGGCAACCTCCTTATCAATGACCTCCTCGCAGCTGAGCAAGTATGTAAGCGTTGGAAGTCCTACATCCGCACCGACGATGCGCTTTGGCGCCAGTGGTGCATTGCCGAAAACCTCGACCACGAGATCATGGTGGCAGACAAGCTGCAGCGTCCCGACTGGCGCGGAATCTGTGAGTTGCCGACCACCCAACCTGTATCATTTCATGCCAGTTGACCCAAAAGGCCTTACCTACCTCCCTATGAACAGGGCCTGGTATCGCGGGGAAGCACATGTGCGCTGCGTCCCTTTCACCCGCCTCAGTCCGCGCACTCCCCGCCAAAGTTGGATGCAGCAGGCATTCGAGTTCAACCCGGCGGCACTCTCCACCACATGTACCTTTGTGTCGGCCGCGGGTGTGTTTGTGCGCTCCACTCATCGCGGCTTGCGTGTCGACTCATGGAACACGGCTGCATCGACTCCGCTCGCCCATGCCAGCGTCTCGCCATATCAACAGCTCGACTCGGCCAGCCGCTACGTGGTGGGAATGAGCACGAACAACCAGCTCTGCATGCAGGCGCCTAAGCCTCTTCCTACTCGTATAGACATTTGGCGTATCAGCGGTGACAGCGGCGTCACTGGCGGGACTCACGACTTCAGCAAACGCAACGCAAGGCACGAACCAATCCACCTCGAATTTATCGGATCGCCCCACCACCCGCCCGTGTGGGGATACACCATGCGTCTCCGGACCGACTCCAATGGCAAGACCGTTCTCGCAGTGCTCGCAGCTGAGACCCGCATGATTGGCGATGACCCCAGCGGCCAGCACTGGATCAGCTGTCGGACCCGCCGTACCGTCCACCTGTGGCACCTCGACGACGGCATGCGCCACCAGGCTATTGGCCTCCGCGATGTCGGCTTCGTCAAGCACATCGAGCTTGATGACCAGTACATCTTCATCCCGTCCAGCTCACACGTCCACATCTACGCTCGGTCGGGTGGTCACGTCGTGTCAATGGAGACCCCGAGCCCTCAGGCCGCCTTGGCGTTTGCGGTCCTCCCTCGCGAGTCGCGTGCTTGGAAAGTCAAGTACTGGAACTATGAACACCACCACGCGCCCATGTCCCTCGTGCTGGAGCGTGGTGGGTGGCGCGACGACGGGTGTGAGTGGTTCAAGTACGGGATGGATGTAGCCCAGGCCAAGCCCGCAGAGAGCCGCCGTGAAGGTTTTGCAAAGTGAGTCCAGCTGTCCTGGCTAGCCTCGAAGCTTCAAGCTTGTATACTGACTTGCAGGTGCCGCCTCACGTCCACCGATTTAGTTTGTACGGCGTCTTCTGGTGCACTCGTCGTGGTGCGCAACTACCGCTCCGCACTCGCCCAGGCCGCCAAGCTCCACCCCGCCGCCCGTTCCAGTCTCCTCGACACGCACACGCTTGTGGTCGGCATCGGATCACACATTGAGGAAATCGCGACCCACGGCGAGCGTATTGCCATCAAAGTCTTTGACAAGCACCGGGAAGTCATCATGACACTGGACGCCAACGAAATGCCCACCGTCCCTCGCCCAGCACAGACGCCAAGTCGGTCGACACTCGACACGTCCAGCCCTCGTATCCAAGCGCGCATCATTGCCAGCCACCGCGAACACCGGGCCGTACACCATGCAATGTATCTCGACCGCACGGGTGTGTACATACCCGGCACGCAGTGTGTCAAGGCATACCTCTTTGGCCAGAGGGGTGTGGGTCTTGGCCCCCGCTGAAACTGGCTCAGCTTCGAATCAGATGTCGAGTGGCGGCTGGATTGATTTTTTGTACATTCTGCTTAATTAACGTGTTGTATGTACTGTACTGTGCTATTTGACGGAGCATTGCCTTTGTTGGCGCACACAAGCTTCGACAGTAGCCACGCCTTTTCGGATTTACATTGGTAAAGAATCGGGATGGGGATGCGACGGCGTCAGTGATGGAAGGCGCCACTGATGAGTTGAGAATGTCAAAACGCGCCTTCAGGTGGCGATCGCTTCCTCCACAGTGGTGCACCACTGACGTCTACTTATTGACACAGGATTGACCACCTTTTGCCTGTTCATGCTGCACCCCCTATTCAACATTTGAAGAGCCCCCTCAGACATGTGTAGCCCAGTTGTTTCAGGTATTGGATTTGTGCTCCTTGGTAAGTCGATCCCGGCACACGTCTTCGATGCTAACCCAGTCCTCAAGTGGCGTGCTGTATCCTGCTTATCGCCGTTACCATCTCCACTCCCGTCACCCAGGAGATCTACATTGCCGAGATCACCGGCCCCACGGTTGCTACCAGGTTTGGCGTCTTGGGCGCCTGTTTCTCCAAGGGTACTCCTCGGGATTGGCACTGTACCCCCAGGGCAGTCGGATACACGCTCAACACCACCATGTTGCCCCTCCTGAAGCAGTATGAAGGAATGGAGACCATGAACAAGGTGGTTCACCACCTGTCGCCGTACCTCATTGCCAACACGGTCGCTGGGGGTTTGGCCGGTATGGCATACCTCACCATGTGCCTCGCAATCTGGACCGACTCGCGCATGTGGTTCGCTGTACGTGTTATCGGCAGTGGCGGTTCTTTGGGTGGTCCATTGCAACGCTAAACACGGCTCACAGATCAGCTACCTCTCCTTCTACTGTGGATTTATCGTAGTCTGGATTGGGTATGGTTTCAGCCTCACTTTAAAGAACGTATGTTCAGCATCTACACAGGGTACATGGCTAACCTCAGTACCTCTCCTCTCAGATCAAGGTCGCTACTGACGGAGCGTACCTGGTCAGCGGTGGTGCGGGCTTGTGGTGCTCTCTGGGAGCAGCTGTGAGTCCCACCTAGATACCGAGGCGACCATTACGCTGACTTATTTTCAGGCTACATACACTGTCGCTATCCTCCTCGTGCTCGCAGTCAATTTCTCCCCGGGTGAGTCTAGGTTTGGCCTTAATTTTGTCCATTTGTACTCACCTTTTCTCTAGGGGCGCCAAGCAGGAAATGACACCTTCCCCTTACTACTGAAACGGAAACCGTTGAGGTTTGGATGAGAGGAGTGCCACCATGCAACCAACATACTTCAGTCACAGTTTGTGTCTGAGAGCCTTCGAGCTTGTTGCAGCCGTGTTCGGGGTGAGGGGAACCAAGGATTGTTTAGACGTCTTCCCTGCGAGTTTGCGATTCAGCATGAACCTTCAGGCTTCTCGAGGGGCAAAAACCAAGGCTGTT
Organism: Apiotrichum porosum; assembly: GCF_003942205.1. Classification (NCBI taxonomy): domain Eukaryota; kingdom Fungi; phylum Basidiomycota; class Tremellomycetes; order Trichosporonales; family Trichosporonaceae; genus Apiotrichum; species Apiotrichum porosum. The sequence continues at coordinate 450,617 of NW_021167122.1, read as the reverse complement.
CTTGTACTGAACAACTACTGAATGGAGCCAGGGTGGATCGAACACCCGACCTAGCGATGTCCAAGCGTGAATCGATTCGATCCACGCAAGGTCTGATGACTGAACTTCAGTCGCTCGCTCTCCCAGCTGAGCTATGTCTCCGAGATGTTGATTACCTTCCCTCGCTGTAGATGAGTGGTCGTGATGTCAGTTCAGACTCCGACACGCATCGCATCAGTGATTCGGCAGAGTTGCGACATCGCTGGTTGTTGAATGTCCACTGGCCACTGGTTGGTTTAATAAAAGGTCGACGAGCGGGCCATGTGTGGCATTGTTATCTCAAGACCACTGGATGTCGCCACCGGATCCGGTTATCCAAAGTCACGTGATATCCTTGCATGTCGATGTTGCCCACTTTGCGTCTGCTTCTTGTGACGTCACGTTGGTAGCCTTGCTTGGCTTTCCCACACTCTCTCTTTCACTCACTTCCACACAACCATCTCGACCTCGGCCCCTCGTGCCCAAAATGACTCGTAAGAGTACTCCCGCGCCCAAGCCGGTGGTCGTCATCGCCGAGGCCCTTTCGCCCGCAACCATCAAGGTCCTGGGCCCAGATGTTATTGTCCGTCATGTGGACGGCACGGACCGCAGCGCTCTGCTCTCGGCCCTCGGTACTGCAGAAGCCGTCCTGATCCGCTCGGCGACGCAGATCGATACTGAGGCCTTGGCCGCAGCGCCGCAGCTCAGGGTGGTCGCCCGCGCCGGTGTCGGACTTGACAACGTCGACATCAAGGCCGCCACACGCGCCGGCGTGATGGTTGTCAACGCGCCGACGTCCAACATTATCTCGGCTGCCGAGCTCACGATTGCTCACATCCTCTCTCTTGCCCGCCACATTCCGGCGGCACACTCCTCTCTCTCTGCGGGCAAGTGGCAGCGTTCGGCATTCAATGGTACCGAGCTGTTCGAAAAGACATTGGGCATCATCGGCCTTGGTCGCATTGGCACCCTCATCGCAGCCCGCATGCAGGCGTTTGGTATGAAGATTGTCGCCTACGATCCATATGTCACTGCCACTCGCGCACAGCAGCTTGACGTCGAGCTTCTCCCCCTGAACGGCCTTCTTGCGCGTTCCGACTTTATCACGATCCACATGCCCAAGACAGCCGAGACCACTGGTATGATCTCGACCGAGCAGCTGGGTATGATGAAGCCGACCGCCTGTATCATCAATGTGGCCCGTGGTGGACTGATCGACGAGGATGCCCTCTTCACTGCCCTTTCCAACAAGGCCATCGGTGGAGCCGGTCTCGACGTCTTTTCCAGCGAACCACCTGTCGACAAGAGGCTCCTCGACCTGCCCAACGTTGTCGTTACTCCTCATCTGGGTGCCAGCACCGACGAGGCCCAGGAAAAGGCTGGCATTTCAGTTGCCAAGTCTGTGCTCCTCGCTCTCGACGGCGAGCTTGTGCCCGACGCCGTCAATGTCGCCGGCGGTGCGATCAGCACCCACGTTCGCCCTGCAATTCCCCTCACCGAGAAGCTTGGCCAGTTCCTTTGCGCCATTTCCCGCTCCGCCCCCCTTACCACCCTCGATGTCGAGGTCCATGGCGAAATCGCTGCGTACGATGTAGAGGCGCTCCGCTTTGTGGCACTCAAGGGCGTGTACCAGAACATTGTCAGCGGACAGGTCTCGTACGTCAACGCGCCACTCCTCGCCGAGCAGCGCGGAGTTACTGTGAGTATATCTTGATCCCTTGAAATGCTGACGGGGGCCAGGTCCGTCTCCGCAAGTTTAACGAGTCCGATGACTACCGCAACGTCATCACCCTCAAGGGCTCTCTCGCAGACGGCAGCGCCGTCTCCGTGTCAGGCACCTTGACCGGACCCAAGCAGATCGAAAAGCTCGTGGGCATTAATGGCTACGCGGTCGAACTTCCTATCGAGACCTACCACGTTGTCATCGTCTACAAGGACCGCCCAGGAATCGTCGCTGTGTACGGCAAGCTTCTCGGTGAAGCGGGCATCAACATTGCCAACATGCAAATCGCCCGTCAGGAAGCTGGCGGATCGGCGCTCAGTGTCCTGACCGTCGACTCGCCCGTCCCGGAGGACCTCCTCGCCCAGGTGGCTAAATCAATTGCCGCCGATGTGATCCGCCAGATCGAGATTGAAGAGTAACCTGGGAGCAGAAAGAAGGAAGAAGGCATACGGAAGAAGTAACGAAGCGAGAACCGTTGCAGCTGGGACTACAATACTGTATATAGAAGCCTGCCACTTGAGATGGCCAGGCTCAAGTAGATTCCTTGACGCTGAATGAGTAGCAATGAGCTTCAACCTGATAGGAGTGCAGTGTCAGATTGCAGCGCCCTTTTACGCCTAGTTTTGACACCATGGTCGAAGGGAATCAAAAGAGAGGCAATTTTTTGGACATTTATTGTCGATTTTATTGCAGACTACCTCGATCGTTGTGCATATCGACAACCGTCCACCCGGATGCCCCCGAGTTATTCAGTGGATGTGCGTCGCCAGCTGAGTAATCCTGCTTCTCCTGGCCCCTGGCCCCTGGCCCCTGGTGTCTGTTGATGGGCACGGATGGGACATTGTCGGAACAATCGCCCCCAATGTGGCAGTGATGCCTTCGGGAGACAATCAGTTTAGGAGGCAGGTCTTGATTCGACCTATATATTCAACGCTTTTGGTACGCATTCTTCCTCCTCTCACTTCCAGTGAACACCTTCTGCGTATCACCCAGCGACATGCCCAAGGCGACGCTTTTTAAGCCTTTTGGCCCGCCAACCTCGAAGCCCAGCCACTTTGGAAGTAAGTGTGTCTGTCATACTATCTGCTTCCTCCCATTATATAACTGATGCTCCTAGTCTCTATTGGTGCCTTGTTCCTTGCGGTTATTGTATTGGCTCTTATTATGTCGCCTCCAGTTCTGTGCGACATTTGGCTCTTCAGCATTGTGGGCGACGGTGCCGAGACCAAGTTTGGGGTATTTGGGACTTGTTACAACCCGTTAGTCCATTGCAACAAAATTTAGACTCCTTGGCTAATTACCCAGCTCCCAGACCTCCGTCCGCCAGTTTCGTGCTTCAGCGATTGGACGTGAACTTTCCTCTTGCTGGCTCACGCTTGACGATACGACCAACTCTCCGGTGAAGGTTCGGTCCTATTTCCTGGTGTTCGACGTGATTTATGCTTGCTTTATCGTGTTCCTTGTCTGGGTCGCCTGGTGTTTCAACTCTCAGACCCATTCGTACCTTGCGCGATGATGCAACGAGTCTTACACCCTGCTGGCCGACGCTGTTCTTTTAGTCATATCGACGGCTCCCAGAAGGGTACCTACGTGATTGGCAAAACTGTACAGTTGACCTTAATGGCGACGGCAAGGGTGCCCGGCAGGAGGCTACACGTGTGGAAACGCTCGCGAGCAAGTATGTATCACCAGTCGCCGTCGGTGAATGACTCCTATGATTACAGCGAGAAGCTCGCCGGTGGTGGGTTGGCTGTGCCTCACTAGACCTGGACGTGAACTGTGTATGCAAAAGATTGGCGACTGCAGGATGATTTAGCTTGGCAGTGGTCAGACATCGCTCGCGTTGCTGGAATGCCGCCTCACTCCGACTAACTTAAGATGAGGACGAGGACCTGTCCCAGCAGCAGATGGCCATGCTGAAGCTTCAGCCCCAACACGATTGGGACCAGACTCTCCTACAGGACTTGCAGCTGGCTGTGAAGTGTATGATATGACGAAGATACTCGGGAGGAAAACGTTTATCGGGTATTTCTTAACATCTTCACCTCCTGACCACCTCTCATGAGAATCGACCCCTAAGACAGAATATAACCAAATGCTGCCTCACAACATGCTGTGACATCGTCGCGCAAGAAGTCCCAAGGCCTGTGCATGAGTAAAAGAACGAAAGAACCGGGCGACCACTGAAAACCCCGTGCCCAAACGAACATCTCCTCGCTATAGCATAGTGGTATTGCGCCGGACTGTAAATGTTAACTGTCTACCTCCCGTCCGATAGGACGAGTAATCCGTAGGTCCCCTGTTCGAATCAGGGTAGCGAGAGAGCAGAGCATCTAGATGTTCATCTTTTGCTTGCATGCATGGATATTTGTTTTGTGGAAGGCAGGAAAAGAGGCGACGTGGATGGACGGGTCGATGGAAGTCGGCGGATTGTTGGCGGTAATTTACGATGTGCCACTTTCGTTTTCACATTCGGTTTGTTCTTTTTTTTTTTTTTGGGGGGGGGGGGAGGGGGCAAGTCCTGGCGTGTGTTTGGAGTGTCGGGTCAGGTCTCTCTGAATCGCGGTCACATGGAAGGCTCATGGAAGGCTTGGCTTGAACTGCAGGACGTTCTTGAACAGGCGTGAGCTTGGTGGTATCTCAAACCGGCGGGGCGGGAACTCTTTTGGTGGCGGATCGCACGTAAGTACTTACCTGCCTCGTCCGCACAAGGTTTAAATAAACACGCATTCACCAGGTGTCCCCTTCATTGCACCTGATAATGGGCAAGGTGTTGCAGGTATGAGTCTCATGACGTCAAAATACATCGCTGTGAAATGAAACGTCCCACATCTGTAACCCAAAGGACACGGACGCTACGCATTATTGAAACGCCACCCACGCCTCAGCAAGCCCTTTCGAAAACAGCCACAGACCGAGCCTGGTTCACGGGTCATGGCCTGTCAGTCGGACTGCCACCGAGCGCCACGACGACGAGAGTGAGGTTCTCCATTCGCGATTCGTCACGCACGTCCCTACGGACGTCGCCCTTTTGCCCCACCAAAATGTCGAATGAGACCGCATGGACCCGTCCATCGTTCCACCGAGCTGTGGGCGTGCTGGGTATTGGAAGAGAAGTGGGAGATTAGCTTATCCGAAGCATCGACCGTGCGAAGCTAAATCGAGGCAAGTCAGTTCACATGGGTGGATGACAGTCAGAAGAGTGGTGAGTCGTGGAGACAGACGTCTGGGCGTGCTGTAATACCCGACCCGGAACATTACCCGGCGTCCGGTCGGCTGCTCGGCAACGTAAAGTTCCAGGTGGCGCGGGCTGCAACTTCTCTCTATTACAGGCCATGTGCATTGATGTACAGCACACAGTCAACCGGAATCGTCCGCGAGAAGCCGTTGAGGCTTGGCGTCATTATAGGAACCAGATGCATTGCGCCATGGCAACACTACAGCTTCGGGACCTGGGTTCGACGTCAGTTGAGCTCTCCAGCGAGTTTGGGCAGACAACTTACGTGCAGAGTCTTGGAGATCATGGCAGCGGCCCACAGAGCAAAGATGACGGCCAGGCCGTGAATCTCGCCGTTGCCACCGGCCTCGCCGAACAGGCGGAAGAGACCGAAGGGAACGTCGGCGTTGGAGCCGGCTCCCATGGCGTACCAGCCGTTGCGGACGAAGAAGGCCATGGCAGCCGTGAGGAGGAGAGACGAGGGGATGGGGAGACCCTCAAAGTACTTGGACTTGCCCGAGGCGTCGGCGGGGATGAGGGCGACGGTGGCGTTGAAGCGGGCGAGACGGGCGAGACCGCCAGAGACGAACAGGAGGAGACACACCTGGTCGAGGATGGTGCGCACACCGAGGGTGTAGGCGAGGGTGGCGGGGGCGACGCCAAACGAGACAAGGTCGGCGAGCGAGTCCATCTCCTGGCCGAGCATGGAGCCGCCACCACGCCAGCGGGCGACCTTGCCATCCAGAGCGTCAAATCCAAAGCCGAGGACGGGGAGGAGGTGAGCAAAGTAGAGAACGTTTGTTGCCTCCTGGGTGGGGGGAGCGGGGAGGTTGGACGAGAGGATGAGGTAGCGGGCTGAAGAGAGGATCGACAGCGTGCCACACACGCCGTTCATGATTGTGATCAGGTCGGCCAGGCGGAAGTTGCTATGCATAGCGTCAGTGGGGGTTATTTTGGACTCCACCGCAAGCATGCCAAGCGAGGATGCCATTGTCGACGCCGAGCTCAAAGACCGTGGGTAGTGACGGCCGAGACAGGTAGTGGACAGGGCTGTTTACCCGCTCCATCACTCGGTCTTCCGTCACACCATGACCTTTGTGGTGCGTCACTTCCACAGGTGATCGGACCGCCGGTCGTTTCGGCGCCGCCGCTTGCCGCCGCTTGCTGTTGCACGTTTAGACTCACCGGACGAGAGAGAAGTGGCCATCAGAGTCGCGGTACTGCTGGAGCTGGACGCGCTTGGGCTCGTCGAGGGCGATAGGAGAGGCGTCGGCCTTTTTGGCCACGGAGGGACGCTGCGACATGCTGGCGGAGGAAGGAGAGGTGACGGGGAGGTGACGGCGGTGAGTTTAAGTGGGGCGATGCTACGTTTGGGTAGCACAGGCAAGGGAGGTAGGGGGGAGGTGTGTCTCTTTTAGGCACCACAGTCCTGCGGTGTGTGGGGTATTATAGCCGTCGAGTTGTGATGGCGAGAAGGCGGGGTCTACCTGTTCCACAAAGAAGCAACGGCTTGCCTGTGTGTGTTGATTGGGATGTGGAGAGAGAGAGAGAAGGGATCGAGTCAAACACACAGGAGAAGAAGGTGACGGCAAGAAGGTCGATGACGAGATGGGAGCGGTGGGGGGGCGGGCGGGCCTGGACGAGCGAGGAGGAGGACTGGAGCAAACGCGCGCCGTCCAGCGTGTAATTTGCTTCCGTCCCACCACCCAAAACGTCACTCATTTAAAGATGGGGCTGATTTAAATAATACACTCACCCCCCCCGGCTCACCGCTTTATTGACTCTGTCGGACCTCCTAATTTGATTCCGTGAGCCCCCCCCCCGCCTGACTTCTTTGCCCCCCTGTGGACGTCAACAACCACAACAACAACCACACAACCACACAACCACACAACCCACCCTTTCTACCCCCCCACATCAACAGTCCCCTGTCATGGACGCATCCGCCATCATTGCAGAACAAATCCCACTGCTCCAGGGTCTACATTCCCAGCTGGCCTTACCACCATCTGCACTCGCCGAAGACCAGTCACGCATAGACGCCGCCGTCAAGAATGCCATCCTGAGCGTCGTCCGTTCCCGCGAGGACGAGGTGGCTCAGTGGGAAGAGAAGATTGCCGAACGCAAGCGCGAGCTGTCACTCATATCGCGTGCCACAGGTGACCATGGGCGAACAGTCATCGCGAACGGCCGGAGGGAGAGCGAACATGGCGAGGTGAGTAGAGTCGAGTGGGAACAGAAAGAGAGAGAGAGAGAGAGAGCGCAGACTGATGGCCAGCCACTGCCGGCACAGCACGAGCGTCTCATGCGCCAGATCGAGGAGCTTCAAAAGGTGGGTAAATCGTGCTGGTGCTGAGCTAACCCGTGCAGTCATACACTGAGCGCTTGGAAAAGGTTGAGCGTGAGTCCTTGGCCACCCGAACTCGCTGACCCCGCAGACCTCATGCTCGAGCTTGAAAGCCTCTCGTTCCTGCTCGGTTTACCGTTCGCCGCTCCCATGTCTCTCCAACCTGTCGCCGGCAGCTCGTCCTCGGCCACCGCCGCACCACTGGTAGCCGGGCGTCCCAGCATTGCACCTCCTCAGCATGCCCAGCTCGTTCCACCAGCACAGACTGCACCGACCACGCACCGCAAGGCACGTCAGTCCAGCCGACCCCCTGTCGCCTCTGAGCCGCGGCCGGCCGAGACAACCTACTATGATGTCGGCGAGGAGGTGATGGAGCGTCTGCAGCAAGAGGTGGACCGCGCATTGCAGGAGAGGGTGCGTATCCCTATGCCATGTCTTTACTGACCCAGCAGGAAACACGATTGCGCACACTCGAGACCCACTTCAACGATTTGCTCTGGTACCACGCCGAGCTCAACCTGCCATCACCAGTACATGGATCCATGTTCCCCTTGGCACTCTTAGCGCCTCAATCCGACGAGGAACAACCAGGTTTCCATGCGCGCTACGAGCAACTTCTCGATCACGTCCTTGCCACCAATCCGCGACAGACAGGCGAGGACGGCGAGGACGGTATCGAGCTTCAGGGCATGGACGACATTGAGCCCGAGATCGGACTGATGAACTGGTCGGAAGTGGTCTTGGCATTGGTGCGTCGGTCGATATTATGTGTCTGCTAACACTCTCCAGTGGATAGATGAAAAGGAGTACCGCGACTGCCGCATCCAAGATCTGTACGAGAAGATCAACCCCCTCTGGAGCCGTCTCCAGATCCCCCAGGAGCAGATCAATGGCTTTATTGAGAGCAACCTCGGCAGTGGCGAGTCGACTATCGTTGCCGTGAGTCACATAATCAGTTCACATTGTATCTGACACATCAGTACGAGGAAGAACTCGAACGGATGCTCGAGATGCGCCGCACGTCGCTCTCCTCCTTTGTGGTCAACACGCGCAAGGAAATCGAGACTCTGCAAGACTCGCTCATGATGTGTGACGAGGAGAAGGCCGCCTTTGGGGGCTTTATCGATGACGACTACACCGAGGAGCTGCTCCAGGAACACGAGGATGAGGCGGCACGTCTCCGTTCCGAGGTGGAGATCAAGGGCACTCTGCTCAAGCGGGTCAAGGAGTGGATCCAACTGCGGTCAGAGGAAGCAGAGCTGGAGCATGCTGCCAACGACCCCAACCGCTTCAAGAAGCGGGGTACAGCCATGCTTCGCGAGGAGAAGTTGCGCAAGAGGGTGGAGAAGCTCAAGCCAAAGGTGAGCAGCTGCAGCGGATCGGTTGAGAAAGCTGTGTGGCTAACGTTCAGATCGAGATGGAGCTCCTGACCTCTGTTCCCATCTGGGAGGAAGAACATGGACTTCCCTTCAATGCCCTGGGTGAACGCGTGGTTGAGACCATTGAGAATGCTCTTGCCGCAAAGGAAGCGGCCAAGGAGGCCAAGAAGGTAAGTCCTCAGATGAGGAAGTGTGATCAAGCTGACTCTCAGCGCGCCAAGATGGGTCTCGCTCCCGGTACGGCCAGAGGTACAACTCCAGGTCCCGGTGCCCGTTCCCAGCCCGGTACAGTGGCACGCAAGCGCGTAGCACCCACCCCCGGTACGGCTCGCCCGGGAACCATGACCAAACGTCCGCGCGTGGTGAGCAGCTCGACTGCCTCGACGTTGGGGTCCAGCACCACCTCGTCCATGCGATACCCGCACGGCCCCAGCGCCACGCCCACTGCCCACGCAGCAGCAAGGACACAGGGCCGAGCATTCGGCAAGCCTGCCGTCGGCGCCCGGGCGAATGGGACAGGAAGGGCTCCGCCGCCAGTATACATGAGTGGCAGCGCGGCAAAGCAGCCGCAGCAACAGCAACAGGCAAAAAGTGCGGCAAGCGCGGCGTTGGGCAAGGGCGACAGGCCACGGCGGCAGTCGTTCCGCCCCCGACCGAGTCTTGCCGGCGCGCTGTTGGCTGGTGCAGCGGCGGGGATGATGGGCGGCTTGGCAGAGGACGACGACGAGGACGTGTTTTGATAACACACTGTCTCTTGAGCGTCTTCCATCTGAGTGTGTGCTTTTTGTGAAATTGATATATAGTATCCTGGTGTGCTATACTGGATTGTAGCTTGCTAGAAACTCCCCGCACGACAAATTGAAATGAGAGACGACGGCCGGCGGTGGTGGTAGTGTGAGGAAGGAATATGTAAGATAGGACTCATAGCAGAAAGGATCAGCAGTGCCGTGCCACAAAGGAAGCAGGAGCTGGTACTAGTCACATTTACGCAACATGAGGGGGTATCAAAGAGGTCTATTAAAGTGAGCCGGGACGGGCGGGCTGGTTGGTGGGTGGGTAATAGTCGCGCAGTTGAGGCGCGATGCGGGCATCATCAAGGGCATACAGTAACTGTCGTACAGGTTACAGGAACAGTGGCGAGCGGGGCGGCAACGGGGGTGTGCGCGCGCATGGTAGTGCTGGGAGGATTCCGATGCTGAGGATGCTGGGGTTTTGTGTTGTGGATTCGTTGAAGGATGGGGATGGAGTGGCCAAGCTGGGTCGTTGGTCTCCCTTTTTGGGGTGTAATGAGCGTTTGACAACGTCGACATGGGGCGGGCGTTGGGGGACCGGTGCGACATGTCGGGGCGAGGTCAGGCGTCTTGTTGAAGCCTTTTTTAAAAGGCAGTGAACCGCGCGTTCTTGAGCGCAGCCCTGGCGGGGCCCGAAAGCAGGCTCTTCCACAGCTCGTCGCGGACTTCGGGCAGAGTCAGGAGGGAACGCTCCTTGACGTCCTTGTGGCCCACGTCGAGCAGGACAATGGTCTGGTTGGAGATCTTGAGCGAGCCGTCGGCGAGGAGCTTGGCCACGCGCGCAGGCGTGCCGACCGCGATCGCCACGCGGGTCTTGGCGAGGTACTTGGCCTGGTCGACGAGCTTGAAGTGCTTGGCGAAGAGCTGGATCGTTAGCGCTGAGAGCAACACGCTGAAGACAGCGCCAGAGGGGACAAAGGGTCCGGAATGGGGGACCCAGGTGACGAGATCGGGCCACCTGCCAATCCTTGTGACGCCTTTGTTTTCCTCCAGATCACAGGCTCGCTCACCTTTGCCACCTCGCCTCCGGGACGAGGGATGAACTTGACAGCCCTAATCACGTCGGCGCAGCGGATGCCCGAGAGCGAGATGATCAATGCACGTGGGGTACCGGCCGCAGGCTTCTTGGGGGCATCCTTCAGCACTAAAAAGTGTCAGCGACTGGTGTAAACAATGACGGCATGGGGTGTCCAACCACGTGCGCGAGCAAGTGGAGCTAGCTAGTGGAGGATACGGCTTGGCTGCGGGCTGGGACGGCCTATCGGTATTGGCCGCAGGCCGCAGGACTCGCAGGACTCGGGCTCCGCGAGTCGACTGCGGCTCGACGCGACGGCGAGCGCGGAGATGGTATTGGCCGAGCCGACGGCTACAGCACCGGGTGGGGTCGCCAGTGGGGCAACTCCCTACCCCAGGTCCGGAGCCGCCGCGCCGCGCCGCCCAACCCAGCCGCGAGCTCAGCCACGAGCTAGGCCGTGTCGGCGCCAGCCCAACCTCCAATAGCGCTATCACGCCACCAGAGCACGGAGCAACGCCCCAACGTGGCTGGAGGAGGAGAGACGAGTCTGCTTTCGGCGATATCCAAAAGCCAGAGCAACGGTGAAGAGAGGGGAAAAAAGGAGGGACCCACCAACGTACCGTCCGTAAGACGCTGCACAAGCGGCGCGAACGCGTCGCCGTTTGAGTCGGGGAGGGTGTCGGGGGGGAGACAGGATGCGGTCGGCTGCACATGTGTTAACATCAATATTCCAACTTGAGAGACTTACCTGGGACGGCGACATCATCAATCTCCATGGCGGTGCCAGAAGGGAAGGCGGCGCGAGCCGAGTCGAGCAAGAGGCCAGCGAGCTCCTCGCGAGTGAGGAGGGTGGGCTCCACGGCGGTCTCTTCAGCCTGTGCGGCGCGCTATACCATTGTCAATATCCCATCACGTTGCTCTTCCTCGGGCCACTCCGGCTCACCTTGGCAGCCTTGCGCGCCTTTTCCTTCTCCTTCCTGAGCTTCTTCCTGGCGGCAGCGTCGGCCGTAGCGTCGCCGGTCGAAACGGCATTGTCATCGTCGTCGCCGTCGACAGCCTCGGCCTTGCGCTTGCTGGCGCGCGGGGCGGGCGCCTCGTCCTCGTCGTCGCTCAGGAACTCGGCGCCGTCCATGCCCTCGGCGTCGACATCGACGTCGGAGCCAAACTGGTCCTCGTCGTCAGAGGCGAGGAGGGTGGCGTCGAGCTCGAGGCCGTCGTCGAGGTCGTCGCCGCCAGTGTTCACAGGTTGACGCGTCATGGTGTTTGTGGGTGGTGTGTTTGTGTAAGGGAGAAGCGAAGGTACAGAAGACAGGCCAGTTCGCCGTTGATTGACTGACTCTGGCAAAAGTCCTAAACATGGCGTTGAGTTGCAACTTGGGAGAATATTTTGTTCCGGCGGGGCTCCAACGCCGATCCGGTCGGGAACGATGGTAACACGTGCAAAACACGTGACTCGGCCTCCATGACGTCCACACTTCGGCACAAGAAACGTCCATCGACCACTTGCAGGGCGAGCATTTCACGAGAGCACTCATTTAACCTGCCGCCGGCAACAGCAACGTTCTCTCCAGACACTCTAGATTCGCCCCTAGATTTTTAGATCAACAATGGGCGACTCCAACTCAGGACACCCTCCGCCCGCAGCTCCCGATGCTGCCCACAAGGCGACTGCCTCGTCGCCTCCATCGGCATCTCGCTACCTCCCCACGTCCGGCTCTATCCTCCGTCTCCTCACACATACCCAGAACGCCTCGGCACTGTCGTTTGGCGTCTTTATGACGCTGCACCTTGCCGCGCCACTTGCGGCTGCTGTGGGCGGTTTGAATGCCGCTGACGGTGTCATGGTGCGTCCCTTCGGCTGTTCTCCTCCACGTTCACAGCTGACCTCTCGCCTCAGGTACTTGGCCGAGAAATCTACCTTCCCCTGGAACCAGTGCTGGTGTACGCGCCGCTGTTCGTCCACCTCGTGTCCTCGGCCACCCGCCGCGCCGTCATCACCTACAAGACGGGCAAGGTGAACCTGTCCACCCACGCCATGACGGGCTACATTCTCGCGCCCCTCGTCGTCCCGCACTTGCTCCTCCACCGCCTGATTCCGGCGTCGCCCTCGCCGCCCATCTCGGGCCTGTCGCCGTCCGAATTTGGCTTTGAGTTTGTCGGCTATGCGGCCGCGTCGAGGGTGTGGATGAACATTGGCTACCTGGCGCTCACGGGCTTTGGGCTGTACCACGCGTTTGTCGGCGGGATGAAGGTGCTCGGCTGGGCGAGGCGGGTGCTGGGCAGGTCCAAAGCCCAGGCGCCAGCGGCCGTCAAGGGCGACGTGAGCGCCGCGCCGAGGAAGATTGGCAAGGCGCGGAGGATTGGCCTAAAGGGTATTGTCGCCACGCTGGTTGGTGTGGTCGGTATTGGACTGCTCAGGCTCGCGAGGGATGCCAAGGGCATGGGCTCGTTCACTGCTTCCAGGTATGAGGCAGTGTTCGCCGCTGCGCCATGGACCGCTCTCGGTCTCCGGTAGCTGCTGCTCACAACTAGAACCTGTACAGGTCACTCCGACATGCATGTTGTATAATACAGACTACTTGGGAATTCACTTATTGACTATGTACAGCAACTACGACTACAGACACATGGTACGGTATACTCCTCACTGTCCTTGTGCTCAAACGAGCATGAGGAGGCTCATGGCCTCCTTGGTGACCTGCTCCTTGATCTGCTCGGCGTCGGGGAACTTCATGGCCTGCGGGGTCAGTGTCGATACATCATCAACTGGACCCACCTCGTTGCAATACGTGGCCTCCTTGTCAGAGAACTCGGTGCGGAGACCCTTGAGATGGGTACCCTGGTTAGCGACTGGCAATCAGCTTTAGACGAAGCGCGCCAAACTCACGGATAAGGTCAAAGTCGCCAAGAGCTTCCTGCACAAGACGCTTCTTCTCCTCTTCAGCAGCACGGATCTTGGCCGCCTCGGCAGCCGCCTTGGCCTGGGTATGGGTCAGTGCAAGGGCCACAATGAGGAAACCCACCTTGGTAGCGATCATCTTGATGCTTCCACCCTCAAAGGACTGGTCAATCTTGGCGCGGGAACCCTTCTCCGCCTGGAGCCACGTCTTGGTGTGCGCGCTGGAGTGTCAGTTGCTGTTGGAGTGCATGTTGGGCCAACTCACCCAAGCTTCTCTCCGTCATAGGCACTGATGACGGGGTTGAACGCCTTGACGAGGTCGTCAATGACACGGGCCTGGCCAAGGCTGGTCTTGAAGTTCACTGCCGAGGACACGGCTGCTGTCAGCTGGTTACGCGACGGAGTGAACTCACTGTCCAGTTCGCTGATGACGTGAAGGCTGCCAGGTCGTCAGCTCATGCCCTCAGAGGCAATTGTTAGCTTACCCGTCCGCGTAGAGGTCGTCAATCTGCTTCTTCCTCTCCTTCTCCTCCTCCTCCTCCTGCTCGTCAACATCCATGAGGTCTTGCTCGAGACCACGGTGGGTCTGCTTGGGGCCAGCTCCGATCTGACGGATGGTTGTGAGTTGCTCTGCAGTGAGTTTCTCGGGGTGAGCCTGGATGTACGCGATCATGTGGGGAACAGAGTTGTCAGAGTTCTTCGTAGTGTGTCCGTCCAGTGCGACGCGCTTCTTGGGACGAGCGCCGTCGTGGTGGCGCTCACGGGCACGGTGCTTGCGCTTGCGTTTAGGGTGGTCCTCGTCCGTCTCGGTCTCGCTGCCAGACTCCGACGCCGAGCTTCCAGAGAAGTCGTATTCGCCGTCGTTGTTGTCGTCGTACTGCTGGTGCTCCGGTTGCTGGTACAGGCGGCGCTGAGTCACGAGTGGGTGGTAGGCGGTGGTGCGGCTCAGGCGGCGGGACGAGGAGGAGGGGTTGTTGCGGTTGCGGACCTGGATGTTGCTGGACTGGGGTGGGGCTGGGTGGCGGAAGTAGGGTGTGGGGTACTGGCGCTGGGTGGACATGGTGCAGAGAAGTGTGAGTGGGGATGGAGAGAGAAGTGTGAGTGGGGAGGGAGAGAGAAGTGTGTGATGGAGAGATGAGAAGATGGACAAAGGTGAGTGTAGATGTATGCATCGACAAGAAATAGTACAATGAGGAAGGGAGGGAAGGCCTCCCCGGTTGTTTGTGGGCTGGGTGGCAAATTCGTCCATGGGTGGCAAAAACACACGGTGGGTGAGTCAACCAGAGCCCCCATTGTGACCCCCCCAGGCCCCACCCAAATGTCCCACCCCACACACCCCGCATCCGGCCAAGGCCTCCACCCTCCACCCTGTGGACGCCACCCAAAAACCCCCTCATAGCCCTCTCTCTCATGGATCTCAGCACGGACCTCGCCTCTGTTTCCAAAGTGGGGGGCCAGTGCCAAGCGTGCGGACGCTCAGACCGCCTTTTCACCCTCGCTCGCTGTTGCAGACGCGCACCACACGCAACACGCACGTCCACTTACACTGCGCACACATCGCAACAGCACATCCATCTCATCTCCTCGTCTCTCATCCATCTCCCTCTCTCTTCCGCACCCCTCCGAGCAGCTGGACCGCTCCCCCTCATCCTTGCACCCCCACCCCGCACACCTCGCACCACCACTACTCACCACCACCACAACAACAAGAACACACTCCTTTCCTACCCATCACAATGTCGCGCCAGGCAACCAGGATCACCATGTCGGAGCTCAAGCTCAGGCGTCTGCAAGAGAACAACTACCGTCTCCGCGAGGAGCTCGTTCGTCCCCGCGTCATGGTCTCGCTCGCAAGCTTGAAGTGAGTGTTTTGCTGCTGTACGCGTGACCGGAAAGCAGCTGACCCTCTATAGCCTGATCAACTACTGCCGGGACACTAGGGACCCCTTGGTACGCATCTTGTCTCCCATCACGTGTCTAACCAAGCGAGCGAACCTCCTGCTGACCCCTTCCTCCAGCTGCCAGCCGTCTGGGGACCTCTGCAGAAGGGCGAGGACCCGTACGCGCCTGCCGACGACGCCGGCTGCTGCTCGAGTGAGTGCGACCCCTTGGCCCCCAGAGGCCAAAGGCAAGACGAGTTTGTCGGGTGCCCTGTGCTGACCTTGTCCCCCAGTCATGTAATGGCGAACGCGCAGGTCGCTTCGTGGCTCACATTCACTCCGTTCGAGTTGTGACCGCCCGCCAGTAGTTGTGTTTTTTTGGATCTCTCTCTCTCTCTCTCTTTGCATTACCCTCCATGTATACTCATTTGTCTGCCTGCTTGCGCACCGTGTTGTCGGTTCAGGGGGCTTGCTGGCCAGGCTGGCGGTCAGGGGACGAGGAAGAAGTGGGGATATGAGAGCGCCAAAGGGCTTGGTTGCCATTAGTAAACGGTGATAAGGAACCATTAGAGTTGACTAACCTCGTGTTTAATGACGTTTGAAAATCAGTGTATACCTTGCCACCACTGCGACTCCCCGGCCCGGTGGAGGTGAGATCCAAAAGCATATGAACACACTCACCCACTATCATCGCGTCACCCACATCGATCCCTCCCCCCCACATGCCGCACGCACTCGACTACCTAGAGTACGACGAAGAAGAAGAGTCGGACAATGACAACGTCGGCGACGACCTGTTTGGCTCTGACGACGACGACGAGCCCGCAGCTGGATTCAGCGATACGCGTATTCCTGTCGGCAGTTCCTCAAAGGTGGACGACAATGACGGCGTAGCTGCACACAGCACACACCAGCCGCCCCCGTCGTCGTTCATTCCCGCCCGGCCTGAACAGCGCTACAAGCCCATCACGACACATACCCTGCAGCCGGGCGATAAACCACGGCTCACCGTCGACCAGCGCCTGGCCCAACTTCGAGACCTGCGGACCCGGCCCACGCCGCTGCCGGCCATGGGCGTGTCGAGCCTCCGGGCACAGTGCAACATAGGTGAGCAGCTGGGGTGCAAGGACACGGTAAGCTGACAAATACCAGTGATTAGACGCAACTCTGGTCGTATCTGGGACATTGGAGGACTGGAATACACGCAGGTCGCAGAGTTTCTTGATGGGTGCAATCGCGATCAGCTGGAGGAGATTGAGAATAACTCGACAGTGGGTAGGCATGTCTTGAGCTTCGGTGTAACTGACCCATGTCCCCAGCATATCAAGAAGGATACCGACTGGCTGTGGGAGCGGTTCGTCGTCGAAGACTACCCGGTCTACTATGGGAGCTGCAGAGAGAGGAAGGGACAGCAACGGACGTCTGGTTGGAGGAGAATGTACCAGGTGAGCTACGGGGCTGCGATAATAGCGACTCAGCTGACATGTTCTTCAGAAAGCTGTGGTCGACGCCGAGGAGCGTAAACAACTCGCGGCAGAGCGGGTGGCGGAGCGATACCGCCAACTCGAGGCCGAACGCGCGTCCAAGCGAATCGTCGTGATGGACGAGCTCATCGCCCCCAAGCGTGGCAGGTCTGGAGGCTACTCGTCTTCTGCGCACTCGTTCTCATCTGTCCGCCGTGGTGCTGCGGCCACGTCCACTTGGGGATCAGGCCCTGGCCCGTCCAAAATGCAAACTGCCATGGCCAAAGCACGCAACGACGCAACGCGCGCTAGAGTGGCTCTCACCCACGCGTCGGGCAAGTACGTTCCCCCACCTCCTCGGACGCGTACAGCCCGAACGTTTGGTGGCGATAGCGACCTGTTTCGTAACCCTTACATACCCAACTCGGCTACGAACGCGCAACTCATCGCCGCGGCCAACA
The DNA here is from genome assembly GCF_003942205.1 of Apiotrichum porosum. NCBI lineage: Eukaryota > Fungi > Basidiomycota > Tremellomycetes > Trichosporonales > Trichosporonaceae > Apiotrichum > Apiotrichum porosum. Next base: position 433,424 of record NW_021167122.1, on the reverse strand, counting down.
GCTATTCTCCCGTCTCTGGCCCTCGCCTCCCAGCTCCGCGTGTCCCGCGTCCACCACCCACCGTTATCGCCGGGGCGTACCCGACCCCAACCGCCGAGACGCGTCCTCGCCCACCGACTGTAGCCCCAACAGCTATCACTGCAGGCTACGGCCACTCGACACAGCCCGTGTCGTCCGCAGAGAGGTTCCGTATCGACCCCGCACGGGACTCGAGGGAAGCCCGGCCCATCCACCGTCCGCAAGTCGGCAATTTCGCAGCTCCCAAACCCGTGCGCAAGGCTTTGGACTTTTTCTCGGCCCCGACACCCATGCGCTCCACTGCTAGCCCTGTCAAGCGCGCTGCTGCAGCAATCGCGAGCACCACTGCCAGCGAGGCGAAACGCCACAAGGCAGACGGCACGCCCGAGGCGACTGCTGCTGCTGCTGCTACTGCTTCTGCTGCTGGAGGGCACGCGACGCCGCCGCTTCACCGCGCGACACCGCCCCCGAGGACCAACAAGGACCTCGAGAGTGTCTTGTTTGCGAAAAAGCCCAAACCAAAGTTCATGCCGCGGCGCTAGGCTAGACCTTGAAGGCGATATCTCTCACACACCACAGCATTTTGTCCACTGCATCGTTCACAATCACGAACCACCACGCCCCGACCACAAACCCACTCACTGCCCGACACCTTTTAACACTGTTGCTTGTACACACACACTGTCTCTCTCTCTCATTTTGTCATGTTCTCGCATATGAATCCAACCCATTTCATTTTTTTTTCCACAGTCTAGTACGAGCTGGCGTACTTTGCCCTGCGGGGCTGGCGGACGGGCAAGTCGGTGAACGGCGTGGCCGCGGTACACTCGCTCGCCTTTTGAAAGACGCTGCTTGAGCTGTGAGGCAGGGTTACTTTTTTGTGTACCTGCGTAGACTGGGGGACTGGGGGAGCTGGGGGAACTGGGGTACTTACTCGTCGGACGACTTTGATGCGGCGCCGGCCGCTCCGGCGCAGTTGGAGAAGAGGGTGAGCGCGATGGCGAGCATCCACAGGATCTGTGTGTTCCCCAGGTCAACAATGGGGGAGCTTGGTTTACCTGGACTCACGCTCGCGCCGAGGGAGAGCGAGGCCCCGTTCCCGAGGTGGACGGCGTATGCGCCGTTGCTCGCCGGTAGCAAGCGGCTGCGGACGAACTGGAGGAGGGGGAGGTCAGGTCGGCTTGTTCTGCTGGCCGTGGCCGTGAACGTGGCCGTGGACGTACGAGGCCAAGAGTGAGGATGAGGAGGAACGCCACGCATCCCAGCAGTCCCGCAAGCACCAGGCGGACGAACGCGACCTGTAACCCGAGGCCGCCGGGGCCAGCGGTGAGCCACCACGTTCCGACCATACGACTCGCCAAAGCTCACCATTCCCAGCACTGGCGACGCGAGGCCCATGGCCAGCACGCCCATGACGGCCGTGATGGTCCCCAGCGCCGCAGACAGCGGGGCGAGGACGACGCCCCGTGAGAGAGTCTGCACCGCCGCGTTGACCGAGCGCGCGTCGTCGTTGGAGAGGAGGGACAGCCACTGCGTGTGGAGGGTATACCCCAGCGCTGGCGACGTGGTTTCGTAACTGCCAGAACTGTGGCGCCGCGTCAGGCGACAGAGTGACGGTCCTACTCCGACCAGACGTACCGCAGGTTCCGGTAATATGCACCCCACAGGCCAAACTCGGCCTGTACCGTGTCGTCCGTGACGGTGAATACCGTGATGCGGTTCGTGACGGGCACGGAGAGGGTGGTGGCGACGAGCAGCACGCTGGCGCCGACTGAGTGGGGGGGAGACTGGTGTCAGCTGCAGTAGGAACTTGACAACTGGAACGTACGTGCCAGCGTGAGGCTGAGACCCTTTGGACCCCAGTTGGACATTTGGGTATGGAGTTGAGAGAGAGAAGAGGTGGCTGGAGGGTGTATTGTAAAAGTACAAGGAGCCATGGCGAGGAAGAAGGAACGGGAAGATGGCAAATAATCCTTCCCTTCTGTGGGAAACCGGGGCGACACCTGGGCATACCGGTGATGGCCACCCGACGGCACTCTTTGACCATCACAGTGCCCACCAGGACCCACTGGTACCGCCATAACGAGCCTTGATCACAGCCACAGGTTGCGCAAACGTTCGTCAGCAGCAGACATGGACACCGCTTCACGAAATTTGATATTTCTGCGGATTATTATTTTGGCCAAAGGAAATACACACCTTTCTGGCACCGGACAACCATTTCCCTCCGTAGGCAACGAGCCGATACAGCGTCTGATGGGCATCAGCGATGCAGTATCGTCACAGGTTGCCGTCGTGATCCACGTATGAGCAGCTCCACCTCGTCGAGAAACCCATTCGACTGCCACTTTTTTCAGTCGCCAAAATTCAGGGCTCAGTCACGCGAAACCTCGTTTTCCTCGTTTTCCTCCGCCACCCATCCACCTGATCACCTCCTTCTTTGTCGTCCAACAGCTAAATCTCCTCCGAACACATCAGGACGACGTGCAGAAACGCGTCCCAGATGCCCACGGCACTTCCAAACAAGTATACATCGCCTCTTCGCTAGTATATCGGTTAGTATAACCGCCTCTCAATAGGGAGTCTTTCCTAATAGGATTAGGTCGCGGTAGAGCAGGGTTCAACTCCCTGGCGGAGAAGCTGTGGTTCGCAAGAGCTGTCCCTTTTGGATCTTTTGCGGTCGGGGCCATGTTTTGCACGGTTTGGGATGGGTGGGGGGGCAAGAGGTGTCGGTCGGTTGAGTTGAAGGTGACGGGGGAAGGAGAGTGGCGGTGAGCTGAAAATGGGACGGGGCGTTTGTCGGTATCTGCGTGTGTCGTTTTTGGACAAGCCAAGATTTGCAAGATACATGCAAGACTACTTACAAAGTCGCTTTTGGCAGCCTCCTCGCCTCCTCGAGGACTATGAGATTCCACACGCGGATGCCAGGCCCAGTGCCCGGGATGGAGTCCGTCTCCCATACCTGTCGCTCGGCTGGCTCGCGTTCGTGTGGCGGTGGGTAGCGCCCCTCACTTCATCGACCATGCCTTGACGAAGGCCCCGAGAGTCTTCATGGCCGCGAGGCCGTCATGCGTGGGTGGATGGTATGCACTGCTGTGTCGGGTTACGTGGGGTTCCGCGTCGAGTTCTCGGCCATGTTGCAAACGACGCAAGCCGGCACGCACATCCACCACCGTGGCACAAGTTTGGATTGCGGCAAGTAGCACACGACGTGGAGGCAAGCGCCGACGACGGATTCTTCCACAAGGGGGTAAAGAGGTTATCACGGCCACGGCCAGCTCATGTCTTGCTCCAAGGTTGTGCCGCAACGTGACGATCTGGTGTACCGGTGTACCGGTGTTTGGTGCAACTCATTCGGATCCGTACATGTACACACACCAGCACCGCCGTCAATGTCGCTGCGAGCAAAGAGGACTGCCACAGGCCGCAGGCCACAGGTTTACAGAGCCTGCACGGACCTCGTGCTAGCTGCTAGCGTGCAACGACATGTCGCCGCGGCGCGGCTCGTGGCCCTCGTGTCCTTGCGGCCTTGCGGCTACAAGTGCCAGTCGACGTGGACCGAGACCGTGACAAGAGACAACTGGCCTGTGCGGGGTACAGCGAGTGGTTTCGGTGTCGAGACCCTTTGCCCGCGCCAGCGAGACTAGCGAGGCCGCGACGCCAGCCTTGCCGGCGAGCGCGCCGGGGACTCCGTCGTCTCGGCACAATTTGCGTGTGCATATACCCATATGCCCCGCTACCCTTGTCCGGGCGGGCCGGGGATGAGGGGGCAAAAGGGAGATCAGTAGTCGGCGCCACTTCCACGGCGTTGTCCTCGATCCTCGAATGGCCTGGCAGTCTGTCCTGTTTCAGGTCGAGCGCGCGGTGTGGTGTGGTGTGGGGTGCGCACCCACCGATCCAACGGCACGGGCGGGGGCGAATGCATGCGAATGCTAGCTAGCTAGCTAGCGTGCTGTAACGGCCGGCACACAGGTGGCTAGTGTCGTTTGGACATTGCAACGAGCCAAAAAAGGGAGCACACGGTACACAGGGACACTGGGACCCTGTTGAACACAGGAGACGCCATCGATGGCCCGATAGGCTCCACGTCCACGAACACGAAACAGTCGAGTGTGTGTGAGTGGACGAGGAATAGAGAATACCACAATAGCTTTTACGTGCCAATCGGTTTCATCCCTATGGCCTTGTGGCCTTGTGGCCTGTGGAACGTTGGATCAGGACGAGTTTGAGGTGTCAAAAATGAAGTTTCAGGGGGGGGGCGGGGATGTGCCATGCGGTTCATGAACAGGTCCTAGGTCCTAGGTCATGCCAGCTCCAGCGCTGGCGCGGCCAGGAAATGCAGGAAAGGTGCGTGTGTGACTCATGCACCGCAAGTCTCTGGATCTCTGGATCTCTGGATCTCTCGTCTGGGGCGACTGCGACTGCGACCGCGACGCAGGCCGGCCATGTCCTGTGGTGGCCGTGGTGGCCCGTTGCAGGATATCCGCAGTGGCGGCGGCGTCGAGCGACGTTTTGTGAGTCTGGATGCTTTCATTTTTTTGTTTGCCGCCTTGTCCTGAGGTCCGAACGCGGTGAGGCATCAAAGGAGGATCAAGGGATCAAGGGATGGCCGGGTTGCCAAAAAAAACAGCAAAATAAAAAGAAATCGAGGATCGAGGCGTTGGGGGGGCCGATTGATCGCCCGGCGTTGGCCCGTGGCCCGTGGCCCGTGGGCGGGCGGGCGGGTCATGGCGGAAGGGAACCCACCCGTCACCCTTCACAGCCTGCAGCCTGCGTAGACGACACAGCGGACGCCGGTAGGTGTGGAGGGTGCGGAGCGGTGCGGTGTGGAGCGGTGCGGTGTGGGTGCGGACGGGCCATGTTTAGCCCGTATTGCCCGTATGGCCCGTCTAAGGGGACGGAAATTAGTATAGGGACAGCCTACCAATGATATCAGGTGTGTGGTGACGATTGAGTGGGGGGAGGACGGTGATGGCTCAGGTTTTTGCAATGACGGCGATCACTCGTGCCAAGCCGTACAGTACGGTCCAACTGCGGAGACGCCGAGCCAGGCTTTGATGCACAACGACATAGCCGCCGTGCGCGCCTGTGGGCAGTGGGCAGTGGCACCGTCCTGGCTGCAGGGGCCCGTGGCCGCCGCATTCTCTAACTAGCACTAGCTCACCGGCTAGCTATAGCTAGCTAGTTGTGCTGCAAGCAGAACACGGTTGTAACGGAGGAAAACAGGGCGGGGCGCGAACAAGAACAAAGACACAGACAAAGACGAAACAAAAAGAGCCAACACGCCAACACGCCAACACACACACACACACACTCACGCACATCGGCTTGTACGCAGCAGGCTGCCCTCGGCGCACAGATAGGTCCAAAGCAAACGCCGAGACAATGCGCTGGCCACCACTACACGCTGCTGCGCTGCCACTGAAACTGCCACTGCCGCTGTGACAGGCCCCCCGCCCGCGAGTACGGCCTGAGTCAGCCATGGTACGGCATGGCGCGCGGGCGCGCCCGGGCGTGCGCGGGGTGTGTGGCCGTTGTGACACCGTGGTGGGGTGTGGCGGGGTGTGAGCCATGTCGCCCCCCCCCCCCCCCATCTCGGCACATTGGCGGGCAATTGGCATGTGTTCGGGCAGCAATCAGGATCAGGGGCAAATGTTTGCCATGTATCGGCACGTCTCGGCCAAATATCACCCTCCCACCCCCAGCACACCTCGGGCTACTCGGGCTACTCGGCGCAACACCGACACGTGAGACACGTTCGCGTTCGCGCCGGTGCTCGCCAGTGGCCGGGCAGTGGCCAGTATCGGCCCGCAGCGTGCTGCGCCAGTGACGCCCAGTATAGTGACATGTGCACATGATGCGTGCGTGCCGGGCGTGCCGATAGACACTTCCTAGGTCAAGAGAGTCGAGTCGCCCCACAGCCCTGCTCGCGCGTTCGCTCGCTCGCGTGGTGCAATCTAGATACATGCAAGTTTGTAATGCTACGTTTGCGTGAAACAGTGCGCTGTGCGCGTGTATGACAGGGTGGGCACTGGCCGAGGGGGGTTTGCCGTCATGGAGGAGATGGGAGATGGGGAGAGTTGGGTTGAGGGGCAAATGCCGGTGGGGGCGCTAAATGTAGTTGTGGTGGTGGTGGTGTGGTGGATGATACTGTATGGCAAAAAATGTTCGTAAAGGAGAAAAAAAAGACAGATCAAGAGGTCTGGTGGTAAAACTAGATGACAGGCGCAACCGGTGCGTGTGCCGAGTGTGCGGGTATTATGGTGGGTGGGCAGTTGTGTGTGGGCATGTCTGTTTTGTTTTTTTCTATCGCAGGCGTGGTTCGGACACTCGCTGTTCTGGGAGCGGTGGCAGGGCAAATGCAAAGCTCGATGACCGCGACCCAGGTCCACTGGACGTGCTGGGCCGTTGGACGGGTGGTGGGCCGCCGCTGGGGAAGGAAGTAGGTTTGGCGGCGGCAGTGTACACGCCAAACGATGTGGGTGCTGTCCGAGGCCGACGGAGCGGGCGGTGTTCTTCGGGGACGTGTGGCAGCCCAAAGCCCAGAGCGTCCAGCGACGGCAGGGGCTGCCTGCGCACGGGCGGGGGGGATGGGCATGTGCGCCGGCGCCGGGTGCGACGGGGACGCTGGGTCATGGAACGGTAGACCAAACGGCATCCCGGGGACGGGGTAGAGCTCGGCGGGTGTCGCGTGGAGTTTTGGGCGGGACCGCGACGGCTGAAAGTCTTCCTCGTCGTCGCTCGTGGTGGCCGATATCCTCCGTCCCGACTGCTGGCGGATTTGGTACACGTGTTCGTACTCATCTGTCGGCGCGTCAGGGGACAGAACTGCACTCGAGCTCGAGCTGTCCGCACCGGTACTGGGCGCCGGGGTGGCGCAGGTCGGGTAGTAGGGCTGGAGTGGCGGGAGGGTGACGCGGTGAGACGACGGGGTCGACTCGAGCGACGATTCCCTTTCGCAGTCGGCATAGCTGTCGAGGTCCTCGGCGCTGGGGATGCGGCGCGAGGCGACGACCACGGGAGGAGGCGGAGGAGGACTGATGATGCCGAGGTTGATTGTGGACCTTGATGGCGGTGACGGCGTGAGACTCTTCCTAGACGACCCGCCCTTGAGTGTGCTGCCCGACGAAAAGTGGACGACGTCGTGCTGTTGGTACACCGAGTGACGGTTTCGACTGCGCTTCGCCTTGACCATGCTGCGCGACGTCTCGTAGGCACTGTTGGCGGCGGCGTTCTGAGCAGTAGCGCGCTCGCTAGTGGTGGCGCCAACAATTACGACAGGCACTGGCGCAGACACGAGCTCGGACGTGCCCCGTTTCGTCTTGAGCGTCAACTTGATTCGCAAATCAAACGAGACGGCAGCAAACTCGGTGCGTTCCGTCTCGCCCGTGTCCCATCGGTTGCCACGGCGGGGCAGCTGGATCGAGCCGACCGACCAAATGGCGCCGCTGTCGCCGGCAGACGAAATGTCGCACGGCGCCTCGGCGATGCGCGTGACGTTGACGCGCTCGTTGTTGTCGTCTGCTAGCCGCGAAGCAGAGCGTGGCGATGAACCCCGGAGGAAGATGGACGACATGCGCTTCGACTTGTTGCCCTGCCCGTCGTCGAGTGTTGGGGACGGCCTGCGAGACGACGACGACGACGCATGTGGCGGAGACATTTTGTCGTCGAGCATTTCCAGTCGTCGGTCCAAAATGACCTGGACCTTGCGGATGGACGAGCCGTAGTCTTCAGGCCGTGCCGACAGGGAGATGGGGATAATGTCGCCCGGGCCAAACGGGCCATGGGGCGGGTTGATAAAGAGCTGGGTGGACGTGTGACCGGCGCCAATGGTCGCGCCTGCCGCTGTGGACGGTGGTGGGGTCTGTGGTGTGCGGTGGTTGTGGAGGTCGAGGACAAAGGCCTTTGCGACGCGGTCTCCGACATACTGGATGGGCTTGTGGTTGACGACGGCCTCGAGACGCCACTTGACGCGCCACTCTCGCATCGACTTTGTGCCGCGCGCATGCTCGGCAGCCTCGGGCGGGATGGTGAGGGAGAATGGCCGCTCCCACTCGGTAGGGATGGAGACTGCGTCTTTACCGTCTGGTGGGCAGAACAGGTCTTGCCGCCGCTCCCAGAGAATGTTCTCGCGGCTGGAACGAAATGGGCCAGACTCGCGCACCTCGTAGCACCGGACGAGCATGGTGACGTTGCGGACCATGAGCGGCTCGGCACCGGCCGCGAGCCGGGTGTGCACGGTACCATCCAGGACGACGGGAGTGACGCCAAAGTAGCCTGCGGGGTGGGGGGGAGTGGTCAGTTGAGGGAGAGAAACAGACTGCGGCGGTGGTTGCCGCTTGGCGCCACATGTGCGAGACTCACCTTGGTGGGGGAAGGAGCCTACGGCGTTGCCGATCTTGGAGGAGACGTTTAGGTCGAGCATGTCGACGGTGAAGCGGGTGGCACTAGAGGTCGGGGGGTGCAGGCAACAATGGCAACATCAGGTTGGGACGGAAGGCGAGGAAGGCGGTGAGCAAGGAAGCAAGGCGGTGAGTGGAGGGTAGGTGGGGGTGGTGGTGTGGTGGTGTGGTGGTGCTGGTGGTGGTGGTGTTGAGAGAGAGAGTGCGTTACCAACCAGAGTTGGACTGATGGGGGGGATGGATGGTGATGGGCACGGGTGTCGGATGGGAGAGAGGGTGCGCGGCGGGCTAGAAGGACGCTAGTGGTGACTTGGGAGGCACCCGGGGTGGCCGAGAAGCACGCGATGGACCAGTGTTGTGTTTCGAGCTGTGGGCCTGGGGGTGCGCGCGCAGCTCCGTCTATAGTGGTCTAGCACCCGGTGGCCTCTTTGTGTGAGCGGCGGCTGCGGGGCAGAGGGGATACCCCGAACCTGCACGCGGCAAGGACCGATGGTGGGGGTGGTCGTCGTTGTCGTTGTCGCCGTCGTTGTTGTCGTCTGTGTGAAGCACCAAAATGGGCGACACGGACGGGAAGATTGCAGCGAGGGCGGACGACGCCAACAACGGGCACACGGCAAATATTGCTTCCGAGGGGGGCCGGGGGGGAGTCAGCAACGGGGCCGTTCAAGTGGATGGATGACGTCGGACAGCTGGCTGTTGGCGGCGAGGGAGGGGAGGGTGGGGAGGAGGTGGTGTGGGTGTGGGTGTGGGTGTGGGTGTGGGTGTGGTGTGGGTGTGTAGGTGGTGGTCGTTGAGCGCGCGAGAGACGGTGTAGTAAAGAGCACTGCCTGTTGAAGAAGCACGCGGTCGGGTGTTCGAGGTGGGGGTATATCTATAAAGTGAACGGGGAGAGGGGGAGCCGAGCTTGTCTGTCACCATCTATGTACTGTGTGTGCGTGTACATGCAGAGTGTGTGGGCGACCAAGAGGAGACGGGGCGGACAGAGAGAATGTGTGTACAGTGTGTGCTAAACTAGCGTGTGGGCCGCAGAGTGTGAGTGTGTCTGTCGCTGGGACCTGGTGGCCGTCGGTGGGTAGGCAGCGCGCGTGCGCATCCCAGCAGCAGGAGGCCAGGAGGAGGCCAGCAGCTCCAGCAGCACCCACCGCCCAGGAACGCGTGCTTTTTCAGTGTCGTTCTGCTGCTGCTGCTTGGGGGGGTTGTCAACGCCGGCGCACGCTAGTTTGCATCACACACGGGAAACCAGACATGACAGCCCCGGGGGGCGGCAAGGCGGGCGGGGTGGGTGGGTGGGGGAAGGGGGCAAGCGGCCGGGGGTACCTGGTGGGTGGGTGTCTTCCCTCTGTCCGTTCCTCCTCCACTGCTCACTCAGGGGTTAGAGTGCATCTTCAATAACACCATACACGCGCGCGCGCGTGTGCAGTGGCAGAGTGGGTGCGCCAGTGTGGGTGTGTGGGTGGTGTGGCTACAGCGCTACTACCCACCCCGATTCAAGGGACCCGTTGGCTGCTTACATCTCATTCTCCCCCAACACCATCCAGTTCTGTAACACGCTAGCATCAGTCTCTCAGCTCTCTCTCTCCCTCTCTCCCTCTCTCTCTCTCCCTCTCTCTCCACAATGGGCCATATGCATCCACACACACCGCATCGTCCTGCTGTCACACGCGTGTGTACGTGTGAGACGGCGGTGACACGCCAGGCTCTTGCTTCCACCACCCCGTCCCCCTTCCCCCCACCTTTGGTGCCAAACCCTGTCTACCGAGACGTACACGCGAGAGACATAACTCAGGCACGGCCCATCTCGTTCCTCGTTTTCAGCAAAAAAAAGGTAATCCCAATCGCCCTCTCCCCCACCCACAACGGCCACAGCCTTTGCACACCACCTGGCCCCTTTCGATCGTATCTCTCTCGAGCTCTCTAGCGCTCTCTGTCGCTCGTGTCATCGTCCCCTGTGGTCACATTTCACGTCTCCTCTCATTTCAACCCGGATGACTCGGGTACACAACCCACATCCAAAGCCTCCCCCTATCCGGCCCGGTACCGCACCGTAGCCATCCTACCTTGCCCCATCGGCCCCATCAATGTCAATGGCAACGATGACATGCGTGCACAGGACAGAATATCAGAATCGGGCCATACCTCGTGGCCACCACACGGCGCATCACTCACGTAAAGCGCCATGCCGCTCAACCCGCTTGCCCTGGTCTCCCCCGGCCGCAGCCGCACCACATCCACAACACATGCACACTCACACTCGCATCGCACGCATCCAACGTCGTTCGTGACAACATGGGAGCGAGAAAACAAGGTGACACGCATGACATGAGCCACCAGCCACGAGCCACCAGGCCATCCCCATAACCCCAGCCCCAGCCCAGGCGACCCCCGCCACGATCGCAAACGACAATCACACGCACACACTGACCCACTACCGTGTGCCATAATAACATAACATCGCCCGCGCGCGCGCACGGTCGAATGGACATGACGCGGCCAAAAATAAGCGCTCCCGGCGGTGTGCCCCCCCGTGTCACGTCCTCCGACACAGGCTGCATGCTTTTGCCCCTTTTTGCCTCAAAGCAGCAAGCGCGCCGCGCCAAATAGGCGATTCGGACAACGAAAACCTAACAAGCAAAAAAAAACAGAGTTCTTGCTTTTTGCTCCCACCCATAGAACGAGCGACCTCAAATCTAAGGTACGCTCCGTGCCCAGGGAGGGAGGTTTGCATCCCACGGCCACTGGCCACTGGCCGGCCAAACTGATTGAAAAGGACGACAACGAGAGACACACGACGGAGACGTCATACGCAACAGGCGACCATGCAACCATGATATTTCCCCTCCCCTTTCACCGTACCTTTCCTCCCCTCCCCTCTCTCTCCCCCTCTAGCCCCTCTGCCCCCGGGCCACAAGCGCTCGGCGGTCACGGCAGGTCGGGTCGGCCGGCAACGCCGTGAGCGTGTGGTTGGGTCTTTTTGTTTCGTACCTCGGCCTCTTTTGGTCTCGTTGTATCCCATCGTCATCCTTGATCCTTGCCCGTGACGCAAAAAAAGGCATCCATCCGGCATGAAAAGACACCCTCCCCCCCCCATAAGTTCAAGAAAGGCTAAGGTCACAGTTAAGGTCCCCGAATGAACCGTTCCTGCCTAGACACCCAAAACGCCACGACCGCGCGCCGCCCAGCGGTTCCCCTCGCTTCCCCTCTTTGGCACTGGCACACGCTGCTGCTGCTGCTGCTTGCTGCCAAGCACGGTGGCCCTCCCTCCCCTCTCCCCAATGCAGAAAGGAACACGTCTCGTATCCACGTACCTCTCGGTGCCATCTTTTTACGAAGCGTTTGAACGGGTCGGCCGCTCGCACTCGCTAACGGACTGCCTCTGACGCTGTCCTTGGCGACACATGCGTCCGCTTGCGCTCCCTCCCCCCCCCCCCAGTCCCGAGCAGCCAGCACTTCCCCAGAAGTGGTTGCGCTGTGACGCCACAGTCGCCACACAATATCCTTCATGTTCGCCCTGGGGACCAAGTGGACCTGCACTGGACCTGTACTGGACCTGCGCCTCTGCCCGTCTCTGTCTCCGTCTCCGTCTCCGGCTGGTCTTGTCTCGTCTCGTCTCGTCGTCTCTGGATGCGAGCGCGAGCGACTACCCATGTCCAAGCTCTGCTGCGCGTTGCATTGGATCTGCCCCCGACCGCCCCCCGACAAACGCACGCACGCACGCACGCCAGGAAACGGAAGCGGGCTCTCGTGCAATCTGCCTGATTACCTCGCTGCGAGTGGACGGGGGGGTTGTGGCATGCAACTGGGGGCACACGGACGGCCGGTCACCGAGATACAGTTTGATGGGTGGTTGTATGTCTCGAGGCATGTGGCACGGCGCGGGCGAGGCCATGGGCGCCAGCAAAGCCCATGGGCCCAGCTCCATGCCATGCCGTTTAAACGTCGGAACCCCCACTGCATGCTGCCTATCGCTGATCGCTGATGGTCCCAGACCACAGCAGTGCAGTACAATGGAATGATCGCTTGACGCCAGGCAGCACGTGTGCGGTGCACTGGCCGCCGACCCCCGATGCTCTGGGTTTATGCTTCAAGACAATAACTCAAGTGGCCAAGTGGCCATCGCCAGCCCAGCCAGATCCAGACGGCGATCGTGCGGCCAGCATTCACACTTGCCAAGAATGTCATCAATCGTGTGCGTGAGCATGGCAACCCGAGCGTCGGTCTGTGTGTGCCCGTTCCCCCAGTTCTCACAACATGCCAAAGAGACGAAATACAGTTTCCACTAATGGCTGCTTACACGGTGTGTGTCAGTGTTAGCCGTACAGCCGTGACCATTTTTGGCGCTACGTCTAGTCTCTAGTCTGTCCACCCCTCTTCACGATATTCACACACTTGTGCCACACCCCCAAATGAGACGAGGTACTGACCTTGGTTGACCTTTGGTTGACCTTGACCTTGACCTTTGACCTTTTGTGACCGCGCTCGACAAAGGTACAGACACCGCTGGTCCCGTGCACCCACCCATACCCACACCCCTTCACATCACCGCATGCGGGCCTTGCTTGTCGCAGGCCAGGTGGCCAGGTGCCAGGTTCCACGAGGACGAAACAGTATCGGCAGTTGCTTCATATGGTGTGTGCATGCGGTGTGCAAAAGAAGCGTAACAACGTAAAACTGTGTGCCGTGTTGAGAAGGAGCAGCAGCAGCGTCAGCAGCAGCTGCTGCATTGTGGATTTTCAGTCCCCGAAGGCCATGCTGGGCCCCCAATGTGTCTGCCGTACTGTATGTCTGCCGCGACATGTCAAGCTCCAGAGGAACGCGACATCGCAAGCATGCTGCATCCTCGTCGCGACAGAGCCCAGACGAGGCCACAGGCCACAGGCCACAGGCCACAGTGTGCCACTACCACGGTGGCATGTTGGCTCCCGCTCGGGTGTTTTTCTGCAAACCTACAGTCGATGCACCAAACCACCCCGGCCACACCGTAAACCCCCGGTCCCCCTCGGTCGCGCGTTTGGGATTATGCGCGCATCTGGTCGCAGTCCGGCGTTTGATTTTGTGGACGTGTCTTGCCCAGGTCGGCCAGGTCGGCCTGGTGCCAGGTGCCAGGTCCCGCCCTCAGCGCCCCCCTGCGACATGGCGGGCGCGCGGCCGGCTTCGCTGGCGTTGGCAGCGCCCAGGACCCGCACCGTCGAGTCCCATTCCGCGCTGGCCGCTGCTGCTGGTGCTGCCGCTGGTGCTACTGGTGCTGCTGTTACATCGTCAGCAACGCACCGCCACGGCACGGCATCCGTGCATGCACAGATGCACAGGGAGGAGAATGAAAACGAGATGCACGATTCGCGGTTCTCGTGAGAGCGCCACGGGGCAGGAAGCTGCAGCAAGACGAAGAGCACAGGCGGCGACCGCCGCTGGCTTGCGCGGGGGCTGCAGCCCAACAAGAAGGATCATCACTTTTTGTGGCCTGGTCGTGGGTTGTCTCGTGCCTTGCTCTTGCGCAGACGCACACATCTCGCGCTGACGACACCTGGCCACCTGGTGTGCGACCGTGAACCGACCTTGTTTTTGGCCCCCCCTTTCGTCAGTCCATTGTGTCAATCTGGCGACCCCGCCAGAGCTTCTGGCACCGCGCGGGTGGGTGCACGCGCACGCGCACGTCGCGCGGCCCGCGTTCAGTCGTGCATCGTGACCGCTGCCATGCTGCTGGCTGTGTGACTTGCATTCGGGCCTTTCGGGTAGAAGACGCGAGCGATACCCGCTTCACCTTGGACCTTGGACTACGCTCGCACCAGGACGGCGCAAAAGGCACGTCCCGTTACGCACCCAGCAGGCCCAGCATATGGAGGCAGAACCACACATGCCACACACACCAGCTCGTGGCAGCCTTGCAGCCTTGCTTCCCTCCCTCATGCAACACCTGTCTTGGCGCCAGTGTGGCCACGTTCAAGGACATGGTACCACGTTGAATCTGTTTCCAGCGCAACGGTCGCGCTTGGCACACACATGGTACAAAGATACATTGGGACTGGGTCTCCCGCTCCGCAGCACATCGACGACCCCTCTCATGATCTCATGGCTCATCGGCAAGCGTAACCCGCGCAGTGTGCAGTGTGTGTTGCAGCAATGACGTGAATGCCGCCCCGCCCCGCCCGCCCGCACCTGGCCGCGTGTCCAAGATAACGCCGCCTGGGATGATTGCGATTGCGATCTGACTTTGATTTTGATATTGCCCGCGACGCCAACGCCAACGCCAACGCCAACGCCATATGGCCCATGGCCCATGGTACATGGTACCACCTCTGCTGCGCAGAAATCCATGGTCCGTGTAACAATGTGCCGCCAGGCGCGCCCAAATGGGCCGAAATAAACAATGAATGTGTGTTCAAATGAACCGAACCCAATGAGCCAACGGCGCCCCGACCGGGCGCCAACCGGGCCAGACGCCTCGCCTACCCGCAACACACTTTGGCGTCCTTGATCAAACGCTCATCATCATGTGTTGCACATGTCGCGAGACACGCGCCCGCGCCCGCCCCTGTGCGCCTGTGCGCCTGTGCGCCTGTGCATCTTGCATCTTGCATCTTGCGTCTTGCGTCTTGTGTCCTAGGTGTCGTGTCCTGCACGCCGCCCCCGGCCGACCGCGCCCGTGCCCGGTGCCTTGGGAGCTGCGGTGTAGGTGTGGCACATACCTCGCCCATTCCCCAACTTTTTTCTTCGTGTCTTTTTTATTAACGGGCATCGCTCGGCGTGCGCCACGGTACGCACAAGGGAGCGAAGGGAGCGAGCGCGGCAAGGACAAGGACAAGGAGACAAGGACAAGAACAAGGACCGGCGGGCACCGTCTCGTCCACGCGCACACATGCGCGCACAAGCAATGCGGCATGGGGATATGCGTGCGACTGGAATGCGCGTCTGGTATGGGCGGACGCAGGTGCGCAGAGCGCACACCCTGCCGGCGCGCAGGAACCTCCGCCGCCGCCGCCGCAGCCGCCGGTTGTAATCTGCCCCCCCCCCCCCGCTACCTGTCCACTGTACGCACTGTCCTGTCCATGCTGCGCTGGGAACGTTGGTACTAACCATACCCGAGTAGTTGCCCCGCCTGTGCGCTCGACGGCGGGCGCGGCGCGCGGTGTGGCATGCAGCACATGGTGTAGCATGTGGCGCGTGCAGCGTGTCGTGCAGTGCACACCCGCGCAGGAAAAGGTGCGCTGTACACGATTGGGTGTTCGTTGCTTTGTGTTGCTCTTGTTTCCGCGCCCGCAGCGGATGAGGGCTGGTGCCGAGCCATGCCGGACTGACTCTGACTCTGACTCTTGACTCTGGCTGCATTGAGACTGGTTATGCCACCCACGCGCGTGATGTATTGACTGACTCATGACGGACTGACTCTGACTCTGACTCTGACTCTTGCGTTGGCGCTAACAATGCGCAGTTGTCGGAACCATCGATACGGGGTTGGACGCAGGCAGCAGGCAGGGTTCGCGGCCCAGCGGCCAGCGGCCAGCCAGCAGGAACCGTTTGGCGGTGCGGTGCCGAAACACACTCCATACGTGTGGCCATGCGGGGCTAGCGTAAGGGATATTGGGCGAGGGAAGAACGGTAGGGGGGGGGGGGGGGGGGGCGGAGGTGACGGACCGACGTAGTGCTGCGGTGTTGTTGTTGCAAGCCGAGATTAACCTGCCCCCCCTTGTCGTCGCCACTGCCCAGTCCACCAGGGAGGTGGACGTCTTGGCAGATCTCAAGATCTCAAGCAAACGACACTACCAGAAGGGACACGAGTAGAGTTTGGGGGCCGGCAGGTGGCATCAGGATACCAGGTAAGGTCGTTGAGTGGCAAGTGGCGAGTGGCCGCGGCACCGGCCCAGGTCCAATTCAGTGATCGCTCGTTGGGCTAACCGGTATCGTCTGTATGTGACCGACCGTCACACTCTGTCGACGTTCTCGGCACACCTGTCCTGACCTGACCGGATCCACAGCTGTGACGCAACCTGGCCGCACCTCGATTCCTACAGACACGACGACGGGGGCCAGGGGCGGAGGGGCGGACGGTACAGCAAAAGGGGATGGACGGTCACTAGCGCGGACACGGAACAACGCAGTGCTGGACACCACATGGGCGATTTTGCACCACGACGACGACGACGACGACCACCCACTGTACCACTCACTGTCTTGTCTGGTCTTGCCTTGCAAGTGCGAACAAACGCCTTTTCGCAGCATACTCGGTTCTTCAGATGGCCGATCGAAGGAGACACGACAGGTACTGTATGAGCACTAGGCGGTACTGAATGAGGCGTGGTGAGTCGCTAGTACCTTGGTCTTCCCCACAGGTCCAGAAAATGAGAGCCAGAAGCAAGAGTGGCAAAGGAACCGCTTCTGGGAAGGAGAGCAAAGCAAACCGGGAACCCCATTGAGCAACGGAGTATTGACGGAGTATCCTGCTGCAAATCCCAATTCAAACTCAAGGTTGGGTTGGTACTGTACTTACACCGGCCTTGACCTCAAGCGAGCAGCAAGCTTTGACTCCATTTATAGTCAGGTCGCTTTCATTCAAGCGCTCGTCGCCAACTCTAAGCCTCGAGAGCAAGTACTGAATGGCCGCCCCAGACCCCCGCGCACAGCAGTTGACGTTTTGTTCTTGGTTCCTCTTTCACGCAGTCGTCCATCCGTTCGTTCCCTTCCGGGACCACGTCATGAGCAGAGGCGCAGAGAGGCTCAATACCTTCAATTCAACGTTGCTCGACAACTCCATGTTCAAGATTACTGGATTCCTCAATGTTGCTCATGGAGAATAAAAATATAAGTCCTGAAAAGTAATTAACAAGAGAAAGAAAGAAAAATAGACAACAATCCACACTTTGTCCCTGGCCGAAAAAAACAGCCACCTGAATGAAAATAGGTATATCTACCACCTATTGATTGATTGACGACCAAATATCGCACTAACCGTGTACCTTGGCGCCCGGTTGTGGCGCCTCCCTCGCGGTCGCCCTCCACTTGCCCTCTCGCACCCACCACATCCTGTGCATGCAAGGCTCGTGCATTGCAATGGTGTGGTGCAGTACAGTAGTACACTTGGACTTTTGCACTTTTACGCAAAGCCCCCCAAAACACGTCGCACTGTAGCGCACTGGACACGAAAACGAACGGGGGGTCGGCTGTCGTTTTATCGCTCGCACCCACAATGTCTTCCCCCCGCGCCCTCGCTCACGGTTGTTTTAGCGTCTCACTTGTACGTTTAGCGTCTGATTGATAAACCCCAGCGCAAAACTTTAGCGGGATCACAGGCCACCAACACACCTACCTGTGTGTCGTTACGACCAGCATTTGGGAACAGCGATTGGACTGCCTGCGCGTCGCACCTCACACCTCGCACCTCTCCACCAGAGCAACGGGTCGGGGAAGACAGCATGTTGTCATGGTCTGCAGCCCACGTTGGCCCACACTGACATGCTAACCAGAAGAGAACATTTGCCTAGCGAAGGAAGCGGTATCGGCAAGAGGCATCGGGTAGCTAGCCCCGTTTACACACGCACACTTATTCGACAAGGTTTCCGACCCATCGTCGTTCCTCGTAGCGTTGACCTGGCAGCTTGGGAAATCTCTCTGGTGGATGTTGACGCAAGTGCTCGGCCTCTGTGTGCTTGGCATACACTAGTAGCAGTCTCGATAGATCAGAATACGGCGTTTCGGCATCTGCGGTGTACGCTACCAGAGGCGTGCAGGCGTTAGCGTGCGACATTACTACCGACAAAACGCGACGAGGAACGCGTCTGACCGTCTGGTGCTGTAGTTGACCGAGTTTGCCGCGGCTGAGACGGCAGAGGACCGTGTGCACACCTACACCACCGTGTTCCGATGGATGCGGGCATGATGACCGCTGGTTGCCAGTTGCTTGTCGCTTGCTTACCGCTTGCTTAACGCTTGCTGCTGACTAGGGATTACGGGTCCCGTCATCGCCGTCTTGCAGAGGACGCAGTTCTTCCCCTCCCCACTGATCCTTGCAAAACCATGCGTCTTTGTGGTTGTGGCCTCGGACTCGGCTTGAGCACGGGTCCTTCCACAAGGCAACTGATGGTGCCAGTCGGCACAGCTGACGGACAACCTCATCGACTACCGACGGCGAACTGCGAACTGCGAATGGGACATGGTTGTCTGCGAGAGGGGGAAGGCTGCTTCACGCTCCAGACCCGCGTGGCCAGGCTGGAGGGCCGCGTCACCAACTCTACTACCATCGCCATGTTCCCTCCCCCTTCCATCGTCGTCGTCGTCGTCGTCGTCGTCGTCTCTGCCTTACACTCACCACAACACCTAATGACTAGCCAATAGCCGCAGCACGCGCTTTAGGCCACTCCTTTGGCGAGGTCTCTGCCTATCCCTAATCCACTGACCTGCCACACAGACGTTGTGCTAAACTCGTAGCTCACCACTACCACCACCTGCGCCGGCGCGGTGGCCCATGTCCGTTAGTCGGTCGGGGTCGCGGTCGGCTCACGGTCCATGGTCTTGAGTAACACAAGTTGCTCTAGTTGCTCTTTCTCATGCCTCTGTGCCTTCCAGCAAGGACGTCAGTGGTGGCAAGAGGTGAGCTGGGCATTTTGATGGCAACGCGAATGTCAATGGTATGTCGCGGCTCGTGACTGGCACGATCGCCGCCCTCGTGGGCCGCGGGCCGCGGGTGATGTACACCTTGTCGCCGGGTTTCGTCTTGGACGATGGCCCACCTGATATCAGCTCAGCACGATCGCCATGCCATTTTCCTGGGTGCCATCGCACTCCTCCTCCCGTCGTCGGTCGAGTAGTCGGCATTGGTATTGCCTGCGTAGAGGAGGTTCGTGCCGACTCATGCCATGCGTCGTATGTACCTCCAGTGCCAGGACAGGATATCATTCGACGCCGGGCTAAGCTGTGGGCCACGGTTGGGAGATATACATCGTCAGTGTCATGGGCATACGGGTACAGGAAAGCACGCCCGACTCGTCACCATGCATAATGTGTAAAACCACATATCAACGACCGCTCACCACAATGCACAATTCGTAATCGATAGCCTGCCAGGAGAGGAGATCCGTGGGCACAGCCACGTGATGGAGTGATAACGCTCAAACAGTGCGCTTGTGGTGTCTTGTTCATGTAATCATAGAACACGGACCGCAGCTTGACGGAGAACGGGAGATTGCTACCTTCTGACCAACCTACCTCGCCATCGCAGCCGTCCATGACCTGCCGACATTTGCAGTGACAAACACGATGCACAGTGTCTCGGATATCTGGTATCTCTGATTGTTGCTTCCCTTGCAATCTACAACCAGACTTGGGGAGGGTTGGCGTTATCGCCCGCGCCCGCGCCGTTGCTGTTATGCCAGCATGAGCTCCAGATCTCCAGAACGATGGGGGCCACCATAACTCTCTCCTCATCACTGACATCGTTGACAGCTGGCCACCGCCAAAGCCGCGGCATCACCACTGGAACTTTGGCCCGCTGGTTGCCCGTTGCCCGCTCGACGATCCTCATGGCCTCCATGTGGATACCAGATCTCTGCCACCTGCAACTGCCCGTGTGGCGTGGCGTGTGGTGACCAGCGTACCGGCGGGCCCGCGGGCCAGACGCTTGCATGGTTGGCTGTGGCCAGTGGCCAGGGGCTGCCTGGCGAGCTCGGCGACCGGCAACCGGTGCAGCCACAACAGACGGGAAAGGCCAACCGCCTCGTAATGGAACCAATAGGCCATGGCCCATGCTCTCCATTGTCTGGTTCTGGTCGGTTATGAAATTCGACATATCGCTCCGCATACGCAGAGATACGTGGATGATTGAGGCGTCGCCAAGGCGCATAGGCACGCGGATAACCCGGTGACGCGTACCGCTGACCGCTGGGGGGGGGGGGGGGGGGGGGCACGATAGCCCGCGAAAGCCGGGTTGCGCAGCAAAGCGCGCTGTCAAACAAGGCATTGGCAGTGGCCAGTGTGGTTGTAGGTCTGTGCAGTGAATGAACGAATGAACCATTAACAAGAATGCAAGAACAAGCGCTGGAGGGACAAGAGTTGGCTCGCGCTCTCGCTATCTAGCAAGGGCATGGAGACGGCTGCGGTGACGGCGGGCAAGAGAAACGACGGACGCGGGCAAGTGTGCAGTGCACGAGCCACGGCCCCACGCAATTGTAACACGGCGAGAGGCCCTAATTTTATGCCTCCGAACGGCCACATCTATACAGGCCACCGGGCGCCGAGAAACGGTCACGCCGCGCCGTCCGTTGGAAGCACGGTGGCCGGTGAGCCAAGTGAGCAAGTACAAAGCCCGGTTCAGCAAGTCAGCTGGGTCAGTCCGTACTAGGTGGTGCAGGTGCGGAAGAATGTTGGGAGCGACTGTGTCAAAGTCGTGGGAAGAAGGAAGGTGTGCAAGTGGTGGATGTTTTGTGTGATTATGAAGACATGATGACGTGGTCGACGTGGGTCATCCCGCGTCCGCTCGCTTTCTAATCCGGACCACGCAGCGCCATTAGACGGGTCCAGACGGGGTCAAATGGCCAGGCTGACGGTGCAAAGGACGTTAAACGCTCCACCCACATTGCATTTCCCATTGAGCGGTCTGGTTCGCTCCACCGGCTGGGCCCGCGCGCGCGCGCGCGCGAGCGAGGAAAGGGGGGGCGGGGACAAGAGGGGGGGACGCGGGTCCTACAAGCCGTGAGGCATTGCACAAAGGTGTCCCCGCGCCCAGTTTAGGATTCTTCCCTCTCCATCATCCTCCATCCACCCGTCGTCCTCATCACTTTCTATAACATACACACATAATCCCATCAGCTACCACACCGGCACACCCCTCTCTCTGGCTCACCCCCGCCAGCCTCGCCCTCTCTCCCCATCACGCGGCAGGCGCGACCTCGCCGCCCCGCCGCGTACCCCTTAGCCCCCCCCCCCCCCCATCAACAAACTCTCCACCTCTCCTACATCTCCACGCGCCGCCCTTGCACCAACTCCTCAGAGACCCTGCACAGACCAACTCGAAAGTCACATTTGGTCGCACTCTCGTTCGCTCGTGCCCACCACCACATACCACACCACACTACACCCCCCACCCCCCACTCCTCCCTCCCCGTCACCTCCCTAGCAATGCCGCGCACACGCTCGTCCAAGGCGAGCAGCTCGGCGTCGTCTGTTACAGGCGTGCCTGCCGCGTCTGCTCCTCGGAACAACCTGGCCTCCCAGGCTGGGGGCAGCGCGACAGCACGCTCGACGCTGCTTGGTGTCATTACGCGTCCTCGACACTCTGACGCTGCCATCTCGTACGACAGCTCGCCCCACCACCCCGTAGACGACGAGGTCAGCGACCAGAGCACGATTTCCAGCTATGCGTCGTCGATCGGCACCGTCAACGGATCCCCACCATCCGACGATGAGCTCGAGCGCATGTACAAGGGTTACCTCGAAAAGCCCAATGTGCTCACCCAGTCGAGCTACAAGCACTCTGAGTTTGGTCACTGCAACAACCCCAACTACCGCTACACGTCACAGTACAACCCTGCAGAGCCTGTCACGCCCGAGGCCGAGCCCCTGCCCCCATACTATGTGCTTTTGACGACCTACATGAGCTACACTCTGCTCATCTTGCTGGGTCACATCCGTGACTTTTTCGGCAAGAAGCTCTACCCGTCGTACTATGAGCACCTGATGCCCCGCGACGGCTATGCGGCGCTCAACTCGGACTTTGACTCGTTCTACATTCGTCGTCTCAAGGTCCGCCTTGATGACTGCTTCTCTCGCCCCGTCACGGGTGTTCCCGGTCGCACCATTATGCTTTTGGACCGCTACACCAACGACTGCCGCGAGTCGTTCCACCTGTCGGGCACCCAGACGCGCGCGCTCAACGTCTCGTCGTACAACTATCTCGGATTCGCTTCGTCGACTGGCGGCTGTGCTGATGCCGTCGAGGAGACCCTCAAGCGTTATGGCCCCGCTGGTGCCGCCACGCGTCACGACGCCGGCACCCTCGACCTCCACAACCAGGCTGAGAAGCTCACCGCCCGCTTTGTCGGCAGCGAGGCGGCCATGATCGTGTCCATGGGTTTTGCGACCAACTCGACCAACATCCCCGCGCTTGTTGAGAAGGGCTGTCTCGTCATCTCTGACGAGTTCAACCACGCCTCGATCCGTTTCGGTGTCCGTCTCTCGGGCGCCTCGGTCCGCACATTCAAGCACAACGACGTCCACGCCCTCGAGGACCTCCTCCGTGACTGCATTGCCCAGGGCCAGCCCCGTACCCACCGTCCTTGGAAGAAGATTGTCGTCATTGTCGAGGGTCTCTTCTCCATGGAGGGTACCATGGTCAACCTTCCCGCTGTCATCGAGCTCAAGCGCCGCTACAAGTTTTACCTGTACGTCGACGAGGCCCACTCGATCGGTGCTCTTGGTCCCAACGGCCGTGGTGTCTGCGACTACTTTGGTGTCGACCCCCGCGAAATCGACATTCTTATGGGTACTTTTACAAAGTCGTTTGGCGCCGCCGGTGGTTACATTTGCGGTACAAAGGACCTCATCGACGGCCTCAAGGTTCGCTCCCATGCGTTCTGCTACGCCGAGGCCATGTCCCCGCCCGTTCTCACCCAGATCATTGCCTCCATGGCGGCCATTATGGGTATTGCTCCTCCCCTTGCCACCCCCGTCGACCTCGACGAGGACGTCAGCGATTCGGTCTCCATCTGGTCGCGCCACCAGTCGTTCGGCCCCGCCCCCCGCCAAGAACTCCCAGTGTGGTTCAGCCTCCCACCCAACATGGCCAACGGCACCGAGGGCCGCGAGCGTCTCCGCCGTCTGGCGTTCAACTCGCGCTACCTCTCGTCTGGTCTCCGCAAGCTCGGCTTTATCGTGTACGGCCACCGCGACTCGCCGATCATCCCCCTCCTGCTCTACAACCCCGGCAAGATGGGTATGTTCAGCCGCATGATGCTCAACCGTCTTGGTCCCGACAAGACGCCCATTGCCGTCGTCATCGTCGCCTACCCTGCCACCCCGCTCATCACCTCGCGCGTCCGCTTCTGTCTCTCGGCATCCCACACCAAGACGGACATTGACCTCCTCCTCCGCGCATGTGACGAGGTGGGCGACATCTTGAACCTCAAGTTCTCATCCGAGGGCCCCCACTGGCCCGTCGACAAGGTCATCGCCAGCGCCGAGGAGCTCGTCGCTACCACCGACCTCGACCTGGTGCAGTAAATGCAGTCCCTCCGAACTGCACACAAAACGCTCCCCAGGCCCCACATCCTTGCCACATCTACCCACCACGGCGACCACCCCACCCACCTCCGTACCTGCTTTGTCTTAATTCTCCCCTTTCAGGATGACATTAGAGATCTAATAAAGCATACAGCGAGTGCAGGGCGTTAACCCCAGGTACTTTAATGCCTAATCTTTTTATATCGCAACACACACAGCGTGTGGTTGTCTTTGTTTCCAGGTTTTTTTTCTCTCTCTCTCTCTCTCAATCAACAACAACAACATACTTGCTTGGCATGCATCATGGCACAGAACAGATGGACGTGCCGCGGCACTGCTTGAGGTGTGGATACTGACGCGGTTGCCATGGCGATCCCTTATGCTTCAGAAACGACACTTGTGGACAGTGGAGATAAGATACAGTTTGCAATACATCACCGCTCGCTAGATCCCCCCCCCCCCCCCCCCCCTTCTTCTCCTACCGAAGCTTCACCATTCCATCCCTTATCGCCACGCCGTTGGCCATGGCCCACAGCGTGACGCCACTGTTCCCGCCATCCAAGTTTAACACTTTACCCACCCACTCGGCCCCGGCGGACATGTATCCCTTCTTGAGCCTGTCCGCCGCCTCCTGGCGGACGCGCGGACTGGCCCACGCCAGGAGGGCGCGCTCGAGCGCCTGCGGGTGGTCGTGCGGGCGTTCCGGGTGGAGGTTGATGTTGCGCACCATGCGGCCAAAGAGGAGCGGGTCAAACGTCTCGGGCGCGAGCGCGCGCGCCGCCGCGGTCACAAACACGAGGTTTTGCGGACACACGAACGGCGGCGGCGCCTTGACGGGGACCGGCGCCGGGGTCGGCAGCAGCGTGCACCCCTCGCACCGGAGCGGCCGGGGACGCAGGAGCGGGTTCTGCGGTAGGGCCAGCTGCGTGTATGTCGCGTTGAACACTTCGCGCGGCGAGTGGACCAGGTGGTAGATGAGCAGGAGGGAGACAAAGTGGGCGCGGTTGTCGTCTGCGTTGATCCCCACGACGTTGTCGAGGAAATGCGGGTGGTCAAAGTCCCGTCCTGCGGCATCGAGGAGGTCGATCTGGGGGGATCCGGGGATGGAGGGCGAGGGCGTGGGCGGGTCGCCGAGGCTGCTGGGCGAGTAGAGGGAGGGGGAGGTGATGCTCGAGGTCGGCGAGTACGAATGCGAGTGCGAGTGTGAGTGCGAATGCGAATGGGACGAATGCGAGTGTCCGTTGGCTTGCTGATGCAATTCTTTGAGAAGTGCGATGCGCTTAGCGCAGCGCTCCTCCACACCTCTGCTAGCGCGTTCCCTCTTGGCCTCGTCTACTGCGAGATAGAGGTCAGGAACGAGCGCACTGAGGACGGAGAGGAGCTGCGAGGCATCTTTCGCGAGAACCGCATAGCGGACCGACGTCTCAAACGCTGTCTTTGTCAGCTCCCGGTTGGTCTAAGATGTAGCTCACCTTCAATGGCAAACGCGTCCAGCCTCCCAGACGCGACCACCCCTTCTCTCAGCTTTCTAAACAGCCGCACGACGTTCTGCAGGTTGCCCGTATCCGCATCGCTGGCGTCTTTGTGGTACTCGTGGATCTTTTCGTCAATGTACCGCCTGAACCGCTCTTGGGTCGCGTAATCCTTCAACGCGTCGCCCTCGGCACCGTCCCCGCCGCTCCTCGACACACTGGCTAGCAACTCCATCTCAGAGGGAGCAGGCGAGAACATACGTTGGGTCGGGCGCAGGTCCGAGTTGGGGCTGGCCAGTGGGGATCCCCGCCGAGCAGACAGCATGGTGTCCCTATCGGACCCACCGGCGACAGTGGGGAAGGACGAGTACCGCGCCGGCGGCTGTGGGCGCGGCCGAAGAGGCTGTGTGGGCAGTGACCAGTCCCGCCTGGGCGAGGATGCAGCCGGTGGGGCCGGGGACGGTGTCGGCGCGGGTTCCGGGGAGACAGTTGTGTTGTTGTTGCCGTTACCGGGCATGTCTTTGCTGCTGAACGCAATGCCGCCCGTGGATCCCCTGTGAGAGGGTACGGGGGCCGGGATACTCCCATTCCCGGTCGCCGTCCGGCGGTGGGGAGGTTGATACGCCATGACTGATGGGAGTGAGATAGTGGACAAAGGAAGAACGTGTGGAGAGCCCGACGACGTGAGATCTCACTGAAAGCGGCCCGCCGGAGTGGTGTGCCGAGACTGCCGAGGTGATTGCTGTCATCTCGTCGGAGCCCCTCATGCCGACGCGTGCCTTTGGTCTTGCTTGGCAACACTTCGCATAGATCCCCTGCGCACGTATGCCAGCATGCGCAGACACGGGCACATTCAAGGGTGCGTGTGCTTGAGTGGGGTCTGCGGACGGTCCACTCAGCCGCCCACACCAGGCCGAAAGTGGCAGACGAAACCAATGCAGGTTGGTCCGAGATTATGAGATCCAATATACATGAACATGACGACTACCCTTGCTCTGATCGCTCTGACGCGCGCCGAACGCGACTTCCTATCGCATTCCCTTACGCATTGACGCACTCGGCCTTGCGCAGACCCCAGTACGCCGAGTGCATCTTATCCACCTCATCGCCCAGCTGCGCGAACACGCTTGCCGCATCGCCAAGCTTGCCACTCTCGATGAGGGCGTCGCCCAAAAACTCGAGAGCGAGGGGGATGGGTGTGGGCGTCTCCTCGCCCAGGGGAGCAGTACGTGCCGGCCATGACGCAGTCGCGTCCGCATTGTCTGCTGGGAGGTCGACCGCCGCTCCGGTCATGTACGGCGCGAGGATGGGAACAAGCTCTGCGCGCTGCGCCGACAGGGAACGTATCAGGCCACGGAGGTAGTTCCATGCCGAGGCATTGTGCGGGATGCGGTGAATCTCACGCACGGCATAGGCAATCTCCTCGTGGCCGCCGTCCTGTGCAGCAGTAGCGCCAGGGCGGGCCATGCGGAGGAACCAGCGCCAGCCCCATGCACTGTTGTTGCGCCCGTCGTCGGCGATCATCTCCTCGCACCACGTCAACTCGTCGGCCCACTTCTGAGCTGTGATACGACCCAAGTCGCCAAAGTGAGAGTAGAGCCAGTGGAGGTACGCCCAAGTGTGGTAGTTTTTGGGATCGGGCCCAAGTGAGGCGTGGATAAAGTCGATCTCGGACTGGGGGTCCGCGGGAGAGAGGTGGGTGAGGAGGAGGAGACGGTGGTGCCTGCAAGTGAGTTGAGTGGCCGGTAGACGACAAACTCACCACACCTGGTAGCTCTTGAGGTTCTCCCTTGCAAACTCGTTCATGAGCTCGAGCTCAACGTTGAGGTCCTTTTGCAGGGCCAGGAGGGTAGCGAAGCGGTACTGCCTGAGAAGAGTTAGCTGAAACGAATACCCACTAACTCACCACACGGTGTAGTGCGCAGGGTTCAGTCTGATGATATTCTCGGTGAGGTCCAGGACGCGCTCGCTCTTCTCGTCCTTGGCTTTGGCAGCGCGGAAGTAGTCCATCGAGTCGCGGTCTGGAGGTATCAGTGTCATGGTTCATAGCTGGCGAATCGACACGCCATCACGGTCCCCGTGCCAGACCCCCTCGCTGCCATCACTCACACTCCTCGGTGTACATGATCGGGACGAGAGCATTTGGCCCATCGTTCTGCGGCACAGGCTCGAGATCTGCCCACTCGCCGCGCTGGCCGAGGGGAATGTAAGCGTCCTGTAGAAGGTAAGCTGTTGTAAACTAATCACACGCCATCAGAACCGCGCCATCAGCGACCATGGAGGTGTCCAGGTCGGTCGCTGCGTGGTCTCGACCTCGAGGGACACTCACGGACATGGAGGTCGTTGTAGCCTGTTGTGGGGTAGTCGAAAGGTAGATATTTCAAGACGATGGTCCCCGCTGTACGACACGTAGGCTGGGTTGTAGTTGCAAGAACGAGATGGATGTCAGTTGTCCTCTTGTTCGCGGTCGTCTATTGTGTCGAGATCTCATCAACGCCTTCGTCACACCACGTGAGCGACGGAACCAAATCGAGAGACATCCAGTGCATCGGTCGAGGTGGAGGTGCAGTAAACTCCCCCAAGTCACTCCATCTCATTCACTCCCTCTTCTCTGCCCTTCAACCAACACTCTTCGTCGCCCATCATGCGGGTCCAGGGATGGGACCCCGTGTTGTGAGTAAAATACTCGAAGCAATGCTGACTCGAACAGGATCATTTCGCAGGTGAGCATCCGGTCAGCAGCCCCGGCGGCGCCGAGACGGAGTAGTTGGACGCGTCAACTCTCATGTGGTGCTGTCGCAAACAACCGGGAGGCCTGGGACGCGTGCAGCTGCTTGCTTCCGGCTCTACTGTACACTCCTCCAAACTCACAGCTAACCTATCCAGATCATCTGCCTCCAAGCCCTCCACTATCTCACAATGACCCTCATCGTCCCCCCACTGCTCTCGCAGTTCACTTCGCCATCGCTATTGGAATACAGCGGCGGCCCGCAAACAGTCGCGCACGTCATGGACTGGCGTGAGATGGCAGCCCGACCTGCAGTCAACACCCACACGGGAGAGGGCGCTTGGAAGCGATTGCGCGGCGCATGGGCCGGTGGCAAGAAGGTCGGGCAGAACAAGGAGGATGACGGAAACCCCGAAGTGGATGTGGGGCCCGAGCCGGAGGAGGGCTGGGACTATGGAGTGGATGACCGACGGGGTTGGCTTATCGGTCTGGCGTGGATTACGGCCGCTGCTGTGGAGTGAGTACGATGGGGATCGGTTTTGTGGGCGAGTGGAGCTGCTAGCAGCTGCCTTGCCCGACCTCACTTGTCTCCACTACACTCCTTTGAACTACCGCTAACGTCCACAGCATCGCACCACTCTACTACCTAATCCGCCGACCGACTCACATCCTCGACTTCAGCCTCACCCTCACCTTCATCCACATCATCCTGACGACCTACTACGCAAAATCGTTCCCCACCAGCTTCTTCTTCTGGGTCGTCCAGGCCCTGGGATCGGTCCTGATGATTGTTGTTGGCGAGCAGGTGAGTGGCCTTCAACGGGAAGCTGCGAGATTGTCGAAGCAGCCGTCTCCTTTCGACATGGACTAACACCGCAGCTATGCGTCAAGCGCGAGATGAACTCGGAGCTCGACATTGGATGGAACCCGCACGCCGAGGGCGAGGTGATTGAACTTAACGATAGATAGGAGCATGCAGGTTGCGTGCCGTAGATTTGGAAACTGACATCTTCTGACGTTACTAGATGTGTTGCTGCTGAAAGCCCGAGTCGCCGCCCCAGCGGTGGACCATGTTGAGTGGGCAAAACTGCATTTCTCACTGGCCGGACAGCGTATTTCGTATCTAACAACGTATCAATCTCTGACTTGTACAATCCACCATCCTTCAGCACACCCTCGTCCGTGTCTTAGACTGCCTCTAGTAGAAGTGGCGGAAATCCGGGTTACTCGGCCCATCAGCAAGGGCCGCAGTCGGAACATCCTTGGACTGCCAGTTGACGCCTTGCTCCTTGTTGCGACGGCGGTTGTCTGCCCACATCCACATGCGCAGGCTGACGACCAGGATGAGCGCCAAACCCTCTGCGCCAGCCGTGATGGCCAACGGAATGACATATCCGGGCGACCACTTGTCGAGGAAGATGTTGGCGCTCACGATACCGCCCACGTTGGCCAAGAACGTGAACGCGCCCACGCGGAAGGAACGGCCGTCCTCGCTTGGGTCGTTGCACTGGTGCCACGTGTGGAACAGCACCGAAGGCGTGAAGGCGCCGCAGGTGATGAGGAAGGTGGCAAAGTATCCAGCGCCGACCGACGTGACGGGCAGAGCGACGAGGATGACGCAGCCTACAATCACGAACAGGAAACTCGAAGCGAGGTGCAGACCGCGCTCGCGGAAGTAGTCTGACGAGCAGGCAGTGATGAGCAGCACGATCGTACCGCACACGAAGGGCGCGACCGTGAACAGGTTGGTCTTGACGGTCGAATAGTGGAACCGGCCGATGATCTGGGTGAGGAAGTTGCCGCCAACAGACGCCGCGATACCATAGCACAGGGCAATGGTGGCAAAGACGTAAAACTTCCAGTCGCCCAGCGGTTTGAAGAACTTGTGCATGTCAAACTTGGAGCCGACAGTGGCGCTGCCGTCCTTGAGCAGGCGCATGCGGGCGACCTCACGCTCGCGTTCCGTGAGGAATCGCGCCGAGTCGATGGACCACGGAAGGCAGATCCCCGTGAGAACTGCAAAGGCGACAGTGAACGCGCCCTCGACGAGGAACAGGATTTGCCAGCCATAAATCTTCGAGTCCATTTGGAAGACGCCGTACGCGATCAAACCAGAGAAGGCGCCGGAGAGAGCGTTGCACGAGTAGAAGACGGCGACGCGCTAACAGCGTTAGTGACGAAGTAGCAGTATACAGTGGCGGGGAACTCACTGCGCCAAGCTCGCCACGGTTGTAGAACGTTGTGAGGTAGAAGATGAGAGAGGCGGCAAAGCCGGCCTCAAAGGCACCCAAGAGGATACGGACGACCAGCACACCAGCATAGCTCTTGGCGGCTGCGTTGAGCATGGCCATAGTCCCCCAACCTGCCATGTAACCGGGAATGGTCCACTTCTGCTTGATTAGCTTGACCCCCATGCTACTGTCACTCACAGGGCCAATCTTGCGGGTGAGCATGACCCCAGGAACGACGAGGACGGCTGGGCAAAGGGTCAGTGGCTCGACTCGACCTCACATCTCCGATAGCACCTCGATCGGCAAAATGCCTCCAATTGGAGCCGATGCCGGTGTCGACGCAATGTGGGCAGCGGGCAACTCACAGAAGGGAACGTAGAATGTCGACAACATGACTGCGTAGCCATTGGCAGGGAAGTTGAGGTCGGCTGGGGAGTGGGTTAGCTGGATGTGGCTATGTATTGGAAGGTGAGAACGCACTGGTCATGCCATCACTCTTGGCGTTGGAAACGTTGGAGCGGTCGAGCGAGTTGAAGAGATAGCACCACCAGATGAATGGAAGGATCTGCCCCACGTCAGCCCCCACCACCTTTGCATTTGCCATGTCACTCACGTGCCAGTCAAACTTGCGCACGATACGGCGGCTTTCCTCCTCCGTAAAGTCAAACTGTGCCAGGTCGAGACGCTCTGCCTGCTCGTCCACGGTAAAGACAGAAGTCTCGACGCCATCTTTAGCGCTTGCCTTCTCGTCGGCGTATTGGGCCATGTCTATCTATGATCTCTTGCTGTGTTGGGGTGTGTGTATGTGTGGTTGGACGAGGTGGGCTGTGGCCTTGATGAAGAGGTCCTTTCGCCTTCACAGCCGGCCACTAAGTACTCCTCCTTCTCGACGTTGTGTTGAATGGGCGAAGCAACATCACAATTGTCAGGTGATGCAGGCGATGTTGATTGTCTATCGGGTGATCGTGCGGCAATCGCTATCGCAATGTTGCTATCGCCTTTGCACGGCCGCATCCGACCGTCCACCCTTGGGCGGATTCACAATCCCTGTCTCCCGGTCAGCTTGGCCTGGGGGCATCCATCCGCGTACAACGGGCGCGTCCTCCGAAACAGGTTGCCGATTATGATCACATGTTATCGCAACGTCGTCGGTCTCATCCGCCTCCACCTCTGCGCAATCTCAAGCCCACCCTTCGATTTCATATCACACCATTCGTCTCACATATCACTGCGTCGAGCTGGACTCTTGCCCTATTCAAACTACCTCTCTTCTCTTCCCCGTCGCTTCCCTCACACTCACACACACACACAATGACGACACCAGACAAGAAGATTGCAATCGTTGGGGCAGGTGTCTTTGGCCTGAGTACAGCCTTGCACCTGGCTCGTAATGGTACGCCTCACTGTCTGTGCGTACGCTTACACGTGTTCCAGGTTACAGGGATGTGACCGTCTACGATTACCAGCCCTACGACCAGAATGCCTACTCTCCCTTTGACGGCTGCGATGCGGCGTCGGCGGACGTCAACAAGATCTACCGCTGCTCATATGGCGACGAGACGGAGTACCAGGACCTCGCCTTCTCTGGTCGGCCCATCTGGCTCGAGTGGAATGCCGCCATCGCTTCCACGCCGGCGGACAAGCTCCCTCGTGGACTCACACCGTCGACCAAGCTGTTCGAGGACTGCGGCTTCATGCGCATCTCGTCCGACGCCGTCATGTCGGACTATGACAAGCACTGCATCTCGGAGCTGGAGAAGGTTGGCCTCAAGCACCATCAACACGTCCTGACCGATGTGGAGGATATGGAGAGGCTGTGGGGTAAAGAAGGCAACTGGCGCCCCAAGGTCGCCGCCTTTGCCGCCTTTACAGAAGGCAAGCGCGATGGGTTCATGGACACGAGCGCTGGCCTCACGTACGCCGACAAGTCATGCACATGGGCACGGTACCTGTGCGAGAAGGCTGGAGTCAAGTTTGTCCTCGGTCCGTTGAAGGGCAAGTTTGACCAGCTTGTGGTGGACACCTCGACAGGCGGCAAGGTCGTCAGGGGCCTCAAGACGGCCGACGGAAAGACCCACCCAGCAGACGTGGTTATCGCCGCAGCCGGGGGGTGGACACCAAGTATCGTGCCCGAAGTTTCTGGCGCGCTTGAGACGACAGCTGGGAGTGTCGTTACCATCCAGCTACCTAGTCACAGGAAGGACCTGTGGGACAAGGTGGGCATCTAAGATTCTCTTGCTTTCGAATGTCGCGGGTGGCTGACCTCCAATTCCCAGTACTCGCCCAAGAACTTTCCCGTGTTTGCCTATGGGCTTACCGGCCACGAGTCGCCAGAGTACGGTGGATTCTACGGGTTCCCGCGTACCCCAGAGGGCAAGATCAAGATCGGGTACCGCGGTCGAAAGTGGACGAATTACCAGTCTCAGGCAGCAACTGGTCGCCGCCTGTCAGTCCCAAAGACAAAGTACACGGCGGACCCTCAGGTCAATCTCCCGCTCAAGGCCATTACGAACCTCAAGGCCGTCATTGCTGAAATGTTCCCCGACCTCACTGCCGTGGGCATCACGGACACCCGCATGTGCTGGTACACCGACTCGATTGACAACAACTTTCTCATCGACTATGTCCCTGGGTACGATGACACCTTGTTCGTCGCTTCTGGCGGGTCTGGGCATGGGTTCAAGTTCCTGCCTGTCCTGGGCAAGCATGTAGTCAATGCCCTGGAGAAGAAGAACGACCAGTTTACCCCACTTTGGCGCTGGCGTACGGCCAAGCCTGGCGAGCATGCCAATGGACTGGAAGAGGGAGAGTTTGGTGGCAGGAATCTGGCCGACCTCGAGATGGCAACAGAAGCCGATTGGAAGTTTCCCAATACGGTGGAGCGGTCCAAGCTCTGAGGATGGTGCATAGGTTGTACAAATCATGACGTGTTTGTAGATGCATAACCCTTGAAGGAAACCTGGTGGCTAAGAGGGTGTCCAGGCGGTGGCCACTGGAGCAGAACTGGCGATGTGGGCTTGCGGCTTCACGCACTGCATGTTCACTACGAGCGATAGTCTTCCTTGACCGCGGCATTGTACAACCACTTGCCTAGAGTGATAATATCCCAAACACGCAGACCGGTCGCTTTGGCTACGGCATGCGCAAACGGCGGCATGTTAGTGCATTCGAGAACGATGGCCTTGAGGCCAGGGTTGGCAGCCACGAGCGCCTTGGCAGCTGTGACCATTTCTCGCTCCATCCCCTTGTGGTCGTCTGATGTAAGCCCCGCACGGCCGTGCCAACTCACAAGGCACGCGCTCGTCAAGTACAGCACGAAATACAGCTGCAGCAGGGTCGTCGTCTTCGGGCATGCCCACCACGGGAGTGTCAGGACCTGCACCGACGCTGACGAGGTGCTTCTCCGTCTGACGTCAGCAACCGCCCACTATATCTATATCGACTCACCAAGGCGCTTCTCTTAAACGTCATGACACCAACGGCATGCTGTTGGCCTGGGTAGAAGGTATTCTGGAGCCACGCGACCTGGAGCAGCGCACTGGTGCCGATGAATGGCACGCGAGCAGACAGCTGCGGGTGCATGGTAGCCAGGAAGCCACACGAGGTCACAAGCGCAACACAGCCCTCGCCCTGGAGCCTCTCGGCTTCACGGACAAACGCATCGATCAACTCTGGACCCCAGGTCCCGCCGACCACATTGGTCGCAGTGGCCTCCTTGACCACGCCAACAGTGATAGGGAATGGCCACGAAGCGGGGTTTGATACGTCTCCCGGCGGTCGCGGGAATGTGGTCTGCAGTTGAAGGACGCCAAGCTTTGGGGTGGTCATGGTTTGGTGGGTGGACAACGCCTCTGGGTCGGATTTGGCCTTATGACCCGCCTTGCTATCCTCCACTGCAGCGCGGCATGGTCCTGTCTATCGTCTGTCGCTCTTTGCCGACATGGATATCTTGATAGGGAGGTGTGCGGCGCGTAGATTGCCCGTGGTGACCCGTGGCGACCCGGACATGTCCCGCCTCCCAGGCGGTTTCCGCTATTCCGTTCGGATATCACCGACGATCCGACGAGCGGGTTGCGCGTGAGTGGACGAACCCATATGATTATCATCCAGCACATCATCGGCGGTCGCCGACTCGATGTCCCATTTGCCCATTTGCACACCCCTCTCGGTCGCTGCTTGACACACTCTCACTATATACAAGTACCAGCTCTCTCGCATCCATGTCCTCACATAACGCTTCCCAGCCCACTGCTCACCACCCCCACCTCTCAAGCTCCAAGATGACCATCGCTGCAACCCGCCCCAAGATCCTCGGCATCGGCTACCCCAAGTTTGCGATCCCAGAGTTTGAGGACTTGCAAAAGTCCTATGACATTCACTACTTTGTGCCCGGAGACCGCAAGCAGGTCGTCTCCGAGGTGAAGCGCATCTGTGACGAGCACGGTCCCTTTGACGCTGGCTACGTGGTGAGTACCTCATCCAACACTGTGGTATGCCGCTGACGTCACACAAGCTCTTTGGTACAGCCATGTACTCGCCCTTCAACCCCGACCTCCTTGCTCCTCTCTTTGAGAAGCCTGGCTTCTGTGGTCTCTGGGCTCAAGGTGGTGCTGGCTACGATGACGTCGATGTGCCCTTCCTCACCAACAACGGCGCGTGGTTTAGCAATACCCCTTACTCGGTCACCAACGCGACAGCGGACATGGGCATCCTCCTCATGCTCTCGGCCCTTCGCGGCGTGTATCAGGCTGAGAAGGCTCTGCGGTCCGGCAAGTGGCGTGACAACATGCCCCTCACCGAGGACCCCGAGGGCAAGACCCTGGGGTTCCTCGGTCTCGGCGCAATTGGAAAGAGCATGGCACGCAAGAGCAAGCCCTGGAACATGTCCATCCTGTACCACAACCGCAACCGCCTGACCGTCGCCGAGGAGGAGGAGCTGGGCGCGACATACGTCTCATTCGACGATCTGCTTGCCAAGTCGGACGTTATCAGTGTCAACACCCCTCTCACGCCCGCCACTCGCCATATCCTCAACGACGATGCATTCGCCAAGATGAAGGACGGTGTCTACATTGTCAACACTGCCCGCGGCGCCGTCATTGACGAGGATGCGCTCGTTCGCGCTCTGGACAGCGGAAAGGTCGCCCGTGCTGGTCTCGATGTCTTTGACCCCGAGCCCAAGTTCGAGTCCAAGCTCTTCAACCACGACAACGTCTCGCTCCAGCCTCACCTCGGCGCCTTCACCCGCGGCACCATCCTCCGAGGCGAGCGGGATGTGTTTGCCAACGTCAAGTCTTAGTGAGTATCACCACATCAGATGCCTTGTGACTAACCCGGCAGCCTTGAAACCGGCAAGCCAGTCACCCCTGTCAACGTGCCTGCGACTGTGGAGAAGGTTTAAGAGTTTGAGTTGGACCGCTTTCTCGTTCACTGCAGAGCCGTTCCAGCCAGACTCGACATGGCGGCGTTTCAGCGGGTCGCGAGGCAGTCGCGAACACCAGCATACCGGGATTCGCGGTGGGGGAGCGTCAGTTATTGAATGTTTGTATATTCATCAGAGCACCGGGTCACATCCACATGCATGTTCGTCAAGGAAATGAATGGGTTATATCGAAACCAACGGCGGTGCGTCGTTGACCTTCGGTCTGGAACGATAGTGACATCGTGTGCCAAGGAAACGCGTCGACACAGCATTTGGGTCATAAGATCCGCAGCTGAGTTTACCAAACGCGGTTTCAGAAACCCATTAGCACTCTCTTTTTCAAGATTGTCGTGTCAGGCAGGGATGCGCGACTTACCCGGACAAACAACAGGTCACTGGGGGCTGCGAGGACTGGCAGCGGCGTCGGAGTGGTGAATGACAACAGCTTGGAATCGACCTGGCATTGTACATACATAGGTGAAGGCCGAAGGTGCCGTGGATTCCTTCGGGAATTGTTACTTGTTATTTCCGGTGGTATGGTACTACCTGACGCAGCACCTCCCAACCGCGAGAGGTTAAGATATCCAGCGGAGGTGGTTCCATGCACACTGCGGTAACCCCCTTTGTTAACGCACCGGGGATGGGCAGCTCGCGAAAGGCAGCACGGTGACTCACCTTCCCTTCGTGGCACCAACCCCTCGTTAGGAGACCCCTGTACCTTTGTCTCTGGTCACCGCCTTCGACGTGTCTTCGACACCCAGCGTTGGTGGACGCGACTCCAGCAACCAGCCAAGGAGGCTTCATCCATACATATAAAGGGCGCCGTTCTTTGCACCAGCTCACTCACGCAACAACCGACTTTTGAACAAGTCTTTGCGCCTCTCCACCAACAACTTGTTTGCCCTTGCATTTTATTACCGGCTCACCTGAACGACAATGAGATGGGTAGCCTACCAAGCACTCTGCTATGCTGTGATTGGCGTTCTGGTCCTACTCCAGAGCCGGGCGGCCGCAGTGGCAGTGCGACCCCCGAACCAGTCACGCAAGACCCTCCTGGATACGCCAATCTCCCCCGATACGCATGGTTCAAAAGCCACCACGTCCCGGAGGAAGTCCTTCAGTGCCAGCACGATTTCTCGCCAGAACAGCCCTGCTATTGCGACCAATGGACTCGTTCGCGGCACTGGCGAATCGTCCAGCACCTGGATGACGCGCATGATCCGGAAATTCAGTCAGCGGCCAACCACACCAGACAAGGAAACGGGTGCATCAATCCGCGCCTCAACCCCAAGCAAACGGGCAGCTTACGACGGTAGCGTGGAGCGTCAGGCGGCTCCTGCGGAACGCTTCCTTCGAGAGGACATGCGGCTACCCACCACAGGTCTATACGAGATGTATGAGAACAACCACCAGCAAGTTGCAGTCATAGGAATAATAGACGGAGATGGTCCGGAACTTCGCGCCCTGGAAGAGGCAGCAAACGACCTCATGGGTACCGAGATCACTGAGGGTTTTACGGCGACACCCACCGACTCTGTTTGGACCCCCTATGACAATGGGGAGATCCGCGTCAGGGTGACATTCCAGTACAGACTCGGGGATCCCTTGACTCCCATTGCCATGACACGCCAAACTCTTGCTGGATACGTCTGGATGGCGTACGGGCATCGCATGCGAGCGAACGCGGACGCCGGTCCGGGCGGAGGCAACAGCGTACTCACCCTGCCACATTTCGCAATCGACATCTATGCGTACCCAGCCCCGCCACCGCCGTACACGCCACCTCCCCTCTTACCGGACCTCCCAGATGACCAAACCGACATATTCCGACGAAGCCAGAATGCCCGGCCCTGGTTCTTGCCAGTTGAGAACTGTGGCCCGTTTTCCAAGCGGTCAACCACCCCGTCGCCCCCTCCCGCAAAGCGGTGTGTTCGGAAATGCAAACACCGCCAGAATGGGCGCTGCAATGGCGACGATGGCACCACAGACGAGGGGCCGGTGTTCACGAACGACGTTCCGAGGCGCGACAACGAGAGTACATGGATCGACCCGGCTACAGGCTGGCAAGCAGTGCAGATCTCTCACGCCGCCAAGGGATTCGGATACAACATCTCTCAGGCCAACGACTACCTCGCAGTTTTGCCTTGCAACAAGGTCGATTACTGGGCACAGCGGATGGCAAAGGGAGACTGCGGTGACGACGGAGCAGAGGCCATTGCCGGTATGTGGTTCGACGTTCACAGCCCCACAAAGGCTCAGCAAGACGACGCCCTTGCCATGCTGGTCGCCGAACATGCCTCCAATACCGGTACGTAGTGGGCTGCAAGTGTATTACTGACGTTGACAGGTACATCGCCGGCCCTGAACAGCAGCAGACGCCTCGTTGAGCGGGCAGCTTGTTACGGAAACATGGAGATTAGCACAGAGGACAACACCGTCTCAGAGGACCAGCTGAAAGAGGCCATCAGATACCTCGGCAGCAACTCGTTGACGCGTCTCCCTAATAAATGGAATTCCCTCAAGCTGCCCGGTGTCCAACTTTCGTGGTCATCAAACGCGGGTTGTTGGTTTCGCTGCAATCGGTTCGAAGGCGGTTCCATCCCCTCATACGAGGAGGCTCTGCCGTTCTTCAACAGGTTCCTCAAGAATGCTAAATGGGTAGACAAGGGCTGGATTTGGGACTCGCCTGTGTACAACAGTGTGTGGTTCAAGAATTCCCAGTTTGGCGACATCTACCAGGGAGTCTGCATTAGTAGCACTCCGAAAGGCTGCATCAACGGATAGGAAAGGTCGCGAAAACAGCCTCAGCTGTCTCGGTGCCCCAACACGTCGCCCGACAATTCTGCCTTCAACCCGCTGGACGGGCATGATGATCCTTATTCTCACTCGCCTGATAAATATGGCCTTTATACTCCTTTCATCCCTCTTGCGCCTTGAAATGGCGTGACCGTGACTGCAAGCCGGAAAGACAAAAAATATAGAAAATCAATAAAAATGGATGCCAATTATCGGATGGGTTTCTTGTACGTCTGCATGCCAGCGACTGTGAGATCATGCGCTCCCTGCCACCATTCGAACAGAATGCATCCCCTGGGCCTTTATTATTTCCTTTCTTTCCTGCTTATTACCCCTAGTCTTCATCACAGCATCAAGCAAGGCTGAGCGAGACCGACCCGTTGGCGCGAATGTCGCGGCTCGAGGCACCGACGTAGACTGTGAACGCGCCAGTGGGGAGGGCCCACTTTTCCGCGGCCGTGTCCCAGTACGAAAAGTCGCGGCGGGTGAGACTGAATGTCACGCTTGATGACTTTCCGCTCTTGAGCACGACAGCCTCGAACCCACGCAGAACCTTGACTGGGGCGCCGTCGGCCGGTGAACCCAGGTACAACTGGGGGATCTCAGTGCCATCGCGGGAACCAGTGTTCTTGATCGTGATGGTCGCCTTGGCAATGGTGTCGTAAAGAGACGAGTCCGAAGGGCCGGCGCTCACAGTGAGGTGGCTGCCGGTGGTTTGGACCTTGAGGTTGGAGTACTGGAAGGTCGTGTAGGAGAGGCCGTATCCAAACTCGTAAAGGGGTGTGATGTCCTGCTTGTCAAACCAGCGGTAGTCGATGAACAGTCCTTCGGTATACGGAATATCCTGGAGGTCAGCGGCAAACGACGATCAACAACTCACGACAAAAGAAGTGTTGGGCGCCACCAAGCTGGCAGCAACCTGCTCAGCAGGGTAATCGGAGCGAAGGTTGCCAATAGTGTAAGGAAGCCTGGCGGAGGGGTTGACGTCGCCATAGAGAACGTCCACAAGGGCATTACCAGATTCCTGACCACCACCACCAGAGTTGATGATCGCAGTCACATTCTCGTGGTTGGCCCACGCCGTTCCGTTGAAAGGTCCGCAGGACGCGTAGATAACGACCGTGTTGGCGCACTGTGCCGCGACGGCCAGAATTGTCTCATCGCCTTCCCACGAGGCGGAGAGGTTGCGGCGGTCATATCCCTCAGAGCACTGCTGACGCACGTCGACGATACAGGGCGCTCCAAGGGCCTGGGCAGCTGCAGCGTAGGTGGCCTGGTTGGTGTGGTTGAAGTTGTTAAAGTAGCCAAAAACCTGGGAGGCACTCTGGCGAGCACGGGCCTGGAGGGCCTCGAAGGGGGTGATGAGGTAGGGCAGGTTGGCGTATGAACTGCCCTGGCCACCGGCGTAGGTTCCCTGATCATCGTCGATAGCAAATGAAAAGCCGACGGGCAGGGGGAAGCCTTCCAGGTTGACGGTGGCCGCGTTGCCAAACACGTACAAGTCCGAGATGTTGCGAAGGGGCAGAACACCGGTGTTCTTGAGGAGAACAGCAGACTTTGCACCAAGCTCACGGATGAGATCGTTGGTCGACTGCTTAAGCACATTGGCATTCGTGTTCAAAGCAGGGAATTTCTTGTCCTGGCCGACCTGGTACCAGGCCGCAACAATGCGCGTGGCCATGTCAGTGAGGCGTGCCTCAGAAACAGAGCCGTTGGCCACCGCTGCCGAGAGGGTGGAGTTGACGCCCCATGGGACTGGAGTCAGCTCTCTGTTTCCAACCGGGAACTTACAAGTATAACTCGTTGCGGCTGCGCCATATTGAGGCTGAGCAAATCCAATCACAGTGTCGCAACCCGCGTTGGCCGCATCGATCTCGATGCCCTCATAAATGGCGGCATAGTCGGACAACACGTAGCCCTGGAAGTTGAGCTCCTCGTGAAGCCACTTTCCAAGAGAGGTAGGGTTGGCACAAGAGTATGTTCCGTTGATTCCGTTGTAGGAGCACATTGCTGAGACGACACCAGCGTGAACAGCGTCTTGGAAAGGCCACAGGTAGAGCTCGTGGGCAGTGCGGTCATCCAAAATAGAGTTGACCCAAGTACGGCCGTCTTCTTGCTCGTTGTTGATGTAGTGGCGCATCATGGCCTGAACACCCTGCGACTGGATACCCGTCACATGCTGCACGGCGGCCTGTCCGGCCAGGTATGGGTCCGCACCGAAGTCTCCTTGTCAGAAAATCCCCAACAAAGGTGCCACTCACATTCAAAGCCACGTCCACCCTCGGGAAGGCGGAGGAGGTTGACGCCCGGTCCAAACTGAGTGTTGATGCCCTTGCCCCTAGCCTCGGCTCCAATGGCAGCAGCGCGACGATACATGAGGTCACGGTCAAAGCTCGCGGCAGCGTTGTTTGCCTGGTCGTACGCACTGGCGTATGGCCAGCCACGAACACCTTCAGAGCCGTCGGCATAAAAGAGGCCCGAGTACCCCAGGCGCGAAACTTCGCCAGCTCGAGAGTTGCTGTCGAGTTGCTGAGTCATGCCCAGCTTCTCCGCAGTCGACATCTGGGCGACAAGAGCTGGTAGTGTGAGCGCCACTCGACATGGTGATCACCAACCTTTCGCTTTTGAGTACGAGCTTTCCCATCCTCCTACACCGTTGCCAGCTGGAACGACATACTCGGCGTGGACCAAGGTCCCGAGGAGAAGGAATAGAGCCAATGAAGTCATTTGCGAACTCTGTGCGGGGCAATGATGTGGCTCCACCTCCCCCGCTGGGGATTTATGGAGGCAAACACGGTGAGCCCCACCAACCTCCAACTGCCCCAGGTACCGTCGTCGAGCTAAGGCTAAGGGCAGACGGTAAATTGATGCACCGTTGCCATGGGACAATACACCGAGAGTGATGCATGCGAAAACGGAAATTGGGGTGGAATCCGCCACAGTCGTGCCCACGCCAAGGAATTG
Organism: Apiotrichum porosum; assembly: GCF_003942205.1. NCBI lineage: Eukaryota > Fungi > Basidiomycota > Tremellomycetes > Trichosporonales > Trichosporonaceae > Apiotrichum > Apiotrichum porosum. The sequence goes on along the minus strand of NW_021167122.1, from coordinate 392,190 downwards.
GCGATTACCAAACGTCACGTACGGCGCTCGGCCAACTGACGTCCGATGGTGACTGTCCTCCCCGGAAAGGGTGATCCACGAGGTACAAGGTCCCGGCACAGTTGATGCCCCGATAACTAAAAGAGGTGGATGCTTCTCCGAGCTGCGACTCCAGGAGCGGAAGGAAGGTGGCGCGGCAAAGTGGACCCAGGAAAGCCAAGCCATGGGAGGATGATTGTGCCGCTGGCTGCGCTAATTGTGGCTGCGACCGGTCTGATGTATGACCTTCGGCCAAGGCAGTGCGTTCGGCGCAAAGTTGGAGCGCGTTGAGAGGACCATCGCCAGGTAGTTTGCTCGTCATTGTGCCGTTGCACCGTTCAGCCTCCTCTCCCTCGGCAGGCAGACTCTCTCGTCAACCCTAAGTTGTTGAACGAGGAAACACCAAGGCGCTACTTCAATGAACCTGACGACATAAACAAGAGATGCAAAAAATAAATTAATAACCAACAAAAACAATGTTATTCATTTACAGGACTTATTTACTGGGAATGAGCCTACTATTTCTATTTCACGGCTCCCAGTTGTCGCTGGGGTCTGCTCCATATGCGATAGGTTTACCCTTCGGAGGCCAGCGGGGGTCCGCAGTCCATGGAACAGAAAAGTGGTGTTCGCCACTACCCACGACCTTGGACAATCCGGGAAGTTCGACCTGAGCGGTCGAGTTGGGAGGGACGGCGACGTCCACATTCAGCTTGTCATCGACAATCTTCCAGCTGCACGAGATGTGACCATACGGAGAGTCGTGCGAGGTCTTTGCCCATGTAAAGGTGCCGCCTGGCTGGGGCTTGACGAGGATTTCACGCCAACCCGGTTTGAGGGGCGACAGGCCACCGACGACGCCGTGGAGGAAGTGCGCGACCGATCCGAGGGCGTAGTGATTGAAGCTGGTCATTTCACCGGGGTTGATGGTACCATCTTGCAGCATCGAGTCCCAACGTTCCCAGACGGTTGTGGCACCAAGAAGAACGGGAGCAAGCCATGAGGGAGTGTCACGGCTCTGGAGCATCCTGTACGCGTGGTGGAGCTCGCCAACCTGCTCGAGTGTGTCAAGCAGAATGGGAGTGCCCGCAAATCCAGTCGCGACCTTCCAGTCGTCCTTCTCCACGAGCTGGGCAAGGCGAGCACCGTACTTCTTGGCGTACTCCTCTGGGGTGAATTTTGCAGAATTCTTGGGGTAGATGCCAAACTTGAGGAGGAGGGCAAGCGCGGTCTGGGTGTCGCTCATGACACGCCCGTTGGGGGTGACGTACTCCGCGTAGAACGCCTCAGTGAGGTTGTCGGCCTGGGCATCGTACTTGGCGGCATCGGCAGTCTCACCAAGGAGGGCAGCAGTCTTCGCAAACACACGAGTGGTGTGCACGAGGTAGGCGTCGGCCACCAGGAGACTGTCGGTGGGCGCGTCTCCGGGCCTCTCGGGAGGGGCCTTGGGGGCGAGCCAGTCGCTGAGCTGCTGTTGATCGGGATGCCACAATTGGGTGCGTGGGTCACGCACGACGCCGCTCTCTAGCCAGAGCTTGCCTGACGCATACTGCTGACGCAGAATGCCCACGTCTCCAAAGGCCTGATACAGGTCATACGGGGTCAGGACCGCCACGTCTCCCCAAACAGCCAGACGCTGATTGTGAAATTCGTCTAGAATGTCCGGAACCGTAACGGGCACATTGCCTCCCAGTGCCTGCTGATCGACGTAGACATCCTTCAGCCATCCCGCAAGGAATCCAGAGCCATCGAAGAGGTAGTTGAGGGTTGGCGAATACACTTGGATATCGCCAGTCCAGCCCAAGCGTTCGTCACGTTGCGGGCAGTCGGTAGGGATGGAGATGGTGTTGGACAGAGTACTCCAGAAAATGTTCGAGTGGAGTTGGTTGACGAGTTTGTGGGAGCTCTTGAAATTTCCCGTCCACTCCATAGCCGAGTGGGTGACGACACCGACAATATCGAGCAGTCCAACACCCGGCCAACCCGTCACCTCCACGTAGCGGAATCCGTGAGAGGTAAACTTGGGTTCGTATCGCTCGACCTTGCCGCCGAGGATGATCGTGTCGGTGGCCTTGGCACCTCTAATTGGGCGGACACCCAGTTCACCGTGCTCCAGTACCTCGGCATAGCGCAAAACAATCTCGCCCTCCTTCATAGGGGGTTCGGTAAGAATGGTCACCACACCGGCAAAGTTCTGCAGTCGGTCTCAGCATAGAAAATAGCAGTGTCGTTAGGGAACTCACTTGACCAAAGTCCAGAACGGTCTTTCCAGACGGGGTGGTGATAACCTCCTGTGGGCCAAGGAAGTCGACGGCCTTGACAGGCGGCGACTGTGTAGCCATGAGCTTGGCGCTGGGTACGGGCAATGTGTTGACTGGCTTCCATCCATCACTGGAGCTCTTGGTAGTGGACCAGAGGGGGTCGGCGAGGTTCGAGTCGTAAGTCTCGCCGTCGAGGAACTGGGAGCTGACAATGGCGCCGTACGACCAAGACCACGAGGCATCGGTAGCAGCGACAATCTTGCCGTCGACAACCAGTTGGGCGATGAGGGCTGGACGTGTGCCGTAATTGTTGCGCCAACCGCCTCTGAAAGCGAGGCGACCGGCATACCATCCCTCGCCAACCCAGGCACCCAGAACATTGTCACCTGGAGTGAGGGACGCGGTCACGTCGTAGGTGCGGTACACGACGTGATGCTTGTAACTCGTCCATCCTGGGGCAAGGTATTCCTCGCCTACGCGAGCGCCGTTGAGTTCGGCCTCGTACACACCAAGGGCAGTGACATACAACCTCGCTGATGTGAAGGTGGGTGGGACGTTGAAGGTGGTCTTGACGCGGAAAGGACGCTTGGCATCGTCCACAGGCTGTTCTTCGCAGGTTATTGGCACAGCAGCCCACTCGGACAGTCCACGCTCAATGTCGAGGGCGGACCACTCCGTCTCGCTACCGTCGCGACCGATAGCACGAACTTCGACGTGGGCGGCCTCCTGGCTAACCAGGGGATGGGACGGCCATGGGACAAGCACCGAGTCGGAACTGTCGACTGAGTAGTGTTCCTGCGCGGCAGGAGATTGACCCGGAAGGGCAGTTGTAATCTTGATCTCGTAACGGGCTTGGATCCAGTCAGCTGCGTTGCCCGCAAAGCGCCAGCTGAGACGGGGGGTGGCTTCCTCGATTCCGAGGGGGCTGGCGTAGTGTTCGCACTGCAGTCGGGAGAGGCTGACTGCGCTCATTGTGGACTTGACGGTCGAGAGATGGTGTCGGGACGAGTACAGGCTGTGAGGGGCCTGGTCAGAATAGTGGTTGGCATCTTAGGGCAACACACAATGCATGGAGCAACTGCCGGTCCGAACGGTTCGAAGATGCGCCGTAACAGCGGTGAGTGGTCGGCGACTCCCTGAAGCGGACTCAAGAGCGAGCACAGGCTGCGTGTCGAGGTGTCACTGCCATTGTACCGCTGTTAGCCTGTTGGTGGGCCGGCGAGGCCGTTCGGCTTATTTGCATCGTTTGCCGCCGTGCTGCCAACATGGCCTGGTTAGTGCTGGCATGCGGGTGCAATACAGTATAGATCAACACCTCGGTCATGACCTCGGTTGGTGTTATCGCGATGTGCCGAAAAAGCCCTGTCCAGAGCAACATCGGTTCATGTAATGCGCCGCCGCAGCACACATGTGAGCCCATGTGAGCAGTGTGCCGCACCAGGTCATCAGGGTGCTCAACAGGAAATTGAAACGGCCCAGTCGCGACGTTGCTGTGGGGAATTACATCCCTTTTTTGGCGGCATGCGTGCTGACAATATCCGGGGCCGGGGGGGCAAACCAGGAGCGCCCAGGGACCGGAACCACGCTCGGAAGCAGGGCAGTTGCCGATATTGTTCCAGAGGCCATTACCAACCTCTCAACACTCTGCCACAAAATCTGTACCACTCCTATGCACAGCAGGACGGACTATTGATGACCCGGCAGGACCAGCATTGCCCCGTGGAGTTTTTTTGCAAAGCCCCTCATGCCCCTCCGACTTGTCTGGGGACCCAAGGGCAGCAAAATGCGGAGTTCTCCGTTCAAAGGTCCCGGCTTCTGTCTGGAGAGATAAATATCACGGATCGACTTGGACGATCGACACATCTCTCCCCACACATCTCCACACAATGTCCCAAGTTCAGGAAGAAAAGAACGACATCACCCATGTTGAGTCCAACATTGGGGACCTCAAGTACGACGCCGTGGGCGACGCCGCGGCCAAGGGCCAAATTGTCACCGGTTATGAGAACCTGGGCATCATCCAGACCATGCTCAAGTTCAAGGTTGCCATGGCCATTTGCTTTGCTGCAACCTTTGCTGGAGCCACGGACGGTTACCAGAGTAAGTACTTTGTTGATTAGCTTGACCTTGTCCTAACCATACACAGTCGGTCTCAACGGTAATGTGATCGCCAACGACGGTTTCATCAAGCAGTTCGCTACGACCACCGATTCTGATGGCAACCCTATCCTTGCTGCTTCGGTCCTCACCGCCATTGGTTCAATTCAGTCTGTCGGACAGATCATTGGAATGTGCACCCTCCCCTTCGTCGCCTCTCGTTTTGGACGCAAGCCTGCCATGTTCACGTTGTGGCTGGTTCTCGCCCTTTCGGTCACCTGCGAGACCGTGGCGAAGAAGTGGCAGGTCTGGTTCGTCGCTAAGCTCTTCTCCGGTATCGGTGTCGGCTCGCTCCAGTTCATCACTCCCACCTACGTCACCGAAATCTCGCCTGCACGCATCCGTGGTCTCCTTTTGGTCATGTACAACTTCTGGTTCTCCGTTGGCAGCTTCTTCGCATCGATCGCTCTCCAGTCCATGTTCACCAAGGACCCGTACAACTACAAGACCCCCATCTACACTCAGTGGGCCCACATTGGTCTCATGCTTGCCATCTACCTGTGTCTTCCCGAGACCCCTGCTTGGCTCGCGTCCCAGGGCAAGGCCGACAAGGCCAAGAAGAACCTCAAGTTCATTTACAGGGACGTTCCCGACTTCAATGCCGACCAGTACTACGACGCCATTGTTTCCGGTATCGAGCACGAGCAGGAGGTCGCCCGTCAGCTGCACCGTGGAAACTGGTACGATGCCCTTCGTGGTGTCGATGGCGTGAGTGTTTTGATAAACATTGGTAACTGGTAATTTGACTTGACTGACAAACAACAGTTCCGTACCATTGTCTCGACTTGGGCTCTGTTCTCTCAGCAGCTTCTCGGTCTCACTCTTTTCTACACCTACGCAAGCGTCTTTTTCTCGGCCGCTGGCTTTGACGACCCGTTCGCCATTACCTGCATTACCAACGGTATTCAGCTTGTTGTCATTGTCCTCGTCGCCATCTCTGTCGACCGCATCGGCCGTCGCAACATCTGCTGTGGCGGTCTCACGACTATGCTCGTCGGCATTACCCTCATTGGTATCGTTGGTGTCCTCCCCAACCGTGGCAAGGCCGCCAACAGCCTCCTCGTCTTCTTCTGCTGTATCTACATGGTCGGACTTCAGTGCTCTGGCTCTACCGGCTGGGCCTACGTCGGCGAGATCTCGTCGCAGCGTCTCCGCCCTTACACTGCTGGCTTCGCTGCCGCCCTCTCGTGTGTCATGGGTGTCATCATGAATGGTGGGTCGAAATTCATTGAAATTGTGGCTGACGTTAGTTCTCGTTCCTTACATGCTCACTGTCAACGAGTGGAACTGGGGTCTCAAGACTGCCTTCTTCTACCTCGGCCTCGGTGCTCCCTTCGCCATCGCCTCGTGGTTCCTCATCCCCGAGACCGCCAGGCTCACCGCCCCCGAGCTCGACGAGCTGTTTGAGAACAAGGTTCGCCCCTGGCGCTTCCACAAGACCAAGACCGCTCTCCAGCTTGCGGTCGAGGCTCAGAGCTCGTAGGGTGTGGAGTTATTGTAGTGGGGTGGCTGTGGGAAGTGGGAGTTGGTGGAAAGTGAATACGGGATTTGTTTAATGTTCGGAATGCAAGGATTTTTACCTGCAAACAAGATGGTCGTTAGTGAGAACAACTAGGCAGCTTCATTTGCAACTCCGTCTGCTTGGCGTTCTTGACCTTTCAATGTTAATGTGCTAATTGTTATCCATTAGAGATGCTGTTACAAAGATGTGCAAGATGTGCCGCCCTTTTTCTACCTTCTATGGTCCAGAGTGAGTGACCTGCCCCTCCTCTTCCGGGGCATCCATCGCCTTTTCGGCGGGCCCGGCCACCGGCAATACCGGCGGGCCCACTTGTGGTGACATCTCAATGTCCTTGTTACCTGTGACATCACACAGCCTGCGGCGAATCCACCTCACCTCGGTGGGTGCATTCAACAACAAGCCGCTGACGATGAAGCAGGACCCAAGCCAGATACCAGCGTATGTGAACTTGTCGTCCTGGATGAGCGCACCCGTAATGACAGGTCCGATCAAGGACGGGATGGCGAGGCTTGAAATGAGGAGGCCGATACGCGTGCCAACCTCTTCGAGCGGGGAGAAGCTTGCGGTCGCGCTGCCCATGCAGCTGAAGAAGCCGCCACTCATCCAGCCATACAGTACTAGCCCCGCAACGGCGCCGCCGGTTCCCATGTTGGGTGGCGTCCAAAACGCAAACATCACCACGCCAGTCGCGAACGGAATGAACGAGAAAACACGCCACACACCAATCCGGTCTGCAATCACGCCCATGACGAGTCGGCCCACGACTGAACCAGCTCCACCAAGGGCGATGGCATAGTTGCTGATCCGCGCTGGTACACCATTGGATTCAGCATAGGTGATGGCGTAGAAGAAGGGCGAGAGGATGCTAGTTGTGTCAGTTTGGTAGATGTGAAGGTCACTCACTTCATGCCGTAAAAGACGCCGGATGCGACCAGGAAGCAGAAACGGGGCTCGCGCCAAGGCCGCAGGAGATATGAAAGAGGTGGAGGTTGGCGAGGCGGGAGGCGAGCCTTCATAAAGAAGACGGAAGGAAGCATCAGAACAAAGTTGAAGCCCGCAATGACGAGCATCGTGTTTCGGTAGCCTAACGTCAGAGGGACTACCAGCGGGTCTCCACTCACTGAGGCGCCTCAACAACCGTTCGATCATGATCGGGTAAATCACACCGCCGAGTCCAGCGCCACCGCTGATAATGGCAATGGCCGTGGCACGGATCTTGAGGAACCAGTGTGCCGCCACGGCATTCGCGGGTGCAAAGACCATGCTGCCCGCAAAGCCAAAGAGTGCCATGGAGAGAAAAAGCTGGTAGAACTCTTCACAAACTAGACAATCAGCACGCGCGCTTACTGCTGTACGTCATCCGTCTTGGGTTTCAAGTCAGGGCTTCCGAGACTGGAACCATGCGCTCCGGCCAAATGTGAACCTCGTAACGAGGTGCCAACGGCCGGCTTGGCATGCTCGAAAGGCGTGGGCTTCACACAACTCACAAGCAAGGGACACCACACTCGCTGTTGCGAGGGTCAGGCCCACGATGGTCAGCCAGCGCGCGCCGTGGTTGTCAAACCACCGGCCCGTGGCCATGGCAAATGAGAACTCGACCTGCCTGTCAGTGTGAAGCCCTTGGAGTCGCATCCTCACCAGAGTCTGCACACTTCCAACCCAGGACACTGTACTCTTACTGTACCCTTTTAGCTGGTGGTCCAGGTAGTAGTTGAGCAATTGACCCGTCGAGTTCACTGTCGTTAGCAAAGATAAGCAAGGTGGGCGGGCACTCACTCAGACCGAAAATGGCAAACAGCAGAAGCAAACTGGATCCAACGACCAGCCACGCTTCGAATCCACCGTCCGGTGGGGGTCCCAAGTCTTCCTCTGGCTCTGGTGCATGCTGCGACATGGTTTCGATTTCCGAGTTGCGAGTGCGGGACAGGCTCAGGACGACCTCAGCCGGAAGACATGGCTCAGGAGAGTACGCCTCCGCAGAGCGACGATCCTCTGCGGCTAGTGACGGCTCCTCGTGAAGTGACAGCGGCGAGCGCGCACGGGGGGTCATGGAGTAGTGGGGAGGAGTGTGAATGACAAAGCCATGAAAGCAACGCAACGGGTGAAGAAGCGCGCGGCAACAACTCCACACCCATGTGATGCAGAGCCAAGGTCCTGATCTTTTCTGGCGGTCTAGGCGGCATTTGACGAGCCACACGCCCTTCGGAGGTTGCCGAGGCGCCAAGGCGAAGCGCGTAGCGCGTGTGATGGTCATCACGTGACTTTGTTATATGGGCCGGTGGCGGAGTGACCGAAATTGACCGGCGCATCGCAGATCGCAGACATGGGTGGAACAAAGAGCCCGTCACAGTACCACGGTACTAATTCATTTAAAATCGCTCTTTACTCTGTCGTCCACTACAGCTACTGACTGACTACTCCCGGCGGTCCTAATCGTCGCCGCGTACACCGACCCAAGAAAAGTCGCTGAATACAGCGGGCGTGAGGCAGCCACGGCCATCCTCACCGTGGGTGAAGAGGGCAAAGAAGGTACCAGTGAAGATGGAATCCCATGGCCTGGCCTGGACAAGCTTGGTGGCCGGCAGTGTACCAACCTCCTGACCACCAGCAATAAAGGTGTAGTGGTCGGGGTCGCGCCTGAATGGTGACAGACACGGTGGTTGAGCTGGCGGGGAATATGTGCTCCTGTGGCGTCAGTTTGGGCCGACAGCTTAGGGAACCAACCGTGAACCCCTTGTCATCGTCTGGCATGCGGTAGACCAACTCGGCCCCACCATCTGCGGTACCCCGAAGCATCACCGCGCCGTAGCACCACTTGGACCACCAGACCGCTGCACCTGCAGCCTCTCCGGGGGCCGTGGGCTGGAAGTCAAACTTGACCTTCCACTCTCCGATAAAGGCTGTCTGCTTCCGGAGCACCATGGAAACCGCCTCGTCTTCGAGGAGTGTGTACGGTCCGCCGCGGAGGGCGAGGCTGCCCGGGTGAGATGTGAGAGAATGGAAAGCCTTTTGAGGTGTTCGAAGGAAGAAGAAGCCTTCGTGAGTGAGGTCTGCAGAGTTGTCAGCATAGCTATTGGTTCAAGTTACCCACTCATCTCTGGCTTGAAACCATAGCTCCAGGACTCCTCATTCGCGACACGGGGAAGGCCGGCAGCCGGTTCGCCTTCAACAGTGACCTTCTTGCCTCCGTTGACAATCGGCCAGTCATCTTTCCACTCGACAGGGCAGAGGAAGGTCTCGCGACCAAGCTGGCTGAGTCGACCGTCCTGAGGTCGCACCGCAAGGAACACCGCCCACCAACGGCCATCAGGGCCCTCGATCATGTCCATGTGGCCCGTCTGCATGATATGCTCGTCCTGGGCGTTGTAGACAAGGGGGTTGACACCAACTGGCCCCACCTCATAGGGACCAAGAACAGACTTGGAGCGAGAGATCCACTCCTGGTGCTCAGTCTCGGTACCTCCTTCGGCGGTAAGGAGATAGTACCAGTCACCACGCTTAAAGATATGCGGACCTTCGGCAACCCAGTTTCCAGTTGTCGTGTTGTGGCGGAGGAGCTTGGGTTTCATGAGAGAATCACCAGTCTCGAGGTCGATCTCAACAATCCAGATTGAGAGATTAACCTTGCCTTCCGGCAAAGGCTCATTGGGGATACCGGTAGCCCATGGCATGTACACCTTGCCGTCGTCGTCGAAAAAGAGATCCTGGTCAATGCCCAAAACATCATACCACACAGGGTCAGACCACTTGGTCTCGTCCCAGATGTTGTCGGTCCACACATAGAAGCCACGAGGGTGGATCCAACTCTGCCAGGGTCAGCAGCTGGTGGTGGAACAAGAACCCACGTCAAACTCGGTGAGGCGGGACTCGCGAAACTTGCAGCTCGTGGTCATGTACCACCGGCCCTGGTGGTAACGCAAGGTGGGCGCGTAGATGCCACCACCTGCCTCCACCGAACGCATCTCAAGCTGTGAGGGGCGGTTCAGAGCATGCCCAATGAGCTTCCAGTTGACCAGGTCGCGGCTTGTGTAAATGGGAACACCAGGAAAGTACTCGAAGGTGGACGTGGCAAGAAAGTAGTCGTCACCGACTCTACAGATGGTCGGGTCAGGATTGAAACCCGGGATTATGGGGTTACGGTAAGCTGTAGCAGTCATGACGCTCGTAGAAGTTGTGGAAGAGGAGAGTCTCCCCTTCAGACGCGTCAGTACTTGTACCCCAGGCTGTCACCGCGCTCGGTGGATTCACGGCGAATAACAAGATGCCGTGGAGTGCGCAGCGGGGCCCGCGCGGTTGGATTGCGGCCCGCGTCACCCATAGATCATAGAACACTCGCTTTTTGAAGAGCCACGGGAGACCCGGTGTGGTTCCCCGGAGCAGTGCATGTATTTCCTGGGGAATGCCAGGGCCAGCGAATATGGCTGGCAGCCAACACGAGTCAAAAACGAGGGTCGTGTTTGGAGCGAATGTGTGTCCAACATTAGATCCAGCGGGTCTTCTGTCTGTTGGTCCTGGCGTCCGCACGCATTCCCGCCTGGCCGTGGGCAGTATTGAGCCGGTACTTGCTGTTGCCATCGTGTTCCTGTCCCGCAGAAACATACGGGGTTGGAACGACTTTCTGACATGCAACAGGATTCAACATAGCCCATGTGGTAGAAAGCCAGGAACCCGTCTGGGATACTGGGGCCCAGGACCGCTGGTGATCCAGTAGCGACAATTGCGAGGCTGTTGGTTCACCACCGTCAGCGGGCCACGAACTGTCACACGAATGTATAGATGCTCCACGGCTCACAGTAGCAAGGACTGTGCCTTATCCAGCTGGAAAGACACATGCACGTCATATTGTGCTATGTTATCGCGAAACAGTCGCGGGGAATGCCTGGGCGCGTTCCGTTGGGAGACCGCGGTCGCTGGACATGTTTGTGTTTTCTTTCACAAAGCGGTGATGCAAGAGGGGCAACCACTGCCTCCATTGCTCGGTGGGGCTGGTTGGAGCAGGTCACAACACATCTCCACATATACATGTTGCATTTCTTCCATCACTCACTGGGTGTCAAGACCACGACCAAGAGAGAGAGAGTACAGCAGCCATGCTCGGCGTCCTCGTCCTGCTCCTCCCAGTGGCTCGGGCATTCATCTTTCAGACCCCTCTTCAGCTTTCGACCTGCGAACCTGTCTACCTGCACTGGTCCCAGGGGGTCGCCCCATATTATCTGTATGTGGCCTATGGCGAGGTGGTGCTAACATCCAGGTTTGTGTTCCCAGGCGACGCGGCTTTGGGCCACTCCCTTGACTGGTTCTATGTCGGTGACGACAGCTACTTCACTTGGACTCCCGACATTGGGCCTGGCTCACCCATCACACTCGCTGTCAAGGATGCCACCTCCGAGATGGAGTACTCTGGTGTCATCACCATGGAAGCCGGGTGGTCGCAGGACTGTGTCAAGTTGTTAGGTCCAGCAGAGGACCCGTCCTTTTGGTCCACAGCCACCGTTGCGTACAATGCGGGACCGACAAATACAACCACAACCACAACCACAACCGCGGCAGCCAGCTTTCTACCCGCCCCGACTTCCGCGGACCCGCCAACGGAAGCACCAAGCCCGCCCGTTGATCCCAACACCACCCCACCTACCATGCCCAGCACTGCTGCAACGGACGTCCACGCCCTGGGTATCGTGGGGTTATCGAGCAGCCAGCGAACGTTACTTATTGCGGGTGCCACAGCCGGTGGTGCGGTCGGTTTGGCAATCATTCTGATTTTGCTTGTGTGTCTCTGCAGGCAGCGCAAAAGTGCTCAGGACTCCAAGCACCCAACCCGCTCCCCCGAAGCACCCCTTGACATGGGCGAAGTTGAATCAATCAGCTCAGCCACAAAGGTCACCCCATTCCCTACCAGCCCCTTCGCGCACGAAGACGACGACAATGCGGCGTCGGACGACGGCGGGAGCTTGAGCGAACCATTCGACTATTCCAGCCCCCCTCCATCTCCTCTGCCCGGCACGTTACCCAATCCCACTCCATTCGGCATCATCACCCCAGTCCCACCATCGCGGCGGCTGTCGCGCTCCAGTTCGCGCGGTTCCCTCAGCTCACGAAGCGAAAAGCAGCAACACCTTCGTCCTCCGTCACTGGGCCCAACACGTCACAGTCGCGCGAGCTCGATCAGCGCATACAGCATATACTCGCTCGGTAGCACGCTCAGTGATGACGGTATGGCCAGTTATAATCTCCAACACGACCCGGCGCGGCCAGTCACGCGCCCCGAACCAGCTGCGGGCCTGGCTCCCATCAGCGAAAACGGTATGGCATACGAACGCGACATGGGACGCGTCATCAACGTGCTGCCACCGCCATACCAGCCCAACTGGCAGGACAATCAGCCCAGAGAGGTGCACGCCACGGATTCTCAGTATGGGTTCGCACTGTAAAATTAGACCTTTGTATGCGTATGTCATGGTACCCTTGGTTGCCGACGCGTGAGAGGCCTCTCACCATGGCAATGGTCAGCCAGCCTTGCTTGGCACTGTCCCTGTAGCAATTAGGAAGTCAAAGTCACAGTCGTTAGAATGTCGAGACCACTCGTTGACATCTCAACCCAATACAGTATGACAGTATGCGCAACTCCATCCCACACCTGGCAATCATGCGCGCAGCAGCGAAATGCCCTTCTCCTCCCTCGCCACCTCGAACGGGTCGCGCATCGAGTTTGTACGTTCCCGGTAGTCCTCGCTGCCAGAGTCAGTATGTCATGTCATCGGATGGCAGATACTCACGTAAAGTTGGTGCGCAGAGCGTTCATACGGAGCTGCAAGCCCTCGAGCTGGGCAGCCAGCGAGATGAGCGCTTGCTGGTTGTTCTGAATGGTCTGTGCAACGACTTGAGGATTCAAAGTCTCGTTGTCGTTTGCCACCGAAGTGACAGCCCTGGTCAGAAGCTAATGGGTCAGCCTGTATTCTGCAGCTCCAGCTTCGCAATAAACGTACAGTAATCGTCCTCTTGTAACGGTTGACGCGCTCCTCGAGGCCCTGCGCCACACGACCAAAGTACTCCTGTGGAAAGTCGCGGTGGGGAACGGGACGGACAGCACCGTGACGCGCGTCGGCAGGCTTGGCCGCCTCCCACGTCTCAAGCAGCTTCTGGAGGTCCTGTGCCTCGGACGACACCTTCTCCGCCAGTTGCTCAAGAGTGGCCTTGAGCGAGTGCAAGCCCTGGGCAATAGCGGCCTGCTCCTATATTGTCAGCTGAGGGAACATACCAACCAACTTACATCGCTGGCAGCCTTGACGTCTCCAGAGGTCTGCCAAATAGCGCGTCCAATGTTCTCTGTGTCGATGCTGGCACCGACCTGCTTCTGGTCCTTGATCCACGCACTGAGGTCAGCTTTAACAGCGATGACATGACTTACTCCATCTGCTCGATCGTCTTCTGCACGGGGTCCGGCAAGTCAGAGAACTTGGTCGTCTTGGAGATACCTGAGGAAGGACCGGCGGTCGTGGAGGCCTGCAGGGGGTTGGAAGCCTGTGCGGCGGCGGGCTGTCCAAAGAGGGAAGTCGTCTGCGCAGGCTGCTGCTGGGCACCAAAGATGGAGGATGCGGGCTGCTGCTGCTGCTGCTGTTGACCAAACAGGCCACCGGTGGGTGCAGCGGCCTGGGCGCCAAAGATGCTGCTGGTGGCAGGCTGGGCAGTGGTTGAGCCGAAGAGCGAAGAGGTCTGCTGGGCGGGCTGCTGCTGCTGGGCACCAAACAGCGAAGAGGTCTGAGCGGGTTGGGCGGAGGTCGAGCCAAACAGGCCGCCAGTAGCGGGCTGGGTCTGCTGCTGCTGGCCACCAAACAGCGACCCACCGGTTGCTGGCTTGGCGCCAAACAAGGACGAGGTCGACGCAGAGGCGGCTGGGGTGGAACCGAACAGACCACCAGTAGCCGCAGGCTGAGAAGCAGGCTGGGAGCTACCAAAAAGACCTCCCGTGGCTCCGGCAGTACCAGCGGCGGGCTGCGCGGCTCCGGGTTGCGCGAACGAGAAGCCGCCAGCGGCAGGAGCAGCTGGTGCGGCAGCTGGCGAGGTGCCAAAGCTACCAAACGCCGAAGGAGCAGCGGGAGCTGCTGGGGCGCCAAAACTGGGGATAGATGGTAAGCGATTGCAGGTACATTGTCTGTGTGCATGAGCTTACCCGAAGGCCATGGTGGATGGATATGATGGTGATGGTGACGATGTTGCATTTGAGCATGTCCGAAAACAACCTCTGATCGGCAAGGCTAGGCGTGCTCTGAAGGCGCAAGAAATATACACGTGCCTACGTAATTTATTTGGCATAGGCGCGCGACGCCACCCGTTGTTGGCGGGATTGGGTTGTTTTCATCTGGGCGTGTTCACCAAGTCTAACATCTCCCACTCCCCTTGTTCCCCGTCGCCCTCCAAAAGCTGCCCAGCGCTCTCCACGAGGGACCATTGCGAGGCCTACGCTGTGGATGCTCGACCTGGTGTATCGCCATCGCCCACCGTTCCCCCGTAGGCGCCGAGTGACACAATTGTTGTTGGGTGCAGTCGGTCGCCTGAGCCATCATGTCGTCTGATCTTGACAAGTATGTGCCATCTGGAGCTCACCTCGGCATTTGGGGGCTATAACTAACACCAAACACAGGCAAATCGAACAGTTGAAGCGATGTGAAATCATCCCAGAGGCGGCAGTCAAGGAGCTCTGTCTCAAGGCCAAGGAGATTCTGATGGACGAAGGCAACATTCAATATGTCGACAGCCCCGTCACTGTGAGTCACTCGATCGGCCGAGGCACCGCGTCTGACACTCCAGATCTGTGGTGATATCCATGGTCAGTTCTTCGACCTCATGGAGCTCTTCAAGATTGGTGGCCAATGTCCAGAGACGAACTATATCTTCATGGGTGAGCACCTCCATTTCCTCAGCTGGGCTAACGGGTCACAGGCGACTTTGTGGACCGCGGCTTCTACTCTGTAGAGACCTTCCTCCTCCTCCTAATCCTCAAGGTTCGCTACCCGGACCGAATCACCCTTATCCGTGGCAACCACGAGTCGCGCCAGATCACCCAGGTGTACGGTTTCTACGACGAGTGTCAAAGAAAGTGAGTACGAGGTTTCCACAGCATGTCGCCTAACCTCGCTTCAGATACGGCAGCAGTAACGTGTGGCGCTACTGCACAGATGTGTTCGACTTTCTCTCGCTCGCGGCCATCGTTGACGGCCGGATATTGTGTGTCCATGGCGGCCTCAGCCCGCAGCTTGGACGTCTAGACCAGGTGAGGCCCAACACGCCTTGTGATGGCATTGCCGTGGGCTAACGCACTCTGCAGATCAGAGCAATTGACAGGAAACAAGAAGTGCCGCACGAGGGTGTCTTTTGTGATCTGCTGTGGTCAGATCCAGACGGTAGGTCTGAGCTGAAGTCCTCCTCTGTCTCTCCGTGGAAGCTCTGCTGACGCCTCGCAGACATCCAAGGCTGGGGAATGTCTCCTCGCGGCGCCGGCTTCCTGTTTGGCGGAGACGTGGTGGAAAGCTTCTGCCATACAAACGACATCGAGTTGATCGCGCGAGCACACCAGCTGGGTAAGTGTGGTCCCGAGAAACCGGCACACCACTGACGAGAACAGTCATGGAGGGCTACAAACTCATGTTTGGCCAGAAGATCGTGACCGTCTGGAGTGCGCCCAACTACTGTTATAGGTGAGTTGACAGGCCAGCCTTGGCAACATTCTCCCACTGACACTCTCCAGATGCGGCAATGTTGCCTCAATTCTCGAGCTGAACGAGGACTTGCGACAAGAATACAAGGTGTTTGAGGCAGCACAGCCAGACGTCAAGTCTGTGCCTCAGAAACGTCCCCACATGCTCGAATATTTCCTTTAGCACCAGCAGCAACGAATCTCCTCAAGTCTCCTGTCTCTCTCCTGCAAATCTCGTTTTTAAACGACCCATCCCTCCTGCGCATGGTGCGCAGCTGTGTTGTCGGCGGGTTTAGCCGTTACGTTGTCATCTCCTCTTGGCCGGCGCCGCCGATGTATACCCAACCCCTCACCTCGGCACTGGCTCTGATCTCCATCTCTCGCTCTCGCTCTCGTTCCACCGGCCAGCCCCCGGCGATACCCGAGACAGCCGCATCTCTGCATCCTGCATTACCGTGTAGAAGATCCAAGTGACATGCAAATCATAAAATTCTGTCTGTTGGTCGGTCACGTATGTGCATGCAGAGAAGGAATGTATGATACAGGCGGGAAGAGAATCACACAGCACGGTACTGTACAATTGATCGATATGTCGCGCTTAGTTTGCAACACGGACGTTGGGGAGGTCACACAGCGCTTCCCAAAACACCCAAGGGAAGGAGATGAACGGTGCTGGTCCAGGTCCAGACAGGTATGCCGACGACGCGCCGTCTGTAGCACCGTCGACCGTACTGCCGACGACGCTCCCCGTCTCGGTCGCGTCGTCAAGTGTCATCTCATCGAGCAGTTCCGAGAGGGGTTGGTTCTTTTTACGCAGATTGTCTCGGACGGCGTCGCGCACGCGGTCCACATAGGTGATCTGGTACGCTGCGATACCGTAAATCATCCTCGGGCTGAGGGGTCCCTTGAATGCGCGTTTCACGAGGAAGCGATCAGCGAGCTCGAGGACGTTGGAGACGAGCGTGCGATAGTTTTGGTCCACGGGCTCCTTGAGGTCAGCGTCGCGGCCGCGGCGGCGTTGCTCGTTCTTGAGGATGATGCCAGACACAACTTCGGCCTCGGTGATGCGGTACCGCCTCATGAGGCCCAGTACGCTGCTGTCATATTCCCTGGTATGTTAGTGGCGAAGTCACACTTAACCCACTCTTTGAGCTTGTACGCGTCCTCTAGAACCGAGGCGGGCAGGTCGTACCGCTCGAGACGCTTGTCCTCGCGATTTGCCGGCACGATCATGCGAATGTCGGTTGGGAAGAACAGAGGTTCGTCGCCCGCCTGCAAAGATTAGCTGTAAACAGGTGTCTGTCAACGTACAAGACGGAAGAGCTTGCCGAGGATCTTTTTGCTCTCGTAATTGCTCTTAGCGGTACCAAAGAGGGCCTGGAAGGTTCAGCTTTGCACATGGTCAGTGAACTCACCTTGCCCATGAAATCCGGCCACGTTTTAGGCCGCATCTCGTAGCCCAACTTGGCGGGCACGCCAGCTGTATTGTTAGGCTTTGTCCAGGTTCGTCGAGAACTCACTCTTGGGGAAATCGACACTGGAAAGTTAGCAGAGCACATGAGAGAGAACGGTAGCGAAACTCACGCAATGCTGGCCTGGTTAGCGAGCTGGAGGCAGATCGGAGATTGTGGCCCAATGCGGTCTGCGTGCGCCAGGTGGGCGTTGGACACTTGGCCAAGGATCTGAGGGTCAGAAAGAACGGCACAGTTCAACCCACATCGTTCTTGATGTAATCGACAAAGAACTGCGGGTTAGTGGAGTCATGATGTTATAACCCACCTCCTTGACGTTGTCCAGCGTGACGTGGTTGACCTTGAGTGTCGGTGGTGCGGTGTAGTCGGCAGGTTCCTCCTGAAAGTGGGGCAGGAGGCGGTCATCCCAAATGAGCGTATAGTCGTCGCCGTCGAGGTCACCGCCGGCGAGCCTAAAGTCAGCCAAGGTTGTCGAAACCCGTTGGGCTCACATGTTGGGAAGAGGCTTGCCCCGGCACGAAAAGACGATGACGTTCCGGAGGTGACGAAGGCGGGGGTGGTCCACAGCCTGAACAATGCGGACGTCGCCTGTCCTGTTAGTATCCGGCCCAGTCGAGCAATGCAACTCACCTGGATGGAGGGCAGGCGCCCGCATAACTGCACAGGCTCCGCGCACTACCACAGGTCCCTCGTCGGGCTCGACAGGGTTCTCGTATTGGCAAAACACCTGGCCCTCCTTCAGAACACCAAGCTCGTCCGCAATGCCTGCCTGTCAGCTTCGATTGCTACCTCGGCAGCTTACCGATGAGATAAACGCTCTTCTTAATCTCCAAGCGCGCCTTCCACTTGAGGTTGGCAAGCAACCTCGTCTCGAGAACCCTGCACGCGTCCTTGAACATCGGGTTGTGGTGGAACCCGGCAAGAGCAAGCTCCTTGATGGGGAACTCGGAGAGGCCAACGGCAGCGCGCAAGTCGCTTTCGGTCTGCAAACCCGCGGTGAAGCGCTGGGGGAGGCCACGAGTGCGAACAATGGCGTCGTGGAAGAGCTGTTCAAAGACGCGGTCGGGTACACCGAGGTGGCTGAGGAGAAGGATAAACTGGCGGTTGAGGAAAGCACGGTGAAACTGGGAGGTCTGGGTAGGTTAGCCGGAGACTGGTCGGCCGCAACCTACTCTGACAACGTTGAGACCCCTCTTCATGACGTCACGATTAGTCGGGAACTTGATCTGAGAGTCGCGGAAAGCAACGTCGTGAGAGCCGCAGAGGTCAGGCCAGACGCTGAGAACGCCTTTGATGCCACCACAACGGATTTGGATGGCGGAGGGGTATGCGTCCACTCCGTTGAAACCAAACGCCTTGGCCGCCTGACGTGCGACACGCACACCGCACAGACCAACACCGTCGGTGTAGCACCTGGAGGTTAGCTGGAAGATGATGTCGAAACGATCCGGCCTACACTTTTTGGTCACCATCAACGTAATAGCTGTCAGTCTTCTTGTTCCTAACGTTCGTCTGAATTGTGACTGCGCGGGTGGCCGAGAAGGGCTAATAGCGTCAGTTGCGTGTCACACTTTTTACGCTCACAATACCCATCCTTGCGGCATGCTTGGCCACAATCTTCTCGGTGATCTGCTCAAATCCAAGATTGCGACGAACGCTGTGGGTCGTAAAGTTGTCGTCCTCTGCGAGGAACCAGCACGAGTGCTCGCGCGCCGAACTCGAGCCGTATGCAAGGAACTTGTAGTGGCGTCCTGCGAGATTGAGGCCAGCATTGAGAGCGCGGCGGACACGTGCAATTGTGCCGTTGGCGGGACGCGCAGTGTCCGCGTCGAGGACGGTGACGTTGATCTGAATACGGTCGTCTTCGTCTGCAAACTGGACGCGAAGGAAGCGGTCGGTCTTGAGGGCGTTTGAGCGCAACGCGTCGTTGGAAGTCTCCGACTCTGGGGGGAAGAGACAGACGCGGGTCGGTGTCACGAGGCACTTGTATACCATGACCTGGTGTTCGTCGCCGCGGAGACGACGTTTTCGCAGCTGTTTGGTGCGGACGAAGACAATGTGGGACAATTTTTGGATACGCTCCTCGTTGAAGAGTGCAGTGAGGACGCGTTCCTTCAAATCGAGGGCAGCTTCATTGGTACCACAGTTCTTGTCCAGCAAGTGCGTGAGCTCGGGGATCTCGGACGGGACGATAATGCCGTGCGAGACAAGTCCCTCAACAAGGTAGCGGATGCGGAAAGGGAGACGGGCGAGGAGAGTGTTTGGGTCGATGTGTATCATCTTCTCGGGGGGGACAACACGGACCTTGCGTGACATTGGCGCCAGCAAGTCGAGACCGTCCTTTTTGCCCTCGATGTCGAGGTTGAGGATCTTTTCGCGGAACCGATGTCTCCCTTCAGCGTCGAGCATAAAGCTGAATTCCCATGTGAGCCAGGCGTTTACCTTGACGGTATACGGGTCATCGGACAGAACTTCAAGCGGTCCAGCGTGGCCCTCGTGGATGATGTAGCCTGAGCAGGTCAGAGCTGTACTATTTGCGTGCGGTGGTGCAACTGACCCTTCGCCTTCATCTCATCTACTGAACGGCCCTGGTTGTCAGCTAGTGGACAGATACGACCAAGCTCACCGCTGTCGACTCTCCTGGACCAACGCTAAAGACAAAGTCACGCTCGGTTGCGCGGCGCATCAGACGCTCGCCAGGAATATTGGTGTAAAAGCGCGCCGGCCTTCGGGCCGTGACTGTCAGAGTGACGCGCCTGAGGTCGCCGTCCACTGCTTGGGAGCGGATCACACGTACACCACCGTTAACAATGTCCTAAGAGGGGCGTGTAAGCTGATGACAGTCACAGGCTTTGCTTACTTCGAATGGAATCTCCATCTCGAGCGGCAGGAACGCCGGCGGAGTGGTGGAGAACTCGGTTGGGATGAGGTAGACGTAGATCCACCGACGGTCAGTGTTGAACGAGAGGCGTGAATGCGTCTCGTCGGCGCCTGATCCAAAGCCCTGTGGTGTCAGCTTGGTGCGTGGTTAGGAGTGGGGATAGCTCACCTTCATAAACTTGACTGCTCGCGACTCGGAGCGCGTCGAGCCCAGGGCAAAGGACGAGATGGGGAAGGACTGTTCCAAGTCTGAGTCATCGTCCATATTCTTGTTTCCCTAGAACCTGTCAGTAAAAGGTGCCATTAGGATCACGCAGCCCGACAACTTGGACCTCGAACCAACGAGAGAGGTCCTTCAACTCACGCGACGGAACTGGTATGCCAACCGTGTCCGATCAGAATGCTGAGGCTCGTGCGGTTGTCGTTCTTTCTGTGCCTGTTGTGGGGAGCCCCTCTGAGGGGGACCTCTTCGGGGTGCCATGGTGTTGGAGTCGTCGCTGAGGGTGGTTGGTCCAGGATCAGAGTGACCAAGGGGAGGAAAAGGTCAAAAGAGTTGGCCAGCGACGACAACAAACGGCGAGGAATCTCAGGCACGGGTTCGAGGTGGAGGTCTGGATCCTGGTAGCGGAGTGGCGACAGGAAGTGGGCGCGTCGATGGAAACGATAGTGAACAGAAGTGGTAGACGATGGAAAGGAGGGCCAAAGGTGAGTGGAGATGTGAACCGTGTTGAATGTGTCGAGGGCACAACGCGACGCTTTGGCTGTGCCAAATGTGCGGAAGTGCGACTGGCGAGGTTTCATGTTGAGGAGGATCGATCAGACGAACGGCGGGGCCAGACTCGGTCAGCGATCAGCGATCAGTGCGGTCAGCGTATCAGTGCGTGAGATATCAGTTTGAGAGGAGTCACAGCAGAACTGCTTCAACCCACCTGGTGAGAGACACCGGGGTAAGGAGGGGCAACAGTGGTGCAGTGGTGAACTGCGAGAGCCCATTAAGCACATGGTCTTCGATTCTCTTCCAGCTGGATGAAGACGCGGAAGTCCAACAACGTGTGGCCCCCCAAGCCGAAGGCATATACAAGGTGGCGAAGAAGCGAGTCAGGCGCTAGGCGTCGAGACTTCACGACCCCCCACAGGAATTGGTAACCGTGGGATCGATAGTTTGAATAGTGTCGTTACGGCTTGCCACGTTGTCACAAATCACAGATCCACACCGCGCACGGCGGCACAACGTCGCATCCGTGTGCGCGCTGCCCAGCGTGTGCCACCAGGCGGGCATTCCAGCGGACGGTCGATAAATCCCGCGCTAATCGGGAGGCATCTCTGTGGTTGCAGTCCCGAGACAGCGGGCGATGTGAGTTCCCGATGAAAGCAAAGTGGGAAAAGAGATGGGCTGGAATCGCATCTGTCGCGCCAAGTGTCGGCAATCAGCACCTCGATACCTCACATGACTCATACGTCCAGCGTTCAGGCTCAACTGCCAGTCAGTCGCCGATCTCTGGGACCGGAGTGGTGCCCTGCACGCCCTGTCTGCTGGAGGTGATGTATGCCTAGGATTTCCGTCACGGGTTGTTGGTTGCTGGATCCCGAGTTCCGCCTGCCTCCATTTTTGGTCGCTTTTCGGCCATTTTTCAAAGCCATTTTCGTGCACTTTTACCCAACTGCACGTCTCCTCTATCCCTCAACCCTTCTACTATCATAATACACCACTGAATGTAGTTCTTCCCACTACGAGTTTACTGAGGACGTGGTGGGTGGCGCAGCGACGAGCCATGGCAACTCGAGCGAGAACGGGCGGACGGACGGCCGGATGTGAGAACTGGACTGTACGAAGCGCAAATCCCGGCTCATCGCCCAAGCTCCACCGTACGCCTCGTGTTTCCGTGGCAGCTTCCGTCTCCCTTGGCCACCCCGCCCTTGCGAGCACCGCCCCATAGGTGTGCCAGTCATCCCTCTGTGTCCAGCCTCGCCCCCCGTTGCGTGGTCTTCGTGGTCACCTGCCTCTTGCCGGTCCAGTTGGTGGCCGGCGGGCTGCTGGTGGACGACCCGTGGATACTTAAGAGCAGCCAGCGGGTGAGAGAGAACGTCAGCTTCCCCCACTTCTTTCCATTTCTCACCGCTTTCTCACCACTGCACCGTAGACCTTTCTTTCTTCCGTAGCACTCCACCCGCCACTCTCACACTGCCGACCATGTCTGACGACGACACAGTCAACCACTTCCTCCCTCCCTATCCCGACATTTCTTCACTCTCCCCCATCCCCCTCCCCGTCTACGACGACACCCCCGTCGCATTCCCTCACTACACCAGTCTCCCCGCCAACCTGAACACAGCCCGTCGCCAATGGGCTGCCCTCCTTCCTTCCATCGTGGCCACAACGCCAAAACTCCTCATGTCTGTTGTGCGTGACCAAGCGATTGTCGAGCTCCGCAATGGGGCCGACAATGACAACGCTGATGACTTGGTCGAGAGGGTGGTGGCCGACCGTGCCGCCGTCCTCGAGACCATTGTCTCGGTCGCCCGTGTTTTCCTCGTCCGCAAGGGCGATGGCGGCATGGGTGGTGTCCACCCCGGCGACATCCTTTGGAACCGCCGTCTCCTCGTGGAGCTCTTCGCCGACCACGACGAGGAGTTCTATTCCGCCACCAGGGTCCTCCTTTCTCGTGTCTGGGACGAGACCTGCGGCCTTAGCCTCCCCGACGCCTTCATGTGAGTTGACAACCCAATTCCAAACTGACTCTCTCTCTCTCAGCGAACTCATCAAGCGCTCTTCCCTCGCCACCTTTCTCCTCAATAACAACATCACCATCTCCACCTGCGCCCCCACCCTCCGCATCCTCTCGAAGTTTGACGCCCTTCTCTCCCTTCCCACTGCCAGTCCCGTCCTGGACTCCGTCATCACCCACGGTGTCACGGTGGCCCTCTCCTCGGGAAACCTCATGATCGACCACGACACCAAGTGGCAGCTCAACCCCATCCCCGCCCCCCTCAACGCCAAGATCCTCCAGGCTCTCCGCAAGGACGGCGACGAGGTAAGCATCTCTTTGTTTCTATTAGTCAACTCTACCACTTGAACGTTGTAACTGACTGCCTGTAGACGTTCGAGGGCACGAGGAGTAGCAACAACAACCAGTGGCGCGATGCTGTCATCTACATCCTCGCCAAGGCCCACCACATGCAAACTCAGCCTGGCTTCGTGAAGCCCGCGAAGGTAGGTTCATACCCACTGTGCTCAGCTGATCCTCAGATCGGGTCCGAGCTCTTCACTCTGAAGACTCGCCCCCACTCTGCCCCCCCACTCGGCTACCGCCGTACTCCCTTCGGCCACAGCCGCACCAAGAACTCCGCCCTCGGCTCCTCGGTGTCCACCCTCCTCAACAACGCCGACACTGCTGGTAGGTTCATCTGCCCCATTCTCTCTTGTTACAAACACTCACCTCGTAGGTCTTGTCTCAAGCCAGCGCCACACCCGTGCCGCCGCGAACCCCGCGGCCGGCTCCACCAAGGTGACTGGCGAATACAAAGGCAAGGGCATTGTGGGAAACCGTTCAAAGTCCCGCAAACTGGCCCGTGAACTTAAGTCCGAGACTAAAACGACTCGCGACAAAGTCATCAAAGCCCAGGCCACCGCGCCAAGGTGTCCGACACCCCTTAGTACTTTCCGTAGTAGCAGTTACTTTAAGTATCGAGTGATATGTGAACATCTGTGCATAGCCGCCGCTGCATATTGAGGACTGTGGGAATGGGCCATTCAGATCAACGGGTTCCATGAGGACACGCACCACCCGGAATCTAACGGTTGTACCGTCGTTCGTGTGGGGAGGGAATTCTTGGATGTCAGAGGCTAGAGGCCACGAGACCAGAGAGCAGATGGACAAAGGCCTGAGGAATGGGGCAAGAGCCGAGAGTGATCTGTCAACCCAACGCGCTCCAGTGGCCAGTGCATTGGGACCCACGGTACCACAGTTGTATGTACAGTGGCCGCGTGGCAATCCTCAATTTTAGTCCCGTTTTGACCATTTTTCGACAGATTTGCCTGCACGTTACGCCACCGTAACACCTCTCCAAGCTCGTTTCGCCACAGTTGAACTGAACAACTACATTGCAACCATGCCATTGTGAAACACAGTGGTAATGCACGATGAGATAGAAGGAGAAGGCCACACGACCGGCGGTCTGCACCAATCCTCCAAACGAGCGACACGCGACCCCAATGGCCCTCAATGTCATCAACGTCGCTGCCTCGGGTCTGGTGGCGTCGTCCCACGTTGTCGTGGACATTCCTCGTGGCGATGCTGACGGGTCAGTCTGCTGACAGGCCAGTCACCAGGGGAATACAACAGACAAAAGGTGCCGCCAGATCTCGTACCGATAAGAGAGGGGTCATCGTGCTCGCTGAGTAGTAGCTCGGGACGGGATGCACTGTATCAGTGCCTCAGTGGATCGCACAACCACAGGACCGCAGGATCGTCACATGGTGCGCTGATACTCGACGGATACACTTATAAAAGGTGCCGTCGTATCCCGTCACGGCCAAGGAGAGGAGTGGCAGCGGTTCCACCGTGCCCGGGACGATAGAAAGGTGCCGTGTTATCCCGTACCGTAGTGCAGCGGGAATCTGTTTCTGCAGTACATAGGTCTGAACGGGACACATCGTATCGACGGAATCACTTGCTCGCTAGATCGCCTGGTGTACTGTTTTACTGGCGTGTGGTTGTGCCCTCTGAACCTCTGAGCGTCTGAGCCTCCGACCTGCGCCGGCACCACCTCTGTGGAGTTGCTCCGCAATAAACGCCACCGGCCACCGGTCGATTCGATCTCATCCACGCATCGGTGACCTGGCCCGCACCCACCTTACTCTTCAAGTCTGACATGGCCCAAGCTCCTCTCCTCTCTCTCGAGCCATGTCCTGCTGTGGATCACCGAGCCCGGACCGGCGCGTGTAAGGGAAGAACGGGTCTGGCTGAGTAAGGGCTGGCGTGGAAGGACGAACACCGCGGGCCCTTGTAGGTCGGGGAATGGTGAGACACACCTGCATATGCGTCACGTCTTGTATGCGCGGGCGTCTGTGATGGCTCTGCTGTGCATGGCTTCCCAGTAGGAGGTGGGACGGAGAGCAGGGCACACTGCGCCATTGCACTCACTCCTCGACGATCGACGACCTGGTCGTCCAAACCGGAGGTCGCAGATGCCACTGACCGGCGAGTTGTGAACAGTCAACTTTTACCACACGTCTTCGAAAAAAACAACGTCTTCGAAATCAACATCTTCGAAATCAACACCCAGGTTAACCAGGGTACTAGGGTGTACTCTACGCACATCTGGCAGAAACGGCGCCACCTCGCCCCTCATCCCCTCTCGTGCCCCCAAGTCCGTCGGCCTTCGGGAAACCGCAAGTGCCACCTGCCGCAGGCAATACCTCGGCCATGTATGTACTAGCAGGCATAACAACTGCACGCATGGTCTCGTTACGACCTTCGTTCTTGCTCTCAAATATCCTCAAATTTACTCCTTGATTAGCCATCCTTACGCCTCCCCCCTTCCTGGCAGGAAAAATCCCTTCGTTTTCCTGCAACTTGGGTGCGAGGGAGTTGAGGGTAAGGTGACAATCTCAGGGACGCGCACGAGAAGGAACAACTCTTGTGCGCGCGCCCGAGTCCCGCGGCATGGATATCCGAGAACTAGTGCACAACACGGTCGACGCGCAGTTTTGGAACCAGAGACCACACACAGGCCACGGCCACCGCGGCGGCCCGTTCCGACCGCTATACGCGTACGACGAAAGACCACAGAGGGCACAGAAGGAAGGAGGCAAAGTGGTGCGCCGGGGCGTGGCTTGGCGTGCGCGGTAAGCGAGTGGCAAATTTACGTTTTTGGTGGCGCCTACCTGGCGTCATGAGATCTCGGCCGACTGGTGAATGTTTTTGTGACCGTTGTGGTGCTGTGGGTGGCAAACACATGCGCCCAGAGAGACCAATGCAGTCATGCGGTGTCACAAGGACAGCCCTAGGCGACGACCACAGCCTAGGAGGGGAGGTCACAGGATGTCAAGCACAGTCAATGTACAAATCAATGTCTGACCTTCCTTCGCGCCCCTGCCCAGCCAGTTTGGTCGTGAGTGGACACGGCGCAAAAAGATTTTTCTCCGCCAGGGAGTTGAACCCTGCTCTACCGCGATGAAACTCTCTACTGAGAGGCGGTTATACTAACCGATATACTAGCGAAGATGATTTATACTAACACTTCGGGCAATCTGCCGCGATCCTTCATTTGCTTCCGTTTCACGAAATGTGGCACCGGCGCTCATTTTCGCCTTCTTGTCCACCCCGCCTTCCTCCTCTGTCATCCACCGCCGTGCAGCTCTACGCTTCTTTTCTCCTCCGGAGAATGACTTCTCGGCGAGGCATACCCCTCCTGTGAATTACCCGATTTTTTCCAGTCCAAAGTTCCACCCGTGGCTACATTTCCACCGGGACCGGAGGTGAGACCGGCCTCTGGCGCGTTTCCAAGTGGCCACACCACACCCCCAGCTTTTGGTGTCACCAAACGTCCGCGACACTGGGCCCCCGGGCCTGCCAGGCTGCGAAACATGCCTGGGCATGAGACACGAGTCGTGTTTTGGGCGGCGACCACCGCACAGCACCACTGCTAAACCCCGCGAGCGCGCCGTTCTCACCTCGCACGCGCGACTTGCCCGCACCCATCCAAGTCCGAGACGATCGGATCAGCGCCAGGACCCCACGCGCCGATAACGCATAGAGCCGAAACGAGTCGGCATACCATCTCCACAGATCCACACAACGCACGTTGGCGCGCTCCCACTACTACTGCCACACACCGGCGGTGCCAAGGATAGAACCATGGAATCGTGTCCTGGCCCGAAGCGTGAATGCGGGCGGGCGAGCAACTGCGGCGCCCGTGGCTCGCCGCCACCGCCCGTCACGCGGCACGGGCACGCGTGAGCGCGAGTGTGAGCGTGTAGTGATGCGCCACGACTCCAGTACGCGCTGGGTGCGGGGCGTGGGTGAGGGTTGACCTATGCGTGCGGGCCGGATTGGCCCGGCCAGCACGGGGTATGGTGGTGCAAAGGCGAGGGCGGTGGGCCTGTGCGGAGAGCA
The DNA here is from genome assembly GCF_003942205.1 of Apiotrichum porosum. NCBI lineage: Eukaryota > Fungi > Basidiomycota > Tremellomycetes > Trichosporonales > Trichosporonaceae > Apiotrichum > Apiotrichum porosum. Next base: position 365,068 of record NW_021167122.1, on the reverse strand, counting down.
TGCCACCCCTGCTGGGAAGCAAGGCTCGACGAAGCGCTGTCTGCCTGATCTCTATTGTCTAACTGTCCTATGCATCCCATACGCTCATGCATGTACTCGTCGGCGACGATCTGGTGCGACGCGACGAGGATAAGTGTTGAGTGAGGGGACGGTTGCGGGGAGATTTCGCGGCGCTCGCTATCTATTGATTGAGATCAATGGCGTCGTTGCGCGGCTCACTATCTCGGGGCCAGGCGACGTCACTGATAACAGAGGTCACGGGGGCCGAGGTCGAGGTCTGTGTTCAGGAGGAGCGAGGCCATGTTTTGTGGGGTCAGTTGGGGGATCTACGCGTCCAGTGCGACTGGCGACGTGAGGGTGAGGACGGATGGCGTGAATGTGGCACACTGGTGCCCATCACCACCAGACCGTTCAATCCGCCGCCCACACCAACAAACACGCTGGAGGACCGTAGCAGACGACACTATGAGGTACTCCTGCATCCGCAGAACAAGATCAGTCAGTATGCACATGGGACGACAGAAAGGGGCAATGGGCCGCCGAAACTCGAATCTCTCTGTAACGGGTGCATCCATCGACTAAAACGCCTCTCCAACTCGCCCGACGACCTCTACCTCTTAAACCTGGCGTAACTACTATGCGTTGAGAATTGTAGTCTCGACCAGGATGCTCGTAACTGCGTTTCGTTAGCGTCCAGTGACTTTTCTGAGGTCTGGGGATGCATGGGAAGGTGTTGGAAGGTGTTGAAAGAGGAGGAGGAAGTGTAGGAAGGTCGACGGAAGTATTTTCCGGCATGGTGGTGAAGTGCCACACTCGCCGATCGTTGGGCGCAGGGGCAGTGGGAGGAGGGTGTGGATGGGGTAGATGAGGTCGAGGGGTAGAGAAGCATAGGATTGAGTACTCACCGCGGTAGGGGTCAATGTTGGAAGCGGGGCGACGGTCCTCGAGGTAGCCGTAGCCCTGGCACCGACGTGGCGGGGGATACGGATGGAGGCACCGCGGTTGGCGACACCGGCGGAGAAGGTGTGCATCGAGGCGGTCTCGTGGTGGCCAGTGAGACGCTGGTCGTTGTCCTCGCCGTAGACGGTCATGTGCTCGAGGTGACGCTTCTCAAGCTTCTTGATGGCGTCCTCGATGGCGGCCATACCCTTGCCGGGCGTGCGCATGGCCTTGGTCGAGAAGTTCGAGTGGCAGCCGGCACCGTTCCAGTCGCCCTTGAGGGGCTTGGGGTGGAACGAGGGGCGGATACCCCACTCCTCACCGATACGGAGGAGGAGGAAACGGGCCATCCAGAGGTGGTCACCGAGCTCGATACCCTCACAAGGGCCGACCTGGAACTCCCACTGCGAAGGCATGACCTCGGCGTTGATGCCCGAGATCTTGACACCGGCGTAGAGACAGGCGCGGTAGTGGGCCTCGATGAAGTCACGGGCAAAGACCTTGCCGGCACCGACACCACAGTAGTAGGGGCCCTGGGGACCGGGGAAACCGTTCTTGGGCCAGCCGTAGACCTGGCCGTCGTAGTCGAAGAGAGTGTACTCCTGCTCGAGACCGAACCAGGGCTCAGTCTCCTTGGCAGCGTCCATGACCTTCTTGGCGTGGGCGCGGTGGTTGGACTTGTTGGGGGTGCCGTCGTTGTCGTAGCACTCGCAAAGAACAAGAATGTTGGCACCGCCACGGAAGGGGTCCTTGAAGATGGCGACAGGGCGCTGGGGAACAAGTTTAGCCGACGGAACGTGGGGGGCGCCAGCCAGCCATCAAAACTACTTACGAGGAAGACATCCGAGTTGTCACCGGGGGCCTGGTTGGTGGAGGAACCGTCAAAGTTCCACTCGCGGAGGTCGGCGACCGACTTGGGGGCCTCGTCGAGGGTCATGGTCTTGCAGCGGAGACCTCCGTCACCGTCAACCCAGACGTCTGGTGGGAGTGTCAGCATGTGCGGTTGGGTCGCGTGATTGGGGCCTTGGGGGGGCGGCCCCAACAAGAACAACTTACACTCAGCCTGAACCTGCGAGCCCTGGTCGAGGGCCATGTAGGGGGCGAGGAGGTCAACGCGCTTGGTGGCGATGATGTTCGACATGATGGATGTCTAGTTGGGGGGCTGTTGGGTGTGGAAAGAAAGAGGAGGAAAGATATGTAATATAAACGGCGGTGCAGGGTGGCGCGGAGAGTTATGGGGGGGGGGAGGGGGCAGAAGGGGGGGCGGTACGAGTCGGTTGATGCAGGGAATTGGCCAATGATAAGGGCCCACGGGTGGGTGGGAAGCGGAGTCGAATGTGTGCAGGCAGGCGGGCAAGTTCACAGGTCGCACGACAAGAGGGATGTGCCGTGAACGATGCGTGATGTTGTATGCACGGGACAGATGTGGCGGCGGGTGTGGCAATGGGAAGGAAGCCAGCGTTGGGAGAGGAAGAAGGGGGCGCAAAGGTGGTTGAAAGAACGAAAAAAAGGGAGAACAAGTGTGAGCGGCGCGTCCGCCAAACGGGGGGGGAGGGGGGGCAAATGGCTCCACAGTTTGTGTGCGCCCACTTTTGGGTGGTGACTCACGGAGAGGGGGGTAGAGAAAAAAGGAAAGAGAGTGCTTGAAAAGCAGTGAGAAGGAGGGGTCTGGTGGAGACCTGGGGTTTATGTGTTTAAATAAAAGAGGAGAGGGGGAGGAGGATGGAGGAGGAGGAGGATGTACTGGAGGATCCAGACGTGGGGGTGTGGGGTGAGAGAGGGAGGAGGAGGTTGGGAGACACAAGCGGCGCAGCGAGGCTGTCGTCGTCTTATCGGCCCAGCAGCAGGAGGAGGCGTTTGGCGCTTGGTGGGCGATACTTCCGTCGTGGCGGGCGGGTGGATGCTGTCTGGGAGCTTTTGCCCCTTTGGGGGAGGCCAGCCGGGCACCCGAAGGGGGAGAGGGCAGGCAAAGCACAATAAAGGGTCCACAGGGGAGGGAAGCAGAGGGGGCCAGGACGCGAGCGAGACAACAACAGGAGGGCCGCAGAGGGCACGACAACCTCGTTTTCCAGCCAATGGGCGGGTCTCACTGCCCGCGGCACAGCCCATTGGTCCAGCAGCCGCTCACTGCATGCCAGGCAGCAAAGGCCAGCGCATTCACCCGGGCTCCATTGAAATCCCCATATTCAACAGACGTCATGCATCGCTGTCTAACGCCGCGGGGGAGACGCAGCGCTGTCGGTGGCGGTGGTGCCACAACAGCAACGGACGCATCAAGACGTTACAGGCTGGTGATCGGCACAGTTCGCTGGCTGCTGCGCCCCGTACAAGCCGGCGTTGTTGGGTGCACTGGAAAACCCATCATACGGCGGCAACATGGGTGGCAAAAAGCTGGAGTCGATGGATCGATGGATGCATGCATGCATGCACACATCCGTGCCCAATGCATCCCCACGGCCTGCCCGACCGCGTTCCCCCAGCCCACGCACTATGTGTGAGACAGGCGCGGAGCCAGAGATCCAGCGAGGGCCTGTCGGGCCCACCGCACCGATCCGGATCGGTCCTGCCTCTCACGGCCACACCGCATAAAGCGGGGAATGTGGGGGAGAGATACAACAGAGGTACAGAGAGAGCGACACAAGAGGCGGGTTACGGACAGTTCGGGTCCTCCCTCTCAACACACTGCGTTTCGGCAAAGCACTCACCCGAATTGCACCTAACAGTGGTTGTCTTGTCTGGCCTCTGGCCGCTAGCCTCGTTTCCCAACACGCATCGGTCGTGCAAACCGTGTTTTTCCCAGCCGGAACTGCACACTCCCCCCCGGGCTTGCCCGACTGCCCGTCCCGAGAAGCAACAGGTCTGTCGACAACTCCTGCCCCAACCAATGGCGTTGTCGGTGCGTATCGCTCGTGTGCGTGCATACTCTGTTGTCCTCGGTTGAGATCACAAACGATGGGACAAGGGTGGTGTGGTGCGCCGAAAGGAGGCGAGAAGAGGCGGCGCCAGAAGCGTTTGGGTGCAGCGCAAGGTGCGGTGGCGCACCTGCTGCGTGCGGGAACGGCCTATCTCTGGCCTGTCCTTGGCCGCCCGTTCCTCAGCAACGGTATCGCCCTTTCCTGACTGGTGGTACAACGAGCTTGGAACGCTGCACCAGAGCGATCAGCAGCGCTGGTGGGAGGTTCTCCGCAGCGCAGCAGCCAACAGGTCTGTGGAGGGAGAGGAGCAGAGCAGAGCAGGCTCCAGCCAATCATTCCAGGCGGACACATCAGCTCGACTTGCCCACCTCGTTACACACTCCCACCGGTGATGCAATATCGATTGTGCGGCTGCACTCGTCTCGTGATGGTTGATTGTTCATCGTGGATCACGCCGCACACGACTCCGCACTGCCACTCCTGGCTCGCCCTGTTCAGCGACGACCAGTCAGAGTATGCCACATTAAACTGTCGTTAACAGCGAGCCACGATGTGCAGCGCGCAGCGCAGCTCTATCGCTATCTCGCGCCACGCCTTGGCGACGAGACAAGCCGTCGACGAGTGATTGGCTGCGGAGGTCTGCCATTTCCCGACCCCACGCAAGAGACACAAGTTGTGGGGCCGCGACAGCACGGCTTGGGGGCCCGTACTGTAGATACGCGAAATGCCTCGGTTCTGGCTGGACAGCGAGTGCACGAGTCCTGCGGCCCGCTACGCAGGCGGATTGTGTCGTGGTCGTGGAGGACGGGCAGCGCTCGAGGCAAGACTCGTGCGCCGACAAGTGTGTGTCTGATAGAGGAGCTCAACCGACGTCCTCTCCCCCTATCCAGCCACCTGTCCTGTTCACACACCGTGCACAATGGAGCGCTGCTGCAATCACACGGTGCCCTGCGGAGGGACGCGTCGAGTCCAAGTACGCGACGCGGATACCTGGCGCGTGTGGCGGCATGAGCAGCGACGTAGGTGGCCAGTGGGCAGCGCGCAGGGCTCACACACGTGTGGCTCGTTGAGGATCGCCCGTTGTGGCGGCGATCGTGGCTTGGGTGTGGCCATGATAAGTGATTGTACGTCATACCCATACCTCACTGGATGAGGAGGGCGACACGTCTATCTTCGATATCGGTCCTAGATATCAACACGACACGAACGTGACGGCCGGCCGGATCACACCCCACCCTGTATACTCTATTCTTGACACATCCTCAGCGCTCACCGTCTTGCAACCGTCATACACTGCGTGGAGACCAGACACCGCCATATGCAGCAACGTGCTCCTTCAGCACCTGTCGTGAGGGGAGCACAGCTGCAGTGGAATAGCTGGTCGACAGCCAAGTGTGGATCAAAGATGCGCCGCCAGAGCATCGGTTAGTCGATGTTGGCATTTGCTGGGTGTACCATACGCTGTTCACCCTCTCATACTGCTGTACTGACCGTAAGTACATATATACTCCTTCGCTGTTAACGGCTCTTGCTGACTGTGCCGATGAAGAGTGACGGGTGCGGTCATGGTCCCATGGCTAGTGACAGTGTCTGACGTTGCCCCCTGTTTGTCCCTCCTCTCCACCACTGGCTCCACCACAACTCAAATGTCGTGCGCCGTCCACAGGAAGCCATCCCTCATTCTCAAATGTCATCTCTCCTGACCCTGCGACGGGATACTCCCTGCTAGCGAGAGGAGGTTGGACGTTGGACGTTGGACGTTGGACGTTTCAAAGACATGGATGCGCAGTGACACCACACCTTCAACCAGCTTTGGGCCAGCAATCGCCTCGGCTATTCGCCACAACATCACCCGTTGCCTTGATTCCTGTACTGCCATACCTCAAACGCGCACTTCCATCCTGTCCGTGAGCAGAGCGATACAGTCCACACGGCCAGGACACGGTTGATCCTCGTGCGACGTTTACGGCAGGGACGCGGCGCCAATGGTGATGACGACAGATGGGGACGAGGAGATGTGGGTGAGGACGAGCAACGTCAACGAGGAGGCCCAGCCACCAGCGCGAGCCGCAGTCCAGAGGGTCCTGTCCAGGACGAACAGTCAAGGAATACTGTACGGACTGGGGCTGGGGGTGCAGTCCCGTCCGAGCTCTGCGGTTGCTTACCCCGCACCTTGTGCACATACTGTCAGCTACGGAGGGCTGTACTCGTCACCACTGAACTGGAGATGTCAGCACACATGCCAGCACACGCATTAGCCCTGGGCCTTGGGGACGCAGTCCATACCGTTTGCAGTCGTGCTTTACTCACCTCACCCTCGTTCAGCTGGACCACGAGCCGAACCACGTGGTCCACCAACACTCAACGCTTTGTCCCTTGTATTAACGCTTATATCCCTTATTTTAAACAGCAGCACCCGCAACAATGAGTAAAGAGCAGTAGCCATGCAACGCAAAAAAAAAAGGAATGGGTAGCGAAGACGGAAAAAAATCTACATACATCTTTGTGGCGCGCGGCTTTACGTGAAGCCGCAATAAAAACTAGGAGGGGCGAGAGGGTAAAAGAGGAATAAAAAAAAGACGGGAAGAGCGAGAGTGTGCGCTTGGGTTCGCTCTTAGAGCACGAGGACGACGTTGCCGACCTCGGTGAAGGCGACGACGTTGGAGAAGCCGGGAGGACCGTGGGGAGGGCCGTGGGGGCCGCCAGGGCCCTTGGGACCCTTGTGAGGCGGGTGGTCGCCACCGGGAGGGGGAGGGGGGTGGTCGCCGTGGGGAGGGTGGGGGTGGTCATCGTCGCCGGGAGGAGGAGGGGGGTGCTCGCCCTTGGGAGGAGGGCGACGGCCCTTGCCCTTGCCCTTGCCGGGAGGACCAGGAGGAGGGGGGCGGTCGCCTTCCTGCTCCTCGTTGTCGTCAAAGTTGAACTTGTCAGCGTCGTCGTTGTCGTCGTGGTGGTGCTTCTTGCCGTGGTCGCGGTGCTGGCGACGCTCCATCACGGAGTCGTCCTCGTCCTCCTCGGGCTTCTTGTGCTCGGGGCGCTTGTGCTCGGGCTCACCCTCGGTGTGGTTGTGGTGAGGAGGGTGGGGGAAGGTGCCGTTGGCAAAGTGGACGAAACCCTCGACGAAGCGGCCCTTCTCAGTGACCTTGTCCTTGATGGTGTGGATCTCCTTGGGGCCAGCAACGACCTTGACCTCGCCGACCTTGGAGCCAGCGACAAAGTGGCCGTGGAACGAAGGCAGGCCGTGGACCTTGACGTCACCAGTGGCAGACTTGGCAAAGGTGCGGGTCGAGACGAAGGGGGGCTTGTGGATGTGCAGGTCGATCGAGCCCGAGACGGACATGGCGCGGATGCCCACAGGAGGGGGAGGGGGGCCGTGGGGGTGGTCGCCGTGCTCGGGCTTGTCACCCTCAGGCTTCTTGTCACCGCCAAAGATGTTGAAGGGGAACCACGAGCCCCACGAACGAGCCTGCTGGCGCTTGCCCTCGCAAGGCTTGCGGTCGCGCTCCTCCTCCTCCTTGTGCTCAAACTCGGCGTGCTCGTGCTCGTGCTTGTGCTCGTGCTCCTTGTGCTCGTGCTCGTGCTCCTCGTCCTTGGGCTCCTTAGGCTCCTTGGGTCCCTTGGGAGGCTTGGGGCCCTTGGGATGGCCGGGGACAACATGGACAGTGGCGTCAATGTCACCAGTGACAGTCTTGAGGGTGATCTCGCGCGAGACGTTGAACGAGCCCTTGATGGAGCCCGAGGTGGAGACGTGCACGTTCTTGGACACGAGGGCCGGGAGCTCGACGTCGCCAGCGGACTCGACCGCGAAGCGGCGGAAACGAACATCGGCAGCCGAGGGGGCGAGCTCGAGAGCGACCTTGTCGTCGGTGGCGATGGCAAGAGGGGGAACGCTCTTGGCGTCGACAGGGAGCACAATGTGGACAATGTGGCCAGACGCATCGGCAGTGGCGTTCACATTGAGCCAGTCGTTGTGGCCCGAGATGAGCTCGACGGCAGCGGCGGGGGCGAGGTTGTCGCCAGTCCAAGCCGACTCGACGACGAGGTACGGCTGCTCCTGGCCCTCGGCGCGGGAAACGACGACACGGCTGTTCTGGGCATCAATAAAGTTGATGTGGAGAGGGCGGCGGTGGTTGAGGAGGAAGGTGGCGTTGGCCGTCTGGAGCGCAGCTCCATCGGCGGATTGAGAAACAACAGGCGTCTCGTAGACCGCAGCGACGGTAGTGGACTGCGGCGCAGTTAGCTTTTCATAGTCTTACTGCGATTCATGGCGCAAAAGCAAAGGCAGAAGGCCCTCGCGCAGCAGCTGCGCAGCACGTACCTCCTTGTCGGGGTGAGCGTGGTGGTGCTCGGGGCCCTTGTGGTGGGGAGCAAACTCGTCGTCGTGGTCGTGGTGGTGGCCATGCTCACCGTGGCCGTGAGGAGGGTGGCCAAACTCAAAGTCCTCGGGACCGTGGGAGAAGTGGTCGCCACCCTCGACACCGTGGTGCTGCTCGCCATGGGGGCCGTGGCCGTGGCCATGGGCGTGGGCGTGGTGTCCGTGGTGGTGGACAGTCGAGCGAATGACCGAAGCAGTCACCCAAGCGGCAGCGCCAGCAATGAGGAACTTCTTGGGCTTGGACAGACCGGCAACGCGGGTCTTGACCTGGGAAAACTTGGAGTCGCCGACCTTGAGGTTGGTGTCGTCCTCGAGAGGCGCGCCAGCAGTGGCAGCGGCCATCTCGGGGTCGATCACCTTCTCAGTCGGGTACTGGGAAAGGAGAGGCTCCTGCGACATGGTGTCGTGGTGGGGCCGAACGGGTGTGGTTGGTGGGGGTGAAGAAAAAGGTGAAGGAAGGTGTTGAATGAAGATAAAGGGGAAGAAACGACCGACGGCCGCTGCAGTGTTATGGGAACTCTGTTGGATGACGCGTAGTCGGTACGTAGCCGTGAAGACCTTGTGAGTGCGCTACGGCACAGTTCTTGCGTGCCCAGGTATTCTTAGGTTAAATGCGGCGCAGGCGCAGTAATGTCCTCGGCCGGTAGAGGTGGACCCCTATTTGCGTCCACTCCAGAGCTGGAGTGAAAGGTTGGTCGCCGGCAGAGCTGGTAGGACCGTCACCGCGCCGCCTGCGGTGTTCATGCGTTGTTTGCGCAGCGAAGTTCCGGGAAGGGCTAACGTGAGTGAGTGGTGATTGGGGTAGAGTGCGTCAGAGTCGTCAATGGAGAGAGAGGCGTGCGGGCATTGGGGGTCCTGTGCTATGCTACAGCGCAGTCGCGGAAAGAGTACTGCGAGAAACGAAAACTGCGGTGTTGCCTGACTGCGCGAATGTCAAGGTCGCCCGGTGGCTTGCCGCGCTCCCCGCTCACTATGACGAGCGCGCAGCCTGGCACGTTTGCGCAGCCCCGCGTCTGTGCCGGCGCGTTTTTCCGGCCATCCCCCGCACCTCCTCCGGCCGCCAGCGACTGTACACCATACGGACATCGTCTCCGCTGCAGCCTCCGGTCGCGGGATCATGGGGCTGTGGCTCGGCATGCCCGTCTGGTGCTCATTTATCGCAGCGCATAAGGTGAATATAACCTGCAACGCAAGTCGCAAGCGTCCTTCCTTTATGCGCAGCATAGATTATTCGGACTGAGCCACTCGGCCGACAGACAGCTGGCGCGGACTTGGCGACTGCGCGGGACCTTGACATTGAAGCCACAGCATGCACCGAAATCAATACGCCAGCAGCGTTGGTCCGCTACAGACCCGAACACCAAGCTCGTGGCCAAGCTGGGCTTGACGCGCATGTGCTTGGACATTCATTGTTCGCCTTCTCAGCTTGCCTTCTCAGCTGACGATACGCAATTCCGTCGGTAGAGTGCGTACGAGGTGCAAACGACCCCACTAGCCCGCTGAGACAGGTGGCCTGCAATCTGCGCCCTGCGCGCTGCTCACGCGCAATTGCGAGATTGCGGGACTGCTGCAGCAGACTGCGAACACGGCCAACCTCTCGCGCTCCTGTGACGTAAGTGGTCAGGGTGACCCATCTGACAACTGCAGAGTAGAGGAATCTTGCGGACTCCTTCCTCAAGGTCGTTGAATACACGCTACATGTCGTTACAAGTCATCAGTTTCTAACGCCTGCGGCCGGGGGGCGGAGGGGGAGGGAGGGCAAACAGGCCGCCGCCGCTGCTGCCGGTGGAGGCCGGTGCGGGGTTGTCGCTTGAGGGCGTCTTGCGACCTTCGCGGCCGGGGAGCTTGATGCTAAACGTCTGGCCCTCCTTGAGCGAGTAGTCCTTGGGCGGCGCTGCGGGCTTGACAGGAACGTCCTCGTCCTCGGCAGGCTGGGGGTTGGACGCACGCTTGGCCACAGACTGCAGCGCGACCTGGAAGTCGAACGACTCGGTGCGCTCCGGGAAGCCCATGCCAATGTATGCGCGCTTGCCGCCGTCGCCCTCAACGCGGAGCACAAAGTAGCGCGACGAGTCGAGGACTGGCTCGACCTGAGTCCATGGGGTAGCGTAGGTGGCCTGAGCAAAGAGTTCACCGGTGGTCTCGTCCTAATAAAAGACACCCGCAGTCAGTAGTGGTCGCCGCACAGGTAGGGTATAGGTAGAGCTCACCTCCAGGCGAATGTCGCAGCGATTGCCGACCTCAAGAACTCGCAGTCGGCCCTTCCACAGGAAACGCTCGACGTCCCACTCGGCCGCCTTGTAACCAGACGCAGAAGTGCGAGGGGGCACCTGGTAGACTGAAAGTGGAGGTCAGCTCGAGCTGGGCAGAAGCTGAAGCTTTACCCACCCATGACCTCGCGGCAGATGAAGAGGACCGACTCGATCTCGTCTGTGAGGCCGTCCATTTTGGGAAGGGAATATGTGTAGAGTGTGAGGGTAGGTGACTTTGGTTATGAGCTGAACAACAACACGATGCTTGTCGACGACGCTGGCTTGGCGTCACTCACGGCGCACTTGCAGGCTGACACGACGCGGTCACCGTGCCCACGCGACAGATTACGTAAGTGATTTTTGCTGGTGGAGGTGTGCCCATTGCGCTCGCCGCGTCTCTCTGGGTTTTTTGTATTTGGGTTCAGTTCTCGGAGTTGCTCCGAGGTCTCACCCCTTGCTGTTCTTTTGGACCCCTCAGTCGCGTCGTCGCCGCCGTTCTTCAAATGTCTGCGTTGTCCCAGGACGCGCACATTCTCGTCTTGTACATATCACAACTCCACCAGTAACGGCACACGGCTTTTCTGTAGCCTTTTGCTGCTCCACCACGCCGGTCTCTCTGTGCTCTCGCCCCACCATGAGCTCCTGGACCACGACGATGAGCTGGGCGGCCGTCGCACTTGTCCCCCTTGTGGCGGGCCTCACCACCCCTCAGCTGCGCGACCGAAGTATCTACCAAGTGATAACAGACCGTTTCGCTCGCGCCGATGGCCGCGTCGACGTCTACTGCGACCCTAACGAACGGACGTATTGCGGTGGAGGCTGGAAGGGCATCGAGCACCAGCTGGGGTACATCCAGGGCATGGGCTTTGACACTGGTGAGGTTTCATGGAGCGACCGAGCGCAGTTTTCCTGTGCTGTGCTCCGAGGGAAAGACACCCTCCTCCGACCTCTGTTGGCAGCTGACACCGCGCAGTGTGGATCAGCCCCGTAGTGGCCAACATCCCCGGCATCCCAGGTGGAGGAGAGAGCTACCATGGTGAGCACCGGGTTCCAAACGCAGATCTCGGCGTGCTATTATTGTATTAACACACGCGTCAGGGTACTGGGGATCGGACATTACAAGTGAGTTGCGGGTCGATAGAACGCCGTCTATCAGTGCTGACATGCCAAGAACACAACCCACATTTTGGCACCGAGCAGGACCTGCGAGACCTCTCCAACGCGCTCCATGCACGTGGGATGTACTTGATGGTGGATGTGGTACGTCGCCACATTTTTGGCATGGCGGCTCCTTGGCTGACCATTTTGTTTCAGGTCGCGAACCATGTCGGCGCCATTCCGAACCAGTTCCAGCCGATACACTACGGCCCACTGTTCTCTGCTGAACAACATTTCCACCCCTTTTGTATTCCAGACGACTGGAATGATCAGGTACAATCTGAGCAGTGTAAGTGTCATCTCGGCAACAAAAACAAAGGATAATGAGCCGATGAGGCGTCCGTTCCAATCTGGGCGTTTGTGCTAACGACGCCCCTTCACACAGGCTGGCTCACCGACCATACCGCGGACCTGAACACTGAGTCACCAGAGGTCGTCTTTGCCCTCCAGTCCTGGGTTCGCCACCTCGTTTCCTCGTTTGGCATCGATGCTCTTCGCGTGGATACCGTCAAGCACGTCCGCAAAGACTTTTGGCCTGGCTTCGTCAACGCCGGCGGCGTCGCCGCGGTGGGCGAGATCTTGCATGGCGGTACGTCGAGAGATCTGGAGAGGATCGACATGTGGCGCTCTGCTGACGTTTTAGATCCTCACTATCTTCGCCAGTATCAGCTGCAAAGCATGGAGAGTATCATGGACTACGCAACCTTCTACCATCTGCGGTGAGTTGCAGTGCCCCCATATGCAACTGACACCGGTGCAGACGCGCATTCTCCTCTCCCACGATACCCATAGACGAACTCACAGGCATGATCTCGCGCGTCCACAAGATGCTGCCCGACCCTACCCTGCTGGGTTCATTCTTAGAGTGAGTCTTGGTAACATTACACGAGCTGACAGCCACAGTAACCATGACCATGCCAGGTTCCCTTCCGAGGTCCGCGACCCAGCCGTATGTTGAACTTGTCGGTATGATCTAACCTCCACAGCTCTTGAAGAACGCCGCCGTCTACCCCCTCATCAATGACGGCTTCCCCATCGTCTACCAAGGGCAGGAACATGTGAGTTGATCGCCTATCCGTTGTGCACAGTCTGATCCCACAGGGCCTCGCTGGTACCAACGACCCGCACAACCGCGAAGCCATCTGGCTGCATGGCTATTCGACTGCCAAGCCACTGTATGTCATGTACTCGCGCCTCAACCACGCCCGCCAGCAGGCGTTGCAACAATTTGCCCCCTTCCGCTCAACCTTGTTGCGAGCAAACAAGCTCGACCCGCACACCATCTTGATAGCCAAGCCACCGCTTGTCTCCATCTTGACCAATTATGGTTCCCGCGCCCTGCCGCGCGTCTACTATCTCCCAGCAGCAGCGACGACGTTTGCGCCGCGCATGGCAGTCATCGATGTCCTCACCGGCCAGGTCTTCGCCACGGACCCCATGGGTGGACTGGCAGTGACCGTCATCTCGGGCGAGCCACGAGTCTTCCTTCCACTGGGTGTGTGGGAAGGCCGCAAGTCGGTGGTATGGCAGGTCGCCCAGGTTGAGCAGCAGCTCCGGCCGGCTATCGGATCACCAAAGAGGAAGACGGGTGGAGCCAGTACCCCGGGACACAGTCGCGGGTCGAGCAGGAGCTCCATGTTCAGCTGGTTCAGGGGGAGCAAGTGAGCAGAAGGCGCGGCTGGACGATGGACAATACTTTTCAATGACGAACGGCACCCTTTGTAGCCATATCTTTAGATTAGATGCCAGATTTTTTTTGCAAGTAAGAGTTGCCTCGCCTTCTTTGTACCAGCAGGCGGCGTGGGCAAGGCCCTGCGCCTGTTCCCCTATCTTATCCAGCACAAGCCAGCCCATACCGCCGATAACCAGACGCACACGTCCACCACGCCACACTCGTCAACGGGGCTCGCCTCCATGCATACCCAAACGCAATGGAAGCACAAAGCGAACGCCGCTGCCACAGAACAGAATCCTTGGTGGAGCTTTAACTAAAATGACGTGTTATAAACTTGGCCAGGCCACATGCGGAATGACGTACGCGGCTTCCATGTGACGCACCTCGGCACCTGCCGGCTCTCTGCGCTAGTTGCCGTCGCCACCATCCCCACCACCATCGTCCATCCTCCTTCCTCCACCGTCCACCTCCTCATCATCTCCCACCTTGTTAACGATGTCCGGCCAGAACAACGACCAGCAGCGTGAGTCCCCATCCTACCGCCCCGCCTCCCCCTCCTATGCCCTGTCCCTACCCCTCCCCGTGGTGGATGGCACACGCTGACATGTTTGCCACCACCCCAGAGTTCACGATCCAGCCCCACCCGGCCACGACCAACGATCCCGCCGACCTCGCCAGGCAGGGCGAGAGCGCCTTTGCGGGCGGCTCGAACGTCTTCAACACGCCCGGCCAGAACATCCCCACGGCGCAGGTCGCGGCTGCGCTCGAGGACCCCAAGACCCGTGCCCAGGTAGGTTGTGGATGGGGGAGTACAGAGTTCATTCGCTGACGCGTCGTTAGCTCGCGGAGGAGGTCAAGAAGCTCAACTCCTAGTTTTTGTAAATCCACATCCCACAGAGACCAGTAGAGACTACCGTTAGTTCAAGTCTACTGCAATGTACTCTTTTCGTTGTCCGTCGTCGCTCTTCTCACGTTGCGGTTACATGAAACTTGAATCACATGAAGTCCAGGCAGGGTGGTTGATGCTGGGTATGTACAACGAAAACAAACTATAATCACACAGGTAAAGGGTGTCACTTGAGAGAACGAAGTCAACTAGAACGAAGTCCACTAGAGCGGAGTCCACTAGTCATCCTCGTGGTGGTAGTCGCGGTCAATGGCGAAGAGCATGCGAATGTTCTCGGCGGTGAGACGGCCAATCTTGCCGACAGCGCCCTCGCCCATAGCTCCATCGGCGAGAAGGCCCTTCTGCTCCTGGATGGCAAGGAGACGCTCCTCGACAGTGTTGCTGATGACGAGGCGCTCAACGGTCACCTCCTTGGTCTGGCCAATGCGGTGGGCACGGTCAACAGCCTGGTTCTCGGTGGCGGGGTTCCACTGTGAATTTGTCAGAAAATAGCTCTACACGTCTAGAGACTTACAGCCAAGTCGCAGCAGATGACCTTGTGGGCCATGGTGAGGTTGAGACCAACACCGCCGGCCTTGGTCGAGATGAGCATGACGGAAATGCTGTCGGCAATGGCCGAGGGCATGGAGAAGCGGCGGATCGCCTCGCTGCGCTCGTTCTGGTTCATGCTGCCGCGGTAGTCAATGTTGCGGACACCGTTGCCATTGAGGTAGTCGCTGAGCAGGTCGAGGAACTGAACAAACTGCGAGAAGACGAGAATCTTGGTGGTCGAGTCCTCCTCGAGGTAGCCCTGAACAAGAGTGCTGGGGAAGAGTTAGCATTGCTGCTGATGTCGCCCTGAACTCACAGAAGCTGCTTCATCTTGGTGGAGGGTGGGATAACGTCCTCAATGTTCTCTTCATCGAGCTCGTCAACCTCGTTCTCGTCGTCATCAAGGTTGACAATCCTGGCGTTGCCCTCCTCGTCGAGCTTCTGCTTCTTTCCAAAGAATTTGGCAGCGTCTTCCGCAGACTGTAGAGTATGAGCAAGTGACCAATGCTACATGTACTTACAGCGCGCTTCCTGCCCTTGTCCTGGGGAGGCTTGGCCTTGCCCTTGCCCTTGCGGTCGGTCGCCACGTCCTCCGAGTCCGAGGCGTCGTCGACATCGTCGTCAATGCTTGGCCTCTTGTCCTGGGGCGGGGTGAAGATGGCAGACACACGGAAGATCTCACCACGCTCAAGGACGGCGCGGCAGAGGGGGCAGACACGGCAGCCACGCTGAGCCTCCTCGTCCGAGAGACTGGTAGCGTCGCGTAAAGGCTGACCAAACAGGCTGTCCACGCAACCCTTGCAGTAAATGTGGCAACACTTGGTGATCATCTCGGTGCCGTCAAAGGGCTCATAACAGATTGAGCATTCCTGAAACAGTTAGCAATGAGGTTATTGGGTAGCAAAAGCTTACGAGGTCCTGGGGCTCGTCGTTCTCAGCATCGTCGGTCATCGCGTTGTAGCGCTCCTCGAGCTTCTCACGCATGACGTCGACGGCAGGCTGGCCGAGGAGACCGACGGCGCGGCCGTACTCGTCCGAGTCGTTGGCACGTGCTTCGGTCATGTTCGCCCCAAGAACATCGTCGTCCACAAGGAGGTCATCTTCGCGGGCCTCCTCGCCAGGCCTGCGGCGAAGCAGCCAGGGGTGGTTGACGGCTTGACGAAGGCGGAGAAGGAGAACAAGGACAACTTGGTAGTTCTTCATCAGAGTGCCCTCACGGAGGAAGGTGTTGACGCGGACCTTGGCGCGCTGCTCGACGGAGGTGTAGATGGCGCGCTCGTCAGGCGAGAACGTGAGCTGATCCATGTTGGTAATCTTGGGAGGAAGCTCAAGAATCTTGCGACCGTTGATCTCAGAGTCCTTGTTGCGGCGCATCATGAGGGGCTTGAGAATGGCCTGCGCACGCTTGGTGGCGAGACGGGGCTTCTTCTTCTCCATCTTGGTCACGCGCTTGTGGAACTCGTCAAGGTCCATGAGGCCAATGAAGCTGAGGGCGGGGCCAATGTCCGCCAACGAGTTGACAATTGGGGTACCCGACAGGAACCAAGGGTGAAGATAGTCGAGCTCCATGACAGCCTTGGACGTGGCGGTACCCTTGTTGCGGATGTTGTGGGCCTCGTCGAGGATCACACGGAACCACTTGGTCTTGAGAAGAGGAGACGAACGAGGTGGGGCATGGTCGCGGTAGTCGGACTCAGACTCGGATTCGGAACCGCCGGCCCAGTGAGCAGGGCGCTTCTTCTTCTTCTTCTTCATGCCGTTGGGGAAAACTTCAGCGCGCAGGGTACCATACGATGTCAGGATGATGTCGTACTGCCTGATGGCACCTGGCGACTTGAGACGACTCGTTCCGTGGTGAATGTGAACCTTCCAGCCCACCGTCGTCTTGGTTTCAATCTCTTCCTTCCACCTTGAGAGTGTCAGCGCCTGTGGAATGAAGGGCACTCACTGAGCCAAGAGAGCCACAGGGGCAATGATAAGCTGGGGGGCTTTCTTGAAGTCGGATGGGCGTTTGTCACGCTGAAGCATCAAGCCAAGCGTCTGGACCGTCTTGCCCAGGCCCATGGCGTCGCAAAGGAGACCGCCCTTGGGGCCAGAGGTACGCTTTTCGCGCCCAACCATGAATGCGACACCGAGGACTTGGTGAGGGAGCAGCTTGAAGTTGGCGCCAGGCATCTCGTCGTCCAGGGAGGCTAGGTTAAGGGCCTTGAGGCCATCTTCAATAGTAGCGTCTTCCTTGAAGTCTTGGAGGGCGTCTTGGAAGAAGGTGGTGAGGCTGACAAGTATTAGCACGTGTCTGCTTCCAAAGTACTCACCCCTGAGCGGTTTGGGGGCGGTCAAGTTCGGCACCACCATAGTAGTCAAGATGGTCCATGTCCATGTCTTCAAAGCCGATAACGTTGGCCTCGGGGTCGGGAAGGAACTGAACCAGGTTGGGGTGAGTGGCACCGCGCAGTTCGGGGCAGTTCTTCATCAAAAGTGCGGTGGGTGGTTTCCAGTTGCTAGCGTCTGGGGCAGTCCAGCGCTGCATCGCTTCGACGTGGCGGACGAGGACATCACGCTTGAGCATGGGGTCCGCAAGGGGGTTGGCCCTGTCAAGTCAGTTCGGAATCTCTTGACTCTCCGCTCACGTCATGGCCTGGTAGAAACGAGCGAGCATGTTCTGCTCATCGCGGCTGTACCTAACGCGAGTGTCACGGTCGATGGCACTCCAGATAGCGTTGTACTCGGCTGGGCTGCGGTGCAGCTCATAAGGAGGAAAAACTAGATCCGTCAGTCAAGAAAGAGCACAATGTACGTACCACCAGGGCCAGCTGCACGGAAAGCGTTCTGGTGAGCTGCAGGTCCACCAGGCGGTCCAGCCATAGGGTGAGTAGATGGTCCAGCAACAGCGCTACCCGCAAAGGCTCCGGGCATAGCGGCAGCAGCTGGCTCTTCCTTGGGCTGAGGTGGCGCGACATACTGGGTTTCATGTCAGCGAAGCACACAAAGGAAAATAGGCAACTCACAGGCCAGGTGAAAGTGTCGGCGAGACGGGGGTCAATGGCAGTGCGCGGGATAAGCTTGAGGACGGTCTGCGAAGGAGGGATCCAGGTACGGATGCCAAATGACGACTTGATCTGCCTGAGCTCGCTCTTGCGCGAACCGACGGCACCCCTTTGATCAGGTGTAATGCTGTTTTGATGTCAGCAAGGTAAAGAGAGTGGTCTGAGAAAGTTAACACCCACGGCCTAGCCTTGCGCAGAGCGTCGAGCTCGAGTTGGACGGCGGCCAGCTTGTCGGGAATATTCATTTCGAACCAGCGCTTGACGTAAGGGGGCTTCTGGGAGGACGAGAGAGTCGACTGTGAGGAGAGCATGGGCTTGATGTCGTCGTCGTCAGAGTCGACAAGGAGTACCTCGTGGCGACGTGCAGGTCGGCGGGGGGAGCTTTGCCCTAAACAGACAATGTCCTCGTCACTGTCGGCATCGTTGTTCACAGGGGTGCGGTGCGCCGCCCAGTCCTTCACCTTTGGAGAAGACGAAACATCAGGTTTCTGATCCAGAAGATTAAGGCTGTGGTCGCGGAGTCCCGAGGATGACGAAGAACCAAAGGCAGAAAGGCGAGATGGGCCAGCTTCAGCAAAGATGTTGGGCTTGATGTCGGCAGCACTGGACGAAGCGCTGAGCGGGGTAGAGGCCGATTTCGAAGACGGGCCAGCAGCAGTAGAGCCGGCGGCGACATTCTCTGCGCCAAAGTGAAAAGCGGGCTTGGAGAACAGAGGGGCCGTGTTAACGGCAGGTGCTGCCGTTGTAACTGCCGTGGCAAGGCGACTAGGGCCCGCGGCAGGTGGCGAGACAGCGGAGCTGTTGACAATGTCCTGGGGAAGGACCGCGACTTGAGAGACGGGAGCAGGGATCTGAAGACCCATGCACTTCAGACGCTGGTCACGGTGGTGAATGTGGTCCTCGTTGCGACAGTGGAGAGCGTATTCGTAGAAGCTGCCGAGACCGTTCTCACGACCGCCGTCTGGGAGATCGGGATCGGCGCTGAGAACGATGTCACTCCAGCAGCCGTCTTCCATACCTACAATGTCAGCTTTGAAACTAACTTGACCTTCCACTCACAAGTGACAGAACCATATCCATTTCCGCCCATCGTCGTGCCCTTGGTAGGCAGCTCGAGTAAGAAGTTGTCATCCCCAGGGTTGGCAGTCAGGAACTTGGTGAGAGTGACGACATAGAACACGGGAGTGACCTGTTGTTGTTGTCAGCTTTCAGCGGCGCAGATGACAATATGTGGAAAGGCGATCGGCACGGACACATCAGCCGTGCAGCACAGGTGACTGTACCGTCTTGCCGATCTCTCCACACACGCGTTTGTCACGGTCCACTCACTGCTTCCGGGTCCTCGTCAAGGCCCAGGCTCTTGCGGGCAACGAGGTCAACGCGCTCGACTGAAGGCTGCTCGCCGGGCGCGTTGAGGTCAGGTGGGTTTACCGCAGCCATCGTGCAGGAATGGTGAGGCGTTTTTTTTTGGGGGGGAGGGCGGCAAAGGCCTAAAGAATGGTGTTTGGTGCCAGGGGACGCGACGCGCCAGGTGGCGTGCGGAGGTCCGGGGGGGTTGTGTAGAGATGGACGGAGAGTGTCACCAACAACCCGGGGTGTAGGATGCGGCGAAGAGGGTAGAGGGAGTTGTTCTGTTGACGAGATGTGTGGATGCGAGTGATGGTGAGAATGGAAGAGGACGAAGTGACAGTCTATCAAAGCAAGGACGACTGTGGTTGAGTGGACTGGTGGAGGCAAATGTCAAAACATGGGAACATTGCATGGGGGTACCGGATAAATTACCAACGTGGCTGTTTCATGAACCGCGGTAGACGCGTCGGACGCGTTCAGCCGGAAGCCACAAACAACAACGACAACATTGCGTCAACACTGGATTCAAAGGCTCGCGCCAAGCTCGCTCTGTAGAACAACGTGCATGCTAAATACAGAAGACGAACTGGACGAGCGACACCAGGCTGAGGATGAAGTCCATGGGAAAGCAATCAACACATGTAGCCTCGGGGTGCGCAGCCAAACATTGCTGCTGCAGCGCGTCTCATCACCGCTTCAGGTGCCACGAAGGCTGTCTCATGCAATACCCAACGCCGCCAGGTCGGACAATCAAGCGCACACATGTAGGCACTCCAAGCCAAAGTCTTGGAACTGGGACTCAATCTTCAAAGGTGACACGGGGAAGGTGACGTCTGTCAGACGTTGGCCGGGTCCGGGAAGGGTTGCCATCTCGTCGGCGAAGAGATGTTGAACAGTCGGCCTTTTTGTGTGGTCGTAATGATCGAGGAAGGTGTAGAGCTCCTCGTCGTTGGTACCACGTCGACGAGGGTCAGGCTCTGCTTCAAGTACGGGCGGATCATATCGACATTGTGGGTCGCAGCGAGATGCCAGCAAAGGTGGATGAGCTCGGTGAAATTGCGGTTGATCTTGCGGCAAACAACATCAGGACAGATGAGATTGTGGCCGGCCACAAAGATTGAGTGATCCGTCCCCTTGTGCAGGTCGTCTCGAGCATGGTACAGCTGACGGTGCATGTGTCGGACGAGATGAGCATGCCTATACTCGGGAACGCTGGCACGCTCGGACATGCCCTCGCCGTCGAGGTGGAGACAGGCAAAAAGCGCCGGGCTGTGCGACCGCTACCTTGTTGTGGACATCAACCACTATAGGTGTAGTCGGCCTCTCCGCCAGCACCGAGGTCCGTCTCAAGGGAACCGGATGCGAGGACAATGTCGGGGATGGAAATGTCAACACGGACCCCGTATGGCTCGTCCTGAGGGCAGTCGATGAGGCGCTCTTCAATTCGTCGTACAGTTCGAGTTCGTTATCGCTGTTAGATACCCAGCAGGCGGCGGCGAAAGAGTACGTCGGTCGCGGAAGTAGAGTAGCCACCACGTCCATGTCGTCGTCCAAGATTGCAGATACGATCTTGGCGACATTCTCGGGGATCCACAGACTGTGATACTCGACGAGGTGCTCGAGAACCACGGAACGCGAGTGGGACGACTCGTCACAGGAGCAGGAGAACCGTCCAGCTTTATGAAGCTCGAGGTCGATAGCCATGGAAACCACTTCCAAGTCTAGGCATTCCGTGTCCTGGCTGTCGCGAAGCGTGTACGAGAAAGGAGGCGGATCGAGGAAAGGGCCGAAGTTGGCGATTGGGGGCAACATTGGGTACTTTGAGAAGAGGCCGTCTTTGACAGCCATAGGCATTTGCACCCCAGATCATGGCATGGTCGAGAAGCTTCTTGTTCGTCCATTTGGCGGTGTTCACGCCACACCTGACACAACTGTCGTTGACCGGGTGCGTTTCCGGCAAGAAACCTTTACGTGTAGACGTTGGCGACGAGTCGATGGTAACAGCATTCCAAGCAGCGGGCCCGAACACGGAGATGCCCAGGAGCACGTCCTTTGTGACAGCGATATACTCGTGGTGGGACATTGGGAAGGACACAGGTGTGGGTGCCAGATTGGATGAGGCGGGCCTAAACGCCGGGCCGGCGGCGAGCGACGTACGGGAGCGACTGGCCAAGGGATGAAGGTGGATAGCAGTGGGCATCCGCGACTGGCCACCAAACACGGCAGCTCCAATGTCCGTAGGCCTGGATGATCAGCATGGGTGTCATTTACGTCGGCGGAGCCATTGAACTCACGGCAGCTCTCGCAAATAGATGTCGGTCACATCTGAACCAAAGCGATGGGACACCTTCGCCTGGATCTTCTCCATTGGGACGTCATTGGCGTGCATGACAAGGATGCCCAAGGATGCCAGAAGAGTAGCGGTAGCTGTGGGAGGTTATTGGGGGTGTGATGCCGGCGACTGAGCCCAAGGTTTTTCAAAGTCGCGTTTATGGTTGCCTAGGTCCACCCCGGACGGACAAACGAGCGGAGAGAGCTTGCGCTCTCCGGTAGATGTGGCGCCAAAGGGCCTGTAATGGCGCACCACGATAGGAAGGAGGAATTGATGAGAAAGATGGAAATGAGAGGTGAGGTTACCTTCGTAACTTCCGAACTGGAAATCAGTCGCGTCCGGGACTACGGCGTTTATTTATGCTATATACTTGGTGGCTAGAGCCGTACGCAAAAACAGACCTGGCTTCTTCTCCGCTCATTGTAGACTCGCAGGCAGAAAACACTTCTTTGCATAGTAACTATTTAGTGCACGCTATCTTTCGTTTGAGGGCGATTCGCGCTTTAGGGCTTGGGGAAAATCGTCTGCTTGAATTCAAACTCGCCGGCGGCTACCCTTATCTGTCCCTACATTGTCAGCATCATTGCCTGTTGGGCGTTGACTCACGCGAATCACAACAATGAACCGAAGCGTTTCGGTCAACCGCATCTCGGCCCCATCGAGACGGGTGTGCCTACCACTGTCGACGTCGAGGAGAGCCTCCGAGAGCCTGTAAACATCATCAAAGTCTTTGATGTCCAAGGGGAACTCCTGGAGGCGGTTGTCTTCCTCCTGGAGACGCTGGAACGTGGAAGGGTCCAATGTCGCCACGTCTTGGTCTGCGCGTTCTTGCTGTTCGCAGGTTAGCGCCGCGTCACCTCAGTCGGTACTCACGATGGCTTGGCTGAACGAGCTCCTGCCGTACGGTGTGATGGTCCAAATGTCCTCATCCTTGTACCCACACCCCGCCCACCAGAGCGGCGAATGAATCCGCAAAGCTTTGATTGCTGTGAGGAGGTCCACCCGTCTCCAGTCTCCGAGAGCAAGGCTCTCGGCGGTGACGTAATGGAAACCCATGTCGCGTAAAACGGTCCAGACATTCTGGACCATTCGCGGAGATGGCAAGCCTCCACTCGTAGTACCCCCCCAACCTCTCTCGACGAACAGCTTGATGATCAAGGCTCGCTCCATGACGGTGGGCGAATACCTCCTCCGAAGCTGCCCGACGACATTACCGCGTGCGGTGGATACGGCGTAGAGGCGAATTCGATTCGCAGCATCAGTGATGGACAGGGGGGAGGCGTTTGGAAGGATGATGGTGGCTGTGGTGCGGTGAGAACGGGTGACGTTTCAGATTCTTGACGCGACTCACCGATCTCGCGGGTGGCCTGAACAATGTTCGGCGCGTAAGCGATGTCGGCAAACATCCTCTGTGGCGTTTTATCTTGCACGTTGGTCCACTGGCACCAGGCCTCGACAGCGGGGCTCTGAACTCAAGTGGAAGGCCACCACCACTACTGCCAGTGCCGAGAAATTCCTTCAGGTACCGCTTTGTGTGCAGTCGGATCATGTCGGAGTGCGGTCTGAGATACTCCCCCCAGCCGCTGGGCGTGACATCCATTCGGTTCTTGGTGCGCAGCACTGTGGACGGGTCAGAATAATCAGAGAGAGGGAGATGTACTCACTGACTACGGCTAAGAGGACGTCGAAGGGGTATGTTGAGCGTTTGCCGTCCACCTTTGCTGAGCTCAATTCAAAGAGCTTCTGCCGATACATCGCACCGTCCCATCCCGGATGAGGAAACACCTGAGCCCTCAGCATTACGGTTCCTCAATAAGGTGCTTACTTTGATGCAGCGTTCCAGAACGTCATTGACAGTGGCAACCTCGTCGTCGTCGAAAGGCACGATGTCGACATCGAGGGGAGCTAAGGACGACGTCAGCGGGCCCGGGCCCGGGCACCCATACACTCACTGTGAACGGTATCAACAACACTGTTGGATTAGCAGATGACGTGAGAACAGACATACGATTGGGCAGGGTCGGGCCATTCGTCGGTGATCGCTGGCCACTGTACAGAGGTAGGAAACATGTTGCCGTGACCAGCGTTACGGTAACCTGCGGTAATGCCTTCAGATTGTGTGAATGAAAAAAAATACACTCACGAGCGAGAGCAGCCATGGCCTTGTGAACGATTGTGGTGCGAAGGGTCGTAGATTTCAGGATGGCGATGATCTTACTGACCTCGGCTGCGGTACATCCAAGCCGTTCAAGCACCGCAACGATATACGCGGCAACAGTACGTGTCGGGATGGAGTGAACTTTGACAGCAGGGTCCCAGTAAATGGTGTTGTTCACTGCGGCGGCGTCCCCTGCGGCGACGTGGATGATGTTGACGTGGCCGCGACCATCCCAAAACTTGCGACTGAGCTGTCAGCAGAGGATACACCACACTATGCAGGTCACACCTACTCGTTTGTCCAGCCGTCAAACACGGCCGGGTCAGACGTGTTGGCTGGGTTGGCGGTCATAGTACCGTGATGTTGAGAGCAACACAGAACACTGTGGATTGCAGTTTTAGAGGGCAAAGAGGAACGCACTCACTGTATAGTCTCACCGGACACTGCCCCGTTTGTCATGTGTCCCCATGGATCCATGAACGCTGTGCGTGTGGTTTCGTGCAGTGTGGTGCGAGCGAGGGATTGTCCTGGTGCGGACGTGTGTTGCGGGTCGCACGCCCTTTGCTGTCCTCAATCTCCCCTCGTTACACCTCGCGCCCCGAACGTGGACAATGGCGCGGGAAGGTCTCTGGCCGATGTCATGGGAACATGTGTGGATTCGCCACTCTGACTGCGCTCTCTTGATATCTGGCGCGTACTTATCCCCCATCACTGCCTGCATTTTGAATGACATTTTGATCCATTGCCCATCAACACCGCTTTCCCACATCCCAGCATGTCGTCTCAAGAGGATCTGGAAGGCATGCCTCCTGCTGAGTATGTTTGGTGAATGGGATTTCGAAGGATTCCACGTTGACACCCTTCAGTGCTACTCTCGACGAGCTGATGGCAAGCATTCCCCTGGTCAACGATTACCAGGAGTTTCTCCACAACGTCTTTCATCGCAGAGATCTCGTCGCCCCGAATCCAGTCCTCCCGTTCGTCGACCGCGACGCTTCGTATGATGAGGCCGACGCAGCCGACCATGACGACGCCATCCCACACGACGAGGACGGCGCTCCCTCTGGTGATGAGGACGAGGAGAGCGACACGGAAAATGAGGACGCCCCGCGCAAGGACCCGGCCAAGCCACCATCCAAGAAACGGCAGAACCGGCAGAAACGGCAGAAACGGCAGAAACGGCAGAAACGGCCCGCCGCCACCGGCGCGGACGGGATCGAGGAGACCCCATCTGCGCTCTTGCTTGCCCTCAAGGACCGGTTCAACAACGAGCTGCAGCGGTTCCTTGTCGCCCTCATCGATCTTCACCTTTCGGGGACGAATGCCACCTTCTCGGCCTACTGGAATCAGGTGAGTGATAAATCCAAGGTCCTTATTGTTAACATTTCAGGCGGACGTTTTGATTCCGTTCATCGAGTACCTCACCGTGCAGAACGATCAGAAGAACGAGTTTGAGAAGTGGGTGTAGCGTGCTGTACCTCTGGCTGACGGGTTTCAGGTACGGCGATGGGATCCGCTTGGTGCAGCCCGACAAGCCCACCTCGTTTCCGCCGTGCCTTCTGGCCAAGCACAAAGGGCACAAGCTCCTCCAGGCGCAAGTCGCTTGGATAATGTCCGCCAAAGGAGCGTACCCCCAGACGCTTGCCAACCTGGCCAAGGACCCCAACACGCGCAATCGTAAACATGACATCAAGTATGAGGAGCTCGAGGCCGCTGGTCTCGGCGTCGATCCCTCGTCCCTCGACCTGGCTGGCCTGTATTTCGTAAACCCGTTTGGAGTGAGCAAACCCTGTTGGCTTGGCCGCTGACATGAAGACGTTCGGCCTCATCGGCGTCATGTTCACCATGGGACTGGCAATCAAGACCAGTGCCTACTGGGCGGAAACTGAAGCTGCTTCTGGGAAGAGAGCGCTCGTCGCCAGTGAGTCTCGTCAACGTGTAGCGTGTAGCGCTAACGTGCCAGAGGCATTCGGGTGGCCGAATAAAATCTCCGCCCTTTTGTGGATTGACACCGCGTCAATGGGTTACCTTCCTGATATCCCGGTCCCCATGGGGGCTTTCTATGGCGCCGAGTCCATCGCGATCATCACGACTGGCGCCTCTGCCACTTCCGAGCAGGCGCTCGCCGCCCTTGTGGCCTCCATCAAGGACGCTAGCGGCCAGGAACGCGAACCCAAGACGGGCAAGATCCATGGCCTGAACTCGAGAATCATGGATCCTGGGTGTCCCATGGTGAAGAGCGCTGGCGTCTCCCTCATTGCGGCAGTCGAGATTGTCGAAAAGGTCTACCAGCTGGGCGAGCAGCGCGTGTACCTCCCGCGTATCCACAGAGGTGCGTTACGAGTGTTGCGGATGTGGGTAGTGAGCTGACTCCGTCAGGCGATGAGGCAGTGCGTCAGCTGTACCTCGGTCATTTCAAGGGGGCTCTCTCGCCAGACACGGGTCCAGCTATAATCCAGAGCTACATGATGTTCCAGCGCAGGGTCTTCATAAGGGCGATTGACGTTTGGAGCCAAAAACATCCCACGCGCACCTTCAGTACATACTTTGTTGGGCCTGTGAGGTACACGCGTTACCGCGAGTCGCTCGCGGCCCGTGGCAGCACGGAACGTTACCGCTGGGTCGTGGGGCCATAGTTCCCCATAAAAGGCTGGTTTGGCTGTGGGTCCTAGTTGAAATATGTGATATATGTGAACTGGAGGGCAGAGAGGAAATACAGCTGCAGGCGCGCGACTGTTGAGAGCTGTTGACTGGACACAGGTGACGCACAGAGTGACGGAACCAAATATGTTGTTTACTCCGGTTCCGCGTGCTGAGTCACGGAACCAATTACCAAACGCAGTGTTTACCGGGATCTAAACAACCCCTCTCCGTTCTTACTAAAGACCACCCCTGCCCTGAATATTAGAAACAAGACTGTAATAAAAGGTAATCTAGTCGAAGTGTCATTAGAAAGGCTGTTTGTGATTGCGGATTGCTCAAATGTGATTGTACATGCGTGAAATCACATTTGCTTATTCATTTCCTTCAGTTATATGGAATTCCAGAATGATAGAGCATCTCCGGTAAGGGGGAGCGATGTAGAGACAGAGTTGCTGTGCAGTGATCCAGTGAGGAACAGCAGTGCAGTTACATACAGCACACAGTGCGGACGTCGGAGACGAGCGCCTCGGGACCAAATAGCTAGATTTACGTAATTTTTAGATGCATCCGCTAATAACTTTTCTAATGACCACTGGACATTATTAACTTCAATTAGAGTTTTGCAAATAATGCTCAGCGAGAGATTGGTTTTTAGTAAGAACGGAGACTGGTTTTTAGAAAAGGTCTCCACAAGCAGACGCAACGGTGGCGACAGAATGTAAAGCCAGAGTAAGATGGGGCATGCACCTATGTCAGAGCAGGCCACAAGAGACCAAGAGGCCAAGAGAGCAACGATTCACAGCAGGAGGTGAGTGATTGGTCCATCGTACGGCATCCACCTGGCTGTGCACTTGCGGGACACTTCCAGTAGACATTTCACCGCCACCCTCCAAACGACACACAGCGGTTTCGGTGCAATCCCACCGATCCACCGAGCCTGCCACCCTTGAGGTAGCATCAATGCAGCGAGCTGGCCACACGACGAGGCATGCATATTGCTCGCAATGTGGGTGGGCAACACAAAGGACAAAGGTTCGGCCTCAGGGTCCAGAGCGGGCCGGATCCGGGCCGCACGGGGCGGTGTCACGTGACTTCTCAATGTGGCATTTCACGCTCCACGTCCGGCTTGTTTCCTCCGTACATCCATTCATCTCATCCTCCTCGTTCTTGCTCGGTAGATACTTGCACCGTTGCCCCATGTATAAAGCGCACCAGATGCCATGCGTGATTCTTTTACACACTACAAGCCCTGCCCACCCCCCTCGGCACTTCCCCCACCGCCGATTACACTGCGTACTACCAATTTTACCACCACCAATTATCGTCCTCCTGTCCGTCGTCTCCTGACCTTTCCCACTCTTTCCCATTGTCACGCCTTAGACAATCTGGTCGGTGGACCTCTTGGAGTCCTCAACGTGGCCAACCTCCTGCTTCTCCTCGACGTGGTTGATCTTGGCGCGGTTGAGAATGGCCTGCTCACGCTCCTCGGCGGTGGTCGAGCCGAAGAGGACGTCCATCGCCTCGAGCGAGATACCCTTGGTCTCCGGGAGGAAGAGGGTGGTCAGGACGAGGGAGATGATGTTAATGGTCGCGAAGAAGAAGAAGATGCCGCCCTTGTCGAGCTTGGTGACCATAGTAGGGGTGGCCATCGAAACGGCGAAGTTGTGCAGCCACTGGGTGGCAGCAGCGGTCATGAGGCCGTAGTGGCGCGTCCTATTGTTGAAGATCTCCGAACAGACGACCCAGGGGAGGGGCCCCACGCTGAAGCAGTACGGGATAACGACTGTTTTTTGCGTTAGCAGCTGCAGAAGGTGAAAAAATCGATATTTGGAGAAGATCGGCAAAAAAACATCGACATGTCTTGGGGGGGTCCAAAAAACTCACAGAGGTAGATCATGACAGCCATGCCGATGGACGATGGGGCAGTGGTTCCGGTGACGGGGATGCCCCAGGTATGGGTCGTCTCGCTGTAAACGACGTGGGTGAACATGATGGCGCCGATAATCCAGAGGCAGATCGACATGAGGAGAACGCCGACTTGCAGCGGAAGCTTGCGACCGAAACGCTCAACACCGAACGCGATGAAGACCGAGGTGGCGACAATCTTGACGATACCGTAGATACCCGAGGCGAGGAGACTGGTGTGCGAGCCGGTAATACCGATAGCCTTGAAGATGATGGGGGCGTAGTAGGAGATCGAGTTCTGGCCCGACCACTGCTGAAGGGTGAAGACGACAAAGGCGATGACGAAGCGAACGGGGTTGCCCTTGGCGAAGATCTCGCGCCACGAGGCACCCTTGGTCTGCTCCTCCTCCTCCCTGATGGCGGCCTGGATCTCGGCAAACTCAAGCTGGAGGTTCTGGTCGTTGACAGAGACCTTGCGGATCCAGGCGAGGTTCTCGAGAGCCTTCTCCTCCTGGTGCTTGGTGGCGAGCCAACGGGGCGACTCCTTGAGGAAGGGAAGGAGTATCATCATGATACCGACGGGAACAATCTGGAAACCGATGGGGATACGCCACTGCTTGGCACCGTCGGCCGCGGTCATGAACGACACACCGTAGTTGATCCAGAACGAGAAGGCGACACCGACGACAACAACAATCTGGAACAGACCGGTGATGCGACCACGGATCTCCTTAGGAGCGATTTCCGAAGCATACGTGGGGCAGATCATGGACATGAGACCGACACCCACGCCGGCGATGACACGACCGACGTAAAACTGGTCGAGCGAGCCGAAGCAAGCGGTCTGGATAACACCGCCAATGATGAAGACGCCACAGCCGATCATGAGACCAATCTTACGGCCGAGCTTGTCCTCGATGGGGGCACCCTGGAAGGAGTCAGCGCCAAGCACTTTGCTGAGGACGTCCGAGGGACGGTTGGGCAGCGGTCTGCCGGTGTGGGCGGAGATCGGCGCCACATGCCACACACGGAAGCAAAAACCGGAAGTGGCGGAATCGGCAAATCCGGGGAAATGACCCCGCATGGTCCCGTTTTAGGCACTCTCCACCTCGCCGACTTCCTCGACGTCTTGGCACATCCGTTGGATACTCACAAAGATTGCGCCGAAGAAAGCACCACCCTGGAGGACGGAGACGATGTTGCCTTGAAGAGCAGAGAGGTTGGGAACCGCAACGCCCTTGTCATCGATCAGACCGAACTCGCTCTGGAAAGTGGGGAGCGCCAACACGCCGCCACCGAGACCAGTGTCGCTGTTCATGGTCAGCTTTCCATTTCAACCTTGCGTCCTCCTGCTTCTGGAAGCCCTCCACTGCTTCCCAGAGCTGTACGGATACCAACTAGCCGAAAAGGAAAATGCCCATGAAGCCAATGAAGGCCATCAGATAAGCCCTCGAGTTCTGGTAACGATTGCCCTTCGTGGCGGGGACGATGGACGAGTCGAGCGCCTGGGCATGGTGGTGCTCATCCCTGGTGAAAAGGTCAGTTTTCGTTCCGAAACCACTTGCAAGTACGCAGCCGATACACTCTCGCATGTCTGCGTGTTTTGCCACCGACTCACTGGTAAGCCTGAGGCATGGTGGGAAGAGGAAACGATGGGGTCGACTGTGTTGATAAGGGAGAGTGGCACTTGGCTCAAGGGTGAATGTGGGGGCCTCTAGGTGTCGATGTCGAGTATGGGGCCTCTGTGGGGTGGATGAAGGTCCCGACATTTGATCGCAACGCAGTTTACTTATACCACTCTGTCCATGCGGCGGCGTGTGTCACGGTGCAGCAGAGCGACAGCGTGCTGTCAGACACGGCCCGGACGCCGGCCCGCAGGGGCCCGGAGGTGGATGTAGACAATGCCTCTGCCGGTTCTGGCACAACCACTTGCCGGGTGGCCCGGTTGCGAGATGCAGGCCCCCGGTGCGCCCAGTGTGGTCGACGCCGAGGAGGCGCGGTGCGTAAACGAACGCGAGGCGGAGCTGGGTCGCACCGGTATGGGCCGCCGTGTGGCCGTGTGGGGCTCGGCCGCGGAAAACCTATTCAAAACTGAATCAGCGTCCGGCAGCCTGTGCACCTCTGCTGTCCTGCCTTCGGTGTCCCTAGGAACCTCTTCACATGCCCGCCTTCAAGCAGGCACATGTCCTGCACGGTGCTCACGAGGACAACGCACGGGGACAGTTCTGGGGACTCCCTGGCCGGGCCGGATGTTCCGGACTTGGCGGGCCGCATGTCCATGATCCAAACGACACATGACCGCGGGGGAGCATGTCTTGCGGAAGCGCGGTGCGGCCCCAGGAATGTCGGCCCTATCATTCTCAATCGCAGACGGGCTTGGTCATGCTGCTCGCTCTGATCCACCTTCTGCTGTGGATGGCGGCGCTGCTGGGTTTGGCAGGCCCGGCTAGGTCCCGCCCTCAGCCACATGAGTAAGTAACGTTTTTGTCGGTCGGGTGTATGATAGTAGAAAGTCAAAAAAATCCCAACATACTGCTCGTACTACATAATGTGTACTGCTTTGAGGATGCTACTGCTGCTGCTGCTGCTCCCTACGGAATCCGTTGCCCCAGCCTGTCCTCCTCTCGCCACTGCTGCCGGCACCGACGGCCGCCGCCTCGTCGCGGGGTCCGCGGGGTTCCCGGTAGTGTCCCCGGTCGTGGTGCCGAGCATTGTGCTGGCCGTGGTGGCCCTGCGCACCCTGGTTGTGGTGGTGAGTGTGGGGATGGGGGTGCGAGTGGAGGGCATGCGAGTGCGCCTGTCCATGAATAACACTGTCAAGGTGCTGTCCATCGGTCGCGAGCTTGTCCTTCAGGGAGGACGCAGCGTCGAGCAGAGCCTTGTTCGACCGATACTCGCACAGAGTCGAAGGCGGCAGGGAGAGAAGCGTCAGGATCTTCTCTCTGTTGAACAAGCGTCAGCATGCCTTTTCTCCGTCGTTACTCCGCAAGATGGATGTTGCCAGTCCAGTCTCTATTTCCCAACTCACCTCAACGCGCCAGAGCGAACACCCTCGCCCTCTTCTTCCACCCAGACGCTGAGAATATCCTCGGTCTGGCGAACACTCAGAACGCAACCGACAACGTTATCCGCTTCGTCAAACTGATCGCCGATCAGGGCAAACAGCAGGGCCTCGTACAGCACGGGGGTCGCAGGGTGGAGCAACCGGATCGTAAACTTGCCACCGCTGGGTCCGGAGTTAGCGACCGGGTTTCCGGATAAAACGTCCGGCAATAGTGTCCGGATATAGAGTCCGCGTATAGCGTCCACTTCCACTACCCCCGACATTTTCCAACAACTCACTTGACCATCTCCTCCCAGATGCCCGGGCGCTGGATACGGCTGGCAAAACAGAGCATATCCGTCACAGGTGCAAGCTCCGACGGCGAAGTGAGGTGCGCATAGAGGTTGAGGAAGGACTCGATCTGTCGGGTATGAGTCAGCGCGTGGGGTCCGGGTGCAGTGGTTCCTCGCCTCGACATGGGCAGCGACAATCCCTCATGCTCCGGTGCGTCTTGTCACCGAGGATAGAACCGAACGTCTTCCGCGACCTCGGTCCGGATATCCCAGTGGCTCGCACCAAGGTCCAGGCATAGGGGTAACACAGGAGGACCGGGAATGATACGACCGTCCACCGCACAACCAGATCCAGAGATCCCAACATCCGCAGCTTCCAGCATCTCCACTTCCAGCAGGGACATCCTGTCCCGGAACGGCGGCGCTTGGAGTAAACGCCGCATCCCCGCGGTCTATGGCCACAGTTGTACGTGTTATGTCCGCGGACTCTGGCGCCTGGTGCCCCGACAAGCTCCAAATGGAGCTCCGAGCGGAACCGGTCCAGAGCGACTCGGCGGTCGACATGGTATTCCAGGTCGGAGAGGCCATGGTATCTGGTCCATGACACAATCGCGCCTCTCTTCTCCACTTGTAGACTCCCTTTCCCCTTGTAGACATGGTTCAGAGGTGCTGTAGGGCTACCATCAGGTAGCACCACCATCAGGCAAGTAGGTAGCCCCCAGGAGGGAGCAGGGTGCAGCAGTACTTTCACTGTCAGCCGTCCGGGGTTGTGATCCCGGATCGGTACTGCGGCGAGTGTGTCCCACACACAACCTCCAGGCGCTGAGCCCGCACTGCCCATAGGGTGAGGGCTTCCCATAACACATCCACACCAACAACACCGACAACCAGGCAAGCCGTGGATCCATTGCCGGCGAGAGGTACACAGTGCTGGCTCCATCTTCCAGGAGTGAGACAGCAGAGATAGGTGCCCCCATGGCGAGTAGCTCTGGTACAACACTCCCGGCGTTGAGGAAACTGAGCCAAAGGGGTGCCAATGGCCCATGCCCACGGCACAGAACGCGCACCTCTTCGTACCTAAATCCCCCAACCTGTTCACCCAGGCAGCCGGTCATAAGGCGCCGGTGGTGGCAAATCATCGCCGACCATCTCACAGAGATGACAGTCACTGCCACGCCACGCAGACCGGAGGGTCGTCGTATGTAGGCCTACCCCAGCAGCGGGGAGCGCCACAGCCTAGTCGGGAGCAGCAGCATCACAACGACTTGAAAGGAAACACGCAGAGACCGAAACGGGCAAGTCATGACTCACCGAACCAAAGGTGGCGACCTTGTGGATCTCCTTCTCATAGTCGACCTTGGTACCAGGGGGACGGTGGACGTAGCTAATGGACCAGCTGCTGGGTCAGTCACCTATCGACGGAACGGGAACCCACTCGTGACGCAGGGGGTGACGGCCAGCCATGGTGTTGGGCAGAACAGGTGCGGCCTTGTTTCCAACGCTGAGCGAAAGACGCGATGTGCCTGTAAGGCTGGTGGTACGGCGAGTGGGAGGGGGGTTGGTCATGTTGACGTCGCTGCGTGTGGTGGGCAAGCGTGTTTGTAGAGGATGGGGCGCGCGCAGACGCAGACGCAATCACACGCCACGGTAACAAAGAGTGTGTTTCCGCGCACACGGGGGGCTGGTAGAGGTAAGTGTTGACGCGATTTGGCACGCGCTGCGTGCGGCTCTAGGCGCTGTTGAACGATGGAAAGGTTGTTGGAACGGTGAGGAGGAGGGGTGGGAGGGGGGCGAACTTTGCGTGGAATGCACGAATCGAGGCGCGTCAAACGGGGAGCCAAACGAGTCGGGGGGTTGGGTATGCTCTTGAGGAGGGAATCGAGGGGCGGTCGTCGCCGTGCAGTGGTGCTTTTGGGGTGTGTGTGAGGAGATGGCGGAGGATAGATGAGGAAGGCGTCAGATGCTGCCAAATGGCCCAAAGAAATGACCACCGACCCCGTGCCTTTTTCGCATCAAAAGGCGTCTGTGGCGGCTTGGGACGCCTTGTGCGGAACCATTTGGCACGCCTATGGATGTTTGGTGCGATGACGCGGTGACGTCATGGTATCCAGGTATCTCCTGCTGCTGCGCTCCACCTGTGCAAATGCGATACATCTTCCCCACGTCGAACGTCAAAGCGCGCGCGCGTGCGGTGCAAGCACCCATACATATTATTGACAGCAGGGTCTCTCAGTCCCGCGACATCGGTTACAAAAAGGTTGTTGTTGTACATTCTCTCTCTCAACATACAACACACACGCCCACACAACGCCCACACACACATCATGCAGCCTTCCGAGAACATCACCCAGGCCCCCATCGTCGCCCAGCAGCCGACCGCAAAGGCAACAATGAGTGAGTCGCGTCAAGGCGCGTTGCAGCAGGACGGGACTCAACTGACGCGCTTTCCTCCCATCTTCACGTTCCAACCATACGTTTCTCTTCTCCCCCCTTCTCCTCTACCGACTCGGCAATACCTACAACCCCCTACCAGACTCGACTGCCGCTCCCACCACTGCCGGTCAGCCTGAGAGCGAGCCCCTCCGTCTTCGTGGCGGTTGCCCCGGCAAGTTCTGCGGTCTTCCCATCCTTCCCTGCCGGTGAGTTAGAGGGTGTGCGGCGAGGGCACTTGAACTGACGCTCTACGTTCTCAGCGTCGACATCTGCTGCATCCCCATCCCTTGCTGCTGCTAGGCGTAGAGGTGCCTCCATTCATTTCACACTGTAGCACATTGTATCACTTTGCCTAACTGCCTGCGTCATATGAGGTGAACCACATTCCACTAACTGACGTCGTTTGCTCAATACGCACTAATTGAACCTCACGAGCTCAATGCGGATACCAAGGAAGAGGTCATGGTCGTACATTGTCATCACTGTACAAGCTAATAGCATACCCCCAAGCAGACCCTCACCGCTAGAAGCTCATTACAGTACACCAATATGACTGCCCGCATACACCCCAGCATCGTCATGCTTCCCCTCCTTCACCATGCCTTCCTCGTGGAACGGGCGGTGCGCACCGCGTACCACGATCGGGTGGTGCAGTTCCTCCAGATCATTCGCGCAGTATTCGCTGGACATGCCGTCCGAGCTGGAAATGCTGTCGCCCGGGTTGGTCGCGACGAGCTCTGGCGGACGGCGGCCGCCAGTCGTCCCGGCCTCGGTCTCCGTGTCGCTCCCACTGTCGCTGTCTCGGTCGCCGTGGGCAGTATCGTACTCGGACAATTTGCTCAGAGCCATCGAGCCGCCGCGGCGCGCGGCCCGCTTCCGGCGCATGCGCTCCAGCTCCAGCTCGCGCGCCAGTTCCCACTCGTGGACCTCGCGCGTGATGCGGTTGAGCTCTTCGCGCGCTGCGAGCGCGGCAGCGTCTGGTGCGCTGGGCAAGGACGTGGCGGGGTGGTCGACGCCAGCGCGGCGCACAACATCCACTGCCTCCATGTGGTCTGCAAAAGACGTCAATAACCGTGCTCATTTCTTCTAAAAATACAATAAACTCACTGGCAGAGTGCGTCATGCGGTGGGCAAAGTCGCACGTATAGTTTGGCGCGAGGATAAACTCGCCGCCGAGACGCGTATAGTCGCCCGGGTGGGCGATGGGGAACTGCGTAAACGCATTCTTCATGCCCTTGTAAATCTGCTTTGGGAGCGAGTGGACATTGTACTCTGGCATCGGCCTGTCCTTTTCGCGCTTGTATGGCATTGACTTGGTCATGCCCATGAGACCCCAGAGTTTACCGACCGTGTCGGTATAAAACTCGAGGTGGTCGCAGTTGAGAACGTGGCGATAGGCGGCGATAATCTTCCAGTTGCCAGACCCGACGACGACGACGCGCACATTGTTCTTTGCCAGCAGAGACGAGTCGAGGCGGGACAGTGACTCCATCGTGTAGTCCTGGCACGTACCGCACCACCAGTGGCGGATGAAGAAGACTACAGTGCGAGGTTCTGGTCCCTCGCGCTCCGGGACGTGTACGTCCTCTGGCCACCGAGGGAAGAGGTCGCCAAAGCAGACGGCGTTGCCTTTGTCATCGTGGACAAAGCACAGGCCGGCTTCCCATAGGCGACGCTGAGAGGGGACACGCCACACCGAGAACGTCTCGTCCTCTTCTGGTTCAGGAGGGAAGAGGAGGGTCTTGCGTTGAGGTTTGTAGTTTTCGTCCTCGAACAGGCCCAGACGGTCGTACGTTTCACTGTGCGGGAGGTCTGCTGGTGGCTGCTGCTGTTGTTTCTTGCGCAAGCCAAACATGTTGGACAACTTACGCTGCCGCTGCGACGTCGCCAGCGACGGTGTGGT
Source organism: Apiotrichum porosum (assembly GCF_003942205.1). Lineage (NCBI taxonomy): Eukaryota > Fungi > Basidiomycota > Tremellomycetes > Trichosporonales > Trichosporonaceae > Apiotrichum > Apiotrichum porosum. The sequence continues at coordinate 329,212 of NW_021167122.1, read as the reverse complement.
AGACCCGTCTTGCTGGTCTTTGGAGAGCGACAGGGCGAACGTGGACGAGCGGGCCGTGTGGTTGGGTAGAACAGCTGAACGGAGGGCACGGCTGCCGCTGGCGTCGACAAGGTGGTGCGGAGTTGACGTCAGGCTCGAAAATGATCGACGGCTCGAGCCGACACCATGGCCAAATGAGTGTTGCAGTCGGGACTCGCGCAGCCGCATGTCTGCGCCTTGTGGCAGTACGTACGGAGCCACAGTAGGCGGAGGTGGAGCAGGTCGCGTGCCATACTTGCCGGCGTACAATCCAGTCTTTGGGGGTGTTGGTGGCGCCTGGTCGCTCAGCTGTTCCGCGCTCGTTGATGGCGCGGGGGTAACTCGCGACACAGCCACGGGTGCTTGGTTACTGGCATCAGACGCGGCCGCCGACGACACTGTCGAGCTGGTAGCTTGGAGCTCCTCCACAGAACCTCTGTATATACCGACAGCAGCAGGTACCGGGATGGGAGCAGCAATGACTACACCACGGTCGAGCTCCAGCGTGTGTGGCTGCGAGGCAGGTCGTACCACGTCGAGCGGGACAGAACCGCTACGTGACACGCGGGGAGTGTTGGAGCGAGGCATGTCCTCGTCCCATGCAGCCACGCAGTGCTGGTCGCCCTCGAGGTCGTCATCTGGAGACGCGTGTCGTGCTTCATTCAGCTCGCGAGGGCTGATGATGTTGACAGGCGCGACGTCGGTGGCCAACTCGTCGATCGCAGACGCCAACATTGCGTTCGAGCGTGGTTGTCCCGCACTTTCCGGAGGTGAAGCTGGACAGGGTGCACCCAGATCTCGCCCACGCGGACCGTCCGGAAGGATATCCCGTTCATTTATTGTCGTGGGGGTACCCGTCCAGGCATGGTTACCATAGCCCGCCGCCAACTCTAAGTGGTTGTCATTCTGCGGCTTAAACCTTAAGGGGGCTTCCACTTGGCGACCGTTCGCGGAAGCAGCGGCGGTGATCGTGTCGCTTGTAGCCACGTCTTCGTCTGTCGCGGTGTCGGAACCATGGTCGCCGCAGGGTATGTCGAGGTAATGTGGCTGGACATGGAACAGCAAGCTCGAGCGCGGTGGTGCCACAGCGTCGAGCAGGGTGGGAATGGTGGGCGTGTCCGGGGTCGCCAGTGTGGCAGTTCCGGTGGATGCAGGCGACCAACGTTCAGCATGAAGGGCCTCTGTGGAAGCCGTAAAATCGGGGGTACGCGGGCCACCATCTGGTATGGCCTGCGCGTTGACGTGGACGGGGAAGAAAAAGGCGTTATGGCTGTCTTGGTGGGGTGCCGGATGGTAATCGTCTTGCCCAGTCGCCGGCCACAATATCCCCATGGTACCGTGGTCACAATCCAGGCCAGTTACCTGTGGGATCTCTGGCGCACCCGAGTACACAATGTCATCGGTGGACAGGGCGCCCAGCTTCGAGTCTAGTGCTAACAGCACCCCGGATCGTGGATGGACGCTTGGTGTTGTCTGGCCATCGTGGTCGTCGTCGAACTGGTCGAGAGTGATGGAGGGAGAGGCCGGTGTCTGTTCACATTCCCGGCCGCCAAACGTGCCAGCAAGAGACGGGGCGAGGGAAGGAGCGTACGACACGCGCTTGGATGACCCGCGTTTGTCTCGCTGACCACCGTCGCTGCTGCCTGCCTCCTTCTGCACCAGAGCGAGCTTGAGCGACAAGGAGCGAGAGATGGACGGTGGTGGTAGGGAAGGGGACGTTGATGGGACTGGGGAAACAGCGACGGGTATGCCAAAGCCGTCGCCAAAAGTAGGGTTTCGGCCCGCGGAGTAGATCGACATGGCGGAGGGAGGGGGGACGGGTCGCACGGGTGGCGTTGTTGTTGATTGTTCTAGTCAAGAAACATGAAGGTGATTGTACAACGATACGAGAGTCTTGGGGTTGCGGATTCGTTGGTGAACGACGAGCGGTTGTTCCGTTCTTCACCACTCCGTCTGCCGGTGGCCGGTGGTAGGTTCACACAGGCAGGTGGGTGACTGATTTGGCTTCAGTTTCGGCTTGGTCGAGCGCATCGAGGCCCTGTGTTCTTTCCGCGCGTCTCAGTGCCGCCTTACGGGTCCCCCGTCGCCCATGCTTGCCAAACGCGCACACCTGGCAATGCTCGCTTCTCCAACCTGAATGCATGTACGTAGCATCTGCAGAGACCCAGAGGGCGAGGCTCTCGTCAGCTGCAAGCGACCCATTGGCTCGGCACCTCCCGCGGCACACTCTCCGAAGGAAACACCAGACACAAGCCTCGATAGGATGGCTACAGGTCTTTCGTCGGGCCCTAGGAACACCCAGCTTTCCCGCGTGACAAGTTGAAAGACTAATCACGTACCGCAAGAACCATTTGGCCATTTGGACAATCTGCCTGCCTCGCGTGGCAGAGCATGGCATATGCCGTATGTAATACAGGTGCCATAGCGGTACCCTCCGCCAGGCTGCACAGCTGGTTGCTGGGCGAGAATGCAATATGCCGTGGCGCCGCGGCTCTCCGTAGCTTACAGGCCGGACGCTGGAGGACAGAGGGCCAAGTGCATGCAGGCCTGGGTAGCCCATCCGCTACTGCCAATGATGAGCTCGGCTTATGGCGCAAGACATACCTGTGAATGCTGTGCGCTTTTACACACTTCAGCCCAGCATTTCCGGAGTGGCCCAGCTCACAACTTCGGTAGGTCTGCCACCGATACTCGTCTTGCAGCAATCTAACCGGACAATATATGCTTGAGGGGCACATGTCCTCAGGACAGGTACAAAGGTTGTGTTCTCTAGAAGCATGACGTGGATCTCTGTCACTGAAGCAGTGAGTGCGGCGTGACACAACTGGAAGGTTGTGACAGATGGAAGGAAGAGACTTTTCCTTTGGGTCCAACGATGACATGATTGCTAGGTTGCTAACACATTTACGGTTGTGACCACGCACACAAGGACAGCGCCGCAACCCCATGTAGCCAGCAACCCATGCCGGCAGCCCATCTGACCAAAGGCCAAAGGGCCAACAGGACCCGCAAGGCAACACAAACGCGCAAATGCTAACGCTCAACGTGATCTCGTCGCTAGCCCGACCCGGCCGGCGCCAGGAACCGGGGAGAGGGCAGAGCACCTAATGTTAGATCCATTTTGCACCCAGAAAGTCTCGTGGACCCGATACTACATGCATCTCTGCACCAGAGGTGTGTTTAGAAGCGGGTGTACGACTTCATGCAGAATTAAGCGAGCCAAAAACAGCAACTCTTGATGTCAAGTCGGTGTCTTATGGGACCCGTTAGTGTTGCAGATCAGCCACCGGCCACCAAGATATCCCAATGGAAGGCAATGGTGCAAACCAGCCCTACCAGTGTAGGCCGTAGCACCTTTCTTGACGACCAAGTCGCCGTGATCGCCCACGACGGGGACCAAGCAGTGGTATGTTGCCGCGAAAGGAAGGGGAAAAATAATACATTTGGATGCAAGTGCTGTGCTTGACTATGCGTAGATAGATAGATAAATGAAGTAGATGTGTCGATGATCTTGCTACTAATACATTCGGTCCTCCAGCCCACGGTAACTCTCCTGCGCGTCACACCAACCACTGGCAAATAAGTCAGCAACGAGTCGTCAAAACGCCACATGTCCCGGGACGGCCAGCACAAAGACGACGCTACTGTACTCACGGGCGCTGGGCGTTCACCCAGTATGTCCTGCAGCGGTTGGAAAAGCTAAACGATTCTGAGAGGCGGTCAGCATACGCCAGCCCGGTCGCCAGTTGCCAGATGACTCTGGTGGGTCGGTACTTACGGTCATAGCCGCGGTGACCGGCTCGGTGCGAGTCGACCAGACGGAGCATGTCGGTGATCTTGGACGTGCCGGTCAGGTGTTCGCGGGCGTACGCGAACCCGTCCAGGGCCATCTGGTGAAGCTTCTCGGGCTGCGCGAGGTACTTTTCCAGCTCCCAGTGGATCCGTTCAATCTTCCAGCCGGGCTCCAGCTTGATGGTAAACTTCTCGAGCTCCTCTTCGTGCTCCGTGGGCAAGTCGCCGGCAACAACACAGCCGGAGAGGAACGCCTGGGCGTACTTTCGGATGAGCTTGCGCTCCAGCGACGAGTCAAAGACGCAGATTTGGGATTTGCGCATGCCGCCAGCAAAGTCTTCGCGGAGGGCGCGGTGGGTCGTGTACGTCTCGTGACCGAGCGTGTACGTCTCGAGCGGGTTGTTGCGGACCTCGTCGGGAATGTGCACGGTGTATCCCGGGTGAGGGTGGCGGCTGATAGGCGAGGCTGGAAGGGACGAGTCCTTTTCGAGCTTGCGCAGGTGCTCGGTGACCGTCGTGCGCAGGGGGTAGAAGCCACCATCAAAGCCAAAGACGGCTGCCTCCCTCGTCTTCTCGCTCCATGGCAGGGGGTAAAAGTCCCACGGATTGCCAGTGTCGGGCGAGTGGCCAAACAGGTGCATCTGGAAGTCGGGGAACTTGGTCCTGATGTTGTCATAGTTGAAGATTTCGTTCAGCTCGAACGCGTACTTTGTGACAGTGATGTTGTTGGATTGCTGGTACCACTCCTTCATGCAGCGGTGTTCGTGGCAGTCACCAAGCTGCTGGACGAGGAGGGTACCGCAGTCGAGACCATCGACATGCGGCATGTCCTTGGCTTTGTAAATGTCGCTCATGGTCCACGCAAAGTCAAAGGCGACATCGGGGTTGCACTGGTCGTCGAACGAGTCCCACGAGGGAGCGTGGTACGGCGTCTGGTCGGCGTTATCTCCAAGCAGGCCACCGATGTCGATCCTGCCGGCCAACGCGTGGGTAGAGGCTTGGCGTTCACGCGCCTCGTTGGCAGCATGGTGCGCACGGCCCGCCTCGATGGCAGCAACACGGTTTGCACGACGGTTGATGTTGACGGAAAGTGGGACGTCCCAGTCGTATCCTGCCCATCCTGGGCCCCAGACGTCGACGATGAGATGCGGATGGCGGAGGGCGGCTGTTGTTTAAACATGTCAGCCGCGTCCAACCTCCACATCGGAAATCTTGAAATCTCTGGCATGGCGCCCAGCGTATCACTCACCATCGACAATCTCGTATGTGTGCGTGTTCATGCGTTCCAGGTAGTCGGTGTAGTCTGTGAGAAAGAGGACGCGGCGCTTTGCCCCGCGCAGGGGAGGTGGCAAGTTGTCAAAGGGTGACGGTCCCACCTCGTCGACATTGCCCCACCACACGGGCCACACGTCCGAGCCGTCGACCTCTGGTGCCGACTCGGGCACGTCGATCTCGCCGTCTGCTCCAGGAGTGGGGGTAGGAAGGCCAGCACGCTCGACCTGTCGCCTCTTGACCCACCCCTCGCGCCAAGACTCGAGGTCGACGCGGCCGGTGGTCGCGCTCGCCTCCCGCACAGCGAGCTCGTCGGCCCAAGCGGTCAGGTTTGCTCGCTGCGCATTGAGCTCCGTCACTATCAAGATAGCAAGGATTGGGATCGCGAGGGATAACGCGAGCAAGACGGCACGCCGCCGGGCAAATGTGTCGAGGCTGGACAGACGCGATGAGGTCCCCCGTCGCCGGGGGTTGGATAAGGGCAACAAAGGGGGGGAGGTTGGTGGTGAGGTTGGGGAGAGGGAGGAGCGGGAGGATTGGGATGAGGTAGGGGAGGACGATCGTCGCCGCCTTGAAGCAAAGAACGCGCGGGGCAACAAGCTGAGCACATCTGTTGTCACGGCCGTGTCCGCCGGCGCGGCGATCGAAAACCAGCTGCTGGACGTTGATGTCCGGTCTTTCGGCTTCCGATTGCGGTTGTTGGATTTCATGGTGATAGGAGTGGGGTAGTGGGGAAGAGCGTGTAGCTCATGATAGATGTAGTAGAGGGAATGTATGCGGTTGCGTGTGGGTGGGTGGGCTGAGCTCGGACGGACGGACGGGGGCAGTCGACTGCGCAATGGACGCAGAGTCACCGAGACGTTGGAATCTTAGGGGTTGCGAGGGCGGCGATTGAGGAGCAACAAGAGAGAAAGAGAGAGGATCACATCAGAGCAGCAGTGACACGTCCCAAGACAATCAAGTTTTGGGCCTCGTAGTGCGGCCCTGACATGGGCTCTTGATGCATGATGACCTTGGGTGCAGTGGCGCGCGCTCTACCCTGGCGCTGGTACCCAACCGGCCTCTCGTTCGTCTTGGCTATCACACTCTGTACGCCCAACTCTCCGCAGGCCTCTGCGGGTTTGCCGAACCTCTCATGCCCTGTGCCGGCGGAATGGTCCCCCCCAGCTGACGTCGCTCTCAGCGTGGGGGAGAATGGTGGCGCTGACGGCTGGCATGTACTGAAAGGCTCTCCTTTGTGCATTGTTGCGTGGACACGTCCGGGCTCACGGGCAAGGGGTTGACGAGGGGGTTGCTGTCCGATGAGTTGAAACGTTGCAAGGTCCCTCCCACACGATGTCAGACTTGGCAACACAGAGGCACAGTACAGACACCAGGCGCGTCCTGAGCTGCGCAAGCTGGTGGGTCGCGGGGAGAGACAAGCAGGTCTCCACCTTTTGCGAGCCATGGGCACAGAGTGTGGCTCAATCTCTTGGCATTCAGGAAAAAATCATCACAGCAGGACCCATGGAGCCTGCCGACCGTGCCGACGAGGCGCTGGGCACACGACCAAAGCACCAATGGTGCGCAGCGCATACCACACATGCTGCATAACGTCTTTGCATGCGCTTTGCTGCGCAAACAGCTAATGGCGTTCCCCCACAGTCAAGCCCCACTCAAAGTGGCCGACCGCCACACTGCGAAGATGAAGGAAAAAAACATACCGAAAAAGATGTCACAACCGGCCAGGCCACCTGGCCACCAGGAGAGATGGGATCAACGTCGGCCGGACTGCGGAGCTAATCGTCGTCTGAAAATTAAACAGCGTTTAGCGCGCAGCGATAGCAAAAGAGCAGAGGGTGGTACGTACCACCTTGCTGCGGCAAAGGTCCGCCAGCCGCTGCGGTGCTGCGGAGTCCTCGGTCGAACGTTCTGCGTGGGTCCGTCGCCCTAACAGCTGGCAGCGCGCAGTGGAGGCCGGCGGCCGTCGCGCGCGTCACACTCGGTCATGGCCGTTGGAGGGACACGCGTGTCCAGACGACAGCAACCTGCCACAATCTGCCAAGCAATGCGGCACCCCACCGTATCACCGTGTGTACCCTTTTGGGTCGTTCCTTTGCGGAAACCCCACGGCGGGCTTGAGCGACGCCGCAGTCCACCGTCGTCCGCGGTGTGGACGGCCAAGGCAACACCAAGCAAGCAACCTCCGAGAGCCCTACAAAGGCGACGTTGCGGGAGCACTGGCCGGGTACGCATTGGCGCGGCAGCCACAGCGGCGCAGGCAAGCATAGTCTACTGCGGCGTCGGTTGGCGGCTTGGCTAAAGCATCACGCTGCAAGTTCCAAGCAGGGTCAAGATGCCGACGCGAGGCGCCTCTGGCGGGAAGACCGTTTGAGGCGGACCCGACGGCGCTGATAAGCGTGTGTGCAGTGCGGTGAGCGCACTGGTGTGCAGTTGAGGTGTCTATTGATGTGTCTATCGCAATGCCTACCATCCCCCATGACACAGGCTCTACATAACAACACATACTCTTGGGAGGTGGCTGTGGAACTTGGGAGCAACCCAGCGGCCCAGCGCCTTTTACGCCTTTGTTGCCACCGCCACCTTTCACGATCTGCAGACACGGACAAAGGATCCGAGTCAGTGAGAACGTGAGAACGTGAGTATGCGAGTACACAAGAGGGACGTACTGGTAGGCGGTCGCGACTGGTTTTCTCTGCCTCATGCATTTGTGCTCTTACTATCCTCACAGCCGGCGTTCGGTGGTATGACCATGGCTCAGTCTCTCGGTAACTTCGGTGCATTCCAAAGTGTGGGGTGCGGACATTTACCGATCGAATTCATTAGGATTTGAAAACTAATACTGTCGGAGATTGGTTCAAATGTCCGCAAAATCCATCTCCACTTGTGTTTTCGTTTCCTTTTGCGTCCAACAATAACAACAACAGCACACTCAACGCTCCACCTACCATGCCCACGGGCGACAAACCACGGCCGGCCGAGGCATCGCGCGACACATGGGTGTGGTCGCCGACCCTCAGCGTCTACTATCACGCCAACAGCGACACGTACGCGCTTCCGGGCGCCGACGGCGCGTGGACGTACCTCACCCCGGCCGAACTTGCCGCTCGCAGCGGCGGGGCAAGTAGTTCGACGAGTGGTATCAACAATGGCCCAGTGGGTGAAGATGGAAGGGGACCAACTACTGCCACAAGAGGCTCCGAGGAGAAGGAGGATGGGGAGCTCGAGGACGATGTGGGATGGGGAGGGCTCATGGAGCCCGAGCAGCTCGAGCGGGTCATGAACGCCAAGGACAAAGACAAGAAGGCTCAACAGCAAGCGTACCATGGTGGCGACGACCGCCATTTGGCATATGGAGGCAAGAGAGACGACACCACACGCCAGAGCGAGGCCGACCGCTACGGCGACCGAGACAGGGACAAGCACCCAGCGTACGCCGCCGGGGACAGCGTCTCGAGAGCCTGGACGGCACCGGCTTCCGCAACCTCGACCCCGACACCGTACGACGACGAGTCCTGCCCTCCTCCAGACGCCTCGGCCCACCTTGTCCGTCTCGTCGTCAAGCGCTCCAAGGACCTCGAGCCCGGCGGCGTGGCCGTGTTCGACGCGCGTCAAGGCGGGATCCAGATCGGCCGCGACCGGTGTGAACGCGGCGCACCGGCCCGCCTCCGTGTCCGCGAGATGGAGGTCAGCAAGACGCACGCGCTCGTCTACTGGGGCCACGGTGGAGATGAGGACGGCGAGGACGAAGGGTGGTTTATCGTTGACCTGGGCTCGACGCTGGGCACGTACGTTGCGCACCGTGGGCAGCCGGACGCGACCCGCCTGAGCGAGGCCAAATGTGCGTCCAAGCCGTACCCGCTCAGCCACCTCTCGCGCGTGACTGTCGGCACCACGACGGTGGTTGTGCACGTCCACGCTGACTGGCCATGCGGCGAGTGTCAGCTCAGCGGCAATGTCCAGATCTCGCTCGACGACGGGACGGCGGCGGGCAAGCCCACGACGACGGAGCCTGAGAGCGAACCCGTGCAGGCTGGACGGCTGGGACTCGACGCAGGCCGTACGCGCGGCGACCGCCAGTTCAAGCGCAAGCTCGAGATGGCTGCGCTCCGCGACACCTTGTTGGGCGAGGACACTGGCCGGCCATCCGCAAGGGGCCCCAATGCATACATGGATCGCTCGGCCCAACGGCGTAAACTGCACCCCGCGTCGCCTCCCCGCCAGCGCGACAATGGCTACGGTGCGCGCGCGGCTGATCGGCACAACACCTCGACGTCGGCGTCGTCCTCGCCGGCCCCGCCCGCCGGCCCGTCCTCCGTCTCGCGCGCCCTGCTCGCTAAGCAAGGGTGGACGCCCGGACAGGGTCTGGGGCGGGATGGCGGGGGCCGCGCCGAGGCCATTGTGCCCGTCGTCCGCTTCGAGCGCGCCGGCCTCGGTGCCCGTGGCCAGGTCGCCGACGTGCCCGCCAACAGCGAGGGGGAGGGGGACTGGCGCTCACGCGGCAGGCAGAGGAGGTGGGACGAGGTCGGGCGGAGCTAGGAGAATGTATATGTTGTATAGGTTATAGGTATGGCACATGATGGCCCAGACCATGGACGGGGTAATCCAACTCCCCCGCATCCGACCCTGCTCGGCGCCCCGCTGCTGCGCTCGGCCTGCATCTCCGAGAGACACCGACATGAGCGGTGACCGAGGAAACCAGGCGACCACCGACCACCGTGCGCCAGCGGACATTGACGAACGGCTCCTCCGCCATAGGGCCAACGACGGACCACTCGGCGCCAGCGCGTTGTAAACGAGCAGAGGCCATTGCACTTACTTTTGCTCTCGGAAAAATCAAAGCCTTTTTCAATCAGATAACGAGACCAAACAGTAAAGAATGCTCGCTTGGTCCATGATGTACAACATTGCATGCTGGGTATGCTGCTACTATGTTCTGTTTCCCGTTCGGCATGCGGAGCTCCCTCTGAGCAACGGCTTTTGGTGTGCTAAGACTGCGGCGGCGCCTCGCACTACAACTGCTGTAGAGCGGGAGGAGGGGGGGCCACTCTTGGATTACGACTGCTGCTTCTCGTTGTTTGACTGCAAATGACAGGACAAAGTCGAGTCATCGCTTAAGCCTCGTAGTCGTCCTTCTCGAGGGGAGCAGCCTTGGCGGCGTCGATCCAGCCCTTGACGCGCTCGTACACGGCGAAGACGATGGCCTGGCCGGGGGCGACACGGAGGACACGGGGCGTGATACCCTTGTAGAAGGCCGAGACACCCTCGTTCTTAAACATGTCGCCGGCGACCTTGGTGAAGCGCGACAGAGCAGTCTCGCCGGGAACCTTGGTGGCCTTCTGGATACGGGTCTTGATGGTGTCGATGGGGGCGTTCGAGAAGGGACCCATGGCACCCGAGACGAGACCGAGGACCATGGTCTGGTACGAAGGAAGACCAGAGTCGGCGTACTGGGGCTGGAACTCGGTGGCCCACTTCTTAAAGTACTGGTAGGCGGTAAAGTTGACACCCTGGTTGGTAGCCTGACGGAGAGCGGTAAGAGCGACACCACGGTAAAGGGTCGAGAAACCCTCCTCGCGGACGATGGTGTAGAGAGCGTGGGCGGCGTTGCGGTAACGGGGGACGGCGTCGGGGTCGGCGAGCGAGTCTGGAGACGGAGGTCAGCCACACATTCGTTGTCCTTGGTCTCCCACCACGAGCACGGGGTTTCCCCACGCTCCTCGTGGTAGCTATAAACTCACGCTGCTGGGCTTGCAGACGGATCTTGACAACCTCCATGGGGTTCACAACAGCGACGGCCTCAGTGGCACCGGCACCAAGACCAGCTGTGGGACAGTTAGCACATGATATAGATGCGGCAGGGCTGGCTGGGCAGCCGCCTCAAGGTAACGTACCAAGGAAGATGTTTCCGGGCGAGAGCTTTCCGTCCTTGTCGGCGAGCCACGACTTGTAGGCTGGAGGGATTGTCAGTTGTGCTGTTCCACGATCTGTCTTGCCACTTCACTTCCTGCTACTCACTCTCAAATGAGGCAAAACGGATGGCCATCTTGGGCACGATACCGGTAGCCACGGCACCGAGACCCTTGTACAGGCCGAGGAAGGTCTCGCGAGCGACAATCTGCTTGCCGGTAGCGAAGAAACCAAGGGGCTTCATCTGTGGCGGTTGTCAGTCACTGGAAACATTACTGTTGTCGCTAGTAGATACGCACGCCCTTCCTGTTCGACCTCGAGAGCTGCATGCGGACCTTGATGGTGTCAAGGGGGTGGCTGTTGGCTGTTAGCTGCTGTTCCTTTCTTGTGCCCGCTGTTTCTGCCACGCCACACTCACCAACAGAGGGCCTCGGCGAGACCGGCAGTACCACCTGCGATCAGGTGGGTGCTAAGAGGCACCTTTTGCTTCTGGCCAGATCCGGACATTGTGGACGAGTTCTAGGAGGTTGGTGGTAAGGTGGGCGATGGGGAGTAGGGGGGAGGTGCGAGAAGCGCGACGGGGCGATGCGAAAGGGTGTGGAGACTGATGTGCCGGAGGTGGGGGCGGGGCAGCTGATGCAAAACGAGAAGAGTGGTGAGTGAGTGCTAGAGGAGGGGGAAGAGTGCAAGCCAGCGTGGTGTTGGGGGTGGTAATAAAGGCAGCTGCTGGGATGTGTTCGGTCGGGCTTTTTTCCAGAGCGAGCGAGTGGGCGGGTGGGATGCGGGGCGCATTGGAGTAACCAGCTCGTCGTCGGTGCCGTTGTGCTCCGCCGTCATTGCAGCTGCTGGGTGTCATCTGCTGGGTGAGAGGCCGTCGCATAGCCGGTCGTCCGGAGGGAGCATTGCCGGGCCCTTTGCACTGTACAATAACTCCGCCTCGCTGGGTGCGTTCGGTCGGCTCTAGTCGGGTTTGGCACCTGGCAAAAAAGTCTTTGCAGGCATCATTGTCCTCTCCCCCTAACCAACCTCTCGCTCATACGCGCACAAACGGGCAACGCGCTCTCTCTCCCCCACTGCACCCCCCCCACTAAAGCCCCAAGGTGCCCCAAGCCTGATTGGCGTGCAGTGCGTCGTGCACCCAGCCCGACCGACGGAGGCGCGGAGCACCCGGAGCACCGGAGACTCCTCTGGTCCCACTCGCCCCGCCCATCTGCCTGTCTGTTGCACCTGTAGACTGCTCTCTGACACGCTCAGCGGGCCTTAGATGTCCGCTGCATGTAGAGTGCGGGGGCGCGGGGGGGCCATAAGCGCCGAATACCTGGCGAGAGAGCATCCAGTAGACGGCAGCGAGGAAACCCACCACATTGCGTCGCACGCGGGTAATTACAGGCACAGTCGGGTCGGTGTTGCTGAGGTGATAAATACAACCCCTCTCTCGCGGCCATTAGACAATGGACCTTTTCCCCGCCATTGGGACACGACCCAAGGTTTCAAAAGTCCAGAGGCTCCACAGGCCACAGAGTCTCCTCAGCTCCTTCGGCCTCTCTCGAGTGAAAGAGCCAAGACAAAGCGTCAGTTACCGGTCACCTCGCCTACTCCGGCCCACTGGTTTCCCGGTTAAGCTCACAGCGCGCTGCCTGTAGTATAGTCCCCACGTACCCACGTCGCACGAGCAACCACACAGGTCCTGTACACGGCCGGCGACGATGACTGCCATGAACGCGTTCCAGGAATGCAAAGATGCAAAGAACGAGTCATCGGCCGCCCTCACCCCCTTTGCAAGCAGTTAAAGCCGTAAAGAGCCAACAGCCACGGCCCGCAGCCTCCATTCTTTCTCTTGCATCCTTTGCCCTGCTGCTTGCACGTTGTACGCAATCCACCACCACGGCCACGGGCAACGGGCAACGGGTCAAGAGCTAAACACTCTGTTCAGGCGGAGCGGCAACTTCGTTCCCGTCGTTCCGCGAAATGTCAGACGCTGTTTTTGATTTTTTGGGCGTTTTGGCGGTGTTCTTCCGTCGTTGGCCCCGCGGGCACCGCGCAAGCCCGGATCAACAAAGCAGCGACGGACAAAGGCGTCAGTGCAGTACCAGAGTGAGCGGTCGTGTTGTCTATTCGGAAGGATCGGAAGTTGGCAGCGGGCGGGTGTCACAGCCTAGCTAGCACGCCAACTAAGCACACGCCGGGTGCGCGCGCCGGTGCGCCGGGCCGGGCCCAGATACCTGAAGCATGCCTCCCCCGCGATCAGGTCTCGTCTCCCCCACACACACCCTGTGTTATTCTGGTATCAACCGAGATGAGAGGAGAGCGGGAATCTCGGCCAGTGTTGGGCCACCAGGCCACCAGATTAGAGCAAAAATGTTGGATAAAGCTCGGATCGCCGTACGTTTGTTTTACTTTCCGCCGCCGAGCAATCAGTCAGTCGCGTGAACAGGCTGGCGGCATACGCGTCGCTTGCACTATGCAGGTCGATGGCCGTCAAGCTTACGAGTGCATATGGTTTGTGAGAGAGCACTTGGTGGTGCAGTAAGGAAGTGAGCAGGCACGCAAATGGCCTGCAGATAACGCGCCGCGGCGCAGATATCAGTTGTGAAGACCCGACGTGCCACGCATGAAAAGGTTACACGGTACACGGTACACGGTACACGGTACACGGAGAGAGCAGGTCAGCGAGAGCACAGGGGCGATAGAGGGTCACGTCAAACATTAGGCTGAGCAGTTCGACCACTTGGCCGCTTGGTCGGCTGAGGGGTGTGGCGGTGGTGGTGTTTTTTGTTTGGTTCCGCGCCATCGTCGCTACCAGTCCAGTCAGGCCAGTCAACTCTCCTGTATCTGTCGCGGCGGTCAGCACATGCCGTGTGCTGACACCTACAGAGTGCAGAAAGGCGTCAGCCTTGGATGGAGCTGTGATCCAGTAATCCAGTGACGCTATGCAGACCGCGCTGCATGTCGGACGGACTCGCGATTGAGGTTCCTCGCTGGAGCATTGCTGTACGGTTCCAGCTTGAAGGGGGGCTGGTAGCGGTAGCTTCCCAGACGAACGATTACTGGGGAGCGCTAGTGGACTGTGACGTCCCCGCGGAGTTGCTGGTGTCTGTGATGGTGACAGGTTGGTGGAGCTATGGGTGTGTGGATGCATGGAGATTGCGAGTTGTGACGAGGAGGGTTGGAAGCTGGGTTTAGCTCGCAATTGTAAAAGGTATCTCTGTCTTGCCCCAGATCCCCAGATTTGATCCTAATCCACATGGCCACATGCATGTACCCTGCGCATACTGTACACAGTACCTATAAACTGCCCTGTTTCCTCTACTATCTACATCGTCCTGCCATGCATGCGTCTTCGAGTGCTCTGCGACGGCGTAATCATCCAGCCTGGCACTGGCCATGTGCCATGCTCGTCTATCTTGGGGGCAAGGGCTTCGGTCAGCTCCGGTTCCCAAGGTGTATAGCTCACTCTACTGAAGCTCATCCTTATGAGCAGAAAGTCGGAAATCTTGGCCACGAGGGCAGCGGCGCAGAGGTAGGTGCACGGGTGCTCAGCGGCGGTCGTATCCACCCTGCGACCAACGGGGAGGGGCATGGTAGCCTGGAGTGCCATCGTGACGCGTCACGGCATCCAGCGCATCAAAGCCAAAGTGCTGGCGATGGAGTACAGCGGGATTCTGGTCGAGAGGCATGACGCGCTGCTCGATGGCCATGGTGCGCTGCTCGAGCCTCGTGCAACGGTCCTCGACAAGGCGGGCGTTGTACTCGACAAGCTGGACGTTGCGCTCGACAAGCTGGGTGTTACGCTCCGTGAGCTGGGTGTTACGCTCCGTGAGCTGGGTGTTGCGCTCAGTGAGGCGGGCGATCTGGGCGTTCGTGGAGGCGGTTTGACTGTCGATGTGGCGCAAGATGTCCAGCATTTCCTTCTGGCCGTTCCAAAGGTCGATCGCGTCTTCCTTGACACCCTTGAGGTCGTGCTTGACGCGTTTGACGTCGCACTTGACGTCTTCCATGTCGTCCTTGATGATATCGACGTCATTGCAAAGCCCGTTGGTGTCTTCCTTGGCGTCCTTGACATCGTTCTCGATGCGCTTGACGTGGACCTTGATGTCGTCCACGACGTCCTTAATGCCATTGCCGTCGTTCATTTCCTCGATGTCGATGTGTGGTCGGCGAGGAGGAAGGCCGAGAATGGCACGACGAGCAGTGTTTTCTGCGTGCGCTTGGTGGGCCGGGCGCTCGAGCTCCTCAAGGCTTGGCATTGTCAGATGCTGAGGATGGATGGGTGGGGTGTTGTGCATGGAGTGTAGGGTGATGTTGAGATACGAGTGTTTGCGTGACAACCACGCTGCACACTATAAAACGGCGGAGGGCAGGCGACGGCGCGACGGCAGCAGTTAGGCGCGTGTTTGGCACAGAAGCGTGCACACATTTGCGCCCTTCCCCCGGTTTGATTCACGGCGTTAGTCGAGCTGAGTCAACCTTCCCTCTTCACAACACTCTCTACTTCGCGTAGTCAGAAGCTGGGAGACAGGCAACGGCAGCCCGCTCTGGCGTCTGCGCTGTGTCTGCGTTGGGTGACGAGGACGCCCAGGAGGCCGAGTCTGAAACAGGCTGTTGGCTGGCATTGGGGGAAAACTGAAGACAAGTTAGGGCACGTAGTAGCAGGTTATCAGAGGATCACTGTTTATTTTGCGCCCTTGTCCGCACTTCCAAAAACACACTTCACCGCCCGGCCCAACTCAACAATGGTCAGCCATCATGCCCCCCAAAGCCACTGCTAGTGAGTGCGTTCAGGTGGCACCTGTACGGAGTGCTGACATGGGTCCGCTACACGCAGGAGCATCAGAACGAGAGGAAGCACGCAGAAAAAAAGAAGCCGCGGACAAAGACAAGCTGGCTTGGCGGGCTATTGTGGTCGCACCACCCGGAACCCCGCACGAACCCCCGCCGACCCCGCCAGCCCTCCAACTCCGCCTCGAACGCTGCTTCGCTACCGCAGAGCCCCTCGACACCGAGGGCAAGATGTTCTTGCAGAGTTTGGCAACAAGCGCGGCACCCTGTGGTCACAGCCACATACACCACCCACATCCACGACCCGAGGCGGAAACTCTGGACTGGTTCACGCCCGCCGCGGCTTGGCAACGGTTAGCCGAAGATGTTGGTGGCCCTATCGTGAGTCATTGCTAACTGCGGACGCTAACCATTGCAGAAGGGCAGTCGCATGGTGGAGTGGTTGGTGCGTTTGCCAGACTGGCGAGAGGGAATGACTTGCCAGACTGAGGGATTCCGGATCAGTCTCACTTGGTTGAAAAGGTTGGGATTTTGCGTTGGTGAGTCAAAGCACAGTCCTGTTGAAGAATGTAGTCGCACAGCGCCAGCGCTGTGCGCCTACATTCTTCAACAGTTCTTCGCAGACGCTACGCAGCAAGCAGATGGCCTGCGACGCCGACCTGAAAACATTCCCCGGCAACGTGATTCCAGTCCTGCGTGTATGAGCGCCTGTTGACCTCAGTTCATCGACGAGATTGTTTTGGGCCTGGATGGTGCTCGACGCTCGTGGTTCTTTATCAAGTCCCAGAGCTCGACCTACGTCGCGGCCAGCGCCGGCATTTGCTTGACGTACAGCTTTGGTGCCAACGCGCCACAGTTTCCAATCGCTCGTGGGCCCGAGCCTGAGCCCATCCCCCAGTGTTCTGGAGCGTCGTTCCAGGGGACAGGCGTGGGCTACTTGCTGGTGGTAGAAAAAGAAGTAAATGAGACAGAGAGATAGCAGCACTGACGGACAGAGCCTGATGACCGACCTGGTGGAGATGGGGTTGCTCGAGGAGAAGAGCATCGGCAAGGGCGTGGTCATTTCGGTGATTCTAAACTTCCGGTCTGATCGGCTGACGGCAGTTGGGTGGTTTCGCGGGCACCAGGGGCCTCGACTTCGTGGCCGACATGTCACGTAGCTTCCCGGACGCACCCGTGATGGCCCTGGGCGACGCAAACGTCCATGGCCTCAACATCATGGTCAGCGTCAAGTACGGTAGCCGCACTGCGCCCTATCGGGCTGATGGAGCTGCCACCCCGCGCTTGATCCGGCTGGGCATTTTCCTGAGAGATCTGTTCAGGTGAGCGCATAGAGTCCCGTCGTCATTCTGATGTGTTTCTGACCCTGCAGTTACTTCGACATGAGCCCAGCTCACTGTGCGAGTCTGGACACGGGTGACATCAACACGGTGCGTGTAGCACAATGCTTGTGACCTTTCACTAACCGGACAGGCCACGGCGTTGGGCTTGGACCAGCGCCTGGAAGCATCATGGGCGGCGGATGCGCGCATGTTCAGAGGCCTGAAGGGCAAGTGCGACACGGAGAATGTGGCGGGCGGACGACAGGCGGTGTACAGGTATACCATCCAGAAGATGGTCAATGTGATGAATTAGCTACATGTTCCCACAGTTGCGGGTGAGACTTTTGCTCATCCAACTGACTGCTGCTCGCCACCTTCAACGACGTTGAGCTTTGAAGTATGTGCATAAACACCGGGCCAAAACAGGGAGGTGTGGAGGCTATTGACGAGGACGGAATCAAATGGCACCACCTGCAGCCAGGCATGTGGTCGGTCTCGCAGAGCGGTTACTGCGTGCGAGGAGTATTCTCAACCTTCTCAACGGAGACTCAGTGATCAGTGACCTAGTAACTGGATGTTCGCTTCTTGGTGCTTTCCGACAATGAGAGTGTCCCGGGAAAAGACTTCCGGCTGAGGGAGGAAGCAATTCTTCAATAGTCAGCCCAGGCATTAACAAAAAAAACATTACCAAAAAGAAACAAATTTTAAAAAGGGAAAAACGCGTACTTTTAGAGGAACTGTACACGGAGAGAGGAAGACGTAGTATAAGGGAGCTTCGGCCTATCCTTTTATACCTGAGCGCATGAGTGTATTGAGTATGGAGAAGTCCAGTCATGGACATGCATTGGATCGTGATCTGTGGGATCTGGGATTTCGCCGCCGTTTTTAGCCGGGTGGCGCGGAACCAAACAAGGAGGCATGAAACACCGTCAACCTGACGTTTGGTTTACACGGACTTCCTTCCAACCCACCTCTTCACCTCTTCACCATGGAATCCCAAGACGTTATCCAATACCTCAGGGATCATCCTGAAATTGAAGACGACCCCTGGTTCTGGGCGGGGTTCAATGGGCTTGACCCAGCCGACCTCGGCGTCAGCGACATCAGCTCGTGGAGTGCGGCCTCGTCCCTGCGTTGGATCAACGAGGGCAAGCCTCTTGAGAGCGCCAAGGTCGCCAACACCGAGAAGGAGAACATGGAATCTGGTAAGAGTCTTGTAGGAAGCAGGTGTTGGCGAATGGGATGCGCTGACCACAAATCTCTGCACAGCCGTCCTCCAAGAGAAGCTGAAGGAGTCAAGGAGGGTCGAAATGGTCGCCCTCGAGCAATTGCGCAAGGTCAAGGAGCAGCTTCATGAGACCGAGAAGCAACTGCACGCCACCAAGGGACAACTGCGTGAGACCAAGGCCCGCCTCAAGTACTACACCGACCTCCGGACTAGGCAACCGGGATTCGCATATGAGCGCGCGTACGAACAACGCGACCGTCGCGGCCGGCGATCCGAGGACCGCGGCGACTCTCATGACCGTCTCGACTACAGCGCTGACCACTCCCGCTCTGCCTACAACTTCCGCGAGTGCTCGTCTGGCCGCCATACCTACCGCGAACGCTCTACAAGCCCCCGTAACTACCGCCGGAACTGTTCCGAGCGCTCTCCAAGCCCTCGTAACTACTACCGTAGCTATCGTGAGGACTCCCGTGAGCGTCTCGACGACCGCGCGGACCACTGCCGCTCGGACTGCGACTGTCGTGAGTGCTCGTTGGACCACCGTGACGATCGCGAGCGCTCTCCAAGCCCCTGGGACTACCGCCGTCACCATCGTGAGATCTCCCGCAATTCTCTCGGCTACCGCAATGGCACCGACCAGCGCTACGTCGACCTCGTAAGTTGCGCATTTTGGTAACTTCCGCTAACACGTGCTCAGCCTGAAGGACGCCGTGCTCCACGCCCTCGAACCCCTTCTCCACGTTCTCCGGCCCTCAGCGCTACCACCATTGGCGACGATCCACATCGCTGAGATGATGGACCTGTGATACCACTTGGACGGCCCGACTCCAACAAATGCCCCCCCCTCCCCCCCGGTTGTGAAAATTGCTGGTTTCTGAGCACCTGTAAATGTAAAGTTTATAACCACATACATGAGAGGAAGGACGGAAACGCTTGTACCCATGTCTCCACCTCCCAAGTAATGTCGAACATTACATAGAATTAACCTCCCCCACTTTGCTAAGACAACCTCGGCCAGCCTGAAAGGCTTTACACGGGTTCTCTGATGACCCTCAGACGGCCTTTCCGGTGCGTGCGCTGTCAAACAGGTCTCGAGCACCTCGCCCACCGACTGTGCGCCTCAACTCGAGGAGGACGTGGAGGACGATATCGATTGTCCCATCGTACCGCTGTCCATACTGTATTTCACTCCCTCAATGGCCCACTGAGTCTGCTGGAACTATCACCCCCGGCATTTACAGACTACTGCAATGACCATCCAAGTACACCATGGTCCAAGTGGCGCCTTGGAGTGCCCCGATGGTTCAGAGGCTCTTTGTCTTGATAGACTGGCGCACTCGTGAGTCGTGAGGGGTCGTCGTTGGCGGTTTGGCCCGTCGTCCCTGTGTGTCTATGTATGTACATATCCTCGCTGGCTTCCCTCGGCAACCGAGGGAAGGTCTGTGTCGTTTCTATCAGCAGAGAAGGCTCGGTGCTTCCTATGGCGCGCGGCCCCCTCGGAGTGATGGCTAGCTGTGCGCTGTCTTCCCGATCACTCTTCTTCTCGTCGCTCTTCCTCCTATCATCTCTCGACTTCCCATATCCATGAATACCTCCCATCTCCATATTCAGACCTCCTCCCCTCATTCCTCCACACGTGGGTACGGACCCCAGCCACTCATATATTTGGTGACCGTTGATAGCACTACTGGTCTCCCCCCGGGAAGCATCAGTACACCTAGTCTCCAACAGCCATCAACCACCCTCACCCGCGCCATCAAACGCGCTTGCCATCCCTTCTCTACAAATTCTCAGGTTATCGAGTAAGTTGACGGTGGGTGAAATGGCATCTAATTAACCCACCAGTGCTCCCTGGCGGAGCTCCTGGGGCGGCTATGCCTACCCGCGCCGAGATCCTCGCTGCTCTTGCGAGTTTGCAGGCGCAGCAGCAGGCCGCTGCCGGGCCAAACCACGTCAGCGTCATCCTATCACCGGCTGAGTTGGAGCGCTATGGCCACCAGGCAGCCCGAATGTTCCGCCGTCGCCGTGAACTCGTTGCAGTGGATGCTGCTCGCGCCCAAGCGATGGGGTACGACCCGGTCCCGGACCTCATCGGAACCGATATGTTAAGTGCAACACGACACGTACGTTACTGATTGAGCCTACCAATGGCTGTCATCTGACTATTATTGACGGCACAGGCCTCTGCCCTTGAGCAGTACGGTGCTGAAGGCTGCCTGAGGCGCTGGCCACCGTGCGAAGAGTGCATTGAAAATGGGTGCAACGCCTGCTACTCGGACCTCTCGTCCACCAGCAAGAAGTGCTGTGGCTGCCGCTGCCGCCGGGGTCATCACGTCTGCTCGCTTTCCCGCCCCGCCCAGCACTAAAGATGGCCAATGTTTCCGGTGTGTGACTTTGGGTGATTTTAACTGATCGACTCAGCCCGAGAATGCGCCAGAGCGCGCACGGCCAGTCCAGTGGTGTGCAAGTACATATAAACACCTTCTGTTTATAGTGACCCAGTGTACCTAAGGCCCGAACAAGAAGATCCGCTGTGTACACGTTGAAAGCAAATGTTGGTTGTGTGAGCGCTTATGACCCTATGAGAGATATGTATGAGCCGTTTATTCATGTGACCAAACAGACGTTGGTTCACCGACGGTCGTTCTTGCTCGGTGGATCACTGGCTATGTAAACACTTGTGCTGCATGAGAGATACTGCAGGGTGCTAATAGGTTGGCGGTGGTCATTGGAGGAGTCGGCCTCGTTGGCCGTTGCCTACCCCCAATGCCTAGCGGCCACAAGTCAAGTGTAAACATAGAGGAACCGTCAGACAGACACGTGATTTTCCATTTTCCATCCATTTTCCATTCTTTTTTCTTTCTTAGCTTACGCACACATTGTCCCTCACGGGCTTCCAGGTTGCACCCACGCTGGAAGACTCCTTGGTGTCGTCTCAGGACTGGCAGAGTGTATTTATCACGTCACAGGGAGGGGGCGGCTTGGAACAAAACAGCCACGGCACGAACCGAATTGTCTCGGCTGCGGGACCTGCTGTGCCAGAGGAAACCGTCTCTTGCTCAACAACTTGCTCCTGGCTGATGCCCCCCTTCCTCCTCCCCTGGATCCACTAAATGGGGCTGAAACCTGTCACACCGTCTTGTGCTTCTCTTGCATTTGAGGTATTGAATGGGCTGTGTAACATGGAACGCAGTCCTTGTATTCACACACAGCATTTAGCTGCGGGTGACACTTTTGCATTCCGCGAGAACATTTATCGCACCTCTCCAGGCGACACTTCAACATTGACCTCCTGCCTTTCACGTGTGGCGCAGGTAGCTGCTAGCTCCTGCGCGAAACCCTGTTGTGCACGTCCGCATGGTAATGGGTCATTCATGCGGCGACCACTTCCCACGATTCGCGCAAATCTGACAGGTGAAGCGGAGAGCGACCGTCTGGACAATGCAATGTCAGCACAACTGCAGGTAGAACCGCCCACCTGGATATTAAGCGAACAAGCTCTCAGGATAAACCTATCAGACCCAAAGCTTCGCACGTCGTCTGTCGATCTGTTACGTAGCTAGTTCCCACATGCCACAATAGGTGAATGTTCAGGTAGATCGTCCTGATCGAGAAGCCAATCTGTCGAATATGTGGCACGGCAACCATCTGCGACACCACCTTTACGTCACGGTTCTCCAAAACAATCCTCGGGTCAAATCTCGTCTGGCAAGTACGTCTTTGTCCTGCTTTGTGCCACGTTTGTGCTAGCGCGATTTTCTGTATCGGCTGAGCTCTACATCATCCAGCGATCATACAAGGCTGTTGGATCGATTTTAAACATGTTTTGCGGGGGTGTCAGGCCATACCTTTTAAACAGACGGAACGGAACATCGCAAGATGTTGTGCAAAACGAAAGGAAGCGCGCAGGTCCGGGGCAACCATCCTGGCACGCTCTGGGGCGCGAGTCGTGACCCGCCTGGAGACGAGCGTCGCAAGCGGATCTGAAAAGCAGACCCAAGATCTCCAGCATATCCCCGCGAGTGAGCATTGGCCAGGATGTGGAAGCACAACGCCCCAGCCAGCTCCAGCAGCACCGACGCCGTCGCTCGGCGGGGGCCTCAGTGGGCACAACCCTGGAAACAAACCTCCACGAGAAACGACCATCGGGGCACTGAGCACACTTTCGGACCTCGGCTCATCCATCCTCACGCGTGCGCCACATCTCTTCACCCTCTCAGCCCCACGAACGCCAACCGGGACCGCAGGCGCCACAGCCACGTCCCCGATCTTGCGGTTGCTTCTCGCTCGGATCTGGGAGGAGCTTACACCCGGGCGCTTGCTGACAGGCTAGGCAGCTGGCCAGCTGGACACGCTGCACAGGTGCATCTGGGCTTGGAGAGGTTGGATCTTTTAGATTCCTCGTGCACACGCCCACACCCTCTGCCTTCTGTCTGTCCCTGCTCCCTCCCGTGTCTGTGGTTCCTCTCGTTCCTAGTCATGCCGACACGAACGTCAATAACCACCAAGCTAGGTGTGAGTGGGGCGGAATAGAGTACATGACTGCAGCATGTGAGTATGTAATGGACGTGAAATGCCATCAGAGACAGGGACCGTCGGACAGAAAAACCCGTGGAGGCTTACCCATTACGCCGGAAGGTCGTCCTGGTCAGCCCAGGATAATGCGTCCGATGGCACGCGAAACACACTATCCCGCCTTACTACGGCTTCAATGTGGGACCACCCGTTCTCTATATGTTTTTCGGTGGAAACACACTACACAGCGTCCCACTGCTTTAACAACGGGCCACACCCCTTCTCTACGTGTTTTTCGTCCGTCCTGGCTGTGGCCGTGGAAACACACTACACACCGTCCCTACTGCTTCAACAACGGGCCACCCCCATCTCTATGTGTTTTTCGTGCACGATCGCCGGTTGTGGCATGGCGGTCACTTGGCCAGGATGCATTCCATTGGCCATTGGGTCACCGCCGCCTACATCACAATCAACCATGCTGCTGAAGTTGTGCATAACGACAGCCTAGTTGCATTGCCAGACGTGGAGGCTGGTGCTGTCGCTCCAGGCGGGCGTTCTCCTCGTCGGTGTGACGGATGTACTCCTGGAGTTGCCGGTCGATACACCCCGGTGGGGGGTGGATCTGGGGGGTCGGGTAGGTGATGAGGACATGACGGCTGGCAATGTTCGAGGATGCGGCGAAGGTAGTGAGTTAAGCAAGAAGCAACAACGTTGACAAGGTTGGAGACAACCGGTGTGCATGGAAGCAGCGTTACCGGTCTCGGTCGTGCGCGTTTGCTTCTTGCTTCTACTGTATCTCGCACAGAGCAGCTTACACCTTCTGGACAGAACAAGCTGGTCAGGCTGCGTGCATCAGGCTCATGGGCTGTAAGACGTCTTCAGACGGGCATCCGCCTCGTGCAGGTGCCATCTAGGCCAAGCTTGGCTCTCTTATCTCGTCGTCTCCATTTCTATTCCCGATGTGAATCGGCGACCCAGGACTGGCACTTGGTCCGCGAGCCGAAGAAACCAGCCTGCATCGGATCCTGTGCCCCCAGCGCCAGCGCCGGTGTCCCGCGGGCCGTCGGGGCATGGTCCGCTGCACCGCTGTGCATGGCGAACGAGGAAGTGTGCGTCCACCGCGCCACCCGGGGTCTGAGAGGGACTCCGGAATGTCGGTGCGCCTGGACCACTGCGCTGGATCTCGCTATAGATACTGCGCGCGCAGCCGGGCTCCAGACAGAGTGGATGTGCATTCCTAGATTCCTGCGTCCTCTTGTTTCCCCTCCCCTGTGGGCCCCTGCCCACCTGTATCTCAAAACCCTCGCAAGTCCCTCGCGTGCACACACGGCACGCAGGACCCTTTCTTCACTGCTATTCCTGAACTGGTCCGATTTCTGGGGTGCCTTGCTCCTGTACTCCTGTGTTGCAACCTTTGTGACGGGGTTTGGCTCCTGGGTGCACTGGGCATGATGCATGAAAATAAAGAAAACCAGAAAGGGAACCAGTGTCACTAATATTGTCTTTGGGGGGTCGCAAACAATTGTCGATTGGAGAGATGAGAGAGTGTGGGCGAAACCAGGGGCGTACATATGTTCGATACGAGCAAAAAAGGGTATCCGGGTAAAAGTCAACAACAATGAGAGGGAGGAGGGTGGAACAAAAAAAACCTGTCGCGGCCGAAATGGAGAAAGAAGTGTCTGGTAGCAAGTGTTTTTGAGCCGCGCGCAATACGAGACGCGTTCTGTAGATTGAAACGAAGATTGCAAGAGCCCTTGAGCAAGGAGCAGAGTGCCGCGGGGGGTGTTTTCGATCCGCGGATATCCGGGGTAAATCTAGGGGATGCCGGAACCCAACAACCGCTTTCCGACGTCTCAGCACGCGTTTGTTTGTGAGGGGGCGGTTCACGTGCACACCCCAACAAACAACAAACGTACGTGTGCCCCCACAGCCACACAGCTTACGCCTCGCGGACAGCACGTCGGACGCGCGCGGTAAAGTCGCTTACGCGTTTGGTGGGCAGGGTGCGACGGCGGAGGAGACCCGTGGCGGGAGGGGGTTTGGGCGAGTTTGTGCGCGCGTCGGCGGGTTGCAGGACTGTACGCGATCGGTTGAGACCGCCACGGCCATTGTTTGGGGTCGGCAGCGGGGACGGTGAGGCCGAGGCTGGACGGGCTGATGCCGGGCGCTTGTTCTCGTACGCGACGTAGCCACCGGACGGTGCGTCCTCGTCCGAATCGGAGGGATCCATGACGTCGATGACGGGCACGGCGCCTTGGGATGGCAGGTTTGGGAGTGATGGACGGCCACGCTTGGCCGAGCGGGGCGGCCGTGGTGGGGCCAGGAGCGCAGGCACAAAGAAGCTGGCATCGGCCGTCTCCATGGTTGCCGTCTTGGAAGGTGTCAGAGCCGACGTCCTTGGGCTCATGGGTTGGTCGCTCTTCTCCACAATGTAATAACCTCCGGCGGGAGCGTCGTCGTCCGAGTCTGAAGGGACCATGTAGTCGGTGTCTGCTCGGACAGGCTGTGGCCGCGACAGTGGGGAGATGGCACCCGCGTTGTCTACACTGTCCGCGCCTGGCGACGGCGTCGGCTGCAAGTCTGGCTGGCCGTCTTCCGGGATGACCTCGGGAATGGCCAGGGCCGTGGGGGACGGCAAGGGCGGAGACGAGGACAACACGGGGCTGGCTGTTTCGGGCACGGCGAGCAACGTTTCTGTTTGCAGGGGAGGAGCTGACCCCTCGTGGGAGTTGGACGCTCTGCGTGCGGACGACATGGACTGCGAAATCGGTATCAGCGACAGAGGCACGCGCCGGGGGCAATGGGCCGAGAACCTTACCATGGACATGGCCACAACAAACTGGTGCTGGTGGCTGATGAGAAACTCGACAACGTCCTTGGAGAGCGCACTCTCCTTGGGCCGCATGTCATGACCCGGGTGAGAAAGAATGCCTGGCTGGAATATCACTGCCAGATCTAGAGGGTGGTGGTCAGTGCTGAACGCGATGTGGGGTGACGCCACGGCGCGCTGGCAGAAGAAAGCCACAGGATTCAAGCCTTGAAACTTACTAGGGGCAGTCATGAGATTGCGGTCCGAGTCCTTCTCGACGATGCCCAGCAGGTCGAGGACGTAGAGCAAGAGGTACTGGTTCTCCTTTGGCATCTTGCGGATCAAGCGCTTGTACTCGCGGATCATCATCTCGGTTGTCAAGTCCACCGAGGTCTGGACATTACGGAACTGTGTTTTGTGTTAGCGAAGAGGCTGGTACGGCTTGTGGCGTGCACACACGTGGTTGTAGAAGGCCACAGGGATGACCGGCTCGGGCATCTGGGTGAGGTACCGACGGAAGATGGTGGCGACGTCGTGTGGTGAGAAGTTTGTGGCGTCCCATTCGATGTCCGCGCCAAACTGTGGAACATGAGCGCCGTCCCGCGCACGACCCGCACACGCCTCGTCGTGGCTAGAGCCTGAACCCGGGGCCTAGAGGCATGGAGAGGCCACAGGCCTAGAAACGCCAGCAACGCCAACCAGTCACCAGGCGGCGATGAATGGCCACAAAAGCAACTGCTACTCACGGTGGGGCCTTCGTCAAAGATGGCTTGGAGGTCCCGCATGCGCTTAGCTGAGCCCGACACGCGGAAGATGCCTTCAATGTCGGTCTTGTCCTTGAGGTATGCGCCGCATTTTGCCACCACGATGGGCACTTCACTGCGGGGGGTGGGTTAGCGCGCGGCTCGAACCTGGGGACAGCCGATATACCCCGGACCCCTTGGCCACTGGCAATGTTGGCCAGGACGGAGGAGCGAGGCTGGTGTGTGTGTGTGTGGAGAAGAAAGGACTTACCCCCAAACAAACAGCGATCCGTCCGGTGCGCTTGTCGAGATCTGCATAGAAGCGTAGCTGAGCATCTTGTTCAGAGGGACCCCAAACACAGTGCGGGTCGTCATTGTGCGCGGGGCGGGGCGGAACGACTGCTGTGCGGGCGGCCGTTGGCCAGTGGAGAACGCCTTCCACCATGTCTTGAGGCCCTGCATGTTCCGCTCGCGCTCTGACAGCTCGCGTTCACGAGAGGTTTCCGACTGTCCGCTAGCACGACGGAGGCTTCCACGGCGGGCAGCTGCTGTTGCGGGGGGGTTGAGCTGGTCGCTTGGGTCACGGGGTTCGCGCCCGCGGGCACGATCGCGCATGCTCCGGAGACGACGGAGTCCAGATGGGCCGGCGTTCGCGTTGGCGGCGTCGCTGCTCGAGCCGGATCCGCGGCGGTCTGGGTCTGCGACAGTCGCAGTTGGTGGGGGGGTCACGATGGTGGTCACTGGTGGTGCACCTGCGTCGCCGGGTGCGTAGGTGTCGGCTGATGGGTACGGTATGCGTCCGCGTGCTGGTGCTGGTGGTGGACGAGTCGATACCATTGCGATGGTTGAGGGGGTGTGAGGGGGCAGGTGTGGGTGGGTGGGTGTGGAGACGCGGGCCAGGACGTATCAAACGTGCAGGCTGTGCTGGGAAGAGAGGATAGCGGTGGTGGTGGGTGGTGGGTGGGTGGGTGGAAATGAATCTGGTGGCAAGAGGCAAGACCGTGTAAATAAGGGGATGACGGGGTGATTGTAAATGCCTGGACGATGTCTGGCTCCTTCTTTTGATCAAAAACCCGGGAAACCAGTGTGCCGAGAGGGCCGACGAGGGGTTCGCTGATCGACACGCGCCAGAAACGGGGGGGCGCGAACCCGGTCCGTCGGTGCTGCTGCGGTGGCCGGTGGTGCGTCGAGTCGATGTGCTGGCAGCGGCGGCGGCGGGGGCGGCGGCGGCGACCAGGGCTGGCACAGGGGAGACCAAGGGGTGGGTGGTCCGGAGCCCGGTGGCGGTGGCGCGGGGCAGGGAGAGGGGGGGGAGAGGGAGAGAGGGAGGCCGAGATCGATCTGGACCACTGCAAACGGGGCGAGATGGAAGTGGATGGAAGTGGGCAGAGAGAGAAATGTGGTGTGTATGCAAGAGTGTGTGTGACTGTTGAAAGAGGAGGAGTGGTGATGGAAAAGAGAGAGGGAGGGACGGCGGCGGCGGGCGGAGCAGAGAGATTCAAAGACGCGTCGTCGTCGTGGCCACTGGCGCTGGCGTGGACGAGAACAGAGCCATAGCTGGGCAAAGAGCTGCGCGGTGGAGCCGACAGATGACGGGCCTCTCTGGCCTCTCTGGGAATGCACTACGATGGCCCAGTCTCTCGTCCATACCAGCGGCCAGAGCACAGGCACTGCAGCAGAGCATTCGCGCGCACGCACGCAGAGGAACCACGTTATGCATTTAGAAAGATGCTGCTTGCTTGCTGGCTGCTTGGGGGGACTGAACAACGTCTCTCAATCCACATCTGCATAACCCCCCTTAGCCCGAACCCTATGCTAGACATTGCGCGCGAGACGGCAGGAATATGTCGGGGGCTAGCCTCAGGACCCAAAACCCGACGCACTTTTAACAATCACGCTTGTCATGGTCCAGACACAACCCGATGTGAGCCAGAGACACAGGAGAGACAGAGACAGGAGAGCCACAGCCAGGACGTCAGGAGACAGCCAGGACGTCAGGACATCAGGAGAGCTAAGACTGATTCCAGAGACACACGCTCCATCGCTCTGCTCCATTTCGAGACATTGTGTGGTCCAGAACATTTCGGTGGATTGGTGGATGGACCCACATGAACTGTGCTGCGTACTCTCCCTGGCTGTTCCCCCGCTCCCCGCACCGCCATTCACTCCGCCCCCCGCCCGCGCCGTCGGCACAGCTTAACACCACCGCCCACCCTCTCCCCGCCGACTACGGCTCATGCACAGCGCACAGCCCGCGCGCAGGTCGTGCAGGTGACCCACTCGAGCGTCACCCGTTCTTCGCCCACTTCGCAGCATTTGTTGCCCCCCCCACCCCAGCCAACGTCCAACAACCAACAGGCAAAAGAAGACAATGAAATCAAATCTAAGTAACTGTAATCTGCCTGCCTGCCTGCCCCGCCCTTGGGAAGCATGGTGTATAGCTTGTCGCAGCAGTGTGTGCTCAGCGCGCTCAGCGGTTACGCTGTCACGTTGGCGGCCACGTCCTCACCACCCGCGGCGTGTGTGGGCGCCTCCAGATCCACAGGCGCGGAACCCTCGTCGGGCTCGCCCTCTGCATCCGCGTCATCGCCGCCGACAGCCGCGCCCTTGCGTCCTCGCCTCTTCTTCTTCTTGGGCAGCAGGTCCTGCACGTCCTCGCCACGCGCCTTGAGACGGCCCAGCTGGCGCGAGTTGAGCGTTTCCAGCTCGGCCTTGCCCTCGGGCGTGTTCACAGCGGGGCCAGCAAGCTCCTCGTCCTCCTCAAACCCGGGCCAGCGCGGGAACAGCGACAGGTTGGGGAACAGTGCCAGCTGCGAGAGCGTGGTGGGCGTAGCGTCCAGCGAAGGGTCCGAGAGCGCAGCGCGGAGGGATGCAACGAGCGAAGACGACGCGGTATTGTCAGACATCTGAGTAGCGCGTTAGCATATGAGCATTGCGGGTGGCGGTCTGGAGTCACCACTCTTCGCCGATCACATACCTTGCCGTCGGCCGCAACGTCGACGAGCACGACGCTCGACGTGGCCCGTGCCGCATCGATTTCAGTCGCAGTCTTGGCGACGCCAAACGACGTGTCGAGGGTGACCAGCAGCTGGCTCGGCTGGCTGGGGACGGTAGTGAAGCCCAGCACGGGGTATGGGAGAGCCAGAGTCTCAACGACGGGGTTCTCAGCGTCAACCACAATAGAGTGCAGCGCGGCGCATCCCTCGGAGAAGAAGACTCCCACAGCTGTGTTGTCGCCAACGGTCACGGAGCCAATCTGCTCAACACACACACCCTGGCCGAGCGGGTACACTGATCCCTCGACGGCCACGTAGAAGCCCTCGTTGGTGGGGTCGTCGCTGGGAGCGATGCCGGCCAGCGCACTCGAACCGACGACCTTGCGGTGCTTGTTCTTGACGCGGCGCGCGGGAGGGCGCACGCGGCGGTGGGGGAGGACAGCGGGCCAAATCTCCACGCGGCGGAGGAGCGAACCCGAGGTCCAGTCCCAGACCTGCAGAGTCGACTCGCCACCGGCAGACAGCAGCACGTTGGGGCGCGAGGCCGGGACGTGGATAGCGGACACGAAGCTGCGGTATGGTTAGTGTCGGAATGACTGCCAGTCTGCCATTCCCGTCACGGCTCGGTGACACAGAGTCTCGACCACGGGGAGACGAGGGCATTCCTTCGTTTCCTTCGGCAAGGCGCAGCCAAAGGATCTAGCAAGAGCAAGAGCACGAGCAAGAGCACGAGCACTGCCGCGCGCCTATAGGCTCTGCAACCTCTCTGGCTTGTTTGCGGACATTGCCCGATGTGGCACCCGCATCACCTTCCCTCCACTTTTCCACTCACCCCTCGCTGCCAAAGAGGTACCTCTCAATGACATAGGCCTTGGGGAACCTGCTGACGCGGATGTGCTCGTCGCGGTCGGCAGTGATAATGTGCTTGCCGTCGGGCGTGAGGACGTGCTGCGAGACAACCGAGACGTGGCCCAGGAGCAGGTCGGCGTCCGGGTTGAGCGACGGGTCGGCAGCGAGGAGGAAGCCCTTGGGGCGCTTCTCGGCGTCGACGTCGCGCGGGTCCAGGGGATAGCTAGAGAGAGGGGTGTCAGCGCCAACTCTGTGTTGTCTCTTGCGTCCCCCTCGACTCACAGGTACACATCGGCGACCTTGTCAGTGACGACAATCTGGTTGTCGGCCGTAAAGTCGATCGAGGCAACCTTCTTAGCTGTCTGGCGGGTAGACCTGACGGAGAGCTTGCCGTCCTCAATGTTCCACACAGTCAGGTGCTTGTCGTCGCCGGCAGACACGGCCAGCTTGCCGTCGGCGCTGAGGGCGACCTTGCGCACGAGGCCAGCGGGGACAGTGGTGTTGGGCGTGGTGGACGACGAGACGTTGTCGCCGGCGGCAAAGTGGAGGGAAGTGCCGGATGCGACCAGGAGCGCGCCCGAAGACGACGCAACGGCCGTTGCCGGGAGAGGGAGGGTGGGGGGTGCCATGGCTAGAGAGAGGGTGTGTATGGTTCAAGAGACAGGCCGTGTCTCCGTTTGTTGGTGGAAAGGGAGCGTCCTCGACGTCAACTTTTGGATTCAATAGCGGCGGGCCGAAATCAAAATGACGTGTTGTTGCGATGCGGCGTGGTTGTTGTGGCTTTGGAGTATCACGCGGACATGACGCGTAAAGGCGTGAATTAATGTTCTGGTGCTCTTGTGTTTGCCCAGTCTCTCTCTCCCGCATCCTCCTCCTTCATCCACCCCTGCAACCATGAGCGCCGAGCAAGCCGCAACCACCACCGCCCCGGCCCCCGAGGTCGGAGACAAGCGCAAGGCCGATGAGGCTGACGAGGTCGTTGACAAGAAGTAGGTCCTGAATGGCTGTCTTGGAGGCGGAGGGAGAGAGTTTGTTTGTTTGGGTACGGGCTGCGCGGCGCGTCGCGTCCATATGAGTGCGGCCCTCCTCATGGACTACGGCCCTTTCGCGTCGTGCAAACTCCCCATCGTCCTCTCCTTCCTGCCTTCGTGGATGGATGGATGGAATCTCAAGTGACTGACTGTTACCCCAGGGCCAAGACCGACGACGCCGAGGCTACCGAGGAGGCTGAGACCGCCGCCCCCGTCGACAAGGGCAAGGGCAAGTCCACCGCCGCCCCCGAGGAGCCCGAGGAGGAGGAGGATGACGATGACTCGGACGACTCGGACGACGAGCTCATCGTTCGTGGTACCCGTAGGCGTAAGCAGGTGGACTATTCGTCGGTAAGTGGGCAGTGGGCTCGTGTCTGGACAGGACGAGGGAGTGATCTCTGCGGGCAGTGTGCATCCACCCTTAGTTGTTGGTGTGCTTTCACAGTGTGCTGCGTTCACTGCCTCTCGTCCCTCCTACCCCCCTCTGTTTCCCGCACT
This sequence comes from Apiotrichum porosum, assembly GCF_003942205.1. Classification (NCBI taxonomy): domain Eukaryota; kingdom Fungi; phylum Basidiomycota; class Tremellomycetes; order Trichosporonales; family Trichosporonaceae; genus Apiotrichum; species Apiotrichum porosum. Next base: position 297,450 of record NW_021167122.1, on the reverse strand, counting down.
TGGCTCACACACATTCCCAGGCCGAGGCTCTCGCCGCTGCCGGCCTCCAGAACGGCGACGACGATGAGGACGAGGACGAGGAGGACGACGGCGAGTTTGAGGGTGGCGACGACGACGAGGACGACGTCGAGGGCCACGACGAGGATGCCGAAGAGGGTGGTGCCGCTGCTGGTGCCGAGGAGGACGACGACGATGAGGAGGTTTAGAGCGCAACTCGTTTTCTTCAGTTGTTTTTTAAGGCCCCTGTGTGTAGCCTACGCTGCCGCGTGCCAGTGCCAACATACGACCATGCCTGGCCCTGCTGTACGCGAGGAGAAAAAATATGCATCCATGTAACAAGCGATCCCACCTGTGGTCTTTTCACTTGTTCTACTCGTTTGATTAAAATGAAGGCTAGTGCCGGCGCCGGCGGCAGTCAGGCTCACGCTCACTGCTGCGCGATCCTCCTCCGCGCCTCCTCCTCGCGCGTGCGGAAGAACGATAGCTCGCTCTGGAGACGCGGGTGCGTGGGCGCGCCGGGACCAGCGACGAGCTCCCGCATGACGACCTCGTAAATGGAGGACAGGAACGAGTGGCGCTGGGCCACGTCCTTGATCTTGTTGGCCTGGGTCTGCGCAAGGCGCACGAGCTCGGTACGCATGCGTGTCGTGCTGGACAAGGGTGTCAGTAAAACGAGTAGGGTGGTCGAGGCAAAGAGACTCACCTCGAAAACATCATGGCCTCCTCTGCTTCGTCTGACAACGCAACGACACACGAGAACACGGCGGCATACTTGACAGCCACGGCGCGAACCTGCCCGTCCTTGACACCCTTGCCGATGAACCCGGCAATACCTTTACCCTCGGCCTGGTCGGCGAGGACTTTGATACTCTCGATATGCGCGTCCATCGACTTGCGGTACAGGGGCCAGAGCTGCATCTTCCAGCCCGTGAGGTATGGCACGAGTGGGGACGCGCCACGGCTCTCGGCGGTGGCGATGAGCTTGTCGTTGAGGCGAATGAGGGTGAGCAAGGGGATCGAGTTGGGAGGAGTCGGGGTGAGAGTGGTGGTAAAGAAGGCTGTGCAGTACTCGAGGGCCGAGTCGAACACCTCGTGCCAGATCCGCTCGGCCTCCTTGAGGCCCTCTGATGGGTCTGGCGTGGCGGCCGCGCCGTTCCGTCGCCGACCGACACGTGAGCGACCTGCCTCGGATACGGGGCCGAGGACGGGCGAGTCGACAGGGGTCGTTTCGTGTGACCGGACACGTTCGCGGTGCTGGGCCGACGATGGTGTGATCGAGGTGGGTGCAAAGAAGCGCACGAGGAAGGTAAACTCTGCCGAGGCATTGTCGAGCAGCACGAGACCGAGAGAGCGGAACAGTGCCTCGATGGGCACAGTCAGCTCCTTGTCGTCGACCATGTACGCGAGAATGACCGCGCCAGCATCGCCGTCAATGTCGAGATCGGCAAACTGGAGCCGCTCGTACATTTGCTTGACGCTGGCGGGGGTCTTGCCAGTCGACGCTGCGGCTTCTTCAGAGCTGACGACGCCGACAAGCTCGTGCTTTTCCACCACGCGCGCCCGGACCTGAGTCAGAGCACGTGAATATCGCCTCATGCCCGTCTCATAGTATGCGCGCGCCGCATTGGCGTAGCCGCGCTCGACCTGCTTGGCGTGTCGGGGCGACTGGCGGAACAGAAAGGCGTAGAACGGCTGATACTTGAGCAGCAGAGACGTCTGCATCACCGCCAAGTTGGTACTCAGGCCCTTGGAGGCAGAGCGAAGTGGGCGGATGAGGGTGAGGAGGAACGGCGGCAGGGCATTCATTGCCTTGAGCGACAGGCCCTCGATGACGCTTTCGAGCTCGCGCGCAGCCTTGACCTTGCTGCCGCGCGACTTGACGGCCACCATCTTGTCCTCGAGCTCAGCAACGGCCTGTAGCCACAGAGTGGGGTTGGCGCTTGGCTCCGTGTCGCGGATCGTGAGCACGAGGGAGGTCGGGATGATGAGGTCGGACAGCAGCGCATTCAGAGGTGGCAGGATGACCTGCGTTTAGGTCAGTGACAATGTATTATTGCGCAGCAGATGGCGCCAAACACCCACGCGTCGTCCCTTCAGTTGCCTCTCAATCTCGTCACTCCGCGCCTGCAAGTCGGCAATCTGGCCCGAGACGTCGGACAGGTTGTCCTGGAAAGTGGTGAGATACGAGGCCAGCGACGTCAGCAGCTCGGCAGAGGCCTTGGCGTTAGCTTGGTGAACCAGACAGTGCCGCTCACCTCCACCGACCGCTCCAGGTCGGTGTACTCCTTTTGCCTTCGCAGAACTGTATCGTAAGCATGGTACAGCGAGACAGGTATGGAGGAGGGTACGCACACAGCTCGCGGTCGGCGTCCTCGTCGTCTTCGTCCAACAAGGGGTCAGGGAGCGGCGGCGGGGTGGACGGAGCACGGCGCGATGGCCCAGCGCCTGGAGTCTCGAGCACGAGCTGGGAGGGAGAATGTGAGCTGTTGGGAGCGTGCTGCATGAGGAGGGGTGGGGAGCGTACCTCGATCCCAGGCGAAGAGGTCATGTTGGATGGGTGGAAGGGAGAGAGAGATAGAGAGCAATAGCAATAGGAATGTCGTTAGGAAACACAACGCGGAGGATATAACCCCCATGTGTCTCTGCGGCCCGCGCGCGTCGACGTGACAGTCGGTCGGTCGTCCCTTCCCGGTCATCTCGACGTCTCGTTTCAATCCCGTCCCTCCAACAACCCACCTTTCTCTCCAACCCATCCCCCACGTCCTCGCAGCTAAACAGGGATGTCTGAACTATTCAAGGACATCCCAGAGTTTGTAGAGGTACGTATCCCGTTCACCTGGCCACCCGTGCTCTTGCGGTCATCCGGCTTTCCGCGCCGCCGACACAACACACCTCTGAACCCTCCGCTAACTCTCCATCACAGACCGAAGTAGGCGAGGCGGTCACTGCCCGTACAGAGACGCTCGGTACGTTCTCCTCCTCTACTCCTTCACCGACACTGCTGACCCCCGCGCTCAGCATCCTTCCGTGAGCTTGGCCCGCCCGACCTCTGCCACGTCGTCAAGTCGCACGGTCCGAAGGGCGCCCAGAAGGACGTCGGGAGCTATCACTACTGGTAAGGATGAGGAACGCCTTTTGGTCATGAAGCTTTGTTGACTCTTGTTAGTTCCGGCGTGGAAGCGTCTTCGTCGGCATCCCTTGCGGCATACATCAACAGCCTCCAGTTCCACGTTGACGAGGCGCAAGCATGGTTTGGCGGAAAGACCAACGGCTGGCGCGTCCGGATGGGCACCTACTGGTCAGAACCTCGCCAACTGCGCGCGTGCGCGCGTCTTGTTCCCTCGCTGACATTTATGCTGCAGCTGCTTTAACGCGTTTTCTCGCGTCGACATTCGCGTTGAGGCGCGCATTCCCGGTGGCGTGGACGCGTACGTCGTCGACCTGCGCGGTGAGCGGCATGAGGCGACACCAGAGCTGTGGCTCGAGACCTACCTCTCTGCCCTCCTCCGCTCCATCCTCTATGCCGACGACGCCTCCTACCGTCTGGCAGGATACCGCAAGCTCGACCCGATCACGACCGTCGATGGCGAGGTGCGCTTCCTGAAGGCGGCCGAGGAGCTCTCTTCAAGGGTGGGTACCATGACTCCGCACCGCAGCTAACCCGACCAGGATGGCAGCTGGGATCCGACCCCGAGGTGCAGGTGGCCACGACGGCGTCCAACCACCTCACTGCTGGTGTCCTCAAGTACTTTTCCGACTCGTTCCGCCTCGAGCGTGCAGCCAACCTCTTTGAGCGCATGTACGCTCGCGAGCCCGAGGTCGCAGCGCTAGTAGCCAAGAGCTACATTGGAATGAGTGGGTCATCTGACTCCTGAGGGACGCTGACCCATTGCAGACGAGGAGATCAAGGCTGTCCAGATCATGCACTCGGCACTGCAAAAGGCTCCCCAGAGCTACCCTATTCTTCTCGCGCAGGTCGATTTCCTCTTGTCCAAGGGTAAGGCCGAGTGGGCGCTGCAAGTCGCTCAGCAGGCCGTCAACTCTGCGCCATCCGAGTTTCTCACATGGGCCAAGCTGTCCGAGGCCCACATCGAGTTGGGCCAGTTTGACAAGGCTCTTCTGACGCTCAACTCTTGCCCCATGTTTACCTACAACGAGCGCGACCTGCACCGCTTACCGGCCCCGGCGCGCACACACCTCCCCGTCAAGAAGTTTATCGCAGAGTCGAGCCTCTTGGACGAGGACTCTGCGCGCGACAACGAGGCCGATGTCGCGCTCCTGCGTCTGCCCGCTCCCGGTCTTCGTGGCACGTTTGCCAAGGCGTACCACCTGCTCACAATCCTCGTGTCCAAGGTCGGATGGGACGAGCTGCTCAAGACCAGGAGCGCTGTCTTTGTCATGGAGGAGGAATGGCGCCAGCACAAGACCACGGCGTCAATGGACGGCCCTGTGGGCAGCATCTCGGCACCGGCCGCGGCTGGCAGGCGAGAGGAGAATGGCCATGCCGACGAGGACGCGTCCACGCGCGGCATCCACTCGCCCGACGCAGGCAGCGATGGCGGTATCCCCTCCATCCGCGTCTCGATCGACTCGGCAGCGGACGAGGCTACGCTCAATGGCGGCAGTGCCTCTGACGCACCAGCACAAAAGGAGACAGTCGTCACCGCCCCCACTCTGGAGAAGCCCGAGTCGCTCAAGCACGCCCCAGACGAGAATACCGACAAGGACGGCCAAGAGGGCTTTGAGGGTTCGGCATTTTCAAACAAGCGCCTGTGCGAGCGCTGGCTTGGTAAGGAGTTGGTAGAAGGCTGCCGTACTAACTCTCCAGACAACCTTTTCCTTGTTCTCTACGAGGATCTGCGCGTGTACACTATCTGGCGCGCGGAGATTTCGCATTTCCAGACCCAGCACATGTCGTACAGCAAAACAGGCTACGAGGTGAGCTTTTCCGCGCGTGACGGGACATAAGCTGATGCTGTCCCAGTGGGAGATTCTCGGCGAGCTCGCCCTGCGCATGCACCACAAGGAGGAGGCCAAGGACGCCTTCCAGCGTTGTCTCACGGCCAAGTTTTCGTCGCGCGCCCTGTTGCGCCTGTTGGAAATGTACTCGCTCGACGGCGACCTCAACCGGACCTTGAACGCCGCCACAAAGCTCACCGCCTACTACCACCGCTGGTACATGGAGAGCGTGTATCCGTCTGCCATCGCCCACGCAATCTACCGCCTGGGCCTGACGCACGGGCTGAGTAAGATTGAGTACACGCTGTTGAGTATGAACCTCCCGGAAGGTATCTTCGTGAGTGCAACAGCTGTTTTGGCCGGACCCTTCAAAGCTGACCCAGCTCCCTTTTTCTAGCAAATCATGCTGCAGTACCTGAAATACGCAAAGACGTTTAGCGTCGAGGGTTCAGAGTACTAGGTGTTGATGGGATGCAACGAATTGTGACGATAGCAGCCAAAGGCCAGAACACTAGTGCTGGTCTCGTTGTTGGACAGGGACAACATTACATTAAACTAACGGAGAGGAGCGGTACGGCGCGACAGCTCCGTTCCCTCTCCTCGCCCGTCGATTCGAAGGAGGGGGAAGAAGCAAAAAAGAAAGGTAGTATGGACAAGACGCGCGACGGCCAATGTCTTTGGAGGGGGGTGGGGTGTTTTCGAACCGGGATGCAAGGTGGGAAGGGCGGTAAGAAATGCAGTGTGCAGGTTGCAGGCAAAGGCACCGGAGGAGGGGACACCACAGAAGCCAATGCCGGGACAGGTGGAGGTGAACCTTCTACCACTCCTTGCTGATCTTGAAGGCTGTGGCGGTGGTTAGATCAAACTGCCACAAAAAAAAAAGCACAATTGGACGGCGCGCCACATTGTTCCCCGTCTGCGCAAAAGTTGGCCGCCGCCGTCGCTGCCAGAGTGCGAGGCATGCGAAGGGCCACGCTCGACACTACCCCAGCCACTTCCGCTGGCCGATGGGGCTCGTGCGACTCTCCATGGCCCATGCGTGCGCCACAAGGGGCTGCCCCCTTGATACACTTGGTCTGGCCTCCACCAAAACCGAATGAACGCAGCCAACAACAATCGTTCTACTCACTCCACTCAAAGTCGTTGAGCCACTTGTTGTTGTCGTCGTCGACGATGCGCGTCTTGACAGTGTACGAGCCCGAGCGGGCGAGCATGCCCGAAGGCGACTCCTCCGATGCAAACTGGGCGCATGTGTCAGCTACCTACATTCAGCGTGATTCAGCTGCACTCACCACCTTGGTGTAGGGCTCGGGCTGGGGGCCGTACGAGCCAAGCATGGCCTCGGTCTGTACCACTTGTCAGCATTCCTGTGTCTTTCCCATGGCGGGGGGCGCCTGGGACCCCCGGACATTGGGATTCGTTCCCGGAGAGGACGGACCTTGTCAACTAAAACACAGGGTCAGCACAGCGTATCAGCACAGCCCCTCCACAATAGAGGGAGGGCCAACGAGACAGAACGTACCAGTGACACCGGCACGCTTCACGACCTGGAGGAAACGCAGGCCCGAGACAATCTCGTTCTCGACGACAAAGGAGATGCCTGAAGAGTTAGCGACGATCAGAATCGAGTGGTTGCAACTCACCGACCGAGTAGTCGACGCCCTCCTTGATGAGCACTGGGTGTCGCGTTAGCTGGGTATTGGGCTTCAGGTGTCATGTTACCCACCAGGGTCCTTCTTGAGTCGTGCGCTCTCGGCAGCAGCGTTGGTGAGGTCAATAATGACGTCGCCCTGGCGAGTAGGCGAGGTGAGGAAGAGAGTCTTGGGCACGACCTGGGTGTTGTCAGCATCAGTGAACTGTGGTGAGGCGAGTGGTGGCAAGGCCACAGAACATACCTTCTTGGGGAGACCGTTGCCGCCGGCAGTGTTGAGACCGAGCGACGCCTTCCAGCGCTGGAGCGACTCGTCCTCCTGTACAAGTGTCAGTGACTCGTACGAGATGTGGACGCGGCTGCCCCCTGGCGGCGCGAGCGTGCTGTCCAGGATGAAGCGCAAGCACAGCACCAGTGTCCATGGGGTGTGGGGCACAGGGCGAGCAACATACCTGGTCAAGAGCAGCGAGCTCAGCGACGGTCTTCTGCTGGCCGATCTGCGTTGTTAGTCCCCGGGTTGACCTAGACAGTTATGCAGTCGGATACCCGCCTTGTAGCCCTCGGTCTGGGTGGGGAGGAGGTCGTCCTGGAGCGTGAGCGTGAGCTAGGTGCGGAAAGGAGGGAAGTCTACCTACTTCCTGGGGAGCAGACATGTTGGACAAGGTACAGATAGAAAGCGGTGAGGGATGAGAGAGGAAGAGAGCAACAGGTGGTGGTGAATGAATGCGACTGAATGCACCAAACCCGCCTCTGCCTGTGCGTTGCCAGCACCGTCGCTCGTACCGTCCGTCCCGGCGCAGAGCAATCGGGCGCGTCGCGTCACAGGGCCAGGCGCGGAAGCCACGCGACAAACGGGGTGGGCCGGATAACAAAACGGGTGGAGGACGCAATGGGTGGTGGTCCACCTCGACACGCTCAACGCAGTCAATGACGACCATATCCTCCTCTGCATCCCTCTATCCCCTGCCCCCGCCATGGCGAGCCTTGGTACGTCGTCGACTAGTTCATTGAGATTCGTGCTGACCCTCCAGTCGCTATCCTTGATGTCAAGGGAAAGGTTCGTAAAGACTGCAGGCACTCGTCTCTGCAGCAGCTCCCGCTGACAACCCATTCAGTCCCTCATCCAGCGGTCGTACCGCGACGACGTGCCGACGTCGTATGTCGAGCGGTTCATCCCGCTTGTGCTCGACATGGAGGAGGAGAACGTTACCGTCCAGCCATGCTTCTCCGACGAGGGCATCAACTACATGCACATCCGACACAACAACCTCTACCGTGGGTGGTCTCCCTCGTCCTCGCGCACTCGCGCACCGTCTGTTTCCTCCACACTAACACCACCGTCTCCCTCCAGTCCTTGCCATGTCCAAGCGCAACTCGAACGCTGCCGAGATCATCCTCTTCCTGCATCGCCTGGTATCGGTGCTGACCGAGTACTTCAAGGAGGTGGAGGAGGAGTCTATCCGCGACAACTTTGTCATCATCTACGAGCTGCTCGACGAGATGATGGACTTTGGCTTCCCGCAGACGACCGAGTCCAAGATTCTCCAGGAATACATTACGCAGGAGTCGCACAAGCTCGAGGTGCAGGTGCGCCCGCCCATGGCCGTCACCAATGCCGTCTCGTGGCGTTCCGAGGGCATCCGTTACCGCAAGAACGAAGTGTTCCTCGACGTTGTCGAGTCGGTCAACATGCTCGTCAATGCGTCTGGCAACGTTATCCGTTCGGAGATTCTGGGTGCCGTCAAGATGAAGTGCTACCTCTCGGGAATGCCCGAGCTGCGCCTGGGTCTCAACGACAAGGTCATGTTTGAGAGCACCGGCCGGAGTGCGCGCGGCAAGTCGATCGAGATGGAGGACGTCAAGTTTCACCAATGTGTCCGTCTGTCGCGGTTTGAGAATGACCGCACCATCAGCTTTATCCCGCCCGACGGCGAGTTTGAGCTCATGTCCTATCGCCTGTCCACACCGGTCAAGCCGCTTGTGTGGGTCGAGGCGTCGGTCGAGTCGTACCGCGGCTCCCGTGTAGAGTACATGGTCAAGGTCCGTGGCCAGTTCAAGCGCCGCTCAACAGCCAACAATGTCGAAATCTATGTTCCCGTCCCAGGCGATGCCGACAGCCCCAAATTCCGTGCGGCTACAGGTTCGGTCGTGTACGCTCCCGAAAAGTCGTGCTTCATCTGGAAGATTAAGCAGCTGGTACGTGTGGGGTGTGTGGGGAGGGAGTGATAGCGCTGACTCTTCTTCCACAGGGTGGTGGCAAGGACTACCTCATGCGCGCACACTTTGGACTGCCGTCGTGAGTTGACTCCCGGACTGGCAAATGGAACACACTCGCTAACCCATCCTTCAGCGTCGCTGGCGAGGACCTCGACAAGCGCGCACCTATATCGGTCAAGTTTGAGATTCCCTACTTTACCACCTCGGGCAGTGAGTATCAAAGGGATTTCTGGAAGAGTGCATATGGCTAACATTCTCCCTAGTCCAGGTGCGCTACCTCAAAATCGTCGACCGCAGCGGATACACGGCGGTCAGTTTAAATTCACTTGTCGAGTGTGACCTTGCAACTGACTTTCTTTTCCAGCTCCCGTGGGTCCGATACATCACCACTGCCGGCGACGACTATGTGCTGCGCACTGTACGTATCAGGACATGCGTAATGGCTCTCGCGCAGACACAGCAAACTGACCCCACCCTCTCTAGATCTCCGACTCAAAGTCGAGCAGTATCATTGCGCCCCTGTAACTCTTGGCCCGGGGCCCATGACCCATGGGTGGTCGAGAGTAGAGCATAGGTGGTGTTACGTGTGTCCGCGAAGGGGACGGCGACAGGAGACGACGGTCGGTTCGTCCCTTTTTTTCGTGGCGTTGTTAGACTTTTGAGAGAGACGAAGATAGGGACTGTTTTTACGCTCATGCACGCTGTGCAGATATGACCACGGGTGCGCAGCCTGGGCATGCGTGCTTGTTGCCAGAGGAAGGATAGGGTGGTGCACGCATATGGGTGGATCTTGGGGGGGGGTGTCGTTTGCTCAACGTGACGCGTTCTTCTGGTCGATTGTGGTTGCAACTGTGGGACGGCCGACAGACTGACTCCTCACCCAAAACAGTGGTTTCGTAGTCAGCACCAGCACCATCGATGGCTACCAGAACGCCCCTTGCTCGCGACTCCGTCTGGCGCTTTGGAGTGGAGCTCAACAGCCGAGCGCCACGCGGAAGCTTGGCATCGGTTACCATGTGCGAACGAACCCGATGCGTTGTGGCGATCCAGAGCACCGCGAGGATGCAAGAACGGGGGCAGGCGTTTGTAGTCTATAGATGCTGGTGTTTGCAGATGCAATGTGGCAACTGTCCAACTCGTATCAGCTGCCACCTTTCCCTCCGTGTCTTCCCTATAGGTGTGCCTTCCCCGGTTCCATCCTTCCCCCGTTGTCTTTCTTCCGTCAGTTCTGCCTGTTGCCGGGTGTAACTGGTAGAACTGGTAGTACTGAGCCTGGGACGTTTTGCGGTGGATGTGACTCTGTGTGAAGGACGAATCGCATGTACGGCCACAGCATTAATACGGGGGCATCAGCAATGTCCATGATACCATGTACCGCCTGCCCCGCACGCTGCCAAGACGCAGCTGTGCGCACCTGTGCAGCAGCCGGTTGCCGCTGTATGTGCGACGCGTCGGCCGCGTGCGCGCACGACAGACACGTGAAACACGGGGGGGACAGACGGTTGCCACATCGGCGATATCCCCGCTGGCTGTCCGCTGTGGCCGCTGTGGCCGCTGGCTGTGACGGTGTACGGTGCTCTAGGGGCAGAGGGGCGGGGGCGATGAGGCGGTGTCTCCATTAGATCAAGCTCGGCGGGTTAACGGGGAGGGCCCGATAAATAACGACCGTCCCAGCCAGGCAGCCGCTGCCGCACACACCCGCCATCCCAGCCAGCAGCCAGCGCGCGCACCCAGCGTACCCAGCATACGGGTGTACGGTGGGCCCTCTCCCGCCCCCGCGCGTGTGCCCCCCCCCCTGTGTGCTCCTGCTCTCCCCCCCCTCTTTTGCCATCGACCGTCTCTCTTTAACCCCAATCGTCATCCACCCACACACACCTCCCACCCACAACCCACCCACCTCCATCTCATCCTCACACCCCCTCTCCCCAACCTCTCTCCTCCTCACCCTCCTTACTCCCCACCCGTCAACTCTTAACAACAATGTCCGGAGAGATCAGGCGCAAGCTCGTCATCGTCGGTACGTAGCAGCTCCACGTCCCAACTATCACACCCCCACCCCTCCCTTGCTCGGCCACCGCGTTGCGACTCCCACAGCCCCCTCGCTGCCTTTCCCGCCCGCACACCGCGTTTGGCTCAGCGGCGACACCACCCACCCCACCCACCCACCCACCGACCACCACCAACGACCACCACCCAACGACCCACCATCAACGCTTCCTCCCTGCCATCGCGCCGCCGCCAACACCCCTCACCATCACCCTGCTCTCCCTCCCCCTCCACCGCCCCATCACAAGACACAATGCGCTGACACTCCACAGGCGACGGCGCGTGCGGTAAGACGTGTCTGTGAGTTTTGCACCGCCGCCCAAAGAGCGGAGGCGCACCCCGGGCCTGCCCCGAGCGCGCGCGCGTGACACCCTGTTTGCCATCGCGCCGCCAACGCCATCGCCGCCGCCGCCCATCCCCCCTTGAGCTCTATTTGCATCCTGCTGGCCATCAGAATGTGATTGATGGGCCACTGGAAGACAAGGGGAGAGGGGGAGGGGAGGGGTGTGACGAGGCACACGCTTTGTTGCAGAACAATCCGTGTTTTGCGCGCTCAAAATGCGCTACCCTCTCGCGCCAAGCACGCATTGTCGGGACACCATTGCTGACCCGTGTTACCCAGCCTTATCGTCTTCTCCAAGGGCATGTTCCCCGAGGTGCGTGCACTGCCAAAATGGCGGGACAAGTGACGCGTGGCCCGTGCGCGCAACTACTCTCTGCTCTTGTAACTGACACGCAACTGCCGCACAGGTCTACGTCCCTACCGTCTTTGAGAACTACGTTGCCGACGTCGAGGTCGATGGCAAGAAGGTCGAGCTGGCCCTTTGGGATACCGCCGGCCAGGAGGACTATGACCGTCTCCGTCCCCTTTCGTACCCGGACTCGCACGTCATCCTCATCTGTTTCGCCGTGGACTCGCCCGACTCGCTCGACAACGTCCAAGAAAAGTGGATTTCCGAGGTGCTGCACTTCTGCCAGGGCCTCCCCATCATCCTCGTTGCGTGCAAGAAGGATCTCCGCGACGACCAGAAGACCATTGCCGACCTGGCCCGCATGAACCAGCGCCCCGTCTCGCGCGCCGAGGGTCTCGCCGTCGCTCAGAAGATTGGCGCCGCCGGCTACGTCGAGTGCTCGGCCAAGTCGGGCGAGGGTGTCCGCGAGGTCTTCCAGACCGCCACCCGCTACGCTCTTTCGGTAGGTCCACCTGTTGGGAACTCTGAAGACACACACAGCTGACAACAACCCCCCTCCCTCTCCAGTCCAAGAAGAGCCGCCCCTCGAACGGCAAGAAGAAGCCCTGTGTCGTTCTCTAGACGCGCACTCCAGCTGCGTAACGTGCCCAGTTCTCCGCCCCCTCTTTTGTACTGCCACCACCCCCCCACCCACCCCTACCTTTCCCCGTACCTCCCCTCCACCCCCCCTTACGTCCGGCACAACCTCCCATTGATACCTGAGAGTGTTCTTCCCCCATCGCTCTTTGTCTCTATCTCTCGCTTTCTCTCCGTAGTTGCCGTGGCATAACCCATCTCCCCTACCAAAGACATATATGCCGCGCTAGTCTAGCCTCGTGGCCGTTCATTGGGCGATGTTATGAGTTTGACGAGTTGCAAAAAGGAAACGAACAGCAAAGGCACAAGGGAGTAGGGCGAGGGGGACAAGTGGTGTGGGTGATACGATGAGGTCGCGCTGACGTACGACGCCCAGAAACGCGTGTGAAGTTCCACGTGGCGGAATCCTGGAACTGTGGAACGGTGGCGAGCACAGATTGAGTGAAGGATGATGCAGAGGCGCAGAGATAGGCGAGAGGCAGCCACGGAGCACGTTAGAGGTGGTGCCAGAGTGGGTCGTATGTATGCATGGTAAGAGGGTCTGCGTTGCCATCTATACCGTGTCGCATTTTGCACGCCACTCTCTCTGCATTTGCCCCGAGTTGAGCGGTGCAGCATGTGCCCTGCGTGCGCCTGCGCATTCTTGGCTGCGGACAAAGGTGACTGTTGGGCCCCACTGTGCGCACGGCGGCGGCATCTCCTCCTGCCGGCCAGCGGCCACGCACGAGCTGGACGTTGTTGTATTCATTGGGTGTGTCACACTCCCTCGCACACACTCACATATACCATCTCCTCGAGCATCGGTTGCAAGCGTGCGCGCATAACACAGCAAGCTAGCACGCAAGCAAGGATACACCACCTCCGTGTTGGCCCATTAGACAGCGGGCAAAGCGTTGGGCACATGAGCTCTACGGATACCGACCCGGCGGTCGTCGACCTCGCCTCGCCACCCCGACCTGCGCCTGTGCAGGATGGTGCGTCGGCTCTGGCAGTGACGCTGGACGAGGGAGTTGCAGCAGGAGGTAGCGCTGGCGACGACGTGACTGCTGCCGAGCAGGCCACGTCCCCAGCCGTCGACCCCGTGTCCACTGCGCGGGAAACGCCCAACCCGGCCCCGGCGTTGGCGTCGGCGTCAACACCGACAACAATGTCACCCACCAGTCCGCCTTCCTCGCACCCGCCTTCCTCGACCGTGTCTGTGTCTCCCTCAACACCTTCCTCCACCGCACCTCTCCCGCCTGACACGCAAGTCATTGCCTCGCCACCACGCCGCTCCAGCTTGCCGCTTGCCGCCGCCGTTCTGTCCGATACCGCCAGCAGCACACCAGCACCAGCCCTGGGAGCCGTGACGGCCACGGCCACGGCCACTCCAGCGCCTACGCGCGCGGCCTCGATCCCGTCTGCACCGAGCAAGCCACCAGCGGACCCCGCCATCCCCGAGACGCTGGGACTGGACGTGGACGGGGGGCACACGCCCGCGCCCACACCCGCGCCGGCCGGGTCGTCGACGGCAACTTCCACGAGCGCGAGCTCGTCGTCTGGCCTCGCGTCGACCGGCGGCGGCAGCGCGGGCCAGGGCCAGGTCAAGGCTACTCCAGAGTACCTGCGCGCCGCGGCTGGTCTGGAAGAGTTTGACCCGTTCGCGACGCCGCCCCCGGCTCCCAGGCGCAGCGAGCGGCCACGGCCGACCGTCACGACCACGCCGGCGGCGGGTAGTACCCTCGCAGGCCCCGTGAGGCGTGTACAGGACGTGTCGAGCGCCGGCACGAGTCCTGCAGCTGCGAGCGCTAGTCCCGGCCAGAGCCCGAGCGAGGCGGGGTCGACCACGCCCCGGCGACGGGGGGACGGAGCAAGAGGGGGAGGGGGAGAAGGTGGGGCAGAGGGAGAGGGGCAAGGGCCCAGTGGCGAGCCCCAGTTCAACTTTGCGGGCTTTCTCAAGGACCTCCGGACCAAGAGTGCTGATCCGGTCGCGCGGTATCTCAAGAGGTGGGTTTGAGGCGATTGGAAGAGGTCGCTCAGCGGGACCGGCACTTGGCAACATGGCTGACAGTGCAGCTTCCTTACCAACTTTGCCAAGAAGCCGTTCACCGTCAACGAGCAGATTAAACTTATCCGAGACTTTTTGGCAGTGAGTACGGTGAGGAGAGACGAGGCCGTTCTGGTGCCGGGAGCGGTGTCGTCGAGCTCGGCGCACGGTTGGCAGCGGCATGACAGCTCCCTGGCTTGTCTTCGCTTGATTTGGCCTTGGAGAACATGCCTGGGTTGCTCTACCAGCTTGCATCATGCTCAGAGCGCGTGTGAGCCGGGCATGACGCAAGTACAGAAGCATATCCTCCAGGGCCACAGCGTCGCTCCCCTCGGATCAACTAGCGCGGAGACACTGACACACCCAGTTTATCGGCGACAAGATGAAGCTCGTGGAGCCCTGGCGGTCCCAGTCCCCGGCCGAGTTTGACCTCGCCCTCGAGGCGATGGAGAAGCTTGTCATGAACAGGCTGTATCCATAGTAGGTCACATGTCAAATTCGTTGGCTAACCTGCGACCAGCACCTTTACGCCGCAGCTCACCGCCGCGCAAACCATCACCACCGACGACCTTGAACGCGACGCCGTGTTTGCGCAGCGTGTCCACCTCTTTGGCTGGGTGCGCGAGCGCCACCTGGACGTTCCCGAGGGCGAGGCCGCGCTGGGCTTCCTCGGCTTTGCAGAGCAAGGTGGGTTCCGCGAATCCTCCCAACGTTTGAGGCTAACCCAACCAGAACTGCTCAAGATCAACCACTACAAGGCGCCGCGTGACAAGATGATCTGTATCCTCAACTGCTGCAAGGTTATCTTTGGTGAGCTGTCGTTCCTTCAGGGTATAGCTGACCTCTCCAAGGCCTCATTCGTCACACCGAGGGAGGATCTGCTGGAGCCGATGCGTTTGTGCCCATTCTTATCTTTGTGGTGCTGCGCGCTAGCCCCGACAACATGCTGTCCAACGTCGAGTAAGTTGCGGAAAGTAGAACTGCAACTGACATGTGCCCAGATACATCAACCGCTTCCGTAACCCGGAGAAGCTCCAGGGCGAGGCTGGCTACTACCTCTCGTCCTTGCAAGGTGCCATTGCCTTTATCGAGACGATGGACGCGTCGTCACTGTCGAACATTACGCAAGAAGAGTTTGAGCTCAATGTCGAAAAGGCGATCCAGGAGCTGCCGGCCTCGCCCACTTCGCCACGAGCACGCGCTTCGGCCCCCGAGCGCTCCGACATGTCCCCCTTTGCCACTTCCCCAGGCGAGGAGCCGGCACGCGCGCTCCAGCTGCCCAACACGAGCGCGGCGCTGGACGGGACCAAGCGCTTCTTCCAGCGGACAGGCGACGCGGCCAAGGAAGCCGTCTCGCGCCCGATTTCGGCCATTGGCAAGATTCTGGAGAACATGCAGGCGGCAGCCGACGAGGAGGGCAGCGAGAGCGGCGACGACGAGGTGGTCGACCGGTGGGCGCCCGGCGGGACACGCGACCGCGAGGCTGAACGCCGGCACCACGCGCCTGGTGGGCCCATGCCCGTCAACATGAACCGCCTCAGGCCACATGGACAGCAGCAGCACCAGCAGCACATGGACACGCCCACACGCGCACCGGAACACCAGGCGCAGCCCCCCTCCCGCCTCCTCGCGCAGCTGGGCCTGTCGCCCAGCGTGTCCGAGAACACCTCGCGCGAGCCCACCCCGACGCCCGAATACGCCGCCGCGCAGCAACAAGCGTACGAGGCGCACCAGGCGGCCCACTTCCACGCCCAGCAGCAACAGCAACAGCAGCAGCAGCAGCAGCTGGCGATGCAGAGCACGATCGAGGCGAGCCACGAGGCGTATGCGCGCGAACAGGCGCGCAGCGCCAGTGTCCTCACCCTCCATCAAATGTTCCCTGCGCTCGACGAGGAGATTGTGGGCGCCGTGCTGGCGAGCTGTGGCGACGACCTGGGCATGGCTATTGATCGGTACGTTATAGAAAAGGGATGTGAGCCCCGAGCTAACGGACAAACAGCCTGTTGGAGATGTAGACGCACCCGCAACGCAGCACAACACAAACGAACCCACACGCACGCAAACTCACCCCAACCTCACGCTCACGCCCGGCCGGCGCCCATTAATCTCTCTTCTCTTCTCTGCGATACAGCACAGCCCCAGATACGTCCATGCATGCGCGGCGCCTTAATGCCGGGAAAATGAAATCGGGAAACAGATAAAGGGGGGTGGTGGGGTGGTGGGGGTTGGTCTACCAAAGGGTGATGAACGTGGCGCACAAGAAAAAGGGCAAGTCAAGAGGATCAGAGGAGCGTGCAGTCTAGTTTGGAGTTTGCGGTGAGGTGGTTTATGGCGGCGGCGGCCTGGTTCTAAAGGAGCACCTGGTTGGCGGCGCTCTTACCGAGCGACTTGTTGGGGAGCACGATACACGAGCGGATGTGGGTCTCGGGGGCGACCCACACCTCGGACGCGAGGACGGACACGGAGATCTGGCCCTTGACGGCCGTCTCAGGCTCGGGCTCGCCGTCGACGCGCGCCCACTGGCCCAGGCGGCAGTCGCTGCCAATGATCGAGTTGAGGACCACGGTGTGCTTGTCGATCAGGCTGTTCTCGAGCAGGATGGCGTTGGCGATACGCGCGCCCTCGCCGACGGTCACGCCGGCGCCGATGGCGACGTTGGGGCCCACCTTGGCCGTGGGGTCGATGACGGCGCTGTCGTCAATGAACACGGGGCCGGTGATGTTGGCGCCCTTTGACAACAGGTCGGGGCGGATCTTGCTATAGTCCTTGAGGTACAGCGCGTTGGCGGTCACGGCAGAGGCGGCCGTCTTGATCTGCTTCCAGAAATCGTTCGACTCGAGCACGTAGATTTTGCGCTGGGCCGCCAGCGGCGCAATCACGTCCTGCTCCAGTTGGAGGTTTTCGTCGAGCTGGACAAGGGGGTCGTTTTGCGCGCGCGTCGCCTTGAGGTCCATGGCGACCTTGATCTCGTCAAAGAGGGACACGTCGAACACTGGCGGGGGAGGAGGTTAGCGGGAGCGTGAGACCAAAATGACACAAAGGCGGGACGAGGCGAGACAAGGCGAGAACAGGCGAGACATGGTTAACAAGCATGTTGGGCCGGGATCTCGGAGCCGAGTGGGGAAGACGAGACCACCAAAGGACAAGACACAAGAACACAAGAACCACTCCACACTCACTGTAGACACCGCCGTTGACCGTGTTCGAGATCCAGCTCTCGGGCTTCTCGACATAGTGCAGCACCTGCGAAGTCTCGGGGTCCGAGACAATGCAGCCGTAACGAGTGGCAGTCTCCTTCTTGACCTTGGGGGGTTCGTCAGCAAAAAAAAAGAGCAAGAAAATGGCCGAAAATAAAAGGTCCTCTCCCCCATTGAATTGGAAGTTTAAATTAAAAACACGCACCTTGACACCGAGAATGGTGCCGACGCCGCGGTGCTTGTTGTGCAGCTCGAGCATCTCGGCAAAGGGGAAGCTCGAGCAAATGTCAATGTTGCAGATGAAGATGTGCTGGGGGACGGGCGGGCGGAGCACCGAGTCGCGGACTAGGAAGGGTGAGGGTCAGCGCCACGCACGTTGTGGGGGGTCTGAGCAAGCGAGCAAGCTAGCGGACGCGGGGAGGCTGAGGCTGAAGCTGCGCGCTGGCTTTCCTTTGGGGTGGAAAGACCGGGCAATGTGCACGACGACTTACAGTGGTAAAGGCCGCCGGCGGTGCCGAGGGACCTGTACTCGCGGAGGTAGCTGCGGTGTGAGCTGTGTACTGTCACCCTTTGATTGGGATAGCTCACCTAATGCGAATGTTGGGGAACTCGCGCTGCGACTCCTTGACAAAGGGGGCCATCACATTGTCCTCGTAGAAGCCGATCAGAATGATCTCGGACAGGCCGGGAACCTTTGCGAGTGCCGCGAGTGGGTGCCACACCATGGGCTGCGGCGGGTCAGCTTGCATTTGGGCAGTTGGCCCTCCGCGCATTCAACTTACCTTGCCGGCGATGGGGAGGAGGGGCTTTGCGCCTGTTGCATGTTAGTGCGTGCTCGCCACCGGGAGAGACTGAGGGCATGGTCTTGTTGTGTGCGTGTTGCTGCTTCGCTCGGAAGGAAGGAAGCTGGTGCTTCCTTGGAGTGGAGGCAGAGGTGACCTCGGCGTGGTGAAGGGCGGGGGTGTTGGGGGTGTACTTACGGTCGAGGGTGAGGGGGCGCATGCGGGTGCCCTTTGAGGGGCCGCCGACGAGGATGACACCTTTGGTGACGGAGGACATTGCAGTGGGTCTGGGGGAGGTTGGGGAGGTTGGGAGAGTTGTGTGTGGGATGAGGGGCGATGTGTCAAGAACACAAAGACATGTGATGGAGATGTTGGATGAACGTGTCCGTTCTGGAGATCGACACGGCGCGGTGGCAGCCAGAGCAGTGACGTTGCAAGGAGAGAGTGAGACAACACGGAATGTCAGGATCACCCAGGCTGAGGGGGCCACGTGGCTGGAGGGAGAGCGCAAGGATGACCCTGACAATCAGTGTCTCACGCTAAAGGCCAACGATCCGGTGGTGCTGATGGAAGAGCGAGAGACGACAAATGGTCAAGAGGAGGACCGAAAAGCGGAAAAGGTCACAGCCGTTGCAGCGCTGCGTTGCCTTCCCTCCCCGCCGTGTGGGTGCGCTGTCTGCGTCTTCCCTCTCGCTCCTCCATCTTCCTCCTCCTCCTCCATCCTCCATCCTCTTACACAATCAAACCAAACACCCATCCTCCCATCCATCCATCGCACCCTGGTGGCCCATCCCATACAGGACCCGTTCCCTGTCGCGCCGCCCAGCCCGCTGCTCGCTGCCCGCCTTGTTCTTTCCCGATTGGGCTATAGCGGCGACGGTGCCTTGCTCTCTGTCCTTGCTGTCGCTGGCCGCCGAGTGTCCCATCCGCCAATCCCACCCCGCACCATCCCACGCGCAACGACCTCCTGGCCATCTCCTGCATCTCGCTCCTGGTTGCCTGCGTTCCAACATCCCCCACAACAACTCCTTCCTACTTCCCGACTCTATACTCCCCTCCCCCCCAATCCCTTCTCTTGTACACAACACTTCTTTCTCTCCATCTCTCACCCCACCCACCCACCCACCCACCAACACCACCCTCTCCCCCGTCATCACGTAGCACGGGCCACCCAATCACCCCTTCACCGCAGCATCGGCCAACTTGGCCACGTACTCTGGTCTACGTCACATCCTCCAGAACACGGATCTCACCATGGTGCTCTACGTGACAGCCATCCACACCTTTGTCGCCGAGCATGGCGACGAGCTCGAGTTCCAGGCAGGCGAGAAGATCGAGGTCATTGAAAAGGATGACGCCTTTGGCGACGGCTGGTGGAAGGTAAGTGCGACCCAAACCGCCGCGGGGCCGGGCACGCCAAGTGTGTGTGAGCGCGGGTACCCCCTGCGTTCTCTTGCGCTTTGCGGTTGCGGCTCTGTGAGAAAACGGTAGCATGATACTGATTTGTCACCCAACAGGGACGCAACACCAAGGGCGAAGATGGTCTCTTCCCGGCCACGTACATCTCCGAGGAGCCCATCGACGACATTGCCGATGTGGGCGCTGGCGCTCCTCCAGGCCCGAACGGTCGCGAAGAGAAAAACTCGCGGTCCGGGTCCCCCATCCCAGTTCCCCCCTCACCCCATGACGCGCCGCCAGTGACAACAACCCCTCCCCCGGGTGCACCCGATGGAGCTGCCGCTGTTAACGGTCTCGCGTCGCCCTTCACCGGTGCTGCTGGCGCCGACAGCGGCGAATCGGCGGCAGCAGCAAAGAACGTCGTCGAGCCCTTGAACAACCGCAACAGTCTTTTGGACATTACTGGCGCACCGCATTCGGCACCCTCAGTGCAGGCCGCGGCGCTGGCAGCCCGCTCTGGCGGCACCAACGTCATGGGCCACACCATTGGCGAAGTCCAGGAGGCCATTGACACCATGGGTGCGCCCAAGAATGACGCTGCCGGTGTGCACAAGGGCGTCACGCTCAAGGACCCCGCAGAGGCTGAGCGCGAGGCTCGCGAGCGCGAACAGGTCGAGTCAACGCAGACCGACGTCGATGACGACGACGACGACGACGACAATGTCCCTCTGGGCGTTGCTTCTGATGCGCGTGCTCGTCTTGCACAGCAAGCCAAGCTCGCCAACGAAGAGCGCGATCGCCAGCAGCAGCGCGAGAGCGGTGTCGCTGCTGATCTTGTCTACTCGGACGAGAGCGACGATGAGGAGGAGCCTTCATCTGCCGGCCTCAACCACTCTGTGCAAACCCTCAACGGTACGCCCAACGGCACGGCCGTCAGCGGCAGCCCCCTCGCTACCTCGTCCCTGCCCGTCAACGGCAACGGTAGCGACAACGCCCCCGTCTCGCCCGTCACCGCTCTCAACAGCTCGACTCGCACGCTCAAGCCTGACATCTCGGACGAGGCTACCCCCATCCCGTCGCCCACCAAGGTCGCAGCTGTTACTCCAAGCAGCCCGCCATTCGAGGCCACTCACATCCTCCCGGCCACATCCCCTATCGTGGCAGAGCCCGAGCCCGTCGCTGCTGTCGACCTCTCGTCTCCTTCTCACAGCGTCCCGCCCCAGCCCGAGACGGCTGCTCGTTCCGTTTCTGGCTCACCCGAGATTGGTGTCGGCGCGCTTGCTGCTGGAGCCGGACTGGTTGGCGCTGGCACTGCAGCCGTTGTTGGCTCCATTGCGGCATCGCGCACGCCTCCCCTCTCGACGCCTCCTTTGGGCCACAGCCCCTCGCTGTCGTCGACGTCAATTCCCGCTCCCGCCGTGCCCCAGGCGGCCCTTGCATCCCCCTCGGCGCGCTCGACCTCACTCCATGCTTCGCCCGGCGTGGTGCCGACACCACTGGTTCCTGTGGCGCCAGTGCCCACGCACTCGACGCCAGTGTCAACATCCACCCCTCAACTCCAGCCTGCGGCGCAGATTTCGACCCCTCCCGTCGCAACCTCCTCGCCTTCCACTGGCGGCACACCCTCGGGTGCCGGCATTCCCGCCAAGCCGCCCGCGTCGTGGACCGTCGACGATGTTGTTCAGTGGGCGCAAGCCAAGGGCTTTGACGAGTCCATCTGCAGCAAGTTTGTCGAGCACGACATCTCCGGCGACGTCCTTCTCGAGCTCGATGCTACTTTGCTCAAGGAGCTTGACATCCCCCAGTTTGGCAAGCGCGTTCGCATCGCGTCGGCTATCAATGAGCTTCGCCGCCCAGCTTCGGCCTTGTCGACCTCGTCGGCTCAGCCATCGCCCATCCCCGAGGGAGCTGCTGCCGCCCACCAGTCTCAGCAGTGGGGAGGCGCGTCGCGCTCGCACTCGGTCACCCCATCCTACTCTGCAGCATCGTCGCCTGTGGTTGACGACAGCCACGGCGCATGGGCACACGGCCGCAAGGTCAGCATGACACCGTCCACTCCGGCGATCGACGAGGCACACCCTATGGAGTCGCGCGCCGCCGAGCTGCCTACCAAGCTCAACCACATTGCTGCTGTCAATGGCGGCGGCAACGGCCACGCTCCGTCGCTCTCGACCTCGTCGGTGCCCGTCAGCCCCGCCACTACCAGCGGTGCCACTGTTGTGAAGCGCGAGTCGACCGGCTCGCTCACGCACAAGAAGAAGGGCAGCCTCGACAACAAATCGGACCGCCTCAGCTTCTTTGGCCGCAACCGCAAGCCACCTCCCCAGTCGCCCAGCGCGGCTGAGCGCAGCGCTTCCTCGCGCATTGGTCTCGGATCGTCCGCCGCCAGCAAGCCCACTACCACCATGACTGCCGCTACTCCCGACAAGCGCGTGTCGTCGCAGCCCCAGGCCGCTGTTGGCTCGGCTCTGCGTACCATTGGCACGCCCGACAGGACTGGTTACCTGAAGAAGCGTGGCGAGCGGTACAACACTTGGAAGACGCGCTTCTTTGTTCTCAAGGGCTCGCACCTGTACTACCTCAAGAGCGAGACCGAGGACCGCGTCAAGGGTCACATTGACCTCAAGGGCCACCGCATCATTGTCGACGAGAACACCAACCCGGGCTCGTACGGGTTCCGTCTTGTCGGGCCAGGAGAGAAGCCCCACCACTTCTCGTCGGCCGAGCAGGGCCAGATCCGCGACTGGATGAAGGCGCTTATGAAGGCCACCATTGCTCGCGACTACTCTGTCCCCGTCACCTCGTCGTGCAACATCCCCACCATCCCGCTCGCCGAAGCCCAGGCGCTCCAGCCCCGCCCGCCTTCCCCGTCCCAGATTGACGCCACGCAACGCGCCAACCGCCGCGAAAACGTCAACCAGCTCACGCCCCGCGACGCGAGCGTCCTCATGTCGCTCGACACAACAGGCAGTGGCCGTCGGATGACCAGCCACAGCGGCGGCACGCCCTCGCGCCCAAGCCGTGACACCCGCCGGCCGTCTATGTCCAAGTCGAGCACCGGACGGCCCTCGGTCAGCCAGTCGCGCCCAAGCGTGGCATCCTACTACCCTCCCGAGGACGAGCACCACGCCGAGCTCCTCAACTGGGTCAACGCCACTCTGCCGGCACAGTACCCGCGTGCGGCCCAGTTCCCCAACTCGTTCATTTCGGGCGAGGTCATCTTCCTCGTGGTCAAGCACCTGTCCGGCATCGAGCCCAAGCCTCCCGTGCCCCCTTCCGCATTCGCACGAGACGCCACTGGCCAGCCGAATGTCGAGGGCCTGTTCGCCATGATGGACTGCGTGATTGACGCGGGCATCGACAGCGCCGGTGTCAGCCTCAACGAGGTCCGCGCCGGCGACCCCACCGCCATTGCCACCCTCCTCGACAGTGTGCGCAACTGGGCCGTGCCCCGCGGTCTCGCATAGGCATGCCTCGACGCGAGCGCGTACGCGCAGTAGAATCCTGCACGCTACGCGGTTTGCACGTCGGCTGGAGTGAGGGATCGAGGCCCGTTGCCCTCCTTGCCATGCCTTGTGCATTCGTCATATCCCTGCCCTCCAGCCCGTACACATACTCATACGCTGGCAAAACGCGACAATGCCGTTGAGAACAGCCCCTACCCCAACGTTTCGTCAGCACCCCCCACCCACACACCCACCCGATCCACAAGTGTTTTTTTAAAAGAGGAGTACGGTTTGAGATTTTGAGATTTGATCATGATGAGAGCGAGCGAGCGCGAGGATTCGAGCGATGCAGAGGGGGAACGGGGGGAGGGGGGGAGGTCGAGCCCGAGTTGAGTCGACTCACTCGGGTCTAGAATATAATTGCTTTGTCTGTCCTTGCCGTAAGACCTGCCAGAGGTGCCAGATGCTAGTGATATCTGTGAATTCGAGACATGAGCACAACGACAGAACATGCCGTTCTATTTGGCGCCCGATGGTTCACCTGACTTGCCCCTTGGAGCCAGACCGTTGTCCCAGTGGCGGGGGTGGCGAGCAGCATTTGTGCAGGTTCTTTGCTGTGTTGACCTTGCAGTTCCGATCTGGCCTGCTCGGCTCAGACATCAGTTGCCACGTACCGTCACTATACCCAGCGACGTGGTCTCGGCGCATCACTGCAAGAGTTGGAGATCGCCCTACGTAGCGGATAGCCGATAGCCCGTAGCCTAGTAGCCTGGCAGCCTCACATCACAGCCTTTGCAGCCTCGAAAAGCCCTGGGATATGGGATCCTTGTTGATCTGTTGATGACAAAAAACTAGATACATTGAAACCCAGTTGGTTTCCTCAATCGTCAGATATGTAGTGGTAGACGGGACTCTGCGGTGCTTCCCACTGCTCTGCGTCGCCAATCATGCGTTCCTCGTCCTCCTCATCCACGTCCTCGGCCTGCTGAACAGCAGAGCCTCCTGGAGGAGGCATGTTTGCAGCTCCGTGGTCGTCGTCGTCGACGTACAGCTCGTACACCTGGTCGCCCTCTGGACCTTCAACGACAGCATCGAGCAGATCCTGCGCGATGAACTGGATGGCGCGCAGGTCACTCGCATGGTCGGAAGGCAGAGACGTTGTGCCAGGTGACGAGTTCTCCCACTTGCTCTCGTCCATGTCGGCGTACTCGGCATACGCCATGCTTCCCAGTGCAGTGAGAAAGACGTGCTGCAGGCCGTTGAACTCTTTGGTCGAGCTTGCTTCGTTGAGGCGGCGCGCGAGGTCGACGCCCTGTGGCAGAGGGCCGTCAAAGAGGCGCTTGTCCTCCACAGGTACTGCACGGGTTTGGCCGGCGTCGTGAATGTTATTGGACAATGGGGGAGGGAAGACGAGGTGGTGCAGCAAGGCGATTGCAGGGGACAGGATGGTGAGCGGGCTGGCGGGGTTAGCGTTACACCGGGCTTTCAGCACCCACTTGTACTTTGTCTTGTCTTGGGCGCGCACGCCCCAAATTCTTGTACTCTCGCGGTGGAGTATCGTAAGAATAGCCGGGACAAGCACCGAGTGCTCGGTCATGAGGACAGTGGCGTCGGCGTCAGAACGCGAGAGCATGAACAGGGAGCCGAGAATGGAGAGCGACAACGTGGTGACCTGGGAAGCGGGTCAGTAAAGGAATGGTATGTGGACACTACACCCACCTGCGCAGCCTCCATCTTGGGATGTCCGTTGACGAGGAAGCGTGCAACGCGGTCAATGACAGGTACGTCGCCGGGGAAGCTGTCCGGCGGGAAGATGATGGCACGGAAGTGGTCTTGGCCTGGGCTCGTCAGCTGTTGTCACGGGCAAAATCGCTTACGACACGACGCAGCGACAAAGAGATCCAGTCCGCGGCGGACAGTCCTCGGGTCGTCGTCCTTGGTGAACGCAAGTATCAGATACGCGAGCTGGTCAGAGGTCCTGTGGTTGGATCAGAACTGTCGCTCATCGAGTAAACACCTACCAGACACACTTGACGTCGGCGAGGCAGATGGCCTCTCCGACCTCAACGACTGCGTCTGCGAGTTCGCCAAGACACAGGGCCGAGGGACGCTGGTTGGCGGGCACGTCAGCCTCCAGTGTCTCCTTTTCCTTCTTGTCCCAGCGCGATTGGACGACCAAGGCTTGCGGTCCAGTGATGCAGCTGCCAACCTCTCGGAGCAGCTGGGTCATTTCGATAATGGCTACACCATTGTATTCGACGAGCTCAGGGAAGAGCAAGAGTGTCGACCCGATGAAACGAAGGATACCGATGAGAACCGGAGTCTGAGGTGTAAGCTTTCCACCCCAGTTGGCATCGGGCTTACCAAAGTAACATCCGCCGTATCCCTATCCGCCAATGCCGCCTCAATGACAATGGTGAGCATGAGGGCAAAGGTCCGCATGAGGTCTGGCGCTATTGCGTCAAACGGTCTGCTGTTGTCGCCGCACACCTGCAGGAGATCACGACAGGCGTCCTTCCAGGCAGATACCGGCAGATCGAGGACGTCCGCGACCATGTCATTCATGAGAACGGGAGCCTTCATGATCCTGAGAATGGTAGGCTCAGATGCGAGGCCCAAGTTGAAAGACGACGGCATGTTGTCTTGGAGAGAAGACGAAGTAACGTGGTTGAGGAGGTGGTGTACCAGCTCAAGGAGGTCAGCATCTGACTGTGCGAGCGTGTGCTGGCTTACCTCAAGTTTGGAATCCCGTTCGTCCATGACCACATCTTCAAACGCTGGCTGCTCAAACACCGGTTGCCAGTCCAACTCGGCCTCGTCCAGTCCTGAATCTGATCCATGTCGGCCTTGGCTTTGCTGGCTTTGAATCGGCGAAACCACCGGCGAAACAACCCGCTGTTGCTGCTTCTTGGGCGTGGTTGTTGGGCTAGGCACCTCCGTTCGCTGTCGCTTGGCGCGAGAGTTGACCGTCGGCGTAATGTTGAACGCATTTGTGAGGTGGTCGAAACGCTGCGGTGGTGCGGCTCGTCCTGAGAGTAAGCTCTGTGCCGGAGCGCATGACTCACCTTTGCCCTTTGCAGCCGAGCGCATAAGTGGTGCAGGCGTCATGAGACTCTTGTCGCGTAATGGCGAGCCACCTTTCATGGGTGTTGCACCTGCGCGCTGAGAGCCAGACCACTGGCGAGCCTTGGACGCAGATGCGATGGCATTGTGGTTCTGCTAAGTCAGCCCTTAGCCGTCACTGCTCACTCACGCTAAACACTGCCTGCGTCTTCATGCTCTCGACACGCTGCTTGGCCTCAAGTTCCCGCGCCCTAGTCTGAGATTCCACGTCTTGCAACTTGGAGCGAAGCTTCTCAATCTGATCACGGAGAGCGGCCTCGTTCTGCGTGGCTGTCAGCTTACCCACACGAGTTGAGTATAGCCACATACCGTATCCCAATTGCGTTTTGCTGTAGACGCCTTGCCTTGAGTAGCCCATAGCTCCTGCTGAATCTGCCCATACTTGGTCTCCCAGTCATTGTCGCCGGCCTGGACTTCGTCTCGCCAGGGACTCCGGGCGCCTCCTCGTTCCAACAGAGCAACTCGCGACCTGAGGGCGAGTACCTCGGTGTCGGCCGCTTCGCGCAGGCGCTTCTGTTCATCGAGCTCCATAACGGCACGGCGCGCGACAGCGCCTTGAGAGGACGGTGGGTTGCTGCCTTGAGACGGGATTGGGGGCAGAATACTAACGCGTGATGAGCCGGCGGCTGGCGGACGGCCACCAAACACCTGTGCTCCTGTCGAGATTGAGCGAGCTAACGAGCGGCTGTTGCCAAGACGCGGTGCGTCCGTGGGGATGCCCCCCGTAGATGTGCTTGAAGTGGACCGCTGGATCGGGCCACGCATGCCAAGGGCAGGGGCGTTGGAGGCAGTGGCAGCGGCGATGGCCTCGCGGCGCGCCTGTGATCCAGGCAATGGTGGACGCTCGCCAGCGCGTAGGGGTGCGCTCTCTGCGAGCTGTCTGATCTCTGGCCGTTTGCGCTGGTCGATAATGGGGTCGTCGTCATTCGATCCGAACCCATACTGCCCCTTGTCGTTCACGACCACCGCGTCCATCGGGTAGTCATCGTCCGTCTGCTGCTGAGGGGCTCTTGGTGGAGGTGCGACAGAAGCAGAAGCAGTGGCGTTGCGAGAAGCTGCTTGCTCTGCCCTAACTTGATGCTTTCCCCCAGTCTCCCATCCAAAGCCGCAACCGGTCACGCGTGGGTTGGTGTTGAGCGGAGGAGGCGCCTTCCTCGGCGCAACGGCGGCGACAGCGGGGACAGCTGCTCGGCGGCCACGAGATGCAGGGGCTGTAACGCGGTGATGAAGGCTTGTCCCGCGTTTGGGTGCTTGCGAGGCAGCAATGGCGCGCTCCTCGATGGCCGCGATTGCAGTGAGGGCGGCGGGGTCGGAGAAGATGTCGTCATCGTCGTCGAAGGAATCAGACATGGTGGGGGATGGGGTGGAACAGGTCCGTCTGAGGTGGTGAGCTAGAGCCAATACGCAGCGGCTCACCACCTGGTCATTATAGGGGTCGATAAGACCCAGGTCTCTGTTCTTTGACCAGGTTTGTCGAGGTCTTCACTGACGAGTGACGGGAGAAAGGGATGTGAGAGATGGGACGGAATGGCAGAGTCTACGCGGTGTTGTAGGTCCAAAACAACGGGTGAGCCCAATGTAGGTCACGTGACTGGAACTGTGGGTCTGCACCGTGTGGGTACGACCTGTGCACGTCAACAACGCAACAACAGCCAGCGGCCATCCAACCATTGATGCATGCGTAACGCTTCCCTTTCACCCGAACTGCTCTTCGGGCAATCAACAAACCCATACGCCTACCACTCAGTTTTGCACTGGCCTTACTGGACCATCTCCGAGGCTCACCGCGCTATTGTGCATGTTGATAAAGAGACATATCACTAAAGAGCTGCCTACAACCCCGCCGCCAGAACTCGTCGTGCCCCAGCCATGCCGAAGGTGGACGGGGAGCTGCTCGTCGACCCCTCCAACTCTAGCCCGGGGGCGACTGCCAATGCGGGCCCCGGTGGACAGCCTGTGAGCCGTGACCACACCCCCGCCTCCACCACCCGCGAGCCCAAGACCAGCGATCAGCGAGGAAGCCGGCATACATGGAGAGAGAACACATAGCCAGCTAGCCAGCCCTGGTCTGCGCATGGAACAGCCACCCTCCGTCGTGGCCAGGATTCGATCTGCGGTCTTCCCCCCGCCCTCCATTACATAAGTACTGTTATGTCACGTGACTTACCACGTGTGGCTGTGTGTGGTCCGGCCATATTTTAGTCCCGCTTCTCGGCTGGAGAGATTGTGGATCGCCGTCCAGCGTACCGCGTGTGCACGCGCGTAACGGTGCGGCAGTGCCCGGATTTTTGGGCTCGCGATAAACGTGTTGCTCTGCAAAAACATAAAAACAGTTGGCAGGTAGACGATGGCAGACATGATGTACAGCTACATGCATGCATAATGAACGCCGTCTTGCCCAATACGACTGGGTCGTCACAGCCCCGCTGCGCAGCCATGCCGGGGCGACTTCATAATCCTCGGTCATGGCATCATTAGTGTCTATATCTGCCCCACACCGAGCCGAGCAACCCGAGACGGCTGAATAAACACACCACGCTGCTCACAAAACCGCAAAAGCTCGCACGTTTAAAATAAGTCAGGACACTTCCGTCATCCCCAAAACACCAATTCCCTCCAACAACAACAACAACACCACACACCCATCCACCATGTTGCGCAAGATCGCCTCGGCGGTCTCCTTATTCTCTGGCACCCCGGGCCCTGCACCGGCTGGCCACCACAACACGCAGCGCGCAAAGGAGTACACCAACCTCGCCGGCTTGCTCGAAAAGGACGGAGTGCCCGTCTCGCACGCCGACTGCGCAGGCTGCGCCGAGCCCTGTGCCGACAGTGCAAACGACACGGGCAATGGCACCATCAATGAGATTGGTAACGCCTGGGACGGCAAGACCTACGACGAGTATGTCCACGACAAGTATGGAGACCTCGGCATGCTCCCTAGCAACCTCGGCGTCGACTGGGAGTCGGATCTAGCGGGTTCTGGCGGTCCCCCCACCGGCCGCGTCGTCGTTATCTCGACAGCCAAGAGCAACTGGCCCCGCGACCACACCGTGAGTATACTGTGCTTTCTCAGCGCATGCTGACCCACGGTACAGGACGACACAGAGACCCTCTCGTACCAGCTCCACCAGTACCTCCAAAAGGTCTCCACCAGCAAAGAGCCTAAGCGCCAGGCCAACGCCAAGCAGCCGTCCACATATGTCCTTCCCTCTGCTTTCCCAGCCCCGTCGGAGCCGTTGACAAAGCCCGTCAACTCGACACCTTCGCTCTACTCGTCGTCGTTGGTCTCACAGTCCGACGACCCCCAGGACCAGACTGCCATCATCTTCCCAGACTGGAAGGTCACCTGCGAAATCGAAAACTCGCTCGACGGCGCCAAGGGTCTGTGGGAGGGCGCCCTTGCCGGTACCTTGGGACGTGCGGGCCGTAGTTTGCAGGACGGTGGCGCCGGTGTCGAACGCCGCCGCTCGTGGGTCCTCCCTTACCGCGCAATCGTTTTGGTCTGTGAGTTGTAGATGGAGGGACCCAATGGCCACGCTGCTATTACTAACACCCTTGTGTAGGCTCGCACAAGAACCGTGACAAGAAGTGTCACATCGCTGCTGGTCTCCTCCGCCCCGCCATTCGCGCCGTCTGCGAGAAGAACGGCATCAGCGTCGACGAGACCGGCAAGGCGCTCACCCACCTCGAGGGCCCTCCTCTCGAAGAGGTCGAGGGCACTGACGCCGAGCGCGAGGCCGAGGTGGGCCGCCGTATGGAGGAGATTGAGGGTGTCCACGGCGGCGAAGGTGGCGAGATTGGTCTCTTTGACATCAACCACCTCGGCGGCCACCGCTACGCTGGTGTGATGCTCATCCTCTTCCCCTCGGGCGCGTACCTCTCGTACGGCCGCGTCACGCCGCAGGAGATTCCCCGTGTCATCGAGGAGACCATTCTGCAGGGCAAGATTGTTCCAGGCCTCCTCCGTTCGGGTGCCGGCATCCTGCGCCGCGACGCGACCAAGCAGTGCGGTATCCTCAACTGGTAGATAGTAGTGACACAAGGGTTACACAACATCACTCGCACTAGACCGACCTCGACGCAGCCGGCACCGGCAAGCAGCGCAGGGCACATCGCCCACTGCCTCAGATACAGATCCGCGATGCTACGACGCGGACACTCGTGAAGAGACGCGTAGAAATGCCTGCTTAATATGCATGTTGATCGTCTATGCCAAGAAGCACCTTCCAGATAGCAGGCTCATCCTGTTTCTCAATGGCGGAATTTTGCGCAGTGCATTCAGTAGGTCAATGACGGGCTGACTTCCGAGGATTCGAATGGTTCGACTTTCATTGCCGATCAGCCAGTGTAGTGTCGGTACTAGCAGTAATGGTGGCCACACAGGATACCTCTCGTACGGCCGCGTCACGCCGCAAGAGATTCCCCAGGTTATCGAGGAGACCATTCTGCAGGGCAAGATTGTTCCGGGCCTCCTCCGTTCAGGTGCTGGTATCCAGCGTGGCCACTCGAACAAGGAGTGCGGTATTCTCAGGTGGTACACAGGTATATGGTTGCCCAGCCCTTTCAATTGTCGTACACCGTAGAAATGGCTGCCTTCTATGTAGGGCTATGGAAGTATCGAAGCCACCGTAAAATCATGCAAACGTCCTCCCAATAGCTAGTCGCATTACTACCGCAAAAAAGCCTAGGTTTGCCTAGGGACGTACCGCGTACAGGCTGAGAGGAGTCAGTGGGGCCGCGGCTTAATCGTTTAGACCTTGTCACACCTCAACTTCTAACCACAGCCAGCCTTCGCCTTCTGGCTGTCGCAGACACATGCAAGTGAGCATTAAGCGTATGAACGGCACAAATACCTGAAAGCGGCGCAGCCTGTCGACACTGACTGACAATTTGCCGTCGCCACACACCAAAAGACAATGCTCTTAAATAGCTGCAATAACCACTCTGCAACCAAACGCTCATGCCTTCCGGAGAGGTCTGCATAGGTAAGAGTCGGTCTCCCATAATTACGTAATTACCAAAAGCCGCCACAGCGTGGACACCGAGCTTGTCATCGTGAGGAGGCAGTGCGTGCAGCGGCCACGAGTCTGGCCATCACGGGCCGTACGGGCCATTGGAGTACGGGAGATGCAATGCATCTCCCAACGGGCAGCTAGTTACAGTACATACACCATACGCGGGAAAGCGCGGGACCAATTACTGGATCACAACTCCTCGTCATTGAAGCCGGGCAGCCGGCCGCCTCCACCTCCAACCCCCGCTGCATCATCATCCCCTTTCCATTCTCCTCATTTCTGCTGCAACAGCAACAGCAACAGTCTAGCATCCTCACACTCTCTCTTCACTATAGCTCACTGCAGTTACTGTGTCATCTCTGCTGCTTCGATTTGGCAGGTCCCGCTCTCCAAGCTCTCACCACCGGCACCAAGCACGGAAGGGAGCAAGCCCAATACCCGCCCCGGTTCTCGGTCAGCAGCTGGCACCTTGCGCGAGCCCACCGATACCATCACTGCTTCTAGATGGGCACTCCCAACCACGACCCGCCTTCCTCTCCCATTAGTCGCCCGCCCAAGATTGCCAAAATGGAGGATGCTATCGACATATCCGAGGCAACGACGGCCCTCGCGGTAGCGTCCGCACCGTCGTCGCGTGCGACTCCCATCCCTTCGTGAGTTCTGCAAAGGATGGGGCTGCTTAACAGTGGCCCAAGGATACGGAACTCTCGCTAACAGCCTCAGCGGTGGTCGTCCTGATGCCAAGGCCCGTCGCTACGACCGCCAGCTGCGGTGAGTCAAAAAGATCAGAGGACGCGAATACAGCTGACGCGACCGCCGATCCTTCCTCCGTCTTGGCCACCTTCCCTCCACCTTTTACTCCAATGCTCCAGTCTCTGGGCTTCCACTGGCCAGCGTTCGCTCGAGTCCGCCCGTATCCTACTCATTGGTGACGACGCGTCGGGCTGCCAGACTCTCAAGAACCTCGTCCTTCCAGGTGAGCCGTGAGCAACAGGCTGCCAAGCTAACCAGCAGGCATTCAACACTTCTCGATCCTCTCTGACCGCAACACAACTCCCACTGATGTTGCCACCAACTTCTTTCTAGAGGCAAGCTCGGTCAGCAAGTCTATTGCGCTGGAGGAGGTCCGGTAAGTCGCTGGAGACCTGTAGTCGCAATTGCTGATAACCAGTCTCCTCCGCGAGCTCAACCCTGCCGTCGACGGCAAGGCGCGCATTGCCGTAAGTTTCTTCAACGTCCCAGTCTATAACCTATCAGAATGCTACCGAGCTTCTCGCCAGCGAGCCCAACTTCTTCCTCTCATTCACGCTCATCATTGCCTCCAATGTCCCTCCCAAGCTCGAGGAGGACCTCGCTGAGCTTCTTTGGCACAGTGAGCTTGCACTGGTCTCCTTGCTAAGGCTAACGTCTAGCCTCCGCCACTGTTGGCCAACCTGATATTCCCCTCGTTTCGATCCGCACGTCTGGCCTCACGGGTCGTATGCAGATCCAGCTTCGCGAGCACTGCGGTGAGTGCCTCTGATCTCAGTTCATTCTAATCCACCAGTGGGCGACACACACCCGGACACAACGCACACTCTTCGTATTGACCAGCCCTTCCCTGCTCTTGAGTCCTACGCTCGCAAACTCGACATTGAAGCCATGGACTCGATGGACCACTCTCACATCCCTTGGGTAGTCCTCCTGGTCCGCGCCGCTTGTCTTTGGAAGGACTCGGTGAGTAGCAGACCCTGTTTCTGCCACTGACGTTGAAGCACGATGGAAAGCTCCCCAGTTCTTCAGAAGACAAGGCCGATTTCAAGAAGCTGCTCACCAGCTGGAGGCGAAAGGGCGACGAGGAGAACTTTGACGAGGCCCTCGCCCAGGCCTACCGTGTCTGGACTTCGTCCGCGGTAAGTAAACGACTAACGCTCAATTCTGATCATTCTTAGCTTCCCTATGACATTGCCGACCTCCTTCGTGAACCCAGCATTGCCACGGTCTCTCACAATGTAGGTGTTTCTTGGACACAATCCCGCTAACCCTTCAGTCCAAGAACCTCCACCTCCTGCTTCATGCGCTGTCTCGCTTCCTCGGGGCGGCCCCGCACCTTCCTCCCGTCTCGCCTTCGCTTCCCGATATGCACTCATCGACACAGTCATACGTCATGCTCCAGAACCTCTACAAGCAGCAGTACTTCGACGACTTGACCAAGTACTCGTCATTCCTTGCTCAGGTCCTGCAGGAGAACGAACTTTCCGTCGACGCAATCCCCGCCAACGAGATTGAGTCGTTTGTTAAGAATGTCGGCGGCGTCGCTATTATCAAGGGCTCGCCCATCAGTGCCACCAAGGCTTACGAGGGTGGAATGAAGGAGCGCATCGGTGGGTACCCCCATGAACGGAGCATTTCTGACCCAACAGCTGAGGATTTTGCCTTTGGCGCCGAGCCAACCATTGGCATCTGTCTCGTCCTCGCCATTCTCGCATCGGAGCAGTTCTACAAGGTGTTTGGACGCTGGCCTGGATCCGAGGCTGGTGACATTGACATGGACGTTGCCGAGGTGGAACGTTTTGCTACCAAGGCACTCACTACGGTCCACATCGACGCGGGCGAGCTCCCCGAGGAAATGGACAATGCGATCACGGAGGTGTGAGTAGCTTCAACCGTATACCAGAGTTGCCAAGCTGACCTTCAGCGTCCGCGGTGGTTTCCTTACTCCCCCTACGACCGCGGCCTTCTTTGGTGGCATCGCCGCGCAAGAGGTTATCAAGCTCGTGACCAACCAGTACAACCCCTTGGACAATACCGCGGTTGTGGACCTGGTGAAGAGTGGAGTTGACAAGTTCAAGCTGTAGATGAAGTGTAGATAACGATGTGTATAAAGCATGCATGCACTGTGTATATCATCCCACTGTCTTTGGTCGTTGTGGGTCGGCGACCGTTGCTGAGAGATTCGGCGGTACGTCACCGCCCTGGATGGCCAACCTCCACGCCGCAGGATGGACGCGACCACACCGGCCGCTGTTCCGTTCCACCGCCCAACTCAACTTGCCGTTCACCTTACCACCACTACCGCATCCTACAACCACCCACTCATCCGTCAGCATGTCGGCCAACGCCCCCTTGCTTAGCGGCACCATCGAGGCAGACGAGGACGTCCAGACGACGCACCAGTTCCCCACCGGTAACATTGGCGAGAGCGCCGCGCCCAAAACTCGGAATGCTGCCGATCCCGTCGTCCTCGTCCCCGGAACCGCACCAAGGGATGCTGAAGAGGGTGGTATTGTGAGTACACTGTGTATCGGGCAGTGATATGTCGCTTGTGCGCTTGTGGACTGTACTCTCAGAACAGTTGGAATACGGCTGTGACGGCCATCCCAGCCTTCCGCAATGTTCAACCCCCGCAACCCATCAGCACAAACAACCCCTTGGGAACAACAGCTGACGTCCAGGCCGCCATCCTCAAGCAGTCATCGCACCCGGGTGCGCTTTTCTGCCTGTACTTTTTCCGCTCGGCGGCCATTGCCGTCTACGTCCTGTGCGGCCTCTGTGAGTTGAGCGTTTGTATCTGCACGCGGCCTAAACTGACGCGACAGTCACTGACAACTACGTCCTCTCTGTACGTCTACGTGTGGCTCTGGACCCAAAGCTCCTGTTACCGCAATCAGAGCGTCGTGCCCAACAGGCGTGGCTTGCTTCTTGATGCCAGACATCCGCATGACAAGTACTGACCGCAACCCCCCCACAGATCACGATTGTCGTCGTCCTCCTCTCGCTCGACTTTTGGAACACCCGAAATGTCGCGGGCCGCACGCTCGTGGGTCTGCGGTACTGGAACGAGGTGGACGAGGATGGAGAGAGCAGCTGGGTGTTTGAGTGCCGCGACGTGAGTTACCACGGCTTCCCCACATGGCAAATGACTGACACTGTACAGCCGTCGCAGGTCCCCAACCCCATCGACACCAAGATGTTCTGGGTAAGCTTAGCTGGTCCGCCAACACGACACTGACAGACCAGATTGCACTCTACGCCTACCCCCTCGGCTGGGTCGCGCTGTTTATTGTCTCAATCTTCAAGTTCAACGTCTCGTTCTTGCCCATCGTCCTCCTTGCCCTGGTGTTCAACATGTCCAACGTTGTCGGATTCACCTATGCCGACCGCGACGCGCAGCGCCGGTTTGCCAATGGCGCCAGCAGCATGCTCTCGGGCCTTCCTGGCCTTGGCGGTATCGGTGGCCAAGTCATGGGTGGCCTCGTGCGTAACTCCGTTGGACGCATGTTCCGCTAGGACAAGGATGGAGCGGCTCGAGGAGCATTAGTAGTAACATAGACTGGCGACGAGATGCAGATGGTAGACAAAACACGGCGGCGGGCTCTGGGTGATACAGGATACATGGCGAGATGCTGGGCATATGTGACCTAGATATCTGAGCAGCGACAACGACAGATGAAAACGGCGATTACGACAACACAAAATGGAGGATGCCAGGCAACCTCCCCCACTGAGTCCTGCTCAACTACCTCTTACGCCGGCCAGCCATCTCCTCCTCATACCGCAGGCGACGCGCGCGGTCGACCACTTGGACATAGTACTTGCCCGAGTCGGCCTTCCAGCTCACCCAGCCCGAGTAGTACGGATGGGGAACAGAGCGGAGAATCGCAGCAAAGGAGTCGCACTGACAATGTTAGCTCACGCTACCGAGGATATATGTCATATAACTTACGTTGGACTCGTTCATTCTGAATCCCTCGGGCACAAACGGCTTGAGGGAGATGATGGTTGCGCCGTCCTTGAGCTCAAGGAAGAGGTGGGTGAGGTCAATGTTGAGCGAGGAGGGGAACACCTCGTTGTTGACAAGAACCACGTCAGCCTGCGCGAGACGCTTGGCGACCTCTGGATGGCGGCGAAAGTCGCCCTCATGCACCTCGGCAGCGAGGTTGCCCTCGAGGCACCACATGGCCCATCGCCGCTGGCATTCACGGAGCTGCAGACGTGCACATCGGGCTGGGATGGGGAGCAGCTCAAAGCCGTAGCTTGCGCAGCCGGCCTGCACAGCAGCCTGGACAACGCAGTTGCCCACACCGCTGCCGAGATCAACAAACGTATGATCGGGACCGAGGTTGGTTTGCTCAATCACTTTGCTCATAAAGTTGTGCCGCAGCTCGCCGTACGCGTCTTCCTTCTCGCTGATGGCCAGAGCCACCTCTTCGGGGTGTTTGGGGTGGTGCTCCAGCTGGTCCGCAAAGGGCGCAACGACGCGAGTGTACGCCTGCTCGTGGCAAAAGTCCACCAGGGCCGACCACTCTCGCCTCGAGATGCGGTAATCGGGGCTCGTCAACCACGCAGCCAGCGTGCCATCGTGCTGGATATCCGCCAACGCTCTGTTCAGGCGCTGGACTGCCTTGACGAGACCAGGGCCATCACGCCGGTTGGGGGCCAGAGCACGCCGCAAAGCATCGCCTATCGTCTCTGTCGGGGTATGAGGAGTCGGTGACGCACTGTCGGGTGGTGGGGTCGTGAGCGCACCGGGCGTAGGAGTGTGCAACCTGGAGGGTACTGCTGATTCCAGCTCGCTGGCATCCAACGAACCGAAGATGTGCGCGTGTGATGGTGGTATATAGTCTGACGTGAGCTTAACGTCATACACTTCCACTCACGCTTCAGAATCAGACGCAGGGCGTTGCGAAGCTCGCTGACGGGGTTGTACTCGCGGGCAGAGATCGGGGTGAGGAGAATGAATCTCCGTTGTCAGCAAGGGCCCTTTGGGTGGCAAAACTCACTTTTCCATCGCTCCTCCCGGGTATCGCAGCTCGACAGATGGTAAAGGCTCGGCATTCTCAAAGCCGGCCTGGGGAAAGTCTGTTGCTGTCAGCATAGAGCACAATGGGGAGGTGAGGAGGGCGATGATGGGAGGTAGTGATGAGAAGAACTCTTACAGGACTGGTACTTTTCTCTTGCACTCTCCTTGACTTCCCGGTTGCCTCCTGCCCATCCATGCACAACACCTTTTAGTGCCTCTTCGCACGTCACAAAGCCAGCGTATCCGCGACCCCACTCGCCACGCTTGTCGGCCAGGGAAGGGCAAAAGACGGGGCGTCCAATGTCCACATCCTCGGCGTCGGGGACGGCCCCTGCGCTCGCAAACCGCTTGCGTTTAGGCGCCAAAGCATCATCGCTGCTCTCACTCTCCGAGTCGCTCGGCGGGAGGACACGCTGAGGCGACGCTTTACGCTTGCGCGCTGGTGATGCGGTGCCGCTGGTCGACAGACGGGGTGACAGACCACGAGACGACGTCGGCTTTGACCGAGGTGTCCCATCGCGATCCCGAGAGCTTGGGGGTTTGGGACGAGCGCTCAAGCTCGAGTGCGAGTGCGACTGGTGTCCATGAGACGAAGGTCCAGCCCTGTGCAGCTTGGAGCTCGAGGAAGAGGATGTCGCTGCGTGGAATGAGGACGCGGGCCGAGCGGCGGCCGCCGGCTTGACGACCTTCTTGACGGTAACGTGGGTGGCGACGGCCGGTCGCGAGGGCTTGGCCTTGCCGAAAAAGGACTCCATCGCGTGCAGATACAGAGCGCGATGGAGCTGGACGGCGAGAAGGTGTTGTTGGTGAGTGATGAAGAGAATGGAACACCGAGAAAGCGCGCCGCGCGCACACGACGGCGGCGTGGACGATCCCAGTTTTCGGTTCATTGCCCAAGGACCCTGAAAACCCGGTGTCGCCACCATTTTCCGTACCTTCGACGGCACCTGACAAAAACATAAACAAAAACATTGTGCGCGGCCCCACTTGGCCACTGGCCACTGGGTCTCTAGGTCGTTGCATACATGTAAGTACAGCTGGGGTCTACTCTTCGCGACGCATCTTGGTCGCACGGCCGTCCTGGATCACCTCCTCAAACTCTTCTCCCAGCACAGCCTTCTCGTCCTCGACAATTTCACCGCTCTCGACGTCCTCCTTCTTGTTCACCTCGCCGTCCTCCAGAGACTCGGCGCTCTCCTCAGCCTTGCGTTTGGCCGGAACAGCAGCAGCAGCAGTGGTCTTGGCCGCCTCGGCCTGGGCAATTCCTTCGGCACGCCTCTCGCGGTTAGCGTTCTTGGCGTGGCCGCGCGACTTTGCGTGCTCTCCTGAGCGGTTCGTGGCAGGAGCGGCCACCTCGTCTTCCTCAACCGCGTCGCCGGCGGCAATAGCAGCATCCTTGGCCACACGCGACGGGTTGAACTTTTTAAACCTGTCAAAGTCTTGCACCACGCTAATGCCAATAACAGTCTGCTAGGTCAGCCGGGCAGCACGCGATGTACCCACCTTGAACAGCTCGACCATGACGGTGCGCTCCGAGTTGGTGAGGTCAACTTTGTGCTCAGGGTTGAGCTTCACCACCTCCTCAGCCACAGTCTTGATCATGTCTAGACGCTCCATCTTGGCCGAATTACGAGTGTGCGTGTTGATGCCAAACTGTAAAGTTAGGACGGCCCTGCCTTGCATTCGTCGCACTCACCTTGAGGCCGCGACCGTCCTCTGTGTGGAAGCCAGCCGGGAGAACATCACGGGCAAGCTCCGCAAGCGAGTTGAGAGTACCGTTGCCAGCACGGGTGATGGGGGTAAGACGTTGAACAAAGCGGAGCGAACACTTCCTGGCACGCTCGCAGCCCTCCATAATGTGCGTCACGAGCTTGACGGGGTCAAGAGGCGCAAGCACAATAATGTACACCACTGTCGTCAGCTGGGAGGTCCTGACGGAATCCAAGCTCACCGCATGCAGTCTCGCGCTTGCAAAGACGGAACCTGGGAGACTTCTTTCCTGGCTCTCCCGACATGGTGGCGAGCTCCTTCTTGAGCATGTCCTCGATGTCCTCGTCGTCGTCGCCGCCGGCCGCGGCTTCGTCCTCCATTTTGGTTTCAGGGTACAGCTCGTCGGCCGCCTCCTCGAGAGCCTCGAGAATCTCGCGCTCAGCAATACGCTCCTTTCCTTGCACGGCGGTCACACTGATACCAGCGGCTGCCATCATGTCGGGCTTACGGTTAGCGCGGCACCTGCTCGAGAGTCACTCACCAAAGGCTGCGTGCGGTACTTTGCGAAAGGTCCGGCAGCAAAGGCGCCCTGCCCATCGCCGCCCTTGGGGGGACCGGTAGCGCGTTTTGCGTGGGCACGGTACTTGGACTTGTTGTTGCCCTTCTTTGATGGGCCAGCGCCAGGCATTGTGAGAGATGGTTGTTGGTGTTGTTGATGAGAGAGGTTGGCGCATGTGGACGCTGAAATTACCTTTGACGATGAAGTTGACGCGTGACTGGCGGGAGTATAAATGGACTGGGGTCCCCGCATTACATAATGACAGGTGGAGGGGAGAGATCTGGCTGATCTCTCTGCGTACTGCCATGTGTGTCCTCTGTTTGTAGCCGCCCGCCGTCGGCTACTGCTAAGTAATGTGTCCAGGATCTTCGTGATATC
This sequence comes from Apiotrichum porosum, assembly GCF_003942205.1. NCBI lineage: Eukaryota > Fungi > Basidiomycota > Tremellomycetes > Trichosporonales > Trichosporonaceae > Apiotrichum > Apiotrichum porosum. The sequence continues at coordinate 257,830 of NW_021167122.1, read as the reverse complement.
GCTCATCATTCACTCCCTTGCCCACCACAAACAACAAGCACATCAAGAGCCCAGGTCGACAGAGCGGTTGTTATTGCTTGTCAGCGACCTTACACGACCCTCTGTTATTACTTGATCCCGAGCTCTTGAACAACGATGAGCGGCGTCGATGACCCCAATGGCGCGGTCCGCGACCTGGTGTTTGGCATGGTGAGTCATCCACAGCGCATCGTCCCCTGCTGACATGTACAGACGGCCGGCATGATGGCAAAGCTTTTTGAACACCCTTTTGATCTTGGTGAGTTCGTTGCTCTACATGGCTAGCTTCGCCGCAGACGGTGGACGATTGCTTGTCGGATAGTTTCCTTGGACCTGGCCTCGCGATAACCCCCGCAATCCCGGTAATGGCGTTGCTAACATCATATATAGTCAAGGTCCGCTTGCAGTCGCAGCCCACCGATCGGCCACTGTCATTCGCGGGGCCACTGGACTGCTTCCAGCAGACGTACCGCAAAGAGGGTGTCCGTGGTCTCTACCGCGTAAGTGACCAGATAACGGATAACGCTGACATTTAGGGCCTATCTGCTCCGGTTTTTGGCGCGGCGTGTGAGAATGCCACTCTGTTCTTCGTGTACAACAGGTGTCAGGCCGGTATTGTGGCTCTTCGTCCACCAGAAGACCGGGCCCGTGCGCTCACCATCCCGGAACTGGCGCTTGCTGGTGGCGGTGCCGGTGCCGTCACCTCGTTTGTCCTGTGGGTCCATCGCGCCAAGCGCCTCGTCTGACGCCACAGCACTCCTATCGAACTCATCAAGTGCCGTATGCAGGTGCAGATGCTTGCCGGTGAGGGTGTTGCGTCCTCGGCTGGCCCTATCGTGATCAAGACGGCCCTCGAGGCCCCCGCATCCCCATCCTCCACCATTGTCCTCCCCGCCCAGCTCTCTCAGCCTCTACCCAAGCCTAAGGGCCCCTTTGCCCTCGTTGCCGACACGGTGCGGTCTCAGGGCATCCGCGGCTTATGGCTGGGCCAAACTGGCACCTTCCTCCGTGAGAGTGGTGGTGGTGCTGCATGGTTTGGCACCTACGAGCTGCTGGCGCGCTACTTTGTGTCGCGGCACCAGGCCAAGGCCGAACCAGGTCACAAGTCGACCAAGTCTGACCTGGCCACTTGGCAGCTTATGGTGTCGGGTGCCGCCGCCGGCGTAGGATACAATGTCTCGCTCTTCCCCGCCGACAGCGTGAAGAGCACTATTCAGACCTTCTCCGAGCTCAACCCAGGAAAGCCGGTACCGAGCTTTGCACAGACGGCAGCCATGATCTGGCGTACGCGCGGTATCCGTGGCCTGTACGCTGGGTGCGCGCTCACCTGTCTCCGCTCGGGACCTAGCTCAGCCATGATCTTTGGTTTGTTCGAGACGTTTACAACCCACTTTTCGTGGATCTTTGCACCTCGCAAACCCCCCACTGCCACAGTGCTGGCGTGAGGGGAGGAGGAAGCGAGTATACAACCAATCTTAGCAACGTAGACGACATGTTACATCACATATTACTAAGGGTTGGATGCCAGCTGCTGGCAGATCTTTTGTACGAGGAACTCGTGCACAACCCACTTGCCACCCTTGATAGCTTCAATGTCGCACTTTCGTTCGCTTTCCGCCATTAACTTGGCCTCATCACGCCATTCTACGGACAATCTCTCATCGGCGAGGAGACCCTTGCACTAGCCAGTCAGTGAAAAGTTTCAAAAGGTTTCAAGAAGGATGGGTCACACATACCATCTCTTTGTCGGACTTTTCAAACGGGCACAATTCATCCGCTGTCATGTGGAACGCGCTGCAAGGTTAGAATGACAACGACCGTGTGCACCAGCTCACCTGCTGAGGTCAGTCCAGCGCAGAAGCGGGACGATGCGCGGTGTGAGTCCATTGTCGGCGCGGTGTGGTGCGTGTCTTGAACCGTGTTTGACCGTGACCAGCAGGTTCAGGCCGTACGGATTGGGGTCCGTTAGGCCTAGGACAGGCACGTGAGAGAATGCCTTGGCAAGAGCGGCGATAACCTCTTTGCCGGCCACATGGGGTGTGCCTTCGATCCGGACCCGTTTTACAGAGGGGTGGGTTGTACGGGAGCTGGGCCGTGTTGGTGGATGGGGCTGAGGCTAGACCCGTTTTACAAAGGAGGGGGTGCGTTGTAGGGGATCTGGCCGTGTTGGTTGAGGGGGATGAGGCCGGCCTGGTGTCCAGGTGGGTTTCGATGCGCTCCAGTGCCGAGAGCACTAGATCCATCTTCTCCTCTTGACGCTTTTGCTGCGCGGGACCACTCTCGAGAACGTCCATACGCTTCTCGAGGTTCTCCAGACGTTGTTCGACACGCTCCAGGATGGCCTTTTGTTCGCCTTGCACGTTTTTAACGACGCCGCCGTCCTGGTGGGTTTTGCGGACAACGTGGAACAGGTCTGCAGTCAGCATGCCATACGCGATATGCCAGGACACACCCTCGACGACCTCGCGGCCAGTTTTTGGTGGCTCTGGCGCCGTAGCAGGCGCGTCGGTGGCGGCGGGAGTAGCAGCAGGCGGGTTCGACGTGGGGGCGGGCGGGTTCGTGGGTGTCGAAGCGGGCGCGTTCGACGTGGGGGTAGCAGCGGGCGGGTTCGAAGGTGTGTTGTGAGAGCTGGCCCACCACGGCCCCTACTGCCACCGCGCCTTCCCGTTCCCCGAGCCGCACCGGGGGGCATTGTGTTGTACTGTTTGAAGTGGTTGAAGGGGTGGTGTGGAAGGAAACACCAATGATGAGATACAAGTCAGAGAGAGACGCATGCTGATTCAAGAGACAAGCAGAAGCATCACCCCGCCCCGTTCAAGCGCCCATGAACAGCAGCGTGCACGAGGCCATGTGGGACGCGGATGTCTCTACCTCAAAACGAGGCCATACGCCTACGCCTACGCCCTGCTGTGTGGACAACGGGCGCAGACGAGGGGCTTCTTCGCGACAACCAGCGCCTCGGAATTCTCAACGCTTCACATTTGGCAGCTTGTAGTTGATGGTGATGGCACAGGCTGTAGCTTGCGCAATTGCAAGATTGCTGCTTGAGTCCAAAGTGCGCTTGGTGACTCTACTTGCAGCGACGCAGGCCGCCTGGACGCTCCACCACAGCCTGTCGCCACTGTCCTCCCCATGTCACTATCACATTGTGCCCAAGCGCCCAACGTCCCATGTGGCCTGTGGCCTGTGGGCTGGGCGGGCCTGGACTCCTGCTGGTCACGCTCTGGGATGGCTCCACATAAGGCTCGTGCAACTCTGTATTTGGCGGGAACGCAAGGTCACGACTGGTCGCGATCGCGACTTTGAGACCGTGTAGCTTGGGCTCGGTGTGACGCACTGGCTGATCTCCGTGGTCTGCGAAAAGCGATTGGTCATTTTCTGCAATCGCAAGAGTCCAATGAGTGAGTGGCATAGGTTGGTGACGCTCTCTGATGCACTGATGAAGTTCGCTGTTCAGCCTTCCGTACTCGAACTGCAGCACTGTGGCAGTTACTCACCTACGTCCGCCTGCCTGCAGTGAGGGTTTCAGAGATCCGAGGGTCAGAGGATCAGAAGGCACGACGTCCATTCGCCCAGGCGTACAGGGCGTAAACGTCGACTTGGCGACGGGGTGACACTGACCTTGCGCACCGCCTCCCCAAAGCCTTCCCGCGATAAGAGAGCTGTTTCGCGAAACGTGTATTATGTAACCGCCCAACTTTTGGATACAGACCATGATACATACAAAACTACTATCCTTTGGCAGGCCCAAGTCCTCAGGCCTAGAGGCATTCAATGCGCCGCTTGTGTTATCTCTCTCTCCATGTGTCTCGGCTTGTACGTAACTTGCTTCAACAGGAACTGGACAGGTGATAGCGGACGCTTATCCTGTGATCCACGCCGTGCAGGGTGGCGCCGAGAAACGCGAGTGGGATGTCAACCAACTCGCCGCCCACTGCAATTCCACTGGGCAACCCTGGTGAGCTACCCTCGTTGGGCGCGGACCAAAGGCATCCTGGAGTGGCAGCAAGTTTGGCGCGACTTTCGGCAAGGACACCAAAGGTAGCTCGGGTCCCCCCCGAGATAGCCAAGAATAAACTCGTCGAGCAACTGAGCGGCGCGTCAAACAAAGACCCAACGCGCGAGTGTCACAGGCCAACCAGGTCGTGGCACCAAGACTACGACTCACCTCCGAGCTAAATCCCATAGCAACATTGTTGACAACTCCGCGAAGGAAGCTGTTCTGCCCAAGGACGAGGTTGGCATGCAGCATGGTGCACAGCTTGCGCAGTCTCGCTGCCCCCTTCTGCGTGTACTGGCGCGGTTGGCAACGCAGGTTAGTACCTCCTGCTCAATAGGATAACGTACCCAGTGCGCAAACTTCTGGGTCCCGGAATGACAGTTCGGAGCCTGTAGTCGATGGACTCCCGGATCACGTCTATCGTGTAGTCCAGGGGTGTGGTGAAGCTGGGCGCTGGACCTGGTACACCACCATCATGCGCAGACTCCTCGTCCTTAGACTTAGAATTGCCATTACTGGTGTCGCTGGGCGCGACGACATGGCCCGCTCCCGTCTTTAGGCGCTTCGTGTGCCGTGGAGCATCGCGCTCGTCGGAGGCGCGGCGCGTGTTGTTGGGAGGTGGCTGTTGGTCGGCTGCCGAGGGATCGGTGCTGACGAACGCGCGCGAAAAGAACTCACAGTCAGTACATTGGATTTAGCGAATTTAAGTGCACTGTTTCTGGCTGGCACCGCAGGTGCAGGTCACGACATGGATCTTTGCGCCTCGAAAGTCACCTACCGATCCAGTGCTGGAGTGAGGCAGGGGGATTGCCGTTACAGGGACAATCGTAGTACAGTTGGGCGACGTTTGCATATGTCAAGCAGTCAAATGCGCACCATTGCAGAACGTGACTTGCGCATCGTCTCACCACATGAAGTATTTCATACGTGCTCGCTGATCCGGCCTACAATGTAGGAATAAGCGGCGAATGCGCCACCTTGACGCACTTCATGTTGCATTTCAGGTGCGCCTCTGCCATCGCCGTTGCATCCTCCCTCATCGATGTGTCCATCACGCGGTCCTGGATCTGGCCCACACTCTGCTTGGTCAGTGAAAGGCTACGAGCTTTCTGCGGGGCCCACACGTACGGTCGTAGCGTCACCATTGCCAAACGTCGTCATCTCACTGGGTGTCATTTCGAAGACACTACAGGGTTAGCATGTCAATGACAGTTGGTTTTGTACCCGCTCACCGAAAGTGATCCCAATAAAGGAGATGCCCACGCGCTCGACGCTGGGGGTGCGCGGCCCGTCAGCCCTGAATGGATGCGTCCGACCTCCGTGCTGGATGTTGCGGACAATGACCAGGCCCTGGGGGTTGGCATCCGTAACAGCCAAAAGTGGCACCTGGGAAGCGGAGGTCGGCAATGATATTGAGGGCGCCAACGTCTTTTAATGATAAGCAGCATTGTATAGGATCATATGCATGCATGTGCAGTCACGCCAAGTGTTGGCCAGCCGCCGCACAATGTAGCGGTAGATGGCCGCCGTGCCTCCGTCTACACAACTCATGTCACATTTGGCTTGCATGGTTGCCATGATGATGGCCTCGGCGCGCATCTCCTCATCGAGCCGCGTGTCTTGAGCTATGCCGATGCACTACTAGTCAGTGAGAGGTTACATGCGGGAGCCACACACAAACTTACGCATTTCACGTCGCTCTTGTTGAACGTCTCGAGCTCGCTCTCGCACATGTCGAATTTACTGCAGTGGTTAGCATGTCAATGCCACCGTACTAGCTCACTTGGTTAGGTCCATAAACTTGACACCGGCTCGTTGCACGCTGGGCGTGCACTTGCCGTCCGCACGGAAGGGCGGGCCCCTCGGTCCATGCTGGATGTTGGCCAAAATGTCGAGGCCGTGCGGATTGGCGTCCGTCAGCGCCAGCATCGGGATTGCAGGAAATGCTGCCCGGAGGTTGGCGATGGCAGCCAGAGTGCCGATATCCGCGAATCCGCCCGTCTGGCAGTCAGCAACCGGATAGTCAAAAGGTTGGAACGCACCGACATGATCGCGCCACGCCCAATGCTCGGGTCGCGCAGGATGCCACTCCTCACCAGCTCCCCGGCAAAGCCCTGCAGGTCAGCAACCACAACCTCTTGCTTTTGCCTCACGTGTTTCTCCACGATGACAACGAAGCCGATGCCGCCCACCAGTACTGCATTCGAGCAGATCTCTCCCCGAATCGGCGTCATAAACTCAGCATGGGTGAAGGGAACTGGGAGCCGATGAGGGGACAGCGGGTCAAGAAACCCCAACCGAGAAGAACTGCTGGCAGCGATCTGCCCGCGACATTAGGCGAGGATTCGGAATGTCTCTCGCTTGGCGCCGGGGAAGCCGAGGACGAGCTCGTCAACAAACTATGTGTCTCCAGTCAATCTAGGATCCAAGACGCAATGCTGGACGTTGCGAACAATGTCCAGGCCCTGGGGGTTGGCATCCGTAAGAGCCAAAAGTGGCACCTCGGGGAAACTAGCGCGGAGGTCGGCAATGAGACCGAGGGCACCGACGTCTGCGTATCCGCAGAGCTGAAATCAGCAAATTGATAGTCAAAGACTAGAACGCACCGACATCATCACACCAGGCCCAATGTTGAGCCCATCGGAATGTGCATCAGGTCGCCACAGACCGCGAAGCGCATGTGGGCGCTGTGCGGGGTAGCGCCACTGAGGGAAAGGGACAGGCAGCCCGGACTGGCGGCAAGCATGGCTCCGCTTTCAGCGTAGGCGCCAAATGTCGCTCGATTCGCCCCGGGGTATCCCAGGACGAATTTGTCGAGCATCTGAGTGGCGCGTCAAACAATGCTCCAAAGCAGCGAGTGTCACAGGATAACAGAACCTGGTCGTGACAGCAAGACTACGACTTACCTCGGGTCGAAACCCTGCGCCCACGCCGTACCCCATTCCCCTGAAGAAGGTCTGGTGGCCAAGAATCAGGTTCGGCTGCAGGGGAACGCACATGCGTCGCAGCAACGACGCCGCCGGCGGCGAGTACTGCTTGGGGCGCCTCATGAAATGTCAGCCGTAGCACGAATGCAGAAGCCCAATGGGATAAACATACCCCGTGCGCAGGCTCTTTGGGCCGGGAATGACCGTGCGCACTGCATTGTCGACCGAGTTGTTGATGACATGGTTTGTGTAATCGATGGGCCTGGCAAAGCTGGGGGCTTCAACCAACCCCTCACCATGTCCAGACTCGTCGTCCTCAGACTCAGAGTCTTCGTCGCCCGGGTCGCTGGGCGGCACAGCTTTGGCATTTGTCGCCTTTAGGCGCTTTGAGCGCCGTGGATCGTGGTCGTTGGATGCACCGCGCTTGTTGTTGTTGTGCGCGGGATCAGCCGTGGTAGTGATATCATCGTCGTCGAAGGCGCGGGAAAAAAAGCTGTAGAAGCCTGCCAGGACATCGGGGTCGGCAAGGGCAAGAGCAGTGGCACTGTTTGGTGATATCGCAGTCCGCGACATGAAGGGCTCGTTTGTTGTTGATGTTGTTACACTAGGAAAAGAAAAGCAAACGAGGTCCAACAATATATTGGCTTGCGAGGCGAGGTCGTCGAACCAGAGGGCAAACCTGACCAGTCGCGGTGTCGTGATAGTGTCCGCTCGGAATCTCCGTTTTAAAGCACCATACTTCCGCACAGCCAGGATGGTGATGCCCTGGGGCTTGCAATCTTTGCAGGTTTCATCTTTTGTACTGGACTCAACTTTACTAGCACATTGATACAGGGTAGGACTCGCTAACCCCCATGACCGGGGCGTCCGGGAACGAGGGCGCGACGTCGGCAACGACATGCTGGCCTCGCATGCCTGACTGGCCGCGAAGCTGTTGTCAGAAACCAATACTGGAATACTGAACCCACCCACTGTGACGAGCACTCCTGGGCCGAGACGGTCATCCCTAAGCAAACCTCTCTGGACAAGTGGTGTGGCCAATCTCTGTAAGTCAATGCCCAAAACCTCATGAGTGGCTCACATTTTTCTCCAGTACCAAAATCCAACGCACTCGCCCCCTAAACGTGACCCCGGTGCTGGAGGGTATCGAGTTTTGTCCTTCAGACCCCTGGGGTCCGTGGCCGATGGAGTATTCTTTGCCGTCAATGGTGTACGTCAGGTCACTCGCAGCAGACGCAGCGATGACTGTGCTGGTCTTGCTTTGAATGTTGAACGTGGAGCGACTCGCTCCCTTCAGGCCAGCAACAATCTCGTCCAGAAGCTAAGGGCTCATCAGCCCAGGATCAAACAAGCAAACAAAGACTCAAATTTGCGCCAACGGTTGCCAGATCCGGGTTGGTGCCATCCACCTTCCGATTGTAGTGCCCTTGGCGCAACTCAAACGACAAGTCTTCGACAATGTTCTTGTGGAGTCGCTGGCATACGATCTTTAGTGTTTGAAGTTGCTTGGGTTGGAAAGATTTGGGCTTGCTGAACTGTCAACTTCACGATGCCAGATTTCAGTAACCTACTTGGTGTACAAGCTCCTGGGGCCGGGACGACTGTTGTTGGCGTCAACGTTGAGGACAAATGGAATCCAGGTACGTGAGCGCGAGGAGTTGGACACTGGAGTGTTGTGGTTTGATGGGGACAGGTGGCGTATCGTCAGTGGCCTCCACCTCACCCCAGTGGCCATTCTCTGCACGCGCAATGGGGTCTTCGGGGGAAGGGGCGCGTGGTGGCGGAAGGAGGGTATTGAAGAAGGCGAAGCCAAAGTTGTGAGTGAGGAGGTGTGGACGTTGGGAGTAGTAGAGAATGGATGGTATGAGATGGATGGGGGGGGTGGCTGTTCATTTTGTGGGGGAAGGTGGAGGGGTGGGTGTTGATGGGATTGTGGAACATGATGTGTGCATTTGCAGAAGGAAAAAAAAAGGAGAAAAAAAAAAAAACAGGCGCGGCAGCCTGTGCGCCACCCAACTTGTCCCCCCAAAGTCCTGTCTGGAGTTGACTAATCCATTTGCATAGAGGGACAGGTGTAAATACACTATCAGATGCGGGTCCCGTGAACGTATTGACAAATAAGTTGGACGTCCTCTCCCAAGCTCTCACGCCTCGTTGTTGTCACCTTGCAGACCCATTGGCGGAGAGGACGGATGAGTATCCTGGTTCAGCCTTACGCGTTGGCGCGGCGGCGAGGAGCTCGTCCAGGGCCGCTCATGGTATGACGAGCTAGGAGGGGTAAAGGTTGGACGGGAAAGGGAGGTCGACGAACTTGTCGACGAGCTGGGATGCGCGAGGCCATCGGCAGGGGGAGGGCGAAGGAAATCGTCAGTGCTAAAGCTAGCGGGAGGGTGAAGGACAGGGGAGGGGCCGAGTGAAGAGGCCGGCCTAGAAGGGACGGGGTCGCGCCTGGGCATTGGTACAATGATGCGAGGGCTTGGCACACTGCGCATCGGGCTGTTTGACCGACTGACTCGGTCACGGTCGCTGACGAGCCGGTCGAGCAGTTCCTGCAACCAGTTGGTCCGTTCGTTGAGGTCAAGGTAGCGGTCTTCGAGCTTGTTGTACTTCTCCTGCTGGTTCTGGGATTGTGATTCCAGGTGCTCGACTCTTGATTCAAGTTGGGCGTTGGCTTCCTGGAGAGCCTCATTGGAATTCTGCAGTTCCTTGTTAAGCTGTTCCTGCCACTTGAGAAATGTGTATGTTGCCTCCGCCTGAGCCAAGACGTCTGTCACTCATAAGCACATGTCATTAAGCAGCACCTACTCGTTGCCATCTGGTAGGTGGCCCGCTGTCTCTCTGTCTCCAGGTTCGCAGTTGCGTTTGAGGGGCGCTGCTGTTCTGCCTCGAGGTTCCCAGTGGCGTGGGTGCCCTCATCTGATGGAGGCGACGAGAATGAGAGGTCGTAAGGCGGTGGGGACATTTTGGGGAGTAGGGAAAACGGCGTGTTGGTGAGGCGGAGAGAGAGAGAGAGAGCGCGCGCGTGTGCTGTGTGTGCGGCGAGAGAAAGAGCGAGAGAGAAAGGGCGAGAGAGAAAGAGTGAGAGTGAGAGTGAGAGAGAGAGAGATAGAGAGAGAGAAGAAGAGAAGAAGACGGACGTGTCGTGTGAGAGTTGACGTGGACACACGTGGAGAGGGCGTCGATACCGACTGATCGGCATGATCAGCGCAAGAAAACGGACACGACGGAAACAAACACCATAAGGCCCTGCCACCTCGGCTCAACGTGTGCCCAGCGTTCTGAAGGCCGCCTCCCCGTTAGGTTTGTTGTCTGCACTGTCATACGGGTCATTAGCGCCCCACAAGCAGAAGCCGCAACAACGTGTCACTGTTTATGAATGCCACATCTGCAACTGGTGAGGTGGCGGCTCGGTCCTTGGATGGCCACATACGTCGTTGAGACTGTGCTCGTTGACAGCAGTAGCGCTGGCAATTGTAGCTGTGATGTGTCTCATTATCCATTTCCTCAGTCTTACCAACAACAGGTGACTCAGGTCACCGCCATTCCCCTCAGCGGAGCATCAGCATTATTATTACTCACTCGGTTTCTCGTTAATTGATTTACCACTCCTGTAGGTTATGGCGGCCCCGATGAGCCACCAAAACACAGACGTTATTGACCAGGAATCAACCTTGCGATAGAAGCCGGTCGTCATGCAATACACAAGTCTTGTGCTGTGTCGATTAGCCTATTGGATGCACCAACGAAAAAGGAAAGGAAAAGAGGAAAAAAGGAGCGAAAAAAGAGAAAAACATCTACTGGTGACCCTCAGATTCCAGGGCGCGCCGGCCTCCGCGCGACAAGCCCGACGCCACTCACAGCTGAGCATTTCTAATCATAATGAGAGAGAGCTGCATGACAGTTCATCCGGCCTCGGAAGCGGAGAACTCTTGTATGTGGTTATATGCCTAGAGTCTTGTGGCTTCTGCCCACAGCTTGTCAGACGGAAATGTGGCGAAGGCGCATGCCCAGGTGCGCCGAGGGCCCTCTGTATGTACTGCCGACTCGGGACCACCGTCCGCTTTCCCTGTCGTTACTCCCTGTCTGCCCGTTTGGCCTTTGTGGGTAAAATAGTGATGCCTCGGTTTGGTGGAACCACAAATGGCTCACACTGATAATGTGGCGATAAGATCCTGCTGTCGCTGCGTCTCTTGTCCGGTGGCGTCGATGGTATGGACCTGCGGCTTATCCTCCGTCATTCCTAGCGCAACTGAACTTGGTTTACAGCATTCAATCTGTGCGAAGCTCCCTCTCCCAACGGCAGCGGCCGGCACGGAGTTGGTACAGTGTCATCATGGGAGCAAACAGGGAGCCAGCAATTAGCGCAATATCTTACAAAGCGCCTATTGCTTGCTGTACTGCTATCAGATCACATGTACAGTAAGTACGTTACATCACATATGGCCTCTGCCGACTATTAACACGAACCTTAGTTTGCCTTCTGGTTTTGGGCTTGGGAACTGGAACAACTACGGAAACTTAATTATGAGCCACGACCCACAACTGATTTGTTCTGGCGGCCTTGGGGACGTTTTGCGAACAACGGAAACTTAATTATGCCCCACGAGGACAACATGACTGGGCGTCGGGCTATATGTTGGTCAGTTTCATCACCGAAGGTTAGGTTACACACCGAAACATAGACCTTATCACTGATCACTGGATCACTGGAAGGCCGGGACGGACAGAGAGCAGACCCGCTTTAACTTGCGGCAGCAGATACACTTCTTGCTGCGTGACGTGAGGTCGGAGTAGCAAGCGTCAGACCCACCATCAGCACACTCCTCACATGGGGGCCAACGCCTCTGGCACGCGGGAGTGTACTGTTGGAGCGCATTCGTCTATGGCGTCAGTTAAATAGCGGCCATCAGTGTCGTACGTGTTGAATTATGCTGTGGGCATCGTGGCCAATAGGAGGGGCGATTGGGTTGATCCCCATGGACTGCGCACGGGCGGCGTCTGACTCGATTATTTTGCGACGGTGGCCCTGAAGTTCATTCTGAACGGGCCCCATGGGGAGGTCGAAGGCCAAAGGATTGTTTAGAGGAGGCTGAGCTTGTTGCTGGAGTTGGGCAACGGGGTTGAAGAGCTCTGCCTGGGTAGGCACACTGTTGCCCCCAGCCACGCCGCTGGCACCGTTGGGAGCCGCCACTGTTGGGTCGGGACAGCAATGGAGTACGAATCACCATTCTGGAACTCACTTAGGAAGACGTTGGGGAAGGAAGACAATGAGGAGAAAGAGGCTCAAATTCTCTGCTGCTGTCTACAGGGACGAGTGAGGAAGAGAGAGCAGGTGCTATCAGGCGTCAGGACGTACATCAGTCGCTAGCGGGCGTACTCGCTTGGATGGATGGGGTGAAGAGGTGTAGATGGATATGGAGACTGAGAGATGATGGGAGGAAGGATGAAGGAAGGAAGAAGGATGATGGGGGAGGGGTAATGGACGAAGAGTGATGGAGAAGACAGCTAGCCATCATGTGATCATGGGCACGACAACCACCTTCCTTCGGTCGCCGAGGGAAGACATCGAGGGAAGACAGCGAGGGAAGACAACGAGCGGACCGGAGGCCTGCAGGAGGTGAAGCTAAACGATTGCAATGCTTGTTTGGTTCCGTGCCTTGACGTCCACCTTGGTCGTCTCTCCACCCAACTGGTTCCCAAAACGCACAGCTGAGCCTTCACCTTCACAATGGTGCTCGTTGCATCATGTCCGTGTCCTTCATCATCGTGCTATTTGTAGGGTTATTCACACAGCACATCTTTTCTTTCCACATTGGCTCATCAGAACCTCAACACATCCCTCCACCACACATCCACCCACCATGTCCCACCCAAACACAAACCACAGTCTTCGCGCACAGCCTCCCCCCTCTCACCCGCCTGCCATCCACAACGGCGGTCCGCAACTCCCCCCCCCTGCTCGCTCACGCATCCCCCACCCATCGTACGCCCGGTCGTACATCCCCAGAATATCATTCCTCGACACCCATCACAACCATCACATAGCGTTCATCCAAGACAGCGGTCCACAGCTTGCGCCTCTACTCGCTCCACCACCTCGTTACCCTCGGTCCGGTCGTGCAGCCGGGATGGACCATTCCCCGGCCGACGTTCTACACGATCAGCGTTACAGCCCGGCAGGCGCTCCCTCAAACCTCTATGGCAGTAGCGATCAGGACGAAGAAGGCGCCAACGCTGTTTCCGGTAGGAGCTGGTGTATGTCTCATGCTGAACGTAACAGAACTTGTGGGTATGTTGGCCGAACTGCACACCCAGAACGCAACTGCGCAGGCCATGCAGATCGAGATTCTTTCTGGTGTTAACAGACTTGGGATCCTTTCCATCCTCAACGAGAAAATGGAGGAAATCAGCAGGATCCAGCTACGAATCGAGGCTCAAAACCAGACCATTATTGTGCAGAATGACAAGATCCGCAAGCACGAGCTCGCCAATGTCATCCCTCCCTTCCGTCGGTCACCCAAGCAACATCGTTTCTGCACCCCTTTGCCTGCCTGAGATTCGGCCCCCGCACGCCCCACGGTCCAACTCTCTCAGTACCCCTCCCTCACGTCTTCCCATTCCCGCGCGCCTGCCAGTGTCGTCTGCGCTGCATACGCTGGCGACCCGCAGCGCCTGGACTTGGCAGGACCGCCGACAAGCGCGTGACAGCTCTTCGCCGCTCCTTTCGTCGTACAGGACAGACGACAATGCCAGGAGCGTCCATGCCAGAGGCCCACTGGCCAACAGTACCCCGCCGAGGTGAGTTGTCCTTCAGTGGCTGTAGCTCATGTTTATTTAGCGAGCACCACGGTCACTTCCTCGTTCTCGCAGCCCGGTCGGCTTTGTTTCTCGCCACCTGCAGAACGGAGGCCGCCAGCTGTACGGCCACCCTCAGCAGTACGGCGGTCACCTCGCCGAGGTGGGACACCGCTCGCACCCGTAAGCGTGACCGAACTGTTCCTCATGGTATACCCGTAAATAAAGTACCCTCTCTGCCTGTTAAGGTGCTTCGGGTTAACGCAAATGTGAATGCGGGAGGTCACTGTACAATAGATTGTATGCAGCTGTGTGGCACGTCCTGGCAGCTAGTTTGCTGCTTCCCGGAAACAGCGGCACGTGGCCACGCACCACGCTCGCGCGCTCGCGGCTCGCCCTATTTCGCACGCACCTCACATTCAGAATATCAAGTGCCCGGTTCGATGAGAAGGCCCGAACAGTCTCTTCACGTAGCCTCATCAAATGTATTGCTTCGTACTGTAGAACGATAGCTATCTACCTTTTGGTCCTTCGACCCATGACTCTCAGTCTCGACTCCACACTCGCGCGACATCACTTACAGGGACACAGTACCCACAGCGGTCGTTTTGCGCGGTGTTCCCATGTATCGTCTCCCCGTGTTCGCGTATTGAGTCCATCACAGGTGCACATAGTGAGAACGGTGGACTTCGTTGCGAAGGCGACTGGGATGATCAGTCTGCATGGCAGCTCACTGGCCCACTGGCCACTGGCCACTGGATCACTGTATCACTGCACGTGTGCCGCACAGGTCGTCAGGTGTTTGATCAGGCCTCCGCGGAGAACTCAACACTGAGTCGAGGCACAGTCGCTTGGGGGTGGCATTTCCAGACCAGCACAATACATTGCAGAGCCTAGAGCATGCCGAGGAACTTCTCAATGTCCGCCTGACCACGGAAGCCAACTGATGTTGGTTAGAACACAAGCTTCGACTAGCCAAAACCAACGGTCACTCACCAAACTTGTTCTTGACCTCGCCGTTCTTGAACGCGACGACGGTGGGAAGGGCAGTGACCTGGGGTGGGCGTTAACACTCATCCAATACGCATGGCCTAACGCACCTTAAACTGGCCGGCAAGGTCGCCGTGCTCGTCAACGTTGACGGTCATGAGGTCAAAGTTGCTCTCGGGTCCAGTGACGCCCTTGAGCAAAGGGGAGAGGACGCGGCACGGCTGGCACCAGCTGTTCCATTCAGCTTAGAACAAGGCCACATAAGCTTACTCGGCGTAAAAGTCGACAAGGACAGGCTTGTCCGACTTGGCGTCAAGCACGCGAGCCTTGAAGGCCTGCAGTATGTCAGCAGGAGGAAACGACGGCGGCTCAACTCTGGGTTACTGACCTCTGCGTCGGCGTCCAGGAAGTGGTCGCGACGGACGGCGGTGGTGTGGAGGGTCCTGCGGGCTGCGAGGGAGAGGGATGTGGAGGCGAGACGGGTGCGAAGGACGGACATGGTGACGGGTGAGATGTGAGAGATGTGAGAGATGAGAGCGATGAGCAAGCAACAACAGTCATCATCGGTTGCACTCGGCAACATCTCGCTATGTCGAGCGGATTCCACCAGGCACGAAAACGGAGATTTATCTCCGTGTTTTTCCACCCTTAAACGCACCGGCGCACTGGGTTTCATCTTTTTGGCCACCCAAAATTCTTTTCACGACGTCAACAAGCATTTGTACCAGTATATAGATACCAACACGCATCACACAAACACACCCATAATGCCCAAGGCAGGTGCGTACATCTAGTCTTGAGAAGCCTACTGACAAGCGCCAGCCAAGAAGAACGGCGGAAAGAAGATCTTCTCCATCCCCACCGCACAGCGTACGTACGTCATGACTGGGACCCAAACGCTGACTTGGACGCAGGCAACAAGAAGGATGGAGGTGTCCCCAAGTTGAACGCTCCCAAGGACAAGCGCCAGCAGGCTGCTCCTTACACAAAGGCCAAGGTGGGTTGAGCTCCGTCCTGCACAGCTAACGCTGTAGCCCGCGCCCACTCCCAATGGTGGTGTCCGTTCCATGGCCGCCCTTGCGAGCACGTCCAACCACCTCGGCGACACGTACGCAACCGCCATGGCCAACGCCGTTGCTGACGACGGTACCCCCGTCGATGCCTCGCTGACTGTGCGCGACTCGTCCGCCAAGGCGTTCATGCGCGAGCTCCGTAAAGTCATTGAGCGCAGTGACGTTATTATCCAGGTGCTGGACGCCCGCGACCCCGAGGGAACTCGCAGCAAGTGGGTCGAGGACGAGGTGCGCAAGCGTGATGCCCAGGGAAAGAAGCTTCTCGCCGTGGTCAACAAGATTGACCTTGTCCCGCGTGCCAACCTCGACGCTTGGATCAAGCACCTCCGCCACTCGTTCCCCACCATGCCGTTCAAGAGTTCGACCCAGAGCCAGCGCCAGCATCTGAGCCAGAACGCCGTACCCGTCAGCCAGGTCGCTACCGTCCCCGGTCAAAAGGCTGTGGTTCGCGAGCTGCCCACCACGTCATCCTCGCTCGGTGCTCCTGCCCTCCTGGACCTGCTCAAGCAGTACGCTCTCTCGACCCCTCACTCGGCCCTCACCGTCGGTGTCGTTGGCTACCCCAACGTCGGCAAGTCGTCGCTGATCAACTCGCTCAAGCGTTCGCGTGCGTGTGGCGTCGCCGCCATGCCTGGCAAGACACGTGTGGCGCAGGAAGTCATCCTTGACAAGGGTGTCAAGATTATCGATTGCCCCGGTGTCGTGCTCGAAGACTTTGGCCGCGCGCACGAGGGTGTTGAGAACCGCAGGCGACAGGCCGAGATCATGCTGCGTAACTGCATCAAGCCCGAGCTCGTTGAGGACCCCACCGCGCCCGTCGAGGTCATCATCGAACGCGCCGACCCCGCCTTGTTGTGCAAGCTCTACAACATCCCCTCGTTCACCGACTTGCGTGACCTGCTCATCAAGATTGCCCTCACCCGTGGCCGTCTCGGCAAGGGCGGTATTCCCGACCTCCAGGGTGCCGCTCTCCAGATCCTCCGTGACTGGAACTCGGGCAAGATTCCTTACTTCACCCGTCCGCCTGCGGTCCACCCGGCCAACGCGCCTGCACCGGTTGTCGAAGGCGAGAACGACATTGCCATGGACGGCGACCGTGTGGGCGAGGCCAAGCTTCTCACTAAGCTTTCCGAGGCTTTCAGCCTTGAGGGTCTGTTTGACAACCTTGGCGACGAGGCGGCCTGGGACGGTCCCGAGCCCGAGCCGGAGGCAGAGGACATGGAGGAGGAGCAGGAGATCGTGCCGCCCCAGGCTGGACCTAGTGTGCCGTCGGCCCAGCAGACCAGGGCAATGGGCGCATACATGCCCCCAATGTCGCCTGGATCGGACATGAGCTCGCCTCGTTCGATGATGCGCGACTCGCTCTCTCCCGAACCCCGCGACTTTGGCGCTTCGCGCTACCCGTCCGCTCCAGGCATGTCGGCCGGCGGCAGCGGTGGCGGCGCATTCATGCCCGCTCCCTCGCGTCCCAACGCCCACGCATCCAGGCTCTTCACAGCCGAGGAGCGCGCCATGCTTCCTGCCACGGCTCTCGACCGCCAAAGGGCCAAGCAGGCCGCTAAAAAGGACAAGAAGCGCCGCGCTGCCGCCGAGCGTACCGAGGGCGAGCTCTTGCTTGGATTCATGGACATGGACGTCGACCACGGAGAGGCGGAAGAGGAGGCGGAGCTGCAGTACCAGCAGGCCCGCTTGTCGGGCAAGAAGGGTCGACAGGAGAAGAAGGCTGCTGCCGCTGCTGCCAAGCGTGCTGCTGCCCCAGTGCCACAGGTGACTGCCGAGGCGCAGCGTGAGGCCGACTTTGCCAGCTTCCTCGCCAACATGGGTGGTGAGTGGACAATGATTGCATAACGAAGACGCCAGTGCTAACGTACCCCCCTCCGCAGCGGACGAGTCGGACGAGGAGCTATAGAGATAGAGAACGAGCTGTACATGGATGTATATGAGCACAGAATGGCTGTTTTGGGATAAAATGTGCAAAATACGCGCGACATTAATTCGGCGACGCGTCCACCCCCCCAGGCCTCGACGCGTCCTGTGCGCTTTCCGCCGCCGGCGTGTCCGTCCTGAGATGGCCATTTGCCCCCATCTCTCGCTCGTTCTTCGCACCACCATTCTCTCGTTTCTCTACTCTTGTCTCTCTCATAACAACAACCAGCGATAATGGCAAGTGTCAACCACACCCCTTCGACACTGCCAGCAACTAACAACATGCAGTCTTCACCACCACCCCCTTCAAGCCAGCCCCGCAACAAACGCAGGCGCGAGGACATCCCCTCATCGCCCGAAGCCGGCCCATCAGGCCACCGCTCCTCGTCCCCACCCCCGTCTTCGCTCCCTCCCTCATCTCCTCCCGCCCCGTTCTCGGACTTTGGTGACGAGGAGGATGTCGGCGATGACGAGGAGGAGGATATGCGTGTGCGCGGTCGTCGCGATGTTGCGGATGACTCTGATGACGAGGGCGAGGACCTGTTCAACGACAACCTCGCGCGCGACTACGAGTCCAACCCGGACCTCGACACGTACTCGAATGCCGACATTGATGACCGCTCCTCCATCCAGGAGATGTCGCGTGCCGACCGTCTTGCCGCCGAACGCGACATGGCGCGCCGCGACAAGGGTCTGCCTGGTACCAGGGCTGCGCGCCGTGGACGCGTGCCAACGTTCCTCCAGAGTGACGACGACGACGATGGAGGCTTCGACGGCGGTTTGCTGAGCGGCATCAATGCCAATCGCCAGCGTCGCCAGTATGACGAGCGCATGCCTCAGGACGATGTCGTGGACAGCGGGGAGATGACCCTCGAGCACCTGGGTGACGTCAAGACGTCATCCGTCGCCGAGTGGGTCGCTGTCGACCAGGTCCGTCGCGCCGTCCATAAGCATTTCCGCTCGTTCCTCATGACCTACACGGACGACAATGGCGACTCCTTCTACGGCCAGCGTATCAGGCACCTGGGTGAGGTCAACTCGGAGTCGCTCGAAGTCTCCTACATCCACTTGGGGTCGGTGCGACCCGTTCTCGCCTACTTTTTGGCCAACTCGCCCCAGGCCGTGCTCCCGATCTTTGACGAAGCGGCTCTCGAAGTTATTCTCATCTACTACCCTTCGTACGACCGCATCCACTCGGAGGTCCACGTCCGCATCACCGAGCTTCCGAATGCCATCACCCTCCGCGGCCTCCGCCAGAACCAGCTCAACTGCCTTATCCGCACCTCGGGAGTTGTCACGCGCCGCAGCGGCGTCTTCCCCCAGCTCAAATACGTCAAGTTTGACTGCCAAAAGTGCGGTGCCACCCTCGGCCCGTTCTACCAGGACACCACCAAAGAGCTCAAGATTTCGTTCTGTACCGCTTGCGAGTCTCGCGGCCCGTTCACTGTCAACTCGGAGCAGACCGTGTATCGCAACTACCAGAAAATGACCCTCCAAGAGTCGCCTGGTTCCGTGCCCGCCGGTCGTCTCCCTCGCCACCGCGAGGTCATTCTTCTCTGGGACCTCATCGACATTGCCAAGCCCGGAGAGGAGATTGAGGTGACCGGTATCTACCGCAACAACTTTGATGCGTCGCTCAACTCGAAGAATGGTTTCCCCGTCTTTTCCACTGTCCTCGAAGCCAACTTTATCAACAAGAAGGAGGACCAGTACGCTGCTGTCCGTCTCACCGAGGAAGATGAAAAGACGATTCGCAAGATGGCGCGCGACGACCGCATTGCCAAGCGCATCGTCAAGTCGATCGCGCCGTCCATCTACGGCCACGACGACATCAAGACGGCCATTGCGCTTTCGCTCTTTGGTGGTGTCTCCAAGGACATTAACCGCAAGCACCGCATCCGTGGTGACATCAACGTTCTCCTCCTCGGTGACCCCGGTACTGCAAAGTCGCAGTTCCTCAAGTATGTCGAAAAGACTGCTTCGCGTGCCGTCTTTACCACCGGTCAGGGTGCCAGTGCCGTTGGTCTCACCGCTTCGGTTCGCAAGGACCCCGTCACCCGCGAGTGGACGCTCGAGGGTGGCGCTCTTGTGCTTGCCGACAAGGGACACTGCCTCATTGACGAGTTTGACAAGATGAACGACGCCGACCGTACCTCCATCCACGAGGCCATGGAGCAGCAGAGCATCTCCATCTCCAAGGCTGGTATTGTTACCAGTCTCCAGGCGCGCTGTGCCATTGTCGCCGCTGCCAACCCTATCGGCGGCCGCTACAACGCCACCATCCCCTTCCAGCAGAACGTCGAGCTCACCGAGCCCATTCTGTCGCGTTTCGACGTCCTCTGTGTTGTCAAGGATCCCGTCGACCCGGTCATGGATGAGCACCTCGCCCAGTTTGTGGTCGGCTCGCACCTCCGCTCCCACCCAGACTTCCAGCCCGAAATCGACGAGGTCCAGGTCACCACCGCGGTCGACGAGGACATTATTCCCCAGGACATGCTCCGCAAGTACATCATGTACGCGCGTGAGCTCATCAGGCCCAAGCTCTACCAGCTGGACCAGGACAAGCTCGCGCGTCTGTACGCCGACCTGCGTCGCGAGTCGCTTGCCACGGGCTCCTTCCCCATCACCGTCCGTCACCTCGAGTCCATGATCCGTATGGCCGAGGCGTCCGCCAAGATGCACCTGCGCGAGTTTGTGCGCGCAGACGACATTGACCTCGCCATCCAGGTGACTGTCGGCTCGTTTGTCAATGCCCAGAAGATGAGTGTCAAGAAGACCCTCGAGCGCGGTTTCCGCAAGTATGTCAACCAGGCAGCCGACCACGACGAGCTCTTGTCCTTCCTCCTCGGCCAGCTTGTCAAGGAAAAGGCCCAGATCTACTGGCACCAGCGCCAGGCCAACCCGGACCGCATCTCTGTGCGCGTCGCTCAGCTCGAGCAGCGCGCAAAGGAGGTCGAGATTTACGATGTCGGGCCCTTCCTCCGTTCCCGTCTCTTCAAGGCCAACGGCTACAAGCTCGTGCCCGGTGAGGGGGCCGGCGCGATCGAAAAGGTCTTTGTGGTCGACGACGGCAACTAGATATGTGACAGGGAGAGGGATTCAGTTAGGGGATATAGGACACTCTGTAGCACGGCCAGAGGCGCCGCAAACTGTATATGTATGACGGGCTATGCATCTCTGCGTTTTTTTGCGTTATGGTACAGATGGGAGTAGGTTTGGAGGGGACATGATGCGAGGTGAGAAGGAGTCGAGAGTGGTGTGCTGTAAGGGTTGGTCTAAACGAGACGACGCGCTCATCCCCTCCTACGAGCTGGCTTGAACGCGCGGCCGACGCCCGTGACGCCGTCGACCTGGCCCGAACTCTCGGCGACGCCGCTCTCACGCAGGCGACGGCGGGTGTCGTCCTCTGCGAGCTTGCGGAGCGCGGCGGCGTCGTCGGCCGACGCCGGGTCGACAGTCGCACGTGGGGGAGCGAGCGAGGTGTCAAACCCAGCAGCCTGCGCGACCTCGCGGGGCGGCATGACGAGCTTCTTCCTGCCCTCTCCAGGGAGGAAGTTTGCTCCGGGACCGCTGCGGCCGGGGAACGACAGACTTGCCGGGACGCGGTTGTCCATGTCGGACCTGGGCACCTCGCTGCCGTCGGGGAGCAAGTAGCCCTGCTCGATGCGCTCTGCCTTCTCCCTGGCCTCGATGGCGGCAATGAGCGGCTGCAGGCGTGACTGGCGCGCAGCGTCCACTTGCAGCTCGGCCATGGTGGGCGGCAGCTCGCGCGTATAGCTCATCCAAGCGGTCCACTGGACGGGCAGCTGCGCCGTGCCCTTGCGGTAGTCCTCGCCCTTGCCCGTGATGCTGCCCTTGTCGTCGGCGTACTCGACAACACGGCGGTCGCGCCCGCCGTTGGCGTCGGGGTGCTCAAAGTATTTGTTGCCTTGGAGGTCGTAGCCGACGGGACGCTGTGCGGGGTCAGTCGTTGCCGGTGAGGTGGGATGGGGGTGAGAGAGGGAGAGTGCAAGTTGAGCGGAGAGTGCGACCGCTGGAGGTGGCCAGCGGCAAGTTTACGTACGTTACGCTTGAATGGGAGCACACGAGCTACCTTGGACCACAGCGAGCTCATTGTTGTTGTGGTTGTTGTTGTTGTTGCGATGCAAGGAGAAAGGAACACAACGGGAGACAAATGTCCGGCTTGCAAGTGGATCGGCGTCTGCCGCCTACTTTTGCTTCCGTCCGATCTACTCAGCCGGATGTCGCTTTGCATGCTCTGTTTTGACCATCTCGCCGTCAGCAACCGCATTGCCGACGATATCAAACAGCACAGAGCTCGTCGGCCAAGCAAAGGAGGTCCATGGGCTGCACATTTTGTCTACTGAACGATCAAACTGCACTGGGCACACGAGAAAATCAACAGCCCAAATCTTTTGGGAGGACTCGGAGCAATGGGCGTGTGTTGATACATTTGGTTAGCTGGAAGTGATTGACTGCAGTACGGTTTGCTTTGGCGCCTCGATGGAAGCAGCCCAGTTGGATGCGTCCCGGCCAAGCTGAGAGACATGTCGTGGCAAAGGAAGTGGATGACTGCGTGAGGTAGGGGTACGCTCCTCGTCCCTCCTGAGGGGCTGGCCCCGTGTTCCAGACTTCCATGCTGCCAGTGTCCACCGGCCCGTCAATGGTGGTCAGTCGTATTATTCGTCCAACGAGGCCACTCGCACTCGCATCTTGGTCCTCAACTGCCTTGCTCCTTAGGGGCTTAGTTTCAAAAGGCTTTCTGGTGCAAGCGATGTCAAAGGGCATTCTCGAGTCCTTCAATCGTCGTGTTGGCCCACTCGCCCCTCTCTGCAAGTTGGGTCTCGTTACCCGCTCGTTGGCCAGTCAGTCCTCTTGTCTGGGTGTCAGTGTGAGTGCGGGTCTGGCACAGTGTTCCACCAGTGAGTGCGCATGCAAACATAGGATATGGTGCATGTGCTACAAGCGTTGGGCTCGGTAGACTCGGGTGGAGGCGCATGACTGTTTCTCCGTCGTTCCGAGCGGTGCAGAGACTCTGGGGGTATTCTGTCGATAGGAGGGTGTGGTGTTCATGTATGAGGCATGGTGGGCGGTAGATATGGGCGGCAGATGAGGCCATCTAGCAACCAGAGTTGAGAGTGCTGCTGCTGGCCGTCTTTTTGGGAGATGAAAAACGGGGCATGCGCTAGCAAGGCGCCGACGATGCGAGGTGGGTCGTGTTCGTGCTTAGAACTTCTTCTCGCTGGGTGCCGGCGACGCGGGGGCGCTGCCCGGCGTAGCGAGCTGCGAGAGCTTGGAGGCGAACGGCATGGGCTTGGAGCCAGGGCCCCTGCGGGTGTGCGTCAGTACCCCCGTTCCAGTCAAAACAAAACACAAGGGTCCACTCACTTCTGGAAATGACGCTGCTTGGCGCCGTTGAGCTTGGCCGAGATGGGGGACATGACGTTGTCCGTGGGCGACATGGTGCTGGAAGCGTCAGCTGGCGCTTCGAGGACTCTAGGAGCCGTAGTTGAAAACTCACCCAACGCTGCTCTTGCCAAGAAGACCCTTCTTCTGGAGGAAGCTGGGCGGCGCGGCGCCGTTGGCGGGGCCGTTGGTGGGCTGGGCTGGGCAATGTCAACCTGGGAAGTCCTTTGCTGCTGTGCTACTCACCGTTAGACTCGCGGAAGACGTTGTCGGACATGGTCGAAGGGGCTTGAAGAGCGCTGTGTCGAACTTACGTTGCTGGGCTGAATGTTGGATATGAGGGAGGAGATGAAAGAGATCAAAAGCACGCGCGTGTTTGTGTCACAATTGAGCAACAAAATATTACGTAAGCGGAAACAAAGGGCCCCAGGGGCGCCAGGGTCGCCAGCACAGAGACAGAGACAGAGGCGGCATTACAGTGGGTACAGTGGACCAGTGGATGCATGTACAAGGTAAGCGCATATGGCAAGCACCTCAAGGGGGAAAGACGCAAAGAGATGGCAAACACAGTGGGGGTTGTAGTAACAACGAGCGGGGCTGGACGGTTTAGAGCTGCTCCGTGCTGGGCCGCAGGGCTGGGGGAACGGGTATGGTGCCACGCTTGCGGGCTTGACGGGCTGAGGAAACATGAGCTGATGGCATACCAAGAGTTGAGACTTACGCGCTAGAATGGGGCATGGGGTGGGGCCGGGGGGACGGGGTTGGGGTTGGTGGTATGCACAGGGGGATGGGGGATGGGGGATGAGGAGCAGCGGTGTGTGGGTGAGCCCCGTGTGCGCGCCCGTGTGCGTGGCGCGTGGCGACGACCAAAGGATCAAGGAGCTGGTGGCGATCCATGGGCCTTGCGCACCGTGATGACCGCCTCCATCCTTCCCACCACTTCCACCGTGAAGTTGAGCGGGTTGCTGATGTTGACGAAGTCGGCCTCTGGCGCGGGCTCCGTGGGCTGCGGGGGCGCAGCGGCAGCGGCAGCGGCTGGGACAGACGGGTATTCGGGGACGGGGGGTGTCGTCACCGACGGGAGGAGGCGCCTGAGCAGGTTGTTGTTGGCAGCGACGGTGGATGAAACGATCGTGACCTCATAGCGGATAAAGACCATGCCCTCCGCCAGGACTACGGTCAGCAAATGTGCATACGCCAGCAACACTCACCGCATACCGCCCGTAACGCGCGCTGAAAGTCTTCGCCCGTAGGGCCACCGGGGGGAGGGTTGGGGCTATTGGTGCCAGCAGGTGGGTTGCCGCCGTCGCCGGTACCTTCGACGGGGTCGGCTGCCGGGGTGGCATTGCTGGCATCGGTGCCAGCAGGCGGGTTGCCGCCGCCGGCACCTTCGACGGGGTTGGCTTGTGGGGTGGGACGGGCCTGGGGGTTCTTCGCTTTATTTTTGTTGCGGCCCATACTTGTGGGTTGGGACACTGAATGGAATGAGGTGGTGGGAAGAATGAGGTGGTGGGAAGAATGAGAAGAAGTGGTGGCGACAACGAGAGACGTGGCATTCTGGTCCGACCCCAACAGAACCCCCCTCCCCCTCCTGGGCGTCGTGACGCAGCGCGCAGGCGCATCAGAAGCCGAGAATCCATCTTCTTCCCACGTTGAGACCTTTACGCCCTGCTGTGCGCAATAACGCTATGCACAACGAGCCCACTGAAAAGATCAACTGCATCAGAGAGTGTGGCAGTTGTTGTGGCAGTTGTTAGTCGCTGGCAACAAAGGAACGGCGGCTGGGATCTTGTGCAATTGTGACGAGTTGGTGGTCGGTCAAAGACCGCTTCTCTCGGCTCGTGGCAGCAGGACGCCGCAGATGGCCTGTTCGCCCAGTGCGCCAGTGCCAATCGCCGCTGTTGTCCGCGTGTCTCCCACCGTCACACCGTCCCCCAACGCCCCACGTTCCCCTCCGGCCTGCGTTACGCATCGACTGATGCTGTGCATGAGTGGGGCTGCGTGGATGTGTGCCCCCGCTAGACCGTTGGTGTGTTGTCGGGGTGATTCGCGCTTCAAACCCCGGTACTGGCAGCCATGATATGTCGCGTACGGATTACAGTCGCAAAACCCCTCACAGTTCAATGGGAGGTGCCGCGCAAGACGAGCTCCAGCCTGCTTGTGGCGGTCTCGTTCTGTCATTACCATGCCCTCGTAAGCACCTCACGGTAATACATACACCTCATGCACCTTCTGGCCATTGCAGCCTCATGCGAGCTGCCGGCCGATCAAACGCACGACATGCTCGTACAGAGCCCACTTTCCCCCTTTAAGCCACTCCGCATCGCCCTTGAGCTCTTTCTCGGCCATCGCCTTGGCCTCTCCTCCCGCCAATCCTCGTCCAGCCCAGCGTCCTTGGCGAGACTGGCGCACTGTCCAGTCAGTAAACGCGAGAAGTACGAACCAAACATACCAGAAGCCTGTCTGTTGCGTTGAAGCTCGCCAGGTCACGGAGTTTCATCGCAAAGTCGCTGCAGGTTAAAATGACGCCTTTGTACTCGCTCACGTGAAGAGATGGGACCACTTTACAGCGATCCGCACTGTCCGGGCTGTCCAGGCGCCGTCGACACGGAACGCCGCCTGGTGGCCACCATGGCGGATGTTGGCAACAATATCCATACCATGGGGGTTCGGGTCCGTAAGGATCATGACCGGCGCGTCCGGGAAGCTCCTCCCAAGGTCACCAATCAGGTCGAGGCACGCCGTGTCGGCATAGCCCTCGAACTGCGGTCAGCAAACCGTCGAGATGCGAATGCACGCACAGATACGATGCTTCCCGCGCCGATCGTTTCTCGGAGGATGCCCATTTCTATCAGTCGCCGGGCTAGGCACTATTGGTCAACGACGTTCTCTTGCTCTGTGTTTCTCGACTCCTAGGATGAAGCCGGGGTTTCCCTGGAAGGTGACGCCCGAGAACGCTTGGGGCAGATCGATAAGCTCTTCGTCACAGCCCATTGGGATTGGGCTGGCGTGCTGGTCGTCCGTCCGCGAGTACGAGAGGTTGCAGGTTGGGCTCGCAGCAATTTTCGCTCGGCTCTCGGAGTAGATACCAAAGGTTGATCGTTTTGCTCCTTTGAAACCGAGCACGAGCTCGTCGATGGCCTGAGTGGCACGTCAACAAGGACCCAACGATCCAACGAGTGGCCAACCGAAACGGGTCAAGAAGCGTGATTCTGACTTACGTTTGCGCGGAAACGCTCCTTGACCTTCAACTCGTGGGCTGCCTTGCCCATCGAGTACTCCAGCTGCTGAAACCAGCTCGCATGTCCTTGCATGATGTTCAACAAAATCAAGGTACACAGTCGACAGAGGAGCGCGCCACCTTCGGGGGAGTATCAGCGCACAAAACTAACGAAACGTCAGTACTTTACGAAACGCCCATGCTTTGACGAAGCGCGGCACGTTCCACCATATCATGGATCATGGCCACAAGATGACGTGTGGCCCTAGGCAAATTGTGTCGTTTACCGGCAAATAAGAAAACGTACCCAGTCTTCAAACTCCTCGGGCCAGGCATGACCGTACGCAGCAGCGAGGTGGTCGCTTTGCGTCGCACGTCGTACAGGTACTCGATGAAGTTCCGTGTCTCGTCTTCTGACTCGTCGTCCGACTCCCCATCGTCTTCAGTGGGCACCGACACCGAGTCATCCATCCTCATGCGCTTGGAGCATCGTGGAGCCGTCGAGGTGGGCCCATGCGTGGGGCGACGTTTCCGTTGAGCGACTGGGGACGGGTGGGCAACAGGGGTCTGATCGGCAGCGGGATTGCAGGCGAAAAACGTCAAGAAGCAGGACAGTACATTGGGGTCATTGAGCTGTTTGACGGCGTCGGCGAGTTCGTCGGTCTTGGCGGTGTGGGTATTCGGCATGGATGCTTGAGGTGAGCATGGTTGAGGTTATATGTGCAGACCCAGCGCCAATGCAGCGAATGTGCCAGTTCTCAACTAACGCCCCCCCCCCCCCCCCCCCCCACACACACGCTAACTGGCTCCCCCCATCACCCGCAACCAATCGACCAAAAACCACAACGACCGTCACCAGGTTCAAAGTCGGAAAATGCGTTAAAAGTGCCACACGCACCTCATGCTCTTCCTCAACCTCCTGGCTCCTGGACCTGGATCGACAAGATTTTGCGCCATAAGAGCAACAACAGGTCACCTATGGTACTGCTATCCGTACTTCGGTCTCAGCGCGCGCGCGCGCGCGGTGCAGGAAAAGCGTGGAGTGACAGCCGTTCGCCACTCGCCACAGGCTTGGCGTTTGTATATATTCGTGCCGTGCTCTCTCTTGGATCAGTATGCCAGGCAGAAGTGAGTAGGACCCAGCGGGCCAAGGGCGTGGTGCTCGTCCGCTATGTTGATGTTCTCGGCGTCACCTGTGGCGTCCTAAGCGTAAATCTAGTGCTGCAAGCAGAGACAGTGTCTATGGACAATGGATGCATGAGAAATCAGAAACACATGCACATATATATAAGCAGCATGACTTGAAGGGTGAGAGAGTAGAGTGGGGGAGAGGCGCGCAACATGGCGGTACTGAACAAACATGAGCTGACGACACAGGGAAAGGCAACTCACATCCTCTTACCAGGTGGCCGCGGGGACCTGTTGCCAGCTCACGTATCACATCACGAGGTGGAGGGGTCCCCTGCTCTGGGGGTTTCCGAGTGGTGGTGGTCAAAGCGACGCGAGATCGGGACGAGGGAGGGGTTGGGCGGCCGGTCCAGTATTACCGGTGGGGCCTTGCTGGATCTCGAGGGCTTGCAGATGGGCGGCAATCGTGAAGAGCTTGGCCTCGAGCTGGGCCAGCTTGGTTTCGAGCACGTGAACATTGGGTGTGGGCACCTCCAGTTGAGCCTCGCTCTGGGCGTCATGGTTGTGCTGGACGACCTCTGGGAAGAGCTCGTCGCTCAAGGCGATGGACTCGTCGACTATGGGCAAGAAGCTGTCGATCCTGGCCGAGAGCGTCTCCTGCGTATCGACAACACGGCGCAGCATACTTGAAAAGGTCTCGTAATCCTCCCTGGTAGCGCTGATGTCGTTGCGGATGGCTGCTGTCAGTGCATGTCATACGCCAGCACCTACAGGTAACAAGGCTGTTGAGGCGATCGAGCTTCTGGTCGCGGGTCATGCTCCCGAGAGCCGGCTGGTCCTCGGCCTTGTTGTCATCGTTGGTATGCGCGGGGGAAGGCTGATGGAGTGGGTCTTGAGGAGGCATGAGGGGTGAGGGGCTGGTGGTGGTGAGGTGTGAAGATGGAAGAGAGAGCAGTGACGAAGTGGGATGATGGGCCCACAGAACAACTGGGGGTCAACGCAACAGGCGACGCCCTAAGAAGCATCGGTCCACGCTCCATGCACGCGGACTGACCAGCAAAGTCAGCCTCACCCGTCTCCAAGTCGACCAGTACGCCCTGTGTGCGCCTGTGCAGATGGACGAGGAAGGACAGTGGTACAGTGGAGAAACCTCTGCTGGCCAGCTGTACCAGGTAGGATCGAGGAGGTATCGTGCTTCCAAGCTAATGCCAACAGTATACGGTGCATCCTGGTCGGACAGCATCAGAGATTAGATGTCAGATATCAGAGAGCGGTAGCGGGTTTCTTAATGATGGTGACGGCAACGTGAAAGGTGTTGGGCACGCTGGGGCGTTGTGGCACGGGGACAACGACGGGGCGTGACGAGTGGCTCTGCTGGATCATCGAGGCCTGGGCTCTGTGGATCTGTGGCCTGCGAGAGAGTGGCCTGCAGGATGACCTACAGGCATGACAAGAGGCATGTCCAAAGCATGTCAACTGAAGAGGAGAGCAGCATCGAGGACGCATGTATGGGGCTGCGGTGACCCCGGTGAATGAGGGTGGTTTGTGTTGACCGCACGGCAAAACTCTCCGCACGCGCCGTTGCAGACACATGGTATCCTATGTCGACCGGACCTTTTCCTCCCCTCTTTCGTCCACAGTCCCACATTCCCGCACAGCCCTTCTGGCTACTGGCTTCTGGCTTCTGGCTTCTGACGTCTGGTCTCCCCCTTCGGCGGATCGGCGGCGGCCGAGACGCGACCGAGACGGGCGGCGGCGGTGCTCTGCCAGCTGCGGCCAGCTGCCAGGCGTGTGTGCATACACCACCCCGGTGGGGCAGAGAGGCCCTACCCCGGAAAAAGCTCGGCCCTTTCGTTCGGACCAAAAGAGGTGGGATCGAGAGAGGATTAGCCGTATCAGTCAGTGCAGCCAGTACTGCCGTGTTCGCTCTTCGAGTACGTCGCCCACTTGAGGACTGGGGTGAGAGACCACTCGGCTACATAACAGCGTGCACACGATGCAGCGAGCCCCCATCTTTCTCTCCCCACCACATTCAGCACTGTGAGTTGACGACAGCGCGATCCACCGGCCACCGGCTGACAGACAGCACGAGACATCTGCCATGACCGCCTACCCGTACCAGGATGCCTCGCTGCCCGTCGACCAGCGTGTCGACGACCTCGTCTCGCGCATGTCGCTCGAGGAAAAGGCTGGTCTCATGTTCCACATGATGATCCCCCCCATCGACTTTGACACCGTCGACCCAAAGTTCGGCCTGCCCGCGACTCGCAAGCACCTGGACAACGGACTGGTGCACTTCAACGTCATGGGCTCCTTTGACAAGGCCAAGGACTTTGCCGAGTGGGCCAACAACCTTCAGAAGACGGCCCTCGAGAGCCGCTGGGGCATCCCCATCACGCTGTCCACGGACCCTCGCCACGCGTTCGTCGAGAACCCTCAGCTCTCGCTCCCCGCCGGACCATTCTCCCAGTGGCCCGAGAACATTGGTATTGCTGCGCTTGCCGACCCCAAGAGGATGGAGGAGTACTCGGACATTGTTCGCCAAGAGTACATTGCCGTTGGCCTCCGCATGGCTCTCCACCCTCAGGCCGACCTGGCGACTGAGCCCCGCTGGTCGCGTATCCCGGGCTCGCTCGGCGAGGACTCCAACCTGGCGACAGAACTCTGCGCGGCCCAGGTCCGTGGCCTGCAGCAGAGCGCCGACCTGGGACCCACGTCGGTGGCCGGCTGCGTCAAGCACTTCCCCGGCGGTGGCCCGCTCAAGAACGGTCTCGACAGCCACTTTGCTTGGGGTACCGAGCAGGTCTACCCTGGCGACCAGTGGGAGTACCACCTCAAGCCCTTCCGCGCCGCCGTCGCCGAGGGTGTCCGCTACGTCATGCCCGCCTACGGCAAGCCCGTGGGCACAAAGTTCCCCGAGGTCGCCATGGCCTACAACAAGCCCATCATCACCGGCTGTCTCCGCGAGGAGCTCGGCTTCAAGGGTGTCGTCGTCGCGGACTGGGGTGTCCTCACCCAGGTCGGCGACCCCGCGGTCATGGGCGACTTGGCCACCGCCAAGGCCTGGGGTGTCGAGCACCTGAGCGTCTCCGAGCGCGTGGCCATGTCTCTCGACGCTGGCGTGGACCAGTTTGGCGGCCACTATGAGCCCGACCTCGTGCTCCAGGCCGTCAAGGAGGGCCTTGTCCCCGAGTCGCGCATCGACGAGAGCGCGCGCCGCATCCTGCGCGACAAGTTTGACCTGGGCCTCTTCGAGTCCCCCTTCGTGGACGCCACCCAGGCTGAGGCCATTGTTGGCCGCAAGGACTTTGTCGAGGCCGGTCTTACCGCCCAGAAGGACTCGGTCACCCTGCTCAAGAACGCCGACCACAACGGCAAGCCCCTCCTCCCCCTGGCCAAGGACGCCAAGGTCTACCTCGACGGCTTCAAGAAGCCCACCGAGATCGGCTTTGCCAACGTCGTCGACACTCCCGACGCCGCCGACGTTGCTATCGTCCGTCTCGAGACTCCCTGGACGGCAACGGGCAATGGCTTCTTCGCCAGGAGCTTCCACCACGGCAACCTCGACTTTGACGCTGCCACGCTCGCCAAGGTCGCCGAGCTGGCCAAGAAGGTGCCCGTGGTCGTCGAGATCTTTGCCGACCGTCCGGCGATTCTCGGCTCGCTCGACGACGACGCCACCGCTGTCCTGCTCTCGTTTGGCGTCAACGAGTCGGCCCTTGTGGAGGTGCTGCAGGGCCACTCGCCCAAGGGCAAGGCGCCGTTCGACATGCCCCGCAGCATGGCCGCGGTCGAGAAGGGCAAGACTGACACGCCGTTTGACACCGAGAACCCCTTCTACCGCTTCGGACACGGCCTGCGCTACCCCGAGGCATAGGGTTTTGGAGTTGGCCCACATGACACAAGAATGTTGTAGTTAGTATGCACCGTCTGTGGAAGTAGCAAGGGAGGGCCAAGCAGCCACGTCGCCAAGGGACAAGTCAGAGTCAGGCCAATGCTCTCGATTGAACGTCAGGAGGCCTTATCACAGCACCCACACATGCAGCACCGTCGTTCCGCCTTGCCGCGACTTCTGTCTCGTCCAGGGGCCGACCTTGTAGCTTGCAGACTACGATCTTTTGCTCGCTGTAAAGGCGGCTACCGCCCAAACACAGCGTTTACCCTCCCATGAAATTTCACTACTTTGCTGCCTCACTGATCACTGAGCCACAACCTGCACGATTGTTTGCACACCTGCATCCTGTATCGACTAAGAGGATCATGGCGTGCCCTAGCTTTCCTCTCCTGTGTCGTTCACGCCTCCCAAGTTGAGCTCGGAACGCGGATCCGAGGTGTAGGCGGGTCCGGCTGAGAAAAACATGAGCTGGAGGCACCAAAATCGGTCAAGAAACCTACCACGTTTTCCTGGTAGGTCCGGCTGGGCCCCGCCGGAGTGTGTGGGTACCTTGACCATGGAGCGAGCTGCGCTTGTAGATTCTTGGATGGCAGTGGACGCAGTCTGGTTTGAAGCGGGCACAGAGGGCGTCAACTGCAGGACTTTTGTCACGAGCTCTTGGTGTTGGTCGACGAGCTCCTCGACTCGTTCTTCGAGACGCTGCTTTTGGCGTTCGAGGTTGGCATTGCGGGAGCGCTCTGCTGCCAGCTGTCCACGCAGGTCTTGGAGTTGAACCTCGCTGGAGTCTTCTGGCAAGCGCTGGAGAACGCGTTGCAGGAGGTCGTGCAGCATGGCAATATAGCGGACGAGCGCTGGAGTCAGAGCATGTTGCACCTCTTCACCTACTTGTGAGGGTCGCCTGTCCGAAGTTGGGGTGGTCGGTGAGACCCCCCCCCCACCGCCTGGGGGAACGTTCCCCGATTGAGACATCAGGTGCGAATTGGGAAGAAGAGACGAGACGCGTGTTGTGTTGTTGTGTTGTTGTCAGAGTCTTCTCTCAGCAACCGTGAGCGCCTGGTCCCGCGTGACGGAGTGGGGCGTGCATATGGACTGATGGGCAACTCAGCGCCCTAAAGGACAGGTCAGAGAAGAGGTCAATGATGTGCTTGGACGTTAAGAGTTCGGCAGACCAAACTGGCGAAATCAAACTGGGGAACTCACTTTCTGACCGCCGGCGATATCCGGGACGTTTGTCCAGTCACCGCACTCTCCACCAGACACACCTGCTCCCTCGCCCCCGTCCGCAAGGGACGAGGTAACGACGAGGACGGGTCGCACCTGCTTGTCCAATCCCAGTCGCGAAAGCTGTCACTGTTGGTGTCATGGGAACGCGTCGCCGCCGGTTACGCCGCGGCCGCGCGCTCGTTGTGCGGACGCGGACCTTGCGGGGCCGAAATCCGGGGAAGAGACGGACAAGATGGAACTACCTTTATGTATTGGATGGGAAAGACGATGAGAGATTGCCTGCTCCTCCCATCGCACACAACCTCAACCGCACGCAAAACGAACATGGCCAAGCAGCTCAAGCCCTTCACCCGCGACGAGGTTGCCCAGCACAACAAGCAGGGCGACCTGTACGTCATCATCGACAGCTATGTCTACGACCTCTCCAAGTTTGCCCGCCTCCACCCTGGTGGTCCCGGTGTGCTGCTCGATGCCGATGTCGGTGAGTGCACGAGAAGGCGTGTGTCTGTTCTGATCTGACGCTTCACCAGCCGGCAAGGACGCTACGACCGTCTTCTTTGCCATGCACCGTCACGAAGTCCTCCTGAAGCCCCAGTACCAGCGTCTCAAGATCGGTCAGATTACCGGCGAAAAGCAGAAGATCCGCACTCCGCAGGCCGACGACCTCTCGCGTGTCCCCTACGCCGAGCCCATGTGGCTCACCCCGTCGTTCAAGACTCCATACTACAAGGACTCGCACCGTGCGCTGCAAAAGGCGATGCGCAAGTTCATCACCGAGGTTGTGGCGCCCGACGGACAGGCGTGTGAAGAGAATGGCAAGCGCCCTTCCCCCGACGTCCTCAGGCAGATGGCCGAGAACGGCATGAACCACATGCGTATGGGACCCGGGGCCCACCTCCACGGCAAGGTTCTCATGGGCGGTGCGGTCAAGGGCGAGGAGTTTGACTATCTCCACGAGCTTGTCGTCAACCAGGAGCTCGCCCTCTGTGGCGCCCGCGGCTACATTGACGGCTGCCAGGGCCACATGGTCATTGGACTGCCGCCCATCATGAACTACGCCAAGGAGCCGCTGCGTACCAAGGTCATGACCGAGGTGCTCGAGGGAGAGAAGCTCTTGTGTCTTGCGATCACTGAGGCGTTTGCCGGCTCGGACGTCGCGGGTCTCCGCTGCCGTGCCGTCCGCGCCGAGGACGGGTCCGGATGGATCATCAACGGCACCAAGAAGTGGATTACCGGCGGTACCAACTCGGACTACTTTACTGTCGGCGCCCGCACCGGCGACCACCTCACCGTCTTCCTCGTCCCCCGCTGCGAGGGTGTGAACACGAAGCAGATCAAGACGTCGTACGGCACCACCGCCGGCACGTCGTATGTCACCTTTGACAATGTCAAGATCCCCAACGAGAACATGATCGGTCCCGAGAACGACGGACTGCGCGTCATCCTCGCAAACTTCAACCACGAGCGGTTCATGATCTCGTGCCAGACCGTCCGCTATGCCCGCAAGGCCGTCGAGGAGTGCCTCCTCTGGGCGTCGCAGCGTAGCGTGTCGGGCAAGCCCCTCATCGCGCAGCCCGTCATCCGTCAGAAGTGAGTCTGAGCAGCTCGCTCGTTCCCCCTTGCTAACATTAATCCAGGCTCGCGTCCATGATCACCAAGACTGAGGCTGCGCAGGCGTTCCTGGAGAACATTGCGTACCAGATGTGCCAGATGGACTACAAGGAGCAGTCCAAGTACCTCGCCGGCCCCATCGGCTTCCTCAAGCTCAACTCGTCCAAGATCCTCGCCGAGGTCGCCGACGACGCCATCATGATCTTTGGTGGCCGTGGCCTCACCAAGACGGGCATGGGCCGCTTCATCGAGCAGATCCACCGTACCCGCAAGTTTGACGCCATCCTTGGCGGTACCGAGGAGGTCCTCGGCGACCTGGGTGTCCGCCAGGCCATGAAGCACATGCCCGAGGACCAGAGGCTCTGAGTGAGAGAACAGAGTGCAGGTTAATGTGTACGAGTTACGAAGACGTAATGCCCAAAGAGTGAAAAGCCAGAGCCTAGCCAGTCGAGCTGGGATTGTACCAAAGTAGAAATGCAGCATTCACAAGCATAACAGAAAGCGTTTCGCCACACCGTTCTGCATACGGAGCTTCTTGTGGTTCCACATCCCCAAAGCCACCGCCACGCGGGCCCTCGTCGCCGTGCCAGGCCTTGAGCATCCCGTCTCCGTGTCCGTGTGCACGCGGAAAATATCTCTGCTTGTAAACAAACCGCCCCACCAAGCGGACCATCGTCGTGGATCGGCTCGAGGTGTATCCTTCCCTAGCCTACACGACTGCTTAGTGGCCATAAGTGGTGCTAGCTAGATTATCCGCGCTATGCATCGTACTGAACGCGACGGAACATGGCTCGGCGACGCCGGTGGGTACGGCGTGGACGCCGTCGGCGTCGTCCGCCCACGCCGGCGGCACTAGCTCCTCCCGGCTAGTTTAACCGGACCGGCATCGCTCACCGTTGCTCATGTCACCTCCGACAACCACGCACTTATATCTCTGTCAAGTCAACACTCGGTCTCTCCCTCTCTCACTCACTCCCAACTCCAACCAGCTTACCCACACACGCACACCATGCCCGTCGGCCCCGCCCCTCCCATCCCTACAAAAGTCGCCGTCCCGCGTCCGGGCAAGCGCGGCTCGGGCCCTGCGGCGGGTATCAACGTCGTGGCCGTGTTCGGCGCCGGCCTCATGGGATCTGGCATTGCGCAGGTCGCGGCGCAGGCGGGATACACCGTCAACCTCGCGGACGTTAGCGACAAGGCTGTCCAGTGAGTATGCGTGGAGCGAGTGGTGGAGGCGAAGAGGGCGGAGGCTGGGGGAGGGGGGAAGACGAGCCTGAGGAGGAGCACGGCGACACTGGGCTCATGGCCTCGAACGAGCACTGACTGACGTGCAGGAATGGCATGAAGATCATTGCCAGGTCGGTCGCGCGTGTGGCGAAGAAGGTCGCTCCAGGCCAGGAGGACGAGTACGTCAAGACCGTCTTGGGCAACTTGCGTCCCACGACCGATCCGTGAGTGACATGTTCAAAGTGCAGCTACAGTACACATCTTGTTCAAGCAGCTGCTACCTTAGCGCACGTCTCCCGTTTACAAAGTACTCACCACCCACGCCTACAGCTCTGTGGCCGTCGGCAACGCGGAAATTGTCATCGAGTCGATCGTGGAGAACATTGAGCTCAAGCAGAACCTCATGGCCGCGCTGGACAAGCACGCCAAGTGAGTGGT
This sequence comes from Apiotrichum porosum, assembly GCF_003942205.1. NCBI lineage: Eukaryota > Fungi > Basidiomycota > Tremellomycetes > Trichosporonales > Trichosporonaceae > Apiotrichum > Apiotrichum porosum. The sequence goes on along the minus strand of NW_021167122.1, from coordinate 221,952 downwards.
TGCAAGACCTCCCCGGCGTCACCTCACCACTGACGCAACGATAACCCCAGGCCCGACTCAATCTTTGCCACCAACACATCCGCCTTGCTCGTCAAGGAGGTGTCTGAAAAGTGCCCTGCGGCGCGCAAGGCGCGCTTTGGCGGTCTGCACTTCTTCAACCGTGAGCTAGACGCGACGAACTGTCGTTCCCCAGCTGACACTTGTTTGTCCAGCCGTTCCCGTCATGAGGCTCGTCGAGGTGATTCGCTCAGACACGATGGAGGACGCGGCGTACGACCGCCTGTTTGAGTTTGGCGAGAGCCTCGGAAAGGTGGCCGTCAAGTGCAAGGATACCCCTGGGTGAGTGGCTGCCTGCTTGTGATGATCGACATCCTTAGCCACCGTCACCCTCCTAACTTCTTCCCAGGTTCATTGTCAACCGCATTCTGGCCGCGTACAATCGCGAGGCCACCATGGTCGTCGAGCGCGGCGACGCGAGCTTTGAGGACGTCGACAAGGCCATGGAGCTCGGCGCAGGATACCGTGAGTGAGGAGAGCTACGGTGTCAGGGTGGTCAAGCTTTAGCTCATACCCTCCCTCCAGCCATGGGCCCATTCAAGCTGTTCGACTACGTCGGCCTCGACACGTGCAACCTCATCGGCATGTCGTGGGCCATCCGCGCCGCACAGGGCCTGGTCCCCGAGTCCATGGTCGACCCGCCGTCCAACATGATTCCCGAGCTCGTCGAGGAGGGCCACTTTGGCCGCAAGACCGGCCGCGGGTTCTACGACGTAGGTCTGCTATATCGCGGGTTCGTTAGCTGACATGACGCGCAGTATTCGAAAGAGAAGAACAAGCTCCGCTAGAGACCAGGAGCGATGTTGGGGGTTGTACTTGTTACATGCACGGTTATTTACACACAGAGAGAAGGAACTATAAGTGCCTTGTATGTACAGTACAGTTCGTAAGGTTGTAGGAAGCTGGGAGGACGTGTTTGCTGATGGTTCTGGCGCAAGATCCAACTGTAAGTGTCTTTGGCGGCGTGTAGTGTGTATGCCGAGTGTTCAGAAACAAAGGTATCGCCGACGGTGGTCCCATCACTGTGTCCAGTGTCCCCGTCCCCCGCTCACGCACTCCACGAGCTCGGGCCAGCCCAGTTTGACGGCCCAGCACTCGACGGTCCGGCCTCCATGCCCATGTCCATCGCGCGCGACCTCGGCCCCACGTCGCCGTCCATGCCGCGGTTGGGCGTGTACGTGTACTTTTCCGGCCTGTACTCGTACTTTTCGCTGCCACCGGGCACGGGGGCCGGGGACATGCCCGGGTCGGCGTTGTGGACGACGAACGTGGGTGTGGGCCGGGGCGGGGAGACGTGCACGCTGTGGAGGGACTGGTGCGGCGACGTCGGGGTCGCAGGGACGTTGACCGAGAAGGCGTCCGACACGGTCTCGGTGTATGGCGGGGGAGGGGGCAGAGCAGGCGGTTCGGCAGCGAGGATGGGGACCTGCTCGGGGCCTGGTTGGAGCTGGACGGGCTGGGGCTGCTGGAGGGGTACGGGCTGTTGCACAGGTGGTTGGTGTGGCGCTGGTATAGGCATCTGCATCGGCTGAGGCGACGGAAGGCGCTGTGGGTGGACCGGTGGGAGAGGGAGAGGGTGCATGCTCTGTGGTGGTGACCAGTTGCTTTGGGAATGGCTGGGTGACACTGGCGCGAAGCCTGGCGACACTGGGGACTGCATGGCCTGGCCAAACTGCTGTTGCTGATACTGCTGCTGAGGCGCTTGTCCATTATATCCCGTGCCGGCCACCGCCTGCGCCGCAGCCTGGCCTTGTCCCATGCCTGTCGGCAAAGGCGGCAGCCTGTGTGGTGGCCTCCTGGACGGTCTTGTAGACGAGCTCGCTGGCGGGGGCCGCGGCGCGTGTACCGTATGCGCAGGCGTGGGCGACGCGGACCCCTGCATCGGCGGCGCGGGGCTGAAGGAGGTGCGAGGAGGGAGCGGTGGGGGCAACTGTTGTTGCTGATAGCCCGACTGCACCGACACGGCAGAGAGAGGCTGGGGAGACATGCGTGGAGGCAGAGGAGGGGGCATCGCTTGTTGTTGCTGGAACATGGGTTGCGGGCTTGGTGTCGAGTGAGGAGGGAGAGACGGGGTTGGAGACTGGAGGTATTGTGGTTGTGGGTGGAGAATCTGCGGCGCGGACACGTCTATTCTTGGCGGAATAGGAGGCGGGCCAGTCGATACCACTGGCGAGGACGCAGTGTATGACCCAGATGTGTACTGGGGCTGCATAGGTTGCTGGTATGTGTGTTGCTGGTTAAAGTATGATCCATTACTTTGCTGTGGTGATGGTGGGCCGTACTGGGCCGCTTGTTGCGCGTAGTGCTGTTGCAGCGGCGACGGCGACGGTCGGGGGTACTGCTGCGCCGAATGTGACGGGCCAGGCCTGCTGTGCTGCTGCTGGATGGGGGAGGGGGCTCCTCCTGCGTAGAATGGTGGGGGAGGGAGGCCCACATGCTGGCATGGACCTTGCGGCTGGCCATGGACGTAATTGAGATGCTGGACGGTTTGTTGTTGTGTGAACCATCCGGAGCTTCCGGCGTTGTATGCTTGTTGCTGTCCCCACTGCCCGCCGCCCGAGCCTGAGCTGTATGGGGAGGTCATATGCGTGTGTGGATGGGGAGGAGAGTGAGGGAGTGAGTGAGAGGGTGGACGATGGATGGACGGATGGAATGGAATGCTGCCCCCAGAGACATGGGCTGCACGTGCCCCGCGGCGGTGCAGACGACGAGCAACATGGGCGAATCAACAAACCATACAAGGGTCCCCAAATAGATTAATCCGCTGTCTATAGGCAGGCAACGTTCTTGGCAGCACAAAGTGTCCCATGGGCCCCATGTCCTAATGGTATCTTGCCATGCTGCTGCTTGTCAGTGAGCAGTGAACAAGCATGCGCATGATGGATTCCATGCACGGGCAGTGCGTCGTGTGCACGGTTGACGGGGTCTGTCGTAATGAGTCAGGCTGGTGTGGTGATGGGGCGGTAGGCAGAACGTGAAGAAACAAGAAAACGGACCGGCGAGCGACTGTCTGCAGCCAGCCTCTATCAAAGGACAAGACGTTCTCGTATCTGTCGTATCTGCTCGTTCCTTGACTTTTATTCCTTTCCTGCGAAATCGCGTCCGCCTGGAGATGCACGCACACAGAGGGGGTCAGGATGGTTGCTGCTGCTGCGCGGGGAGGATTTGCCGAGAAATGACCTGTGTGATCTGCAGCAAGACTCTAGTATTTCCCTCTTCCCTCTCTCCCTCTCCTTTTTGTTGCTTGTTATCCTTTATGCCCTCTGTCCTGCAATTGTTTCCCTCTCGGCAGCTCGGCGGCAGGCACTGGTCGTTGTCGTCGGTATGCGCAGCACCGAGAGCCCCGAGAGCCCAGCCGCGCCGGATGGCCGTCGGACCACGGCCCCCGCCACCCAGTTCCCCCACCCAGCAACCAGGGCCAGTGTTCCGAGACGCCGCAAGAGTCAGCATGATCACCATCTGCACATGCATTGCGGCCAAGCCGTCTTGGCTGGTTGTCAAGAGTCACCGGACCCACACCGATGTCGGGGTCGGAGGAGACGTGGGGGGAGGTGGCGTTATGACGGCGTCTGTAAAAGGCCATGGCGACAAGGGTGGATATTCTATTGGCGGCAGAATGACCATATGCCGCTGACAATGGCCCACCACAATGGCCGAGTGTGTATCAATTGTCAGACAAAAAAAACCGGGCCAGGCTTTTTTCCTCTGGTGGCATGGTGTGCCAAGACTGTCTTGCAAAGCGTCGTGACAGAACCCTTGTCCGCATGTGTCGGCAAGCTTCGTGTGTTCCATGACAAAGTGGCACGACAAGAATTTTTTTGGTAGTGCTTGTTCACAAGTCGGGCTTTTGAGAGATGCACCAGGCCACCTGGACGCACCCTCGGTTTCTTGTCGTCAACCTAGGTTAGTTTCAGCTCCAGCCACATTGCACGAGCACTTAGCGCATGACATTCTCCACTGCACGAATAGTGTTCAAGGGATTGGGATGGATGCCTGGACGCCCCGTTCTCACTGGCATGGTGGTGGCGGTCCCACGCAAGGCCTGTGGCGTCTGCCTCGATGGCCTTGGCGTCGGCGATGAGCCAGTGCGGAACACGAGAGGATGTTTTGCACGTGGACTGCGCAGTGAGGGAGGTGCAGACAAGGTGTCAAAAGGTGTCGGGTGTGCATGGGCCATGACGGCTGACCTTTGCTGACAAGATCCGTCGGCTGGATGCGGAAGGTCGTGTGAGCAAGACCAGTCTGTTGTGGGTCTTGGCATCGACCCGCGTGTGGGAGTGCGTACCATGGCGTGCGGCACTCGCCGATCTCAAGACATGCAAGACATATTCTGGAGCAACACAAAGATGGAGAGGCATCTACCACAGGTGATTCGGTAAACACCTGTCAGTCAGTATGCGCGCGATCAGGAACTGGGTCGAGAAAAAAAGGTACTGAATGAGCATCCAGGACAAACCCTTGGTGTGGGTCCAAAGATCCCGACAACCATCCGTGTGTGGGAGTGGTAGTGACTGTGCATAAGCCCAAAGCTGGTGCGCATAGGCCTCTCCAGCAGCCTCGTCCTCGTCCTCCCCTAAAGCCAGTAGAGCCCTATCTTTGTGGCTCAGAAGGAGGCAAGCGCCGGGTTTCGCTGGACACAAGTTGGGCAAAGCACAAGGAGACCAGTGTGTAATAGAGACACACGCCGGTCCACTCCGGTAGTTGTGAGCCGGGTGTCCGCATTCAAGGCAGTGTTGTTGCTGTCTGCTTGCATGCTTGGCCCAGAGGTGCGTTTGCCATTTCGCGGCATGTCGGAAAGGGCCAGGCGTCCAAGGGGTGTGAGGTCTTTATTTTTTTGTTGCGTGTGCGCTTGCGGCACATTGCGCTTTCCCTTTGAGAGCCCCCCGGGGGCCGCGGCAAGGGAACGAGGGGGGGGTCAGGTGGCGGCAAAAAACGGCAAACGCAGCGCGAACAACGACAGAGCAAGCGTTTTGTGTGTCTCACCCGCACGCGCGCGCGCAATGCACTGCTGGGCATGTGGCCTGTGGCCTCTGGCGCGCTGCCCGAGAGCCAGCTGACCCGCGCCTAGCGTCACACATGTCTGCTCGCTCGGGTTTCTTTTAAGAAGCCACAACATCCCGCTAGTCTTGGCCCCCTGCTGTCCATCCACATTACACCATCTCACCACACCCACCACTTTACCAACCCACCGACTTTCATTCCAGCAACACCATGGCTAGCCTCAAGACCCTCCTCCGCGCTCGCCTCGTGTGCATCTTCTTCTCGTTCGCCTTGACCGTCGCAGCGACAGGTCTCGCAGGATGGGGTGAGTCCCAAATGGCACGACGCGCGCGCCAGGCCCAAGGCCCCCGCCCAGCTGACACTGTAAACAGCCCTCCAGGTCCTGCACGATGACAAGGTCTTCATGGTACGTTTTTGCCGCCTGCTCCCCCCCCCCCCCCCCCACCACATCCTCTACACCCCTTTTGCATGCTTGCATTGTACCTTCACGCTCGCCAAGTCCCGTCTGTCACACACGCACACGCTTGGCAGCAGCCGCCAGAGACAAGGACAAAGACACAAAAGTTGTGTCGGTGGTGGCTTTATTTGCCGCCCGCCCGCCCCCGCCCGCCGTATGCTTGGCGTCTGCAGAATGGCTTGCCATCTCCCCCCGTTCACGCCCGTCGCTGCATTGTCCGTCGTCGCCGCGAGCAGCAAAGACATGTGCAGTACAGAGACGGAGCGCCGGCGTGTCGCCGCCGATAGCAGCGGCGGCGCTCGCACCGACCACCGGGAAACGCACGCTCTACCTGAGGGGTTGCCCGATGGCATGGGGTGGTGGCGGCGGCGGCACAGAGGCACTGTTCCTCGTCGTTGCCGGCCCATGCCCCGAGCGCAGCAAGCACATGTCTCTCCCACAACGTCATCGCAGAGCTGTCACACAACCATAGATCCCTCACGCTGACCACTGTCGCAGGCCAAGACGGTCCCCGGAGGCAAGGTCGAAGCCCAGGACGTCGTCGTCGTGTCCGCCCTGCTGTGCGCTGCGTGCGGTTTCGCCGTTGCGGTTGCCGTGAGTACACCTGGGCCTGCGTCTCGTCTTGGTGGCTCTTAGCTAACTTATCTCCAGACCTACGCCGAGATCCACCTTTGGCGCGAGCGCAGGAACGGCCACTCGCCGTGGATCCTGCGTCTCCTCAACGAGATTGCCCTCGGCGTTGCCGCCCTCTTCGTCCTCGGTGTCGCCATTGCCGCGACCGTCATTGTTGTCGGCCGCAGCGCCGTCCTCTCCGCTCCCGGATTCACCCAGTCCACCCTCAACACACTCGCGGCCGCCCTCGGCAAGAACATTACCTACAGGGGCACCACCGCTTACGAGTCGATGATCTGCGCCTGGTTCGCCTTTGCCTTCCTGACCGCCACATGGGTCCTCCTCGTCCTCGCTGGTCTGCACTACCGCAAGGAGTCACGCGAGCGTGCCGCGCAGGGCGTCGCCGCTCACGAGACCCACGCTGAGAAGACCTCGCAGTCGTCCGACCACGAGGTCGCCCAGCAGGTTTAAGCGCTGCGGCCCTCGCCTTCCTGTGTTCTTGCCTCCCAGCAGTGTCGATTTAATGACTCTCCTCTTTATCGCTCTTGTGTCCCCTACCCGTAAAACAAACGTCGCGCCAGCAGGGAATGCAGTAGACTTTTTGCATCGTATCATGATGGACTTTTCTTTATACATGGCTCACTGTGTTCGTTTCCTGGCGACTGCTTGTTCTGACCAACATCTCAACACTGGCAGGCTCACCCCCACTCCTTGGCACCCCGCGCTCACCCTCCAGCTCCAGATCGACACAGTCCGGAGGCGACTGTCGCCAACCCTGCCCCCACGGGACGCAGGACGTCTGCTCCAACACATACCGCGCACGACGGGCCTCCATGGGCATGCATCGACCTAGGGGTAGCAGTCGACGTCACCCACTGCTCCGCTGCTCCACTGACCAGTTGCCGGTCAATGAATAGATTCGTCGTCTGTGCCGCAGCCAAGCCCATTAAGGTATCCCCCAGGGCCTCTTTTGACCGCAATCACCGGCTAGAGGCAGACCATTGCCGGCCAGTCTTGCTCTTGGCCCCTAGGGTCGTGGCTCTTGGCCTCTATCGTCCGCGCGTGTGTCACCAACAGGCATATCTATCTATTGCTGGCTGGTATCAGGTGGCCGTGGTATGCGACAGACCAGAAGCTGGATGCCGGAGGCTGAACGCTAGCTGAGGCTGTGGAGTGGCGGTTGGAAAACAGCCTCGCGCCACCCGCAATCAAGACCCTTTGCTCGGTCGCAATCGCTCAGCGCTGCGCTGGATAGCCATGCGTGTCCACTCGTCTCGTCGCTGCCGGTCACTCGCACTGACGCTTGTAAAGCTGTGAAAGTACGCGCTCTTCAATGACGGCGGCACACGCCGCTCGTCGTCGGTGCACTTTCTCTGATGTGCGGAAAAGAGTTCGCGAGTGCCTTGTAACGCGCATTCCCGGTGGCCGTTCCCCGTGCCAGCAGGCCTTGGAAGCTTGGATGGACGCGAACCACATGGTGCCTCCGGAAAAGCCGGACAGTGCAAACGCAGGAAACAGCACGTCAACAGATCAAGGGGATGAAGTGGGTGTACCGTCTCCCCGATCACTGGAGCACTTCTGCCACGACTCGCAACAACCGCCGCAGGAAACCTGGAGACCAAAACGCGACACGGCAATGCCAGGAGCCGATCCGCGACGCGAGATGGTCATCGCTGAAACGGTCACCGCATGCCAACAGGTTCTAACCACGTCCCCCCGGGCGAAAGCTCACCGCTATCCGCGGCCCCACGCACACTCTGTGGCAGTATGTAAGCGGTGGCGCGGTGAAACCCATGCCAGTCCAGTCCTCCGCCCACACATGCCACGCCGCCAGCCGAGGTGTAACCTGTAAGCACGTACTGTAGCCACCGTAGGGCTGTATACATTAGCCGCTTTCAAATCACAGTACAAATGCGGTCAATTTACATAGCGGTTAATGTAGATGAGGGATTAATCATCCCTGACCGGGGCCAACAGTAACCTGTGTTCGATCCGGGAGTTCGGCAGTGTCGATACAGTCTGGCCGGGAGTTACATAACTCCCAAGCAGTCCCCCGTTGTAATCACACTCTGAATTGTGGGTAGACCCAGACTGGATTCTGAAGTCCGATCATTCTCAGCAAGCCCCCTAGGCATTACAGTTAAAAAAGAGTCTTGATTTTTATTGTTGCGGTTGTTGTTGTTGTTGCGCCGACTGCGATCTGGGCCTGTGCTGCAACGTCGACTACCCGCTCTCTCCAACATTCCGTAATTCAACAGCCAGCAGGTCAGTTGCAAGACGGCCACATGTGTGCGAGACAGATACGGCCGTTTCGCAGATGGCTCGCACGAGTTAGGCCTTTCTCCTTGTGCTGCTTCCATAGTTGTCCATTCCATCTGTGCACAGTTTGCAAAGGGGCGCCCACATTCTCGGAGTGCTCGTTGTTGGCCCTGGTGGTGTTTGAATTGTCGTGAGCGGCGGTCACCCTCGGCACTCAAGTGGTATGGATTACCCTTTTGTATACCATGTCTACAATCAAGTTGCGAAAGAGAGGGTCCTGATATCGCCCGACAGCGACGCGATAGGCTCAGGCAGCTTCACGTAGAGGCTGTCGAGGAAGAGGCACAAGCTCACCTGTGAGCCGAGTGGCGGAACATGCTGAATGCAAGTCCGGGCCCGCGTCAAACCCCGAGGCCTTCCAGTAGCTCCAATGCAAGACGACGACATGCATGCGGGACATGTACAGTGTTCTGAGGAATCGAGACGTTCTGGGCACCTTGCAAACAAGTGCATGTCGCCATCTGGGAAGTTCCAGTACATTGGAAGCCCAGATGTAATTTGCCTGGAGCTCGACGGTATTGGCGTCTCCACACGGCGCCAGGAGGTCGAAGATGGACGCAGGTCTTGATCGTTGTCGCCACATTATCGACTCTTTCTGCTGATCTCTCTATACTCGGTCCCCACGAGCAGGTAGTGTACCTCTCTAGGCAACACTGCACATGATTCCATCCCGTTGGTCTTCCATCACAGCTGGAGGATGTGAAGTCTGCAGTCGCGCGTACTCAGTGCGGCGAAAGTGGTCGGCTAGGGGGGCCTTGTACAACCCGCATGGTCACACTAGTGTGTAGTGGGTGTGGTGATGAAACCGCAGAGCCGGCGTGCGGAATGGCCACAGGTCGATCAGTCGTAAACACCCGACCACAACCAACAGCATCAAACTCGCCTTTATCCTTTGCATTCACAGCCCACAATGCCCGAAGAGTGCAGGCCACCCCGCTCACCGTCCTCTAGGACACCACCGGTCGACCAAAGCAACCACTCAGGCTCTCCCGCGCCGGCGCCGCCTGTCGCTGAGCCCACCCAGGTGCCGGGCTGGCTGCTCACCGACTGGTCCCACACGGCCTTCACCATCCCTGTTTTTCATGGCACGTTCAATCCTGGCTCACAGATCGAGTGGGCCTGCAAGAACGCCACGGTGGCCATCCACGACGCGTTTAACGAGGTGTCGTGGGCGCACATCGGTGACAAGGCTGGAGCAGTCTACCTTGCCGTCTGCGACGTCGTCCTCCAGCGGTATGTGCCTCCCTTGGATAGACCTGTAGCTTACCTACCCAGCAAAGAGCACGCCAGCGTCGCAGACAACGGAGAAGGTGATCTCCCGTACTACCCGCAGTGGAAAGCCGCGCGTGACGCCGACATTGACGAGGTGTTCGCCTGGGTACGACCGTCGCTCGTTTCCTGTCCGAATCTGACTGACACACACACAGGCGTGCCGTGACCTGCAGTGCTACATCGACACCGAGCTCGATCGCGCAGCAGCCCGCCGCGTGGCGTGGCGCGCGTTGAACGCAACGTTCTGTGTGTACGAGGACGCTGAGAGCGGTCCACCAGACGACGAGCCCTTGGACGACTATGCCGACCTCGCGGTCATGCTGGGCGAGTTTGCGCCTCACCCGAGTTTGCTCGACCGCTACGGCCTGTGGGTGCTGCAGACGACCGTCGGTGAGGAGCCCGACGAGAGCATCGTCAACCGCGAACTTGCCGCCTGGACGGCGGCCCACGGCCAGATGGCCAACGCGTTTCCAGACAAGGGCCTGCGAGGTCTGCCCCGCTTCCCGCGCGGATACGTCGCGCCCCGTCCCGATGTTACCGTCCTTGCGGGGACGGGGTGGGTGTTTGCGGACCTCTGACGTGGCAAAACCCCCTAGTGGGTCGTGTGGTTGGGGTGGGCAGCTAGAGCTGTGGCAGGGGGGAGACACGTCGGCGGGAATGTAGCAGTGCGAGTAGGGTTCCAATTGTAGATAGTGTTGTGCCATGTGAACAGAGGTTGTCTGTTTGTGTGGTACAGAGCGTCAGGACATGAGAGTGAGAGTGAGAACGCGAGTGGCATCTTGCAAAGCACAGCATCTGCCGGCGAGTGCACCAAGTGACAGGGCGTTATACCTCCAAACCCGTCAAAGACGGCGAGACCTGTCGAGCTGAGGGGTAGTACAATCAGGCGATCATATTCCATCTCTCCACTCCGCTACCTGGCGCCTGGGGGACCGCTGACAGCGTGGGCCGAGACAGCAGCTCAAAATCGGATACCTTCATCACGTGACTTTGCCACACACAGTTCCAGATCAAGCCATCTATCTTCTCGACGGGCAAGTGTCAGACATCTGGGTGCATGTACATCGGGTATCAAAACGGACTGGACTGCCTTCTTCTTTCTTCCAAGGGGACAATGCCTCCCCGGCTCTTGTGCGCGCGCCGTGGCACAACACTACGCCACGTCGGCGCAGCTCTACAAACTAACTAACTGTGCGGCTGCAGGCTTACTTGTCTGGCGTGGTCGTGAGGCCTTTACTCAGCTGGTCGCAGGTCGCTTTGGCGTCGCCGAACAGCATCTTGGTGTTGGGGTAGAAGAAGAGCGGGTTGGGGACCTCGGCGTATCCTAGCACAGAGTGTCAGCTGCTGCTTGCCTGTGCGCACCCTCATCGGCCACAACCAATAAGTCGCTGCAAGGACAGTTCCTTCTACCGCCACTCGAGACCCTCGAGCTGGGCCGGCGGCAGTGCCGAACCTGATGCACAGACCCAGCCCGCCACTTGCCACAGGCGCAGACGCAGACACAGACAGGGACAAGGCTGAAGCCATAGCCCAAACGTGACCACGTATCAGCCGCACACAGGCACCCACGCCGCCCGTTGTCGGGCCACTGGCGCACTGGCGTGCCTTTGCGCTATCCATCTTCCTCCCAACCAGTTCCGTAGCACTCACCAGCAGCCATACCGCGCTTCATGACGACGACGTTCTTTGCGTTCCAGACGTTCAGCACCGGCATGCCCGCAATAGGGCTGCCAGGCTCGAGGGCGATGGGGTTGATCGTGTCGTTGGCGCCGATACAAAGCACGACGTCGGTCTGCTTGAAGTCGTCGTTGATCTCGTCCATCTCCAGGACGACTGCGGTGGTGTCAGGGGTGATATCCAACTGAAGCGTTCCCACACCACTCACCGTCATAGGGCACACCGGCCTCGGCGAGCAGGACGTTGCACTGGCCAGGCATACGGCCCGCGACGGGGTGGATGCCGAAGCGGACGTTGATGCCGCGCGCGCGCAGTGAGGCGACCATGTCGGAGATGGCGTACTGGGCCTTTGCCACGGCCATTCCTGGGCTGTCAGTTCGTGGTTTTCACACAGCAGATTAGCCGGCGCTGCGCACCGTATCCCGGGACAATGATGACGCTTTCGGCATTGCCGAGCATGTCGACGACCTCGTCAATGTTAGTCTTGGCGACCGTCAGGCCCTTGGTCGAGTCTGCGATGGGTTAGTACCGTGTCACAACCGTCAAACCCACCATTGACAGCGTTGTTTGTGGCGATACCGCCAAAGATGACGTTGGCCAGACTACGGTTCATGGCCTGGCACATGATGTAGCTGAGGATACTACCACTGGCGCCAATGAGCGATCCCGTGGCCGTGAGCAGCATGTTGTCGAGCATGAAACCCTCAGCCACAAGCGCAAAGCCAGAGTACGCGTTGAGCACCGTGACGAGGACGGGCATGTCGGCACCACCGATCGCCGCCGACGTCGTGTATCCTTGAATGCAGGAAAGAACGGCGTTGCCGGCGAGGAGCGCGGCACCGATGGCTGGCGCGGCGGGGGCCATGGTCATGAACGCGCCCATGGTAAGCGCATTGGTGCTGACGAGGCCGACGTTGATGGCGTGGCGACCGGGGAGGATCAACGGCTTGGAGCTGACCTTTCCGGCGAGCTTGAGGAACGCGACAATCGAGCCCGTAAAGGTCACGCCACCAATGAGGACGCCGAGGTAGGCCGTGGCGAGGAGAAGGGGCGTGAGCTCGCCGCCGTGCTTGCTGGTGTCGGCTTCGAGGACGACGGCGGCAGAGGTCAGCATGGCCGCCAGGCCAACGACACTGTGCAAGGCTGCCACAGTCTGAGGGAGGGCCATGGGCGACACACGGCGGCCAATTGCCAGACCGGCACCACCACCGAGAGCAGTGACCATCGCGACCTGCGCGAGTTGCTCGGTGGTAAAGCCCACAGCAAGGAGAGTGGTGACGACACCGACGAACACGCCGAGCATGCCGAGGATGTTACCGGTGCGTGCCGTTGCCTGAGGAGGTTAGTCGCTGAAGGTTCCTCTCATTGCCACCTAGACGACGCCGAGCAGCACACCACAGGAGCCAATCTCCAGTGCCAGACGCCAACTGCAGCACCACGGAAATCCCTCTTCTGAACCAACCACTCACCTGTGCGCTGAGACCCGTCAGGGCGCCGATACAGAGGAACGTGGCCACAGTGTATCCGGCCTCTGTGAGCCCGGCTTCGTCGTTCTGCCACGCCCAGAGGAGGCCAGCGGCAAAGAGGACGCCCGGAATGGCGTACAGCCAGCCGTACTCTGGCGGGTCGCCTGGGCGGCGGAACAGGTCGAGCATGCGCTTGGTGATCAGGAAACCGCCAAAGATGTCTGGAGTGGGTTAGTTGCCGAGAGCAAAACGAAACCCACTGAGGTTGGCCAGGAGCACGCTGATGGCGCCCAGACACTGGGGGAAGGTGTACGGCAGCATACCGCCGCCCATGGCGAAGAGACCGCCGACGCCGACGAGGCCGGAGAGCGCGTTGGTGACGGCTGATGGTTAGCTGAATTGGCTTCGGACAAAACACAGCTAGAGGTCAAGTGACCCCGCTCAACTGGTCGTAGGGGCACTGAACTCACACATCAGGGGGGAGTGAAGAGCCGGGGCGACGTTCCAGACAGCACGGAAGCCGACAAGACCGGCGAGGCCGAGCGTGTTGAACATGGTCATGAACGCGGGGCTGGTGACGGCACCCAGGCCAAGGACAGTACCCATGCCGACGGTCGTGGTGGTAGCGGCACGAACGGAAGACTGCCATGGCGTGAGCGCTGTCTTGCTGTCCTCGATCATAACGGTCTGGGCGACGTCAGTGGGTCGTCTCTCTGCAAACACCACAGGCCACAGCAACACTCACAGGCTTGGGGGGCGCAATGGTGGCGGCGGGAGGGGTCGTTGGGCGGGGGGCAGGCCAGAGAATCTCCCTGTCGCGCGTGACGATGGCGCCACGGACGACCTCGTCTTCGTAGTTGATCCCATAGTGGCCCTTTTCGCCGATAGACACAAGGAACTGGGGTGTGAGCGGTGCGCTGTTGGCTACAATGGACGTACCTTGGTGATGTTGTTGGAGTAGAGGGACGACGACTGGGCCGGGAGGCGAGATGGCAGGTCCTGTCGATCAGCTGTCTGCAAGCACCGCGTTGCAGCTGGAACAAGAGGTATCCCCAAACGCCAATGCGTCATGTTAAATCCACATTGACGTGGTTCTTAAACTCCAGACTAGCGGAGTATCCACACTCCGGCCGGCGGCAATGGTCTCTGGCATGGACGCCCGCCTCCACAGCCACCGTCAAGGACACTACCAGCGACTCACAGTGTAGCCGAGGATGGTGACGCCGTTGTGGTTGACGCGCTTGCCGGGGACGGTCAGTTCGCAGTTGCCACCCGTCTCCGCCGCAAGGTCGACGACGACGGATCCGGCTGTGCGGGTCAGAAACGAGGAACGACGAGAAACCCACGCTTCATGGCCTCGACGTGTTCCTTGAGCAAAAGCTTGGGAGCAGGCTTGCCGGCTGGGACGTTAGCGACGAGGAGCAATTTATAACGTACGGATCAGAGCCGTGGTGATGATAATGTCGACGTCCTTGGCCTGGTCGGCGAAGAGAGCCATCTCGGCATCGAGAAAGGCCTACCCGTTAGCACAGACCCCGGGGAGGAAGCTGCCACTCACCTGGCTCATCTCCTTGGCATAGCCGCCGACGCCGCTTCCGTCCTCTTCAATGGCGACAGTGAGGAACTCGGCGCCGAGACTCTCGACCTGTTCCTTGGCGACGGGGCGAGTGTCAAAGCCGCGCACAATGGCGCCCATACGCTTGGCAGTGGTGATAGCGGACAGACCGGCAACGCCGGCACCAATGACCTGGGAACAGAGTCAGCAAGGCCGTATACACAAGGGGGGGTGCCTCGGACAGAAGCCCAGAAGGCCAGGCGGGCGAGGCACCTTGGCGACATGACCTGCGTCTCTGCACACATGTGTACGCTGGGGAGCGCCACACGAGGCACGGGTAAAGACTCGCGACTCGAAAAGAGCATCAACGGGCTCTCATGCCAACGGCTGAGAGGCCCACAGGGACGTGGTGAAAGCAATACGGCTGGCACAACGAGCCACACTCACGAGAACCTTGGCTGGAGGGATCTTGCCCGCGGCAGTGACCTGACCCGTGAAGAAGCGGCCAAAGACGTTTCCAGCCTCGAGGACGGCGCGGTATCCGGCCGTGTTGGCCATTGAGCTGAGCGCGTCAAAGACCTGGGCACGCGAGATACGCGGCACGGCGTCCATGGCAAACGCCGTTGCGCCCGTCTCGCGGATCTCCTCGACGAGGTTCTTGTTGATGCCCGGATAGATGAACGACACGAGGGTCTGGTCGGGACGCAGGAGAGCCACCTGCTTCTCAGACGGGGGGCGAACCTGGAGGACAATGTCGCCCTCGTACCCGCTTCCATCGGGGACAATCTCCGCGCCGGCCGCAGCGTACGCCGCGTCTGTAAACGTGGATTTTTCGCCCGCACCGCGCTCGACGAGGACGTGTGCGAACCCTTGCTTTTTCAGAAACGCGACACCGGTAGGTGTGACGCCGACGCGGGCCTCGTTGGGGAACGTCTCTCGCGGGACGCCAATGGTGAGCTGCGAGTACGGGATGCCCTCGCCCGAGGGGGTCTTGGGCGGTGGGGGAGGCGGGGGTGGGAGGTCGGGAACCTTGAGCGCGGCCTGGGCGTCGCGGCGCGCGGGGACTTGGAGCCAGCGGCGCGAGCAGGCTGGTCGAAGACCGAGCGCTGCGGGGAGGGTCAGTGATGGGCTGTGGGGACGTTCTGGCTCGCGCAGAGACGAGGCTGCGGAGTACGAGGAGGGGTGGGGCAGGACACACATACCTGCTGAGCGCAATACGCGTGCCGATGCGAGGTCGGCGACGAGCATGCTGGATGGTGAGGAGGGGGATGTGGACGATGAGGACGAGGGAGGATGACGAGGGAGAGAGATAACACGGGGTCCTCGTCAGTGGTTGGCGGCGCGAGGAAGGAAGGCATCCACCTCATCCACCATCCCATCATCCCCCCAGGAGTGCGTTCGGGCCCCGCATGCCCATCCTCGGCCAACACGGCGCTCGTCGGCTCTACCCGATACAACCATCCACACGTGATGCGGCATTTAGGACGCAGAGGTCTGCGCGCACAGTGACGTCGCTGCAAGAAGCGTGCTTGCTAAAGAAGTGTGGAGAGATGCTGTGCATGCATTGGCACGCTAGGCAGTGTGCGGGCTGGGGAAGCGAAGCGAGCTGACATGATGTGGGTGACGACTGGGTAGACAGCTTGGTTGGTGGCGAGTGGTGGTGCTGAGCCCCGTGGGGGGGGGGGGAGGTGGATCGGTCAAAAGGCCCTATCTAATCTCGGGCTCACGCATCCACAGTCGTACTTGGGTAGCCCACTGTGCATCCCCAGACAGTATGTATGCATCCAGTACGCCCACCAGGTCCGTTTCAGAGGACTCTGAAAAAGTGGCCAAGAGGGCGACGAGCTCGACTGATGGAACCGACTGGGTGTGTTGGGCAGACACAGTCGCGAAAGTGGGCATGCGTCTTTACGTTTCCCCCGCGGCCGCTGTGCCCGACAGCGCTCTTATTTACGGCCCGTATCCACCACTCTCGAGAGGAAGCACTCCGGCCCGACCGACGTGATCCTCCGCACGCACACACTACGGGTTAGAACCCAGCCGCGAATGACCGCGTTTGCGAGAAGCACGCACAAGGACAGAGGGAACACTCGCCAAGTGGCGCACATTGCGCACATGGGGCCCTCACCTCGGCGAGTTTCCGCGTTTCCGACATTAACAGCCGGTACGGATTTAGCATGCGTGGTGGACAATTCGACAGTGTGGCATATGTGTACTCAAATTACTCGATTCTGGATCCTTTTCTGCCACTTTGACTGTTCAGAAACCACTACCCACTCTTCTCTAGAACAGCATCGCAGCTCCGACGGCAGCGAGGACGGCTCCGGCACCAGCGACGACGCGGTCGGCGCGCGACGTGCTCGTCGACGACGACGACGCAGCCGCCGCCGCCGCGCTCGACGACGCGTGGCTCCCGCTCGACGCCGTGGCCGTGGGCGCCATGCCCGACGACCAGCCGCTCATGCTGAGCGTGTCGTTTGACGCGGCGATCTGGACGTCGGTCGCGTTGGCGCACGTATAGCTCGGCTTGGTGAACGATGATTCAGCGACGAGCTGCACGTCCGCGCAGTGGTAGTAGTACGTCTCGGCGCCGTCGAGCTGGTAAAACACCATGAGGGTCGCGACGTCGCCTGCGGCCATGCCCAGGGCGGCAAAGTCGGGCCCGGCGGTACAGTACCCGCCGCTGCCAATGTCCTGCACGGTCGCGGCGCCAAAGCTGCTGAACGCGTGGAAGCGCGCCGGGTCCTTGTCGTTGGTGTAGACAATGTTGAGGTTGTCAATCGCCGTGGTCTGCGACAGGGAGATCTGGCCGCCGGCTGGGACACGGTGTCAGAAGAGAGTATGTATATATATCACTGGAGTATGGGGGGGGCTCACTCAGGGGGTAGTTGGCACGGGCGCCCATGGTCATGTTGCCGCACGGCGCCTTGCTCGCCGTGCTGGCGTTGAAGCCCTCACGCCCGGGAGGAAAGTTGAACACGACCGGCGAGGTGGTGAACTCCTGTTATCTGTGTCAGCCAAAGTCGAGATTGTGTCGGCCTACCGTGATGGAGGCGCGAGGCGAGATGGCCATGGCGCTGGCGGACGACGCGGTAAGGGCAGCAACGAGGAGAGTGGCAAGCATCGTGAATGGAGATTGTGGTGTTGGGGAGATGCACACTGCGGCCTTGCATGCATGCTGGTTATACCACCACCACGACCCGACGTCGTATGCAGACGAGGGGGAACATTGACGAAAAGCCAAGACACCCAAGACCCGTCGGCCGAGGAGGCACTGGAGTGTGTTCCGAACGTTCCATGATGGTGATCGTTTGTTTCTGGCCTTTCTGGTGCGTTGTGCAGCACATTGCCATGACGCCCGGTACCATCTTGGCAGGCCGCTCGGCCGAGGTCGTTCCCGCCCGCGGCGCGGTAAGCATTGCTCACAAACCGTCCCAAGGCTGCGGACATGTTGAACCATGTGGTTGGAGATCAAAGGGCTTGGCTTTTGGGCGGTTCGGCCGGAGGGTGTTTATCAGATAACCCTTGCATTGCGCCAACACGGATGTCATGGACCTCTCTCCTCATTCTTGGCCGAGGCGTTTCGGTCCAACATGCGCGGGGCCTGGTGTCGGAATGTCATGACAGAGGTAGCAACTTGCAACTTGGCGGCACACACCATTGACCTGTACGTGCAGAAGCAACCGGGGTCACGTGACGAAGCATATCTGGGTGCGTGGGTGTGTTGCCGCTTCTATACATACAGTCGCGCGATCAGTCGTGTGGGTGTTATATTGGGTGTAGTAGCGCGACATATGGCAGGCGGGCTGACGTGTGTGTGTGTGTGTGCAGTCTGTACTTCTCCCCATTGACATCCACATTAGCAACCATCTCAACAGACGTCCCCATGTTGGCGCTCAACTTGGAGGACCTCCTCCTCATCAGCCCGGAGCGTCTCAATGCCCCGCCACGTCCTATCTGCCATCTTCCGTGACGAAGAAAAGGAGAGCATCGCCGCCGACCTGAACTTTATGAACTCCGTCATTAGCGGCTACACTTCCAACCCTGTCCACACAGCAATCCCTGCTGGTACCGCCTACGAGGTCGACTATGAGGTCGAGATTGCGCCTGGCAAGGAGATCGACCACAAAGAGCTTGGACCGTTCAGACCCTCGAAAGCAGAGATCAACCAGGCCCTAGCCTACATCGACGACGTCAAACAGCAAGCGAGCTCAGATCAGCGCACCACCGTCCGCCCAGGACCAAGGTCTCCAAGGTCGCTTCGGACGAAGTGAGTTATTGGAAGGTTTGGCATGTGCAAAGCTTACCATCAGCGAACTGTGAACGTACTCGGTCCCGAGGCGACGCGTCCTTGTCTATGTCCTCAACGCCCTCCAAGTGATCATCACCAAGGGACAGTGGAGAATGTTTCGCGCCTTCCACTACGTCCTTCAACGCAAAGCCCAGAAACAGGGAATAGGAAAGTTGTCAGAAGACGTGAGTGGTTTCCCTAATTATTTGTTCCTCCATTGACGTGGCCCTCAGTTCCTTGACGAGATCATCCTCGGCCTCCCCCCGGTGCTAGTCGTCACACCTTTTTCCTGGCCACAAAGTCTACGGCCTCCATCGCCTTGGCGACTGGTACCAGTTTGTCGTACCGCCTACACGGCGGCCCTGCCATCCCACTCGGCACGACAACTTTGACCGACATCCCCTACATCATGGGGGCAGACTTTGAGGGCAACCCGAGGTGGATTTTGGCGGTGGAGAAACACGTATGTATGACAAACATGGGTATGTGGGTGCTAACTGGGCAGTGCTTGGGCTTCGATCTGGCCCCAATTCTGCGCAACAAAGGTTTGAGGCGCGGTGTCTTGGTGACCGTGGGTCAAGAAATCGGTTTTGCGGATTGCTGACGTGACTCCAGCTCGCAGGCCACAGTGACGTCCGCGCCCAGAACCTAGTTGCAGACTTGGCCCGCTCGTTCCCAAACGTCCCCGTCTTTCGGGTTGGCCGACCCAAATCCCGATGGAATCCTCATTCTCGTCAACCTGCGATACGGATGCGCAACGAGGGCATACCGCCCAGACGGTGCAATTACGCCGCGCCTGGAAATGCTGGGCATTAACGTTTTTGACATGGTTTCGTGAGTCAGCACAATCTCATACCTTATCGCCATTCTAACACGGCAGGCTGTTCGGGCTGGACGTCGAGGACATGACCGAGTTTACCAGGAACGACGAGAACAGGGTACGTACGGCTCGCAGAATGCCTCTAAACTTTCACTGACTGTGTTACCCCAAGGCTGGACGACTCGTGGAAGGACCAGGTCATATTCATGCACCACCTCCGCTTGAAGGCGGATGTCGAGTTCGGCACCGACATTGGAACCGAGGCTCTGGTCGAATGCGTTATTGAGCGTATGCTCAAGAGGTTGACATAGCCAGCGGCGTTGCCCCTGCCGGGTTGCCTGTTACATTTGCTACATTCACGCCCCCCACCTCTTCTTCATGTCATGCCATGTCTTGTCCTGTTAAAAGTCGTACTTGCTACAGCTTTGCCTTGTTCGGGTTAATCGCGTCATACTCCCTCTGGGCTCGTTCGCGCAGCAGCTTGCGGAGGATCTTGCCCGAGGGCGATTTGGGTACCACGTCAATGGTCTGTACGCCTCCCCGGAGCTTCTTGTACCCTGCCACTGTGGCCGCGACAAAGTCCTGCACCTCTTGTGGCAGCAGCACGTAGTCTGCGTACTCTTCCTTTGGGACAATGTACGCTCTGTGAGAGAGTTAGACCGGGGGGTGTCCATGAGGACCGCGCGCAACTCACCTGGGCAGCTCGGTCGCCTGCGACGCATCGTACACTCCCACCACGCCGGCGTCGGCCACCATGGGATGTTCCATGAGGACACCCTCGAGCTCGGCAGGCGCGACTGAAGGGGGGTCAGGTTTTACCGCCAAGCATTCTGGAACCCACCTTGGAAGCCCTTGTACTTTATGAGCTCCTTGACGCGGTCAATGACACTGGGAGGGTTCAGCTCGTCGCCATCAACACCTTCCTTCCACCCACCGCCAGAACCCGTCCTGGGACCGGACGAGAATGTCGCCCGTGCGGAGCCAGCCGCCGGGGCCAATGGTGCTCGCCGTCGCCTCGGCGTTGTTGTGGTATCCCTTCATGACACACGGTCCCCGCAGCCACAGCTCGCCCGCGTGGTGCGGCTTGACGTCGTGGCCCTTGGCATCCACCAGCCGCGCCTGGTATCCGGGCAGGAGGCGTCCGACGGTTCCTGCGCGCCCCACGGACTCTTCACGGCGCATCGAGTGTGTCGCGGGCGAGCACTCGGTCATGCCGTACCCTTGCATGAGGACAATGTGCGGCAGACGCGCGTTGAACGCGGCCTGCAGCGACCGCGCGAGCGGGGCCGCGGCGCAGACGAGCGTGTGCAGGCTGGAACAGTCGTAGTGGGGCAGGTTTTTCGAGTGGAGCAGCACAATGACAATGGGCGGGACGATGAGGCCGTACGTGATCTTGTAGCTCTGGATGGCGGTCAACATGCTGATCTCGTCGAACTTCGGGAGAATGACGACGGGGACGCCGCGCGTGACGGGGTGCATGAGGACGACGGCGAGGCCGTAGACGTGCGAGAACGGCAGGACACCGAGGATCACGTCCTTGTCCCACTCGATCTGCGGAAAGGAAATGTTGGCGGCCTGCAGCTGGCTCGTGAGGTTGAAGTGCGAGGTCATGACGCCCTTTGGCAAACCGGTGGTTCCTGACGAGTAGCACAGAAAGGCCGTCGTGTGCGCGTCTGCGCCGTCCAGCTTGACCGGTGTCGCGTGCCGGTCGCCGAGGATCTCCCCCAGCGACTTGTATGGCGAGTCTTCCGGCTTGTCGGCCGTGTCGCACAGCAGGATGACGCGGGATGCTGGAAACAACGATGCGGTGAAGAGCGGGCGTGTTGCTTCAAACAGGGGCAGCAGGAGCGGGTCGACCAACATCATCTGTGCGCCCGAGTTGTTCATCTGGTGCGCAAGCTCAAACGGTGCGCTGCAGGGGGGTCAGCAAAGCTTTGTGATGCTCGGCGGTCCACTCACTAGGCCACGTTTGCCGGCGTGATGACCAGCCCGGCCGCCATGCACCCATACATTGCCTGGACCCATTCGAGACAGTTGCGGCCCCAGATGCTGACCACGTCACCGGGTTTCATGCCGAGCTGTGTCAAGCCGCTGGCGATGCGCAGAGCAGCGTCTGCCAGCCCGCCCCTGGTGAGCACTGTGCCGCTGGGGCCATCGATAAAGGCCGGCAGTGCGTCGTCGTATGTGGGACGTGGAGAGATGCCCTCTGCCTGCGGCAAGAGGTAGTCGTACACCGACTGCTGGGGGAAGAATGCCTCTTCTGTGTGGTCCGACTCGTAGATGGTGACCTGCGTTGGCGGTGCAGGCATGGTTTGGGGGGTGCGAGTCGCTGGAGGGGGGCTTGGGAGGGTTGGGAGGGAGTGGGAGAGAGTGGGTGACGGACAGCGAGTGAGGATACGTGGGTTGTGGTGGGAATAAGTGGGTGGGTGGGGTGGGGCACCCAACTTTGGGCAGAGAGTGGAGGGGGGAACAAGACGAGAGAGTGGAGGGAGGGGAACGTGACCACCGGGGGAATGACGGCCAGATCCGGCGTGAGCGAGCGAGCGAGTGACGGCGGGGGGTTGGCGCTCAACGGGAAGTGATGCATGCTGCCTATATGCTGTCCACCGCCCCGTCGGACCTGTTGGCCCCACCGTCGAGCCTCTTCGGGGCATCTCATGGATCTCACGCCGTGCACCTCGTGGTGCTTCTGGTGGTGCTCGCGATCAACGGCTAACTCGGCAAACGCATGGCAATCCGCAAAACCCAATATCCCTGAGACCGCCGGAGCCGTCCCGGTCACTGAGCCGAGTAACCATGGCAGCCATGGCACCTTGGGGCTGTCACCTGCCAGTAGCTTGTAGCCTGTAGAGAGGGTGCAGCAGTTTGGGGGGTCATGCATGTCGCGCAGCGGATGCGTTTAAACTACATAGTGTGTGCTTTTTCGCCGGGGGGGTTGGAAGCCAGTCCTCACCCCCCGGCGACCCAGGGTTGGATGTACAGAATAAAAAAACGATTGTTGGTTGACGGTCAGCCCCTGGCCAAACTTTCATCACAGGTTGTCCGTCACGGGTACGTCGAGTAGCTGTAGATGGTCCACACCCAGTGTGGAGACCTCTATTGTGAGCGGAGCAAAAAAAAGGTGCCTAGGCAGCACGCCTACGGCTGCGGCGCGTGCACTTGGGAGAGGCAGCGGCAGTCGCGGGCACGACGGTGGGTGCCACGGTCGCGTCCGAGACGGCGTCGGTCGCAGGTAGGTCGGTGGCAGCCACGGTCGCGGCCGAGGCGGCGTCGGTAGCAGGGAGGTCGGTGACGACAGCAGCATAGTTGCGGAACTTGGTCGTCACCTTGTTGGTGGGCCTGCTGTGGGACCACTTGTGGCCGCGAGTGCGGGTGGAGGAAGTGGGCTCGGCGGTGTAGTTGTCGCCGCCGTCGGTCGACGCAGCCCAGCTGTCGCCGCCGTCGGTCGACGCAGCCCAGTTGCTGTCGCCGCCGTCGGTGGAAGCCGCCCAGTTGCTGTCGTCCGAGCTGGACGTGGAGGTGGAGCTGGAGCTGGAGCTGGAGCTGTCCGAGGAGCCAGAGTTGTCCGAGTTGCCAGAGTTGTACTCGTTCCACGAGCCATTGGACGAAGACTTGGACGTCTTGGACGACTTCCACGACGAGGTCTTGGTAGGCGATCCACCGCCGGCGGAGGATCCCCAGCCAGAGCCAGAGCCAGAGCCAGAGCCAGAGGAGCCCGAAGAGCCCGAAGAGCCCGAAGAACCAGACGAGCCAGAAGAGCCAGACGAGCCAGAAGAGCCAGAGCCCGAGGACCCAGAGGAGCCCGATCCCGAGCCGACCGCGCCGGAACCACCCCAGATGTCGTTCTGGGCACCGTTGGAGAAGCCATAGTCGTCGTTGTAGAAGGGCGGGTCGCCGGCGCCGTTGTTGACGTTTGCCCTGTCGACCATCCAGTAAATGGGCTGCTTGGCGCCCGTGGTGCATCCCGAGCCGCCGGTGCACCTGACAGGCGGGGCCGGGGCCGGGATGGGCTTTGCGTCTGCGGCGGCGCCAGTGACCTGGCACTTGAAGCCGACAAAGTACATTTCGTCACCGCCGCCGGCGGCCGAGTGGACCCAGCCCCACATGCAGTGGCAGCCGCCGTCGGGGCAGGCGGGCAGACCTGCGGGGATCTGGAAGCCACAGTCGCGGCTGTACGGGCAGTCGTGGTTGACGGAGACGACGGTAAAGTCTTCGGGCTGGATCGAGTTGACGTCCGACTTGTACGCAATGGCAATGGCGGCGCCCTTGACGTCCCACTGGTTGGCAAAGTTGTCGCCGGACAGGTGGAGCGAGCCAGACGAGTCGCACGCATACTGCGCCGAGCTGCGGCCGCCAAACGAGGTCATGCTCTTGTCGCAGCCCATCTCGGCCTGCAGAGTGCCACCCGCCGGGAGCTCGAGGAACTGGCCGTCGGCTGTGGGAGGTTAGTCAAAAGGGAAAAACAGAACGCACTGGACGTGCGCACAAGGAGCACGGGAGCACGCAGTGGCGCGGCGGTGGCGTGCAAGCGGGGAAACGACAGTGACGGGCCATGCACCGCCGAGCAGCTCGGCAGGATCTCATCGATGGTCTCTTTGTTCCACCCGGCTGGCTTGATCACCCACCCCTGTGTCCCCGCGCGCCACACATGAGACAACTCACCGGGAGGGCTGTTGATCGCGCCGTGGAACCACCACGAGCTGAAGCCGCCGTTTCCAAAGTCGGTGGAGAGGGGAGTGACGGGGGTGTAGTCGTCGTTGTAGCTGGAGAGAGAGAGAGCAAACGGCGTCAGTCCTGGCTTGGCACATTGAATGGCGGTTGCCCAACGGATGGGACGGTGGCGGCGAGCGGGAATTTGAGGAACCCGGGGGGGGGACGGCTGGAAGGCTTGGGCTTGGGGGGCCACTAGCGCATGCACGTACGCACCACTCGCTCGCTCCCTCGCTCGCTCGCTCTCGCTTGCCACCCGATACACCAACACGACTCTGCTGTACTCACCCATACATGGAGGGATGCCACATGGCGAGGTGGGCGTTGACGGCCGGAGCCGCAAACAGAAGGGAGGCGAGAGCCGTGGCCAGCATGGCGGGTGTCGCTGTCGGGGGGGTTGGGGGTGTCGAACGTAAAAGTGAAAGTGGTGGGCCGTGAAGAGCGAGAGTGAGACGGAGGAGAGAGGAGACGGAGGGGATACAGCGAAAAACAAGTGCCAGACTTGTTTTTGTGTGAGGAGGAGGTGAGAGAGAGTGGGAGGAGGAGCGAGAGAGATTGTGGGAATGGGATTGACACGGTTGATGGGTCACTGTCTTATTATATGGCGCACACCACACCACACACATGGAAAAGTGCCTCCCCCCCCGTCTCCCCGAGAGCAACGGCCAGACGCGCGTATGCGTGTGTGCCCTGGGGGGGTTGGCCTGGGTGGGTGGCCTGGGGGTGATGGTAGAGTGGCCTGGGTGAGAGGCACAGGAAAATGCCAAGCCAACCCTTCATGTGCGAGAACGAGCGAGCGAGACGCGTCCCGCCGCGGCCACACCACCAGCACCCACAGCTCCCAGCCTCCATCCCTCCGTCGGCGGCATGCACAAGGGCCAGACCGTGCGCGCGCCGAGTAGCGCGGCGCAGCGATCGTTCCGGAGAGCCCAGAGGATCAGAGGGTCAGAGGAGTACATGGCCGCCCTCTCTCGCAGTAACTCTCGCACTAACAGCGTCGTCGTTTTGTTGCAATGTCCACCCCGTTTCAACTGCAGTCCCAGCTACAGTACATGAAAGGAACCAGCACGGGAGGCGCGGGGAGCAACCAGCACCCTGTGATGCTCATGAACAGGACATGACAAAAAGTGGTCGGTGCTGCGGATCCCACAAAACACCCACACCCACCCCTCTCGCTGCGGATCACCCACCCACCCCCCACAATGGTTTTTTGCTGTCCTCACGACCAACGCCCAGGCTGTTTTTTCAGTTGTCATTGTGCCGGAACATGAACAGCCCATCCTTTTTACCCAGACGCACCGGCCCCGGGACAAGTGGAACATTGGCGCGTGCACTCGCACACGCGTTTGCGCCGGCGTCGTCACCTGCCGCGACCTGCGCGTGTTGGCCTTGTTGGTGCGTTGCCGCCGCGTGCCACGGAAGCACAACGCGTGTAATGTCGCGCGCGCCCGTCTGTGCCTCGCTCTCGCCGTGTCACTGCAAAACTGTCGCGCATGACAGTGCACACTGCTCCCCAAGGGCTGGGCAGGCAGAATGGCCCATTTGATCACTGGGTCACTGGGTCACTAGCCCACTGGTCCACCGAGATGGGCACGAAAGGGGGGTCTGTGGAGGAGGGGAGGACCTCTGGCCTCTTGGCTTCTTGGCCTCTTGAGAACGAGGGTTCATCGGAAGATTACCGTTTTTTTTTTCTACTGGGCCCTGTGAAATCTCCGCACATGAGAGAACCCGGGACAGACTCATGTTCTCTGTTCTCGTCACACGGTCGCAGACTCAAGCAGCTACATGCTTAAATGTCTCTCTCGCGACACGTCTCCTGACAGAACAAAGCACACACACCGTTCTGACGGGCAAGGACCCCCGTCTGTGCGGGGTTTCACCAGCTCTGGGGTCGGGGCAGTGGAGAGACCAATGTCAGTAACACCCCTACCTGCTACCCCTTGCCAACGTCTCCACCATGGACATCAGAGATCAGATCCAGAGGCCAGGGTGTGCTCCCTTGGCTGCACGAACGAGGTCCTCCATAAGTCCCACCAGAGACCCTACTAACCACCTACACCCAGCCTCGGCGTCGCAGGTATCAGAGACAGACAGACTTGGCACACACACCCAGACACCCCCTGCGCGCGCACATACCGCACACACCCTTTTCATGAAGCAGACACGGAACGCGTCTCAACCTGAACCACCGAACAGTATTCTGCCCCCTTGGCCCCTTGATTGGTGCCCACGTCCATGCCAAGACAGCACAGCACATGCACAACATGGACTATCCAGATCCGCAGTGAGCAGCCACGGGAGCAAGGTACATCAGAAAAAAAGGTGGCCTCGAGGCACGCTTGGGGGGGGGGGGGGGAGGGGGGTATCCCTCGTTCTGGTTAACAGTCGAACGCGGGGCAACGAGGTCTTGCGCTGGCGGAGGGAGGGGTATCTTGCAACAAGCCTGAAGGACGGACAGGACACTGCCGCTGGGCACGGTTGTACCCGGCAACAACGCGCCGCACGGCCGCATCAGTCTAGCGCCGTACCGAACACTCGTCCTGGAGCGGCTTTTTTGACTCGCCTTTGTGGGGACAGAGCGCAAGCAGACGAAAGTAATGTCCTGCCGGACACCAGGAGAGGCGAGGCCATGGGTACATGAGGCGCGGGAAGTGGACGTGTACAGCAAAAGGTGGGATCAGGTGGAAAAGTAGGAAACACACACACAGAGCCCAGCGGAGGGACATGTGAGACACAGGACGCGCGCGAGGTGAGACAGGACGCGAGGTGAGACAAAACGCGTTCGCCAATGGGCAAAAGGGACATGAACGCCAAGTCCACGGCGATTGCTTATGGGGCCGCCGAGGACACCGGCGCCAGTCGACATCGGCCAGTGGGTGCACAGGGCAGGCATCGAGCGACGGCGTCTGGTGGTCATGTCCGCTTCGGCCAGCCCGAGGTGGGCTGGAGCTCGGCGGCGAGTGGCGCCAGGAGGCCCGAGGTGTGGCATGTGGCCGGGTGCAGACAGTATACGCCTCGGCCGGCTTGCACGGCGGCCCTAGGCTGGAAACCCGGGGGCGCTCATCTCGGCGATGCGGAGGTTGACAGTGAACACCGACACGCCATGGTCGTTGAGAGTCTCCAGTCTCCTGCGTGACGGCCAACGGGGCGATTGATGCAGCAGTCAAACTCGACGGCGGCGCGGGGTGGCGTGATGGCGGTCCAAGGGGCACTGGAACGAGTGCAGGAGCGCAACATGGCACAGGTCAGTGGTCAGTGACCTGCTTGAAGGAGGGGACGGCGACAGTGAGGTGGGTCTCGGTCTGACATGTCAGCGAACATGGGAACGAGGCTGCTGGTTGCTGCTGCTGCCACAGCGTGCCAACAGCGCGCGCGCGCCCGAGCGCCCGAGATGCACCCAGCCATAGCGCTCCTCAATCGCTGCGTCCCCTTGCCCGTCCATTCCGGGTACGGCCTGAAGATCCACGGCGTTGCCCACCTGGACCGTCCTGGCCTGATCGCGCCCAGTCGGCTCGGTGAGCTGCGTGCGAGAACGGCTGCTGCCCGCAACGCTGCCACCTTGTCGTACACGGTCAGGGCGACTGCTGTTGGCGTTATCCTGCTCCAGTCGCCGCTCCTGTCTGCGCGGCGATGGGACGACGGACGCGTTCTACGCCGCCGATGGAAGCTGTTCGCCCGGGTATGTGTTGCCGTGCAAGGGGGGGTGGAACACCTCCGAGGACCAGTGTTTTCGCGGTATGTCAGTCGGCGTCTCTGGGACCGTGAAGTGGAATCGGTTGTGTCATTGCCATGGAGTGAGGAGGTTGGAAAGGAGGGAGGTCGTGGGGTCGAGGTGAACGAGGGAATGCTCACAACAAAACGGCCGGGAAATGATTACGTAAGTGGAAACGATACGATCGTCGGCCCAAAAGAAAGTCATACACGAACGACGCAGCACACGCCAACTCCCGGGCAACTGGCCAACTGGGCAGCACTCTACACTCTACAGACTCCCCTTGGACTGCCAGCAGCAGACTTGGAGGCGATGCACGTCTCGTCAAGCCGACAGTCTGGACCCTCCGACACCAGCACCCGCGCTCCTTCCAACGTTTCATCCCCCAGCAATGAGCAAACGAACGGCTTGCTCGGGGGCCAGGCATCCAGGCAGGTGCCTCAACGCAAAAGAAGGGGCCGAAGGGGGGGCCGAAGAGGGGGGAATGGGCCAGGCCCCCCAGGTCGGAAAGGGGCTGCTATACTGTAATGGGAAGAAGCATGTCCGCCGGGAAAGAAAGAAAGAAGGCGAGAATGCCCCCCACGGTGTGCTAAACGCGGACCATGTGTGCAAACCCCGTCCTTAACACCAGGCTATAGCATTTTGGAGACGAGAACAAATACGGCCAGAAACACCACCACCACCACCACCACCACCACACCCTGCGCTGCAGGGCCCCTGCTCCCGGCAGGGCTTTAAACACCGTTACGGCAAATATGGAACGCGGGGGTCGAGGGCCAACCTCCCACACCTGTGGCGTGTGGCCTACTGGCACGGGGTGTAGAGGTATCCCGATTTGCCCTTGGGGACGAGGTCGACGTCGCGGTAGATGAGGCTCTTCGGGCGGTCCGCGGCCTTGCAGTAGGAATCCTTGAAGGTGGAGGCCGAAACGTCCGAGCTGTACTCGATGCCGAGGACCACCGAGTAGACGCCGGTGTACGACGCGCACTCGTTGTTGTACGCGCACTCTTCGGCGACGGCAAAGTCGAATCCGGTCGACTTGCCGAGCGCGCAGCTCTCGGCGTCGTTCTTCTGTGCCGCGGCCAGGCCGTGCGCGTGCGCCTCGTTGATGAACATGCTCGCGAGCGCATAGTTTCCCGCCTGCGACAGCTGCGAGAAGCGCGTGTACGTGTCGAGGTTGTCAATGTCCACGGCATGGTATCCGGCGGCGGCGCACCCCGCAATCCACGGCTGGACGACCGAGAAGATGGCGGCGCGCGACGCGGCCGTGCGCGTGTCGAGAATGTACTCGCCCGGCCAGTCCGGGTCGCCCACGAGCGCGCCGCTGCTGGTCTTGAGGAGCGCGGCGGCGGGCCACAGGCTCTTCTCGCCGTCCTGCGTCTGGAAGCCGTTGACATAGCAAATGTCGTACCCGAGCTTGGCCGGCGTCGCGGTGCGGTCGCGCCCGACGACGGTCACGCCCGAGGGAGGCGTGTACGCGCCGCCGAGCTGGTAGTCCCAGCCAGCGCCGACGGCCGGGAGGTGGATGGAAGCGCTGACGGCGGCAGCGGTGGCCGTGGGTGCAGCCGACGTGAAGGTCGAGGCGATGGCGGCCGCGGTGACGGCGGTGTGACAAGCGGTGCGGTGGCAGGCGCGAGGAATGTGCATGGTGAAGCAAGTAGAGCGCGAGGTCGGAAGAGGAGAACGGGTCAGAGGAGTAACTGAAGTCGGTGGTGAAAGAAGGCAAAGTCCAAGACGACAACCCTCGTCTTTATATGCTTCAACTTGCGTCTAGCGCGTTTGCACCGCCCTTGCCGCGTCGGACATGCACACCCCCATCCATCGGAGTGCACATGGTCGCGCGTGAGGGGTTGCTGGTCGCGCCGAGACACCGTGAAACAAGACCCAAAACCATCGGCCCCTGCAACGGATGGGAACGGATGGAACGGAAGGCGCGCCGGTTTGATCCTTTCCATTGGGTGTGCGCGCGTCAAGAGCGTGCAAGTGTGTGCAAAGCGGTCAATTGTGCAGAGCCGTCGAGCCGCGCGGGCACCAGTTGAATAGGACTAATGCAAGGCGATGCAAGACGGAGAGGCGGGCATATGCACGCAAGAGCTGGTCCAGATGTCCATATGTGGCTAACCCCACACGGCGTGGTTTGCGCCGGCGGCGCTTGTCGCCAGCGATTCAGCGACGCGCGCAGCGGTCAGTCGACACCAACCCCGTTGGCACCCCCCCGGGGTTGACGAGGCAGACGGGCATCTGATGTCGTAAGGCTGTTATGTACGTGCACTAATGTACATACCTGTGCTCCTGTGAAGCCCGCCGACGCTTAAGATCTTACGAGGTGCGCACAAGGCAGTGTGTACGCGATAAATCACCTCATGGAAGCGGCCAGACGTGGTGCCTGGCAGGAAGAGCCAACGGGCCATCGGGTTCAGCAACGGGGGGCTCGTAGGACTTGCGTTTTGTGTTTATGCGTATTCAGGTGTGCAGGATCTTCCATTGTAGGGAGTCGGGAGGGGGGGTCAGACGCGTTGAACGTGCACAATTGGGATGCCAGTGTCAACCTTCGTAGATGTACGTCGCCTCCTCTTCTGCAGAGTTGTGCAACGATGCAACGGCCTCAGTACCCCCACGTGGCGGCTTATCGGCAACATGGCAACATTGGCCACGCCTTGTCACGGCGTCCAACGTCCAACCATCTGCTGGCTGACCGACGTCCGCTGACAATGTCCGCTGGCGTGGGAAGGGCCTCCGTGCGTACCAAAGGGTGCGCAGACGGCAAGCTATGTAGGCCACGCACGGCCATCATGTCAGCATTGACAGGGACGGCCCCGTCACCATGCCAGTGTCCACGACATCAATCTACGTAGTCTGTCCTGGACGACTTGGCTCTTGCTCACCACATCCAACTCGTCCAGCCACAGCATCGCGACGCTACTGTTGGCGCTGCGCAGTGGAAAAAAAAAGGTCTACAGACCTCGTCGACGGCTCGCATCAGCCTGCTACCGTCGCTGGCCCGGTTACGGTCTACTAGTCACCGCCGGTCGCGTTTGGGCGTGGGTACAAACGCAACGGTGGCGCCTCCTGGGACAAAGGAAGCGGCCAACAGGTGGTGGCAACACCTCCTCCACCACACCACCCACCCCAGGCATCCGCCCAGTCCGCCGCTTCTCGTCCCTGTTCCTCGCCTTATCGGCCACCGACTTGGCCGACACGACACGCCGGCCGTTCATGGGTGGGGACGGGAGACGGGGCGGGGGGTTGGGTTTTGCTCGTGTGGAGGATGGTCGCTGTGCCAAGGAACAGATCTCGACCCATGTACCCCGTCTTAGAACGGTCTTGGCGGCGTGGTAGTGTCCGCAAGTCTCCCAGTCCGGAGCGCGAGAGACCGGTCGTTGGGGCTGTTTGCTCAAAACAAGAGTGAAGGCTGCCTAGGCAGCGCGTTAAAATATCAAAGGCAGGTGCGCAGCACACAATGCACAGAAGCAACCTACGTCCTCTAGGGGCTCACCATGGAGCCACCGGCCAGCATCCTGGCCACCCATGGGGGTCCATACGGGGGCCGATACGGGGGATACGGGCCGGCGCAGTACTGGGTGTGCGAGGTTGTACCACGGCCATGCAAGGGATCGACCTGGGTGGTGGGTGGTGCCTGGGGCTGTGGGGAGAAGGCAGGGGTTTCACGGCGGCGGCTCGGCATTGCTCTACGGGACAGGACATTAACCGTGCGTGCGACACAGGCCGGCCGGTGAGCGAGAGCGAGACATGCCCGAATTGCGGGGGGGGGGGGGACACGCAGCAGCAGCAGCAGAAGCTAATTGAACGCCTAGGGCCACGCCGCGGGCCCCAGCAGGGTACACGCGGCAAGAGAGGTCAAGAAAGCGCAAGAAAGCGCAAGCAAAGGGCCTGTCGAGCCAAGCAAAAGCTTTTTTTCCTAGACGGCCCATGGGTCCCTCTTGGCCTCGAGCTCCTGCCGCCACGGGTCCCCCTCCAGGCCCCGCTTGTGAGCACGATGCTCCACCCGGCAACCAGAGCACTGGCCCCATCGTCTACCCATGCTGCCCATGCGGAGAAGCCTGGGTGGAGGCCGCATTTCTCTGCCCGTACGCTCTCTGATGGCTCTTCGTATGCTAGTCTTGTCACCATGTTGACGTGCTACCCCGGGTTTTTGCTGCGTCTGTTAACCGGCCACCCAAGACCGCCCAAGCCACCCAGGCCACCAACCCCTTGGCCCAGATCCCAAGGCAGGTCACAGCGTGATCGATGGTGGCTGCATGCAAAACGCCAGCCAGCAGCGCCAGCAGCCAGCAGCCAGCAGCCAGCAAAGGCCAAGCAGCCAGCAGCAGCAGCAGCACACGGTCCCCGTTGCTGTGGTTATAAGGTCTGCGCATGGTGACACGGCCCGCTAACTGTTCTCCCCGTACCCTCCCCCCCTACACCCCCCTCTCTACGCTCTTTCTTTTGTCTCTTCTAAGCAAACCACCATGATCGGACGCTACATCGAGCTCGACTCTCTCATCAAGGCGCGCATCGTCTCCCTCAACCTGTCGGGAGCCCTTGCGGCGGTCGCTGGTGGTTTCGCCGCCAAGGGTAGGTCGCGGTGGTGGTGGCATGTGGCAAAGAAGAAGGAGGTAGAACCGGGAGCGTCAATGGCTGACTGCGATATAGCCCTCGCCGAGCTCCACACCGACCGTCAGACTCTGGCCCACACGATCCCCGGCGGTAAGCTTTACGCTGGCGACATTGTCGGTGCCGGCTCGGCCATGACTGGCGCGTCCATGTTCGGCGTCGGTGTCTCGGTGAGTATAGCATAAACCCTTGACCTTGTCACCGACTGACACGCCGCTCTTTGAACAGTGGTTTGCCCTCATCCTCGTCTACTTTGAGCAGAGGGGCAAGGTCTCCAACAGGCTTCGCTGGACCACAGAGTGCCTCCTTGGCTTCTCGTGTTTCTCCCTCCTTGCCGCGCTTATCGCGTAAGTGTATCATGCAAGCGCGGGACATGTGTCTAACGGGTCACAGCACCACTATCATCTGCGTCGGTCGCTCCGCTGTCCCCTTTGCGCCCAGCATCCCCTCGGCCACCATCGTCAAGCTCATCGAGGCCATGGGCCGTTCGCTCAAGTACCGCGACACCAAGACTTACATTGCCAGTGAGTCACCCCGTTTGACACACACACACATACACAGAGACGCTGACGCCATGTCCAGTGATTGTCGGCTGGTTCTGCTTCTTCTTCCTGACCCTCGACCTTGTCCTCCTCATCGCCGCTGGTCTTCGTTACCGCCGCCTGGCGCGCGAGCGCCGTGCAAGCGCCACCAGCGGCGCCGAGCCCAGCACCCCCGAGTTCCACGAGGACAAGAAGGTCGGCTTCGAGACCGACCACGTCTAAACCGCGCGGCGCCACGGACGTCCGCCCCCCGCCCCAAGTGAGAGTTTTTTTGTCTATTGGCCGTGTCTCTCGTACAGACCGGCGTGTATATCTGCTGCGTGTATCTTGCAGCCAACAACATGAACAATGGAATAATGTTATTTTTCCACTGCGGGCGTCCACCTTTGAGAGAGTATCCAGGGAAGCGGGCCCACTGAACGAGCGAGTAGTGTTGCTCGGACACACACCGGCTTGGCAGAAGGTTTCCTTAAGGTTGCGAGCCAGCGGAGTGGGACGAGGCACTAGGCTCAACTCTCCAGAACACTTTCCAGACCTGATTCTCCTGACCCTTGACAACCGTTGTGCGGCGTCTACACACAACATGGGTCAGCGGTACACCGCCTACCACACTTTGGTCGCCGATCAGTATTGAGTCACAGATGTCTTGCTCGGCTCGGCGTCAAGCCTTGTCTCACACATGCTGCGTATGAACGTCCGCCGCTCGAGGCACCCCAACCACGCGACGCGTCTTCAGAAAGAACACGGGGGACTGGTAGCCCTGCGCAGTTGGGTTGGGTCCGTCTCTACTGCTGCGTCTTCACGATACCACGATTGCACTCTGACCCAACGACACTGGTACACCCCAATGAGCCACAAGTCGACGCTTGCAGCCATGACGCTTCAGTCCTGCTTTCAGGACTGCCGTCTTCCCGCGCGATAGAAGGCCCCCATCGACTCCCCCTTTCACATCGACTTCGCTTGAGGTTGTGGGGAAGCGGCACATCTCATGGCCGGGTTCTACAGACCATTCGATTTCCCCACAGGGCCACACAGTACCACAACGCTATGCCAATGCCTGAAACGTCGCCAGACGCTTCTGGCGGTTTCGGGACGATACACTCGTCGAGGCACCTATGATACCTAGTAACTTGCTTCACATGCAACATGATACGCGCCAGGAGGCATGCACCTGTGCAGTGTCCTTGGCCGGGTGAGCTGTGGCTTCGAGCTCACTGCGTCACTAGACGATGATACCACGCACAAGCCAGAAGCGACAGATGTGTGGGACAGGGCGTTTTTGGCTCCGAGCGGGTGGTGGCGGCGGGTATGTCGACAACAGCAAGGGGTGTGTTGCGTGAGCCCATCGAACGAGGCACCTGTAGCTGGAAGAAGGGAGGGTTGTCGAGCGCCTCCCGGAATGCAAAGTGCATGTGGGCCTGTGGGCTTGCCGCCACTCGTTTCCGGCGTACATGTCGGTGGCCCGGTGGCTTGCTCTCCGGCTCTCGCAGCTGCTTTTGTTTTTGTTGGTGCGTGGTTTGCTAGCACAGCTCAAAATACTCCTTCTGAAACGCCCTAGACGCGTCAACGTCTGGTGTGAGCTACTTGTGGGGGTACACCATAACTCTCAGGCTACTGAACTGCCGGGGTGCGAGGTCCGTATTATGACGGGCAGGACCGACGCTGTGGACTTCCCCAAGCTGCAGTGAGCTCAAGATCTCCAGCTTCGGTGGTTTCTCCTCGCATAGACGTCTCCCCAATGGGTCACTTTGGGTCAGTTTGCGACTCTCAGGTGGGTTTTGTCCCATCTCCTCCCAAGTGTGCCACAAAGAACGGTGCAGACTACGAGGCGGATGGCATACATGGCCAAGGATCACTGTGTCTTTCTATAGGCGGGCGCTGACATAGTGCTACAGGAAGCTCAAGCAACGTTCGTTGGGTCATTTGTCGTAATATCGGTGCGTTACATTGTCGTGTTGATCGGCGTTGGGGGTCATTTTGATCGTGAAAGGCAGCACAAGCTCTCTCTCTCTCTCTCTCTCGCTTGGGGGACGTTTATGGCTTGTCGGTGGCGACACGCGGCTCCTCCACGTCGTGCCGTGACAACGTGATTGTGCTGGGATGTGTCGTTGAGAACGTCTCGAGACAGTATTGGTCCGCGCCGACTTGCGCACGATACTGATTGCAACACATGAAGCGCAGGCGTCGACGGCCGGCAGCAACCACTTGATCCAGGTCGTCGCTCCCGGTCCGTTCCTCCTTGTCGGCGTCCATCTCGTCCTCCCACTCCAGAGCATACGGGGACGTCTTGTCGTCGCTCTCGAGGCCCACAACGGTGACCCGCCGGTATTGGCCCTTGTGCGGTGCCACCTTGATTGCCAGGCCGTCGCGGAGCAGGGTCTTGGTGTCGTGGTGGCGAAGCTTGGAACCCCACTTGCGGAAATGGAAGACAACTTCCTCCGCACGCGTGTTGCGCAGCCGGACCGAGCATACCATGAGTGCATCCATGACACTGCCGACAGGAACGTTGACCACCTCTTTGGTAATCGGGGTACTGGAATAGGCGGCGGCGGCGGTGGTGGTGGTGGCGGTGGTGGACGGCTCGGCGTAGGCGTCGTGCCAAAGGACGACGGTTCGTGCCGCCGCGACAAGTGTGCCAAGGACGTTGGCCCTGACCCTAAGTATGTTCAGTCGAGTGGCCGCGGCGACGAGGTCGGCGACGACAGCATCGTCTACACGGCCCACCATGTCGATGACTTGAGCATACGCCAACAGCCGGGCGGTGGAAGGGTTGATGTGGCCAACAGTGGGGACGCAGAACAGGGGCAGAGGTGGCTGGAGACCCGAGAATCCCTGAACAACCGCAATAGAAATGCCCCCACCTGCTCGAGAGACGACGAGATGCTTTGCCATTGTCGCATCGATGCGGTCTCGCCACTCCCGGCACACAAGACGAAGAGAGAGTGACAAGGGAGCGTCACACTGAACGGCATTATCGATAACGAGCTCGATCAGGTGCGGGTACCAGTCGGCGTCAATTGTAGTGGGCGGATCTGGGCCCCGAGAAGGAATGGTGGGGGAAGCCGCCGGGACGGATGGGAGGGATACGCGCCAACGTCGGCCGCGCATGGTGGGCCGGAAATCAGGCATCGATGGCAACCGCAACGATGTGAGCATTGCGAGATGCGGGGGAGGGGAGTGTGGTGGCGACACGAGACGAAAAAGGGTGCTCTGGGGTATATGTACTTGGCGGAGGAAGGGCATTGGGGGCCGGGAGACGCTGCAACATGAACAGGTTGTACCTGGCGAGAAACCGTCGTTTGTCGTTTTGGACCTGGCGGATAAAAGCCCTCTAGCCTTTGCCCGCCGTCTCTGATGCCTGTCGTCATCCTCCATGTGTGAGGTACTGCACTCCCTCCTCCGCAATTTGCGGCAATGATGTTTCCAGCACAGCCCTTTAGCAGCCGCCTGGCCGGCTATGTTGCAGGACAGTAACACGATCACTACCACAGCGGCGTCCTCAAGCTAGTCCAACAGAACTCGCCCTTCAGCCTTCGACTGTTAATCTGGCTCGGCCGGACGTCAGGGGCAGCTATGACGTTCTGAAGCGGCATGGATCATCTGATGTAAAGCGGCTATGCAGACTGGGACCACTGGTACACCGGTACACTGGTACACTGGCCTGTCTCTGCAACGGACGGTCATCGGGACAACCCTCTCGGTGCACGACAGCCAAAAGTAAGAGCTGGTCGCCCTGGCACAACCCACACTCGGCGTGCCAGAAAAGAACAGAGTTTGAGGGTCTGTCGCCGCTCATGTCACCGGCAACGACGCGATGCGCGCGTCCTAGGCCCGGGAAACGACACCAGGGTGGCACAAGAGAGCAACGACGCTGGTCAGGCTTCCGAATGGGAGAACAACAGCAAGCTGTGCGTGTGCTGACCAGATACACAGACCAGTTCCAACCCAAAACATTCGTATCAGAGGACCCAGAGTCCCGAGCCGTCGTTTACCGTCGAAATCTCGTCCGTGACCACATATAACAGGCCGGGATCATGGGATCCTAAGAACTGGCCGCAAGTGACACTGCTCAGGCGCCATCATCGCCCCGAATGGACATGTGTGTGTGGTATTTCTCATAAGAAGCTGTGGCGGGTGCAGCTTTCCCCCTCGGTGTTGTGTGTCCCCTCTCCAAGTCTGCGCTGGCGGGACGTACAGTTACCGGTACAATGTTCAGCGTCGCGCGAGCTTGTAGCCCATCTCAAGACGCAGCCAAAGACGAGATCGACATGTGGATCTCTCCATCAGATACATGTCGGACAAGAGGTTGCCATCCGGAGGACGGTCGCTCATCGCTTATCGCTCAGTCATGCTCGCTTGGTCTCTGCCTCGTCGCCGTTTTGGGGCGTTGCCATCCCGAGGTGCTCTTGTACATCGTTCCCTCGCCCCTCGTCAGTAACCGCCCATGTCATCGGTGTGTAGGTGCCCTCCTCCCCGAACCCCGAACCCCTCGTCCCAGCTTCGCGCCCGTCGGGCGACCTACATATGTTGGCTGAGTGGCCATGATCTGGAGGGAGTTCACACGTTTCGTTTCCAACTGTTCTCCATCCACAGCCACTACATTGCAACGCGTTTTGTCCCCCTCTGCGTGCTTATCTTGTGAGTGACAACGTTGCTCCGTACCGAAGTGCACGTCTCTGCGAGCCCGTGGTCGTTTCTGACAGCGCCACAGCTCGACAGTTTTCTCTTTCCTCTCCCCAGCGCCCACCCACGAGCATGACGCCATCTCCTCGCCACAGTAGCGACTCGTCCGCGACTGGGCATAGTCCACCAGTTGTCGTGCCACTCGAAAACAGGCCTCTTTCACTCGAGCACGCCAACATCTCCCGCGACACTCACGAGGGCGAAGATGTCCTCGCGACCTTTCGTCAGGCGTGGTTGGCGGATATCGACCAACAGCAGGCTGCCAATGCGGAACTTGCCACCGACTCTGGGGAGCCTCTCGTTGCACCTGGGCAGTTGACAGCTGTTTGTACGTTCAGAGTACTGACTCCGCATAGCTCCAAACGCCCGCTTGACCCAACCCCTACCGGTCGCACGCGCGCGCAGAGAGCCGAGGACGAGGCCCGCAAACGCCAGCGCCTCACCCATGACCATGGTGAACAACAGGATCCCCTACGGCAGATCGTTTTGCCGACCACTCCGAGCGCGTCTTCAAGGACTCGTCCAAGGCTGGGCTCACCAATCCGATCGCGTCAGAGGAGGCCACGGGTGGCGAGGGCAAGCTCCACTCCACCACCGGTGGAACGCATGCGCGCTTGATGCAAGTCGAGACAGCGCCAAACATTGGCAACTGCAACAAGCCCGTGCCCAAGGACCTTCCTGCCACCTCACTTGACCCCAGTCAACAGCCGGTTTGTGTTGGCGAACATGCAGACACCAGTCGCCGCGACATCGCGCAACGTGACAAGGACATGGACTGTTCCTCCAATAATCCTCACTGCCGGCCCACGACTACGGGGTATACAGATGTGGGAGGGGCGGATGTGGGAGGGGCGGATGTGGAAGGGGCAGATGTGGGAGGAGCCGTGAGTTGAGCTCGACAGGTGGGCGAGTGGACAAGGTTAGCAGAAAAGCTGACAAAAACAGGACTCTGCCCGTGGCTATGCCTCACTCGGCCACACACACACGACATGGCAGAGCCCGTCAACATTCAAAGAGCCACGCATGACAATGCCGAATTGGACGTGACGCACGGTATCCCGGGCTCGTACTACATCAACAGCCACGTACAGCCCGTTTCGCCGCCCCGTGGCGAGTCGACAAATGGCGTGGACAGCAGGGCCCAGGCATTGGAAACGTCGCTGGCCGCCATCTCTCCACCCAGGTCGTCGCGCAAGACGGAAGCGCAGCTCAAGATGCTGGAGGAGGCCAGCGAACCATTGGCTCCCAAGCAACGAAGATTCCAAGACGCACCGTTCAACAAATTGCCCACAGTGGCCAGACGCTGAAGCGCCTCACCGCCAGCGTCGCCTCGGTCCTCGTCACAGCGTTAAATGCATGGGTGACCAGATGTATTATGATAGAGAGAGAGAGAGAGAGAGAAAGAGAGCGAAGAGACGAAGTTTCTACCTGGGGAACCAGACGCTTGTTGAAAGAATACACTACTGAAACATAACCGTGTGCTGCCCTTTGTTGAAAGGTGAAGCGTGACCCAAGAATACAGCTGGCACGAGCTTACTCGGCCTTCTTGGGGTCCGAAGACTGGTGGTGGTGGGTCTCGGCGGCACCGTCGTGCTGCATGGACTCCGTGATGTCGTCCCTGATGTCTGTCAGCGTTTGTTCAACGTTAGGAAAGGGGTCTGGGAGTAGAAGAGGGCGTAGAAGTAAACACGAAAGATCGGCATTGCGGTTGACCACCGATCGGCTTTTTTTGTGGAAGGCCGATCGCTTGTTGATGCCGATCATTTCTCCACCTCTCTTAACCTCCTCTACTCAATTCCAGACCCGTCTGGGACTCACCGGGGAGGACCTTGGTAATTAGCTCTGCCCCAAAACAGGTACCACCCAATGGACATGAGGGTAAAAGCGACGAAGACGACAGGTGCGTAGTTGACGGTGGCGGCCGTGACGGGCAGGTAGGCGGGCATGCAGAAGAGGGGGAGCGCAAGGAACGACCAGCCGATGGCGACGGCGTTGCAGACCCAGCCGAGCTTGCCGAGGTAGAACTTGCCAGTCTTGACGGCCTTGCGGCCCTCGAGCATCGAAACGAAGATGGGGGCAGCGTACGAGATGGTAAGCGAAATAACACCGACACCCGAGAAGGCGTTGAAAGCGGCGGTCGAGCCAAAGTAGATGACACCAAGGATGATCTGGATAGCCATCGAGAGCATCATGGCGTTAAGAGGGAGGTCGAGCTTGGGGTGGACAACCTTCCACCACTTGGAGCCGGGGATGGCACCGTCACGCGAGAACGCCCAAGTGCAGCGCGAGGCGGCAGTGGTACAGGCGGTACCACAGAGAATGGCAAGGACCATGAGGGGGATGAGGAGACCGATGGCACCGCCCGACGAGCCGACAGCCGACTTGATGATGGTCGGCACAGGCTGGCCAGAGGAGAGGGCAACGAGCATCTGGAGGTCGGGAAGGACGAACATGAGGGGGACGAGGAAGAGGAGACCGCCAACAGTGTTGATGACAATGGTGATAACCATGGCCTTGGGCACCTGAGTAGCGGGCGACTGGACCTCTTCGCACATGGAGACAATCATTCCGGTCGACGAGGTGGCGTACGCAGCGTGGAGGAGACCGACGCAGAACGACCAGCCAGCAGGCCAGCCCGAAGTGGGCTCAAAGTAGCCAAACGCGTAGGCACCGGAGCGACGGCCTCCCTTGGCCATGATGAGAACGGTCAGGAGAATGGCGATCAGGCCGGCAAAGGTCCAGAAGATGGCAAAGGCCTGCGATGGTTAGTGACTGTTCCGTTCCATGGCCTTTGTAACTCACGTCGAGCCAGTGAAGCCAACGGTTGGCAAAGATCGAAATCAAGTTGCAGAGAACGGTGATGGCGACGAAGAGGAGGAAGATCTGGTAGGTCTGGGCATCCCAAATGCCGACTCCGGGCTCCGACTCGAACACGTTGATGCACGCGACAAAGAAGAGGGTGGTACCAAACTGGACAGCGAGGGTGATGGTGATGTTGCCGACAACATAAGCCCAGCCACAGATGTAGGCGGCCATGCGACGGAAACGGGCAGGCGCCAGCATAAAAGTCTGGTAGTAGACACCACCGGCGGTAGGGAAGACGGACGTAATCTCGCCGAGCGACGAGGCGACACAGAGGATGATGAGCGAGACGAGAACCCATCCCCAAATGACGACGGCGGGACCACCGCCCTGGAGAGGGTAGTAGAGGGTCGTAGCGAGACCGTACGGGATCGAGGCGAGGACAAACGACATGAAAGCGACGTGCAGAGTCGAGCGTGTGCGG
This sequence comes from Apiotrichum porosum, assembly GCF_003942205.1. NCBI lineage: Eukaryota > Fungi > Basidiomycota > Tremellomycetes > Trichosporonales > Trichosporonaceae > Apiotrichum > Apiotrichum porosum. The sequence continues at coordinate 180,878 of NW_021167122.1, read as the reverse complement.
ACGAGCTCGGGCTTGTAGCCCATCTGCGCGAGGAGGTCGTCGGCAGAGTCGCCGACATGCTCTCCGTGAGAGTGGGCGATGCTCTGCCTCCTCGACAGCGCGTTGTCCGGGTGGTCGGCGTGTTCGCTGGTCAATGTGTCACTCATGGCGGCGGGGGTGGAGTGTGAAAGAAAGAGAAAAAAACGGGGACGAGGGGGTGAATCTATAAACCGCTGCTCGAATGGGTGTGTGGGTGGCTCCGGTGGCCGGCGGGATGGTATCTTGGCCCGTTTTCTGGCTGCGCCGGCTGCCCGCAAGGGGAGAGAAGGGGGACCCTTGTGCACGGCGCACGGCGCAGCGCCTCTTTCAGGCGAGCAAAGTGTCTCTGGCCGCCCACGCCTGCGTCTCAGGCAGCTCTCACTCAGGAGCGACCCCAACACACGCGCGGGGGGTATCAATTTCGGGCGACGATGGCCGCCATGCACATGCGGATGCCGGGTGCTGCTGTGGGCTCCGCCTGCCAAAGTTGTGGTTTGCGATTGGGCAACAAGGGTGGGTGGGTACCAGAATGGGATTGTTTCATGCCAGCAGCACAACACAGGCACCCTCTGGGCAATCTATCCCGTCAACGTACGTCACCGCCCACAAATCTTGTCATATCTATGCTGGCCATCGTAGACATGACCGTACGCAACAGCGTTCGAGATAGTAGTCCTTCTCCACATGCATGGCGAGGATATCAACCCTGTTTCCCTCCCACCCCTTTTGTTGCCCCGCTCAACCCATCGACACCTCATGGACAGTGCTCTGCTGTTTTTAATACGTCACATCGAGGTATTGTTTCCGTCCTCGTGCCGGCCCCTGAGGTGTGCAATATTCCCAAATGGCCAATACGCTCGCTGCCTGCTGCTAGGCTCTCGAGGCTCGCTTGCAATTGCACGACGACCGTCGCCCTGCAGACAACGCAGACTGTGTCGGAAGGCGACCGCCCCAACCCAACACACCTCCCCCCCCTCCCGCGCCCGCGCGCCCACGGCCCAGGCAAAGGCTTGGCCACTGTGCGTCACAACAGGCCGGGAGGCGCTGTCCATGCTCCACGTGCCCCGCGTGTGAGATAGGAGATCCCATGATCCAACGCCCAGACATGCGATCTGAGCATTGGGATGCTCGTTTGGCAGAGTCATGAGACCATGGATGCGGGCAGAGACTTAAACGAGGGCTGCGGGAAATTATATTCATATGACGACATGCGCGCGCGCGATTTGATTGGGATTATCATAAGACATATCAGCACTGCGGATCAGCTGTCCACGTCCACCACCACCGTCCACGCATCCCTGCGTAGACTCAGAAAACAAGCCAACTAGCCAAACCATGACTGGTCGCGTGCGTGTTCAAAATTTTCGTCCATGTGCGGGAGGGGGGGTCAGGGAGCTGCTCTGATGAGATGGAAGGATGGTTCGATGGAATCGGTTTGGGCTGGCAGGTGCTTACGCCTCCCACAACGCCTTGGCAAAAGGTACCCGGGCGCCCATATCTTGTGCACATAGCCCGGACTTGTCGGGCAATCTTCGGACGGCGAACCCTCGATGGCTCGTGGAACGTCACGTCAAAGCGTTCAGCGTTGCTGCTGTATTCCCTCGTTTAAAGTGAACAGTGACGCGACCCCCGCGCACTGATAACACGGCGCTTCGTTCCGAGAACGAGACCGGTCGGCGAGATAAAAGGATGGCTTACAGAAGCCAGTCGCGTGAGTATAGGAGCAAGTTCGGCATGTCTGCACTACCGCTCACCTTGTGCCGCATGAGCCAGGGGTCAACAGTCTAATTCGAGGCAGGGCACCCAATGCCAAGTGGATCTTGTGGCACTCGGCGGCGCCGTTTGCCCGCTTTGAGCAGCGTTGAGCGTCCAGCTGGTCCCTCGTGTTGAGCGCGGCGGTCGGCGCCGCGGATTTGCCGCCCAGCCCTTTCATCTGGAAGACTCGGGCCGGCTTTGCGACTTCGGCAGCAGGTTTTCAGAACGTCGATGAGCACGCCACGGTTCGGGATAGGCGCAAGAACAGTTACAGTGGAAAGATCTGCAAAAGCCCCATCCATGTCAGTTTCTGCGCTACTGCGTTTTTTTGGTATCACCGTGTTTGTTGGTCGTGTGAGCGGCGATTGCCTGGCTGGGTGGCTTGGGTGTGGCATGTCCTGTAATGCCCCGGGGAGGCTCCGTGGGGCCGAAACCCGGCGGTCAGTGGTATCGGCTGCGGAGTGCGAGTTGACGACAGGGCGCGGGGGCGAGGAGCGTGGGTGCGAGGAAATCAGCGCCCAGTACACCACGCCCAAGCAGAACAATGACGTGTGCGACAAGCGACATGCACGCGAGAGGGTTGGCAGGTGCTTAGAAGGGAAGACGCCAGGAGCACTAACGAGAGCGCACGATGCTGGTGTGGCTCTGAGTAGACAGATGACGGAATGGTTACCTACATGCCTGCCACGCGCAGCTGGTAAAGTCTCCGTTGCAGTTTGCCGTCAAGTAACAGGGGCGCAAAGCGTCCGTCCGTATCGGTTAGGCCTCGGCTTTGGATGGGGTCTTTTGGAGAATCCTTGTGGCCAGATCCGTGTTCAATGCAGGACACATCAAGGCCTGTAAGGTGGAAACAGAACGGTCTGCTCTAAATCTCGGCAGATTTGTGGCTATTAAGGCAAACAACCATACTGGGCATCGCACTGAGACCACTGTGGCATGACTTGCTAGGCTCCATACTGTATAGTAGTGTCTCGCACCCTTACCATGCTTTCCATGCAACCTCATGACCTCCGCAACTAATGTTAGTCGACCACCATTTTTAGGCAAACACCGTCGCCGTCCGTATGACAGTAAGGTCAAAGGGTTCTGGCTGCTTATCCGCCCGCACTTCCGAAGTACAGAACATGACATTCTTGTGCGGACAGGTGGTGCGGGCTACCATTATGCAGCACCATAAACACATAGTATATGCCATCATGCGTGACGCCTACCGGATAGGTGCCTTCACCTTGTCCACCCCTTGCGGTTTCCACCACAGATGGTCAAGGAGCCTGACGGGCAGTAGAGGGACGATGAACCGGAACGCCGCTGACATTTCGCCGAGCCACAATTTTGGCGGCGGCGATGCCTTGACTGCATCGGCAATCTGGCTGGCGACAGCGGCCGCGGTCGGAGCACTGGTGAGCAGGTCGGCCATGGTGGCTTCAACCTGCTTGAAAATCTCGTCAAAGTTGTCGTAATAGCCAGACGTGGGCGACCTCATAATGTCGCCTAGCTTTTCGCCGGCGCTCATAGCCGTCCTTACTACCCCCAGCTCGAGGGTCATAACGCGGACGTTGAGACTGTACATTTCAAGTCGGAGGGCACCTGATAAACCTTGTATGGCAGCTTTGGATGCACCGTAGGTCGCCATGAAGGGTGGGGGAAGGGACGCGGTACTGCCGATATTGACAATAACCGTCGGGCGCTCGGGAGTTGCAGTCTTAACGAGGAGCGGGGCAAAGCCTTGCACCATCGCCATTGGCCCGAAGACGTTCACCTCAAACGTTCGGCGCATACAGTCGATATCGACATCCAGTAGGGGGCACACGGTCGCCAGACCGGCCTTCTAGTCAGTGTTCTATCCCGACGAGGGACTTGCATTGTTGACGAGGAGGTCCAGACGACCTGCGTCGGTCGTCACAGCACTGATGGCTTCCTGGATCGAGGTGGGTGAGACAACGTCGAGGGTCAACAGGTCACACCCTTCGGCCTGAAGATTGCCCATCGTCTTAATATTGCGCGCAGTCGCATAAACGCGATACCCACGGCGCTTGAACTCGATCGCGAGTGCGGCGCCGAGGCTGGCGGGCTCGGAGCATCCAGTAATGAGGGCGACCTTGTTGCTGGTGGGCATTGAGGGATGTGTGAGTGAGAGTCAGTCGTGTGAGAGCACAAAATACGGCAACTTGGCTTTAAACTCTGGTATACGGCACCTGCTGGCAGTGCAGACCACACTATCCTCTCGCCAGCATCCGTCCCACAGTACGTACAGTACCACAGTGTGCGCCACCCCCACCAAGTGTCCCGAACCTTACCCAGTTACCCGACATTGCGTGACATCATACCCGCAGTAGAGTCCGCTGTAGGTAACGTGCGGACATGTAAAGTTAGGCTAGAGTATAGCCTGCGCTTCCTGATGAGTGCACTGCACACTGCGGACTGGGGAGGCGAAAGGAATCGTGAATGGGCGGACGAGGGCACGTCGTGTCAGCGAGTCGACGAGTTGGGGAGCGTTGAAGCGCGGCCAGCGGCCAGCGGCAAACCAGGTCACGTGCTGCAAGGCAAACATCCGCTCAATTTCTTTTACGTAATCACATTTTGGGACCTCAGAGTGAGGCGCGGACCTTTGGAACCCCGCTTGAAAGCAACGTTTTACAAAACCACGCAGCGTGCTAGTCTTCAGCTATACGCTATCACTGTCGGGGCTGCTGAGATGCGGTCTGTAAAAGGCACGGATAGAGGCTCACGTTGCCAATCGTTTGTTGCCGGGTCGTGCCGCTAAGAGTAGCCGACGCCTAGTCACCATCGCGTCCGTGTTTTCGTGACCGCTAGCCGCAAACGGAGAGTGGGCAGAGACTTGCAGCCGTGCCTCATGGCCTCACGTCCACATCCACAAAGCAACCACAGTTCATGACCCCAGTTACCCCACGAGTAAGCATGGAGGACCAGGTGGGGGTCGGAGGTGCCAAGTGCCGCCGGGTCAAGGTCAGAGCAACAGCTACCCAGTAGTAAGCGCTTCAGGGAGCTGTAATCTTGCCGCAACTATCAGAGTGCACATACCGCTCAGCAGGTGGCTGTTGCCGCAACATGTGTTCAGATATCCAGAGCAAGATCTCGGGTTTGACTAAACATCGGGGAGAATGAGGGTATTTGGGGAAGGCAACGAGCCTCAATGTGCGCCCTGTCCGCCCATTCACCCCGCCCACAACCTCCAAATGGCCATTCCAGAGTGCAACTAGGCTAGAGTGTGAGCGGACTCGGGACTGCGGCTGTCCTCGCCAAGGCCTTGGCGTGCTTGGGGACCGATGGTCACGATGTGGAGTGGGGGCAGGTGGGGTGTCCAGGAACGATTTGCTTTGAGGCAGCGTGGCGAAGGAAGTCGTAAATCGCTCATACCAAGACGGACCTGATGTGGCAAGCTATGCATCTTGGCTTTGCGCGTCGACATGGAGTTGATTGGGGAAATGTCAGATAGCGGGGACCTCTTGTGACCATTGCGAATTGCTGAGAGACCAGCTGCAGCTTCCTTTGTCACCCGGTTGCGTTTATTCCGTGCTGGAAATTGTACATGTATCTTGCCAAGAGAGAGCCCCGCCTTTCCCCACAAGCCTCTGACAAACAAACCATGGCTACCCCACCCACCCATCAAGACAAGATCGTCGTTGACGAGGACAGCCAGATCGAAAAGTATGGCTCCAACACACCGCCTGCCATCGAGCTCCAAGATGAGCTCAACCCTCTTGTTGGCCGCAGCCACGGCCAGCTGATGGCCGAGGTGGACGCCTTCGTCGAGGAGTTTGGTCTTCAGGCGGACCAGGAAACGTTCCGCAAGGGCGCTCTTGTTGCGCGGCGCCAGCATGACTTTGCCAACATTCCCGAGCTCACTTCCGAGGACAAGGATTCTCTTGAGCACGAGAAGAAGCACAAGTGGCACCTGCCCAAGGCTCTCTACCTGACGGTCATTGTGTGTGCTTTGGGTGCTGCCACTCAGGGGTGGGACCAGACGGGTTCCAACGGTGCCAGTGAGTGAAACTCGTGTGACCTGTCAGCTCACGCAAGACCTTTCGTTCCCCCAGGAGTTTGGTATCGCCACACCCGTCGGCGAACCGGGTGGTAACCGCGACGAGTGGATTGTCGGCTTTGTCAACTCGTCCCCTTACATCTCGGCCTGTCTTCTTGGCTGCTGGATCAGTGACCCTCTGAACAACTGGTTTGGCCGTCGAGGAGAGATCTTTATTACTGCCATTATGCTTATCGCCACGCCAATTGCTTCCGGTTTCACGCACAGCTGGCAGGCGCTTGCTGCTGTGCGTCTTGTCATGGGTGTCGGTGTTGGCGCCAAGGCAGCGACCGTCGCAATGTACTGCGCCGAAATCTCCCCTGCGGCTATCCGCGGCGCTCTCACCATGGGCTGGCAACTTTGGACCGCCTTTGGCATCTTCCTTGGATTCTGCGCCAACGCTGCGGTTAAGGACACCGGAAAGATTGCTTGGCGTCTTCAACTGGGCTCTGCGTTCATCCCGGCCGTCCCCCTTGCCATTGGTGTCCTGTTCTGTCCTGAGAGTCCCAGGTGGTACATGAAGAAGGGACGCATCACAGATGCATGGACTTCCATGAAGAAGATCCGAAACACTGAACTCCAGGCGGCTCGTGACCTTGTGAGTATTGCTCTCCGATACACGAAACCTGACTGTCCAGTACTACGCCTACGTCCAGTTTGCCGAGGAGCAAAAGGTCATTCAAGGTCGCACCTACATCACTCGCCTGACCGAATGCTTCACCATCCCTCGCTGCCGTCGCGCCACCCTTGCCGCTTCCGTCGTCATGCTCGCTCAACAGATGTGTGGCATAAACATTGTAAAGATCAGTCTCAAGGAGCGTTGCTGACGACAACAGATGGCATTCTACTCGTCCACAATCTTCAGCGAGGGAGGCTCAACTGACACGGAAGCGTTATACGCGTCAATCGGCTTTGGCGCTCTCAACTTTGTTTTTGCCCTTCCCGCCGTGTTCACGATTGACACTTGTGGGTCCCATGAGAAATACCACAGTTGCTGACCACCCTTTGAAGTCGGACGTCGTTCACTTTTACTTGCAACCTTCCCTAACATGTGTTGGACGCTTCTTGCCGGCGGTCTCTGTTTCCTAATCGAGGACCAACAGATCCGCACGGGTTTGGTCGCCTTATTTGTGTACCTCTTTACAATTGCTTACAGCGTTGGAGAGGGACCAGTCCCGTAAGTACCAAATGATCCGCCAGCAATAGACGGGTGAAGTTTGCGCATACATTTGGAGGTGGCGGGAAAATATCGTCAAAAACATCCGTCGCGGTGGCTAACACCTCTTCAGCTTCATGTACTCTGCCGAGGTCTTCCCTCTGGTGCAGCGCGAGCAGGGTATGTCCTGGAGTGTCGCTTGGAACAACGCCTGGGGCGCCGTTCTTGCTTTGACCGTGAGTACAAGACCCTACCGCCCAGCACTAACCACACAGTTCCCTCGTCTCCTCCGCGCCTTGACCCCTACAGGCGCCTTTGGCTTCTACGCCGGCATGAACGCCGTGGCCTTTGTGTGGATCTACCTCTGGGTTCCCGAGACCAAGCAGCTCACCCTTGAGGAGCTCGACCAGGTGTGTCACATGGGCGACGGCGTGGCACTTTTGCTGACAATGCACGACAGGTTTTCTCTGTCCCTACAGCCCAGTTTACGGGCTACCAGGTCAAGAAGGTCCTCCCCTGGTGGTTCAAGAGGTATATCCTCCGTCAGAAGAATGCCCACCTCGACCCCATGCCTGTTCCTTCTCGCCAGCAGGTTCATGCCTAAGTCTGATGTATGATTTGAAATTAAATAACAATAAATTCTCCCGAAACCCGATGAAGTGTGTGTCCTGCACCTCTTATGGATTGGCTGCAGACCTGGTTTGAAGAACCCGACGCAATGACCAGCATTGTTGAATGATTTGATCATCAGCCATCAGCAGCAGGCAGTGCAACATTGCGGAGGGGTTCTGATTCCGCAGAGAAAAGTGTGACATCGGATTCCATCACCGAGGCCACAAAAAAGTGTATAAAATACCTGCCGGATGCCCCGTTCAGTTATCCCAACGACTCGCCCTCTCGTCCTTTTAAAACATTTTCATCACCCTCAACGCAGCCAGCATTGAAACATCCGCCACTCGTCTTTAACCATGCCTTGTGCCGGAAACGAAGCCGGGGAGAACAAGGGAGGTAGGGGTAAAACGTCTGGAAATGGCGCTCACAGACAGCCGTCCAGTGCGTTATTGGCCGGTACGAGATTTGCATGGGGGGGCGTAGATGCTACTGTGCCTACTGTGGCCAGTACTTGGGCATTATCTACTGAGAATGCATCAATAGCTGCTCGACACCAATGGTGCGGTGGTCGTGGCTAAGGAATGATGTCCCTCGCATGAAGGTGTGAAGATATGTACCACTCGCCCTTGTTTCCAGACGAGGTGTTTTCATTATGGTATCAATATATGTTTGTCTTCGGAGGCCCAGAGGGGTGCAACCTATTGTGGATCCAGTGTGCCCAGTGCCATCAATGCGTGACGCGCGCATGCATACAGACTGTTCGAGTCGGTTCGGAACATCAGGAGGCGCCTCGTTGTGTGAGATGACATCACGGAAGCAAGGATGCCGACCGCCCGTCCCCCACAGTCCCACTTGTCCATCAAACATGACGTCTGCTGACTGTGTCGACTCCAGTGTTTCTCTGCATCTGCACTGCCCATTGCATCGCGAGGTACACTCGGAAAACATGCATGGGATACCCGGGCACCAAGCATCTACTGACACGTTTGGACTGATTAGTCACGACGACGGAGTTTCCATCTGCCTTACCGAGCCGAACGTCATTGTGTCAACGTGGCTGATCAACTGACGCACTGCCGACCGTGTGCGAGCATGTATATTAGAAGCACGACAGTCTGCTCATACCCAACGCATCTTCAAGTCGTCTCCCACTCTCCTTCACCAGCAGCATTCAAGATGGTTACTTCGTTCCACAACCAGACCCTTTCGTCGGGTGTCACTGTGCACTACGCCGAGGCGGGCTCGGCAACCGCGCCGGTTGTCATCCTCCTTCACGGGTTCCCATCCACCAACCTGCAGTACCGCAACCTCATCCCGCTTCTTGCTGGCCAGTACCACGTCGTCGCACCTGACCTCCCGGGCTTCGGCCACACCACGGTTCCCGCAGGAGTGACCCTCAGCTTTGACCTCATGGCAGAGACGGTCAGCGGCCTGGTCGACGCCCTTGGGATCAAGAAGTTTGCCGTCTATGTGTTCGACTACGGAGCACCCACTGCCTTTCGCCTTGCGCTCAAGCGTCCCGAGCTCATCGCCGCCATCATCACCCAGAACGGCAATGCGTACGATGAGGGACTCGGTCCAGACTTTTGGGGCGGCCTGCAGAGGTGGTGGGCTGGGGGTGACGAGCACGCCGAGATTCGCTCGGTCCTCTTCGAGGCGATCGGCGACATTGAGTGGACCAAGGCGCAGTACTATGACGGCGTGCCCGAGACCAACCGGAAGCTTGTCGACCCGCAGATGTACACGCTCGACTATCTCCAGCACCTGGGCCCCGAGGACAAGCGCAACCTCCAGTTCACGATCTTCTGGGACTACCAGAACAACGTCAAGCTCTACCCCAAGTTCCAGGAGTACTTCCGTACCCACTCCCCGCCGCTTCTTGCCGTATGGGGCAAGGGCGACCCGTGCTTCATCTACCCTGGTGCCGAGGCGTTCAAGCGCGACCTTCCCAACGCGCGAGTCGAACTCCTCGACGGGGGCCACTTCCTCCTCGAGACCCATGTCAACGAGGTCGCTGTTTCTGTCAAGGCTTTCCTGGGCGGCCTGAAGTGGTAGCTTGAAGGGGAGCGTAAATTTATGTGTTATATAAGTGCTCTTAAGTCTGTTAAGCAAAAAGAAGATGCAACATGTGTGGGAATCGGATGTTCAATCGGATGTTCACGCTCCCGAGAGAGGTGTGCCTGACAGCAACAATCGCAGCCGGGGTATCACATAATGCGGAATGGCTCGTCCACCTCGTACAGCCATAAATACCCACTCGAGCGCAACACAAACGGGTATCCCGACCACTCCCAACATGTCACTCACACAAGCTCCCAGCAAGGCGCTGGACGCCCTCGTGCAGTCTGCTCGTCAGCATCCATACGCCGTCAGCCTGGCCCTCGGTCTTCCCTTGGTCCTTTCACCACTGGTGTCAAGCCTCCTGGCGTCTTATCGGGGATACATGGCCCTTGGTCCGGGCGGCTTCCCTCACAATGTCTTTGGGTGGGCGTTCCAAGGCCTCCTCCAGCCACTTGCACGCGACACGCTGTCGCCAGCACCTTTCTCCAACCCTGCAGCCGACGCCGAGTTTGCTCCCCACGGGCGCGAGTCCTTTTTGGCGGCTCCGCTCCCTACGCGTGCGGGCGAGCGTCCGACGGTGCCCGGCTATGTCGTTCCCCAGCGCCAGACGACAGAACCGGCGCCGCAATATGTCGACGAGATGAACGCGTACCTCAGCTCGCTCACCAAGGCCTCTCCTCAGCTCCTCGAGTTCCGCCCGTCGGTCCTTGAACACCCATCGTTCCCCGCCGTGGCTCTGGTCCACCCGCCCAAGTTTGTCAAGCACAGCGAGATTGCGCATGTCCACTCTGAAGGCAGTTCGCACGTCCTGCTCAGCCTGGAAGATGCCAGATCCGTCCTGAGGACTGGCTGGGGACAGCGACACCCGATCAGCGGCGTGTTGATGCCACTCACGTACGTCATGATCTACGCGCCACGCGACGAGCATGAGCTCGAGGTATGGAAGAACATTGTCCGTGCGTCGGTGGCTTTTACCACTGCAGAGTAGCACGTACAGTACGTACTGTGGAGGGGATGCATACGGAGTGGTCTGTTAATGGTTCTAAGGCCGGAGTGCCCGCAGGCCGGAGTGGCCGTGTGCGTCGTTAAGCTGGATCTGACTGCGTCGCCTCTGTGTCTCACTCGACAGCCGTTGTTTGTGACACAAGTTTCAGTTATGTGCGCTTCCATTCCAGAACGGGCGATCACAGTCGCCACCGCGCCCGGTTGCTCCGGCAGGCCGCTCCCTCGGTCCGACGAATAAGGCCCGAAGAGAAGGAAGACAGGCCGCGCCTCGTCACCGCTTCTGTTCATTTCGGGTGGCGGCTTTTGCGTCTCTCGGCAGGTCCGACATTTGGGTAGAAGCAGTCACAGGCCAATGTAGAAACAAACGTGGTTACATGTAAGGTATTGTACAAGACGAGGGCATGCGGTTGATGTGGATGATGTTTACGTGCTGTTGCTAATATGTTCAAGTGCTGAGGAGACAAAGTGGAGAAGCAGGCTAGTGAGAGCGAGAGTAGTGGTTCCCGCAGCTACACGGGCTGGTAGCTTGTGGAGAGCGCTCAAGCTGTTGATCAGCGTCCATTCCACTCTTTGCCGAACGGTCACTCACCCCCGAGTCAGACTTTGCACCCGAGAGGTTGTGCCACATGGAGATTGGAATCGCATACTGCAACAAGGTCAGCTCAGTAGCTCGCCATGGACTCACTGCTCCCATGTCAAGGATCCGCAGGATCTCGCGAAGGACGTCGGGGAGGCAAAACCCCCGGTCGTCGAGAAGCATGCGGTATTCGCCGTCGTTGATCTCAAACAGTGGGTCCACTTCGGCCAAAACGAGGTAAATCCTTGACCTCAACTTGCCCGTGTCCTCGAACAAGACCTCTACGGCATCGGTAATACCCTCAGACTTGAGCTTTCCCTCAAACCGCATGCGAGGATTGTCGTAGATGGCAGGGGGACAGGAAGGTGCAGCATTCTTTGGCTGTTGCTGAGCTCGATCAGCCGCTGACGCCACCCGGTTTTGCTTACCTCCACGGTGATCAGACGCCGCACCTCCTTGACCAGCTCGGGAAACTCGAGGTCGCGCCGTTCGCGAAGGTACTGGAGCCTCTGGTTGTTCTCGAGGTAGGGAAAGTGCTCCTCAATGTAGTCCCAGAGCATGGCGCGGCGCTCGGCAGTGTGCCGCGACCTCGACCGTGACCCAAACTGGGTGCGCAGACACATTGCGTTGAACTGAGCCAGTTGGGACAGCTGCGAGGTGGACGATGACGCCGACGACAAAGGCGACGTTGAGCGCATGTTGACAAAGGTGGTGTGGAATGGATGAGGTGGGGTTAGGTGTGGGTGGTGCGAAGTAGACATTGTTGATGGGTGTTTGTGTGTTGGGGAGAACAAGAGTGCGAAGTGACAAAAAGGGGGGAGTGTGGGTTGTGTTCAGTGATTGTGCCAGTGTATAACAGCAAGCTCCGGGTGTTCCCATCAGACATGGGATCCTGGGATCCGGAGTGCCGATGCGAGAGGTGGAAGGTACATGGGACCATGGGGTTTGTCAAGTGGATGGACCGATGCGGAGGCTCCGAGAAGAAGCCTTCTCGGCTTTTGGTGGCGCCGAAGAACGGGCTCCGCCAGAAGAAACACAAACACTGAAGACACGCACGGGGTAAGACCGAAGCTGGCTCTCTGAGACGCACGGGGGTGACAGCCTGGGCAACGTGGTTCTAAATGAGAAGTCTAGGCATATGCGGGCGCAGCAAAAGGCCGCGCACAGCAAGTGACGAGGAACAAAAGAGTGGACGCATGGGGAATGTTCATTGTTGTCAACAAATGACGTCAATGACAAGCTGTGGGCATATGGATATGTCGTCGGTGATCGCCGCCAAGAAAAGCAAAATCTCTCCTTGTCAAAACGTGCATGCACACCACTGGATTCTGCCAAAGCCATCCCCACAGCGGTACAGCGGTACATGCTGACAATGCATAGAGGATATAGAGGGCTACAAGGCCGACGGTCACTTGTTTATAATCACGGCATCGTTGTTAATCCGCCTCGGCAGAGTCCACCGGTCCACCGGGGATACACGGCCGGTGCGCCTTTGCCGGCCATGGCCATCCAAGCGAGATTAGATGTCACGACATGACATGGCATGGCATGGCACAGTTGACGGGCAGACAATTTAAAGGACAGACTCCACTCTCTCACTCTTCCCACACGCTGCCCATCCACCTCACTCACACGCACAACATCCACTCATCCACCAGCCCCTTCCCACCCATCACGCAGCCACGCCTACACACCAAACATGCCCGCAGTCAACTCTGGCCTTGTCCTTGTCACGGGCGCTTCGGGCTTTGTCGGCACGTAAGTTGCTGGTTGCTCGCACCCCACGTTCCCACATGCTGACGCTCCAGCTATGCCGTCAAGGCTCTCCTTGACGCCGGCTTTTCGGTCCGCGGCACAGTCCGCTCGGCTCAGAAGGGCGAGCACCTCAAAGAGCTCAGTCCCAAGGCCTCTTACGTCATCGTCGAGGACATGAGCAAAGTGAGTGTCAACTGAAGGCATGTAGCCGCGACTGACTTTCAAAAGACCGGCGCCTACGATGAGGCTGTTGTCGGTGTCGATGCCGTCGTGCACGTAGCCTCTCCCCTCGACACGACCAACGAGGGCGACCCCAACAACGTCATTGGTCCTGCCGTTGCGGGAGTGACAGGCATCCTCCACTCCCTCGAGAAGAACAATCCCAAGGCCAAGCGTATCGTGGACATTAGGTAGGTTACCCAGCCAGCAGTATGGACCTAACATCCCCAGCTCCGTCGCTGCCGTTGGGCGCGCAGGCGTTGCCGGTCCAGGGAAGAGGACGGAGGCCGACTGGAACAACGAGATTGTGGATCTCTGTGACAAGCTCGGCGCAGCTGCTCCTGGAGGCGCCAAGTATTCAGCGTCCAAGACTGTAGCAGAGAAGGCGTTTTGGTCTTTCTTGGAGGAGAAGAAGCCTGCGTTTGACGGCGTCGTGCTCAACCCCGGTCTCGTGAGTCCCTTGCCCCTTGGATGCACTCTGACCAAGAGATCTTTGGTCCTCCTACCCAGTTCACCGCCGCTGGCGGTGCTATTGTCGGCTCCAACGCGTCTGCTCTCCCGTTCATGCGCCCTGGCGTGCCAACTGCGACTCTTGAGCAGCCCACTGTCGACATTGTCGATGTCCGCGATGGTGAGAATGAAAATGACCCATGACACTGTTTGCTGACATGTCAGTCGCTGCTGCAATCGTCGCTGGTGTGACCACTCCCGCTGCGGGGGGTGAGCGCTTCATTATCGCAGCGGCGCCGCTCTTCTACAACGACTTTGCCGTCGCTGCCGCCCAAGTCCTGCCGGAGGCAGGCGTCAATGCCAACGCTGACCCGGCTTACCGCGCCGGCCTAGTCGCAAAGGCAATGGTCTTCGACGGCTCCAAGGCCACACGCGTTCTGGGGCTCAACTACCGCGACAAGGACGCCACGCTTCTGGAGACAGTCCAGGCCCTATCCGCCAAGCAAAAGGCATCAGTGTAGAATAGATATGAAAGAAATGCCATCTTGTGAACTACTGTGCTTCATGAGGGTCACAATTCCCACCAACACCGACAGGCTGTCACAGTGAATTAGGACTCCAGAGGCCACGGGAATGCAGAGGACGGCTGACGCAAACACACATACACACAAACAACAGCGTGGCGCTCACTTCCCTCCTCGTCCTTGTCACAACCGAGGCCTGCTGCTGAAGAATGGGGCCCAAAGCAAAATTCTACCCCATGGGCCCCACCACTCCAAGAGCGACCAAGAGCCGTGACTGGTCACCATGCTCCGTGCCGTGTGCTGATGGTGGCGCCGTGTCCTGGAGTGAAGAGGGAATAATGTGGCGGTTCTAGTGGTGACCTGCGGTGATGGTTGCCCGGTGTTCCTTGCTGTCCACCACTGATCCGCTGACTCTCTAGGTCACTTGTTCTGGAGCGTGGTATTGTCCTCACTCTGTGACCTGCACGTCTTGGCTACTTGGGGTGAATCCCACGCCGCGGCCAGAGCCTGCCTGTCGCAAGATATAAGCAGACCACTGACCCGTTCAGCTCACTCACCCCCAGCGTCTTCTCTCATCTCATAACTACCTCCTCACGCAACTCCCAAAACACACTCACACATCACAATGCCCGCTCTCCAGTCCGGCCTTGTTCTCGTCACTGGCGGTGCTGGCTACCTCGGTACCCACGCCGTGCGCCAGCTCCTCGACGAGGGCTACAAGGTCCGCGCAACTGTGCGCTCGCGCGCGCGCGCCGACCGCATGAAGGACGCCTTTGGCGGCAAGGTCGAGACCATGATCGTTGAGGACTTCATCAAGGTGAGTACTGCCTTAACCTTAACCCCTTCTCCACCACCCTGGTTCCCTTTAGTTGACGCCCCAGACCGGTGCCTACGACAAGGCCGTCGTTGGCGTCGATGCCGTGGTCAACTTTGCCGCCCCGGCCGAGCTCGACCAGAAGGGCGACCCCAAGCTCATCATCGACCCGGCCGTGCACAGCATCGAGCGCCTCATGTCCGCCATCCACGCCCATGCCCCGCAGTGCAAGCGCGTCATCCACATCAGCTCCACTGGCGCCATTGCGCAGGAGCCGTCGAACATGATGGGCCCCAAGACGTGGACTGAGAATGGTGAGTGCAAGCTTCAGTGGCAGTGGTGTTGACCCGCGTTCGCGCAGACTGGAACAACATCGCGGTGGAGAACTGTAAATCCAAGGGCGCTTCGGCTTCCGGTTACGACAAGTACAGCGGTCAGTAGCTCTTCTGTGTCGTCCTGATCCAGACCACTCGCTGACCGCTCTGCAGCCAGCAAGGTCCTCGCTGAGCGCAAGTTCTGGGAGCACTTTGAGCAAACGCGCAAGTACGACGCCGTCGCTCTCCTCCCCTCCATGGTCCTTGGTGCACCCATGCAGGCCGCTGGCGAACTGAAGCACCACCCTGTTCTTAGTAAGTAGCCTCAGTGTCAGGTTTGCATGGACCGACCCGGCACCTCAGCTGACGACCGCAGACATGTGCAAGCCCTTCACCCACCCTGGTGTCACCGAGGCCCAGATTGAGAAGCAGTGGTACAACGTCGTCGACGTCCGTGACGGTGAGTTGTTCATATCTTTGCAGTCTCTCTGACTGTCAGTCGCCATGTCCTGTATCCACGCCCTCCGCACCCCGGAAGCATCGGGCCAGCGCTTCATCCTCGCCTCGTGTGCCATGTGGGGCAACGACCTTGCCCTTGTGAGTAAAAGCCCGCCTTTCCCAGGAGGTAGCAGTACTAACACACCTTCGTCCAGTCGGCGATGCACATCTACCCGGACCGCAAGCTCACCCCCGGCAAGTCGGACGCCAAGTTCCGCTCCGGCCTCGAGGCCAAGGCCATCACGTTCAACAGCCACAAGGCCCAGAGCGTCTTCAAGTTTTCGTTCCATGGCAAGGACCAGACCCTCGACGACACGTTCGAGTGGCTCGCTGAGGAGTTCTAAGCCGCGCCTACACTTTGACGTGTTGAGGTGAAGGAGAAAAGGAAGGAACCTGAAGAGTGTTAGTGTCAAAAGGACAGCAGCTTTAAAAGTGACGAATGAATTTGAATAAGCTGTCCATGTCAAAGCAGTACCCATACACTGCTCTGGTTTCTACGCTTCTAGTTCACAAGCAGGGGACTGTCAATTGATGAGATGCCTGAGTTGTCAGTTGCGTGAATCCGGCAACAGCTTACCGATTGCCACACCACCTTCGTCACTCTCACGTCCCTTGGTGCGGAGGAGGGTTCCTGCACTGCGGTTGACGATGCTCTTGGCGTCCTTGCCGCCAAAGAGGGAAACACCATACACGCCCAGCTCGCTCACGACGTCGGCGAGGCGGGGCTTGCCCTCTCCTCCGCGCACGAGCCAGTTGTGCACACCCTGTGGGGGCTCGATGAGCTCCATGAGAATGTAGCCCTCGCGCTTGGGAGGGTCGCCGGGGTTGCTGGGCTCGGCGGCCAGCTTGGCGAGATATGGTGGAATGTCGGTGCGGTAAATGTTGTTTCCACCGCCCTCGCGCTGGGGCTTGAGCACAAAGCGCTCGGGGTGGGTCTCGGCCAGGCGCTGGGCCTCGAGACCCTCCTCGCTGTCGTCCATGGGCCACAGGCCTGTCCAGGTCGCGCGCACGGCGTCAACGTCCTCCTGGGTGAGCGAGCCGGCACCAGCGCCGAGGCCAACGTCGGGGCGGCTCGATCCCAGAAGGAAGTCCTCAAGGACACCAGGAAGGGCGAGCTCCTGCTGCACCTTCTTGGCACCGGCGAGCTGGAGCGCCATGGTCGGGCATTTGATGGCGAGGGAGCGCTCAAGGAGGACGCGCGTGTCCCACTCCTTGGACGAGGTGTAGTCGGTTGGGGTGTAGGCGGCGCGGTAGTAGACAACGGCAATCTCGGAGGGGGGAGCGTTGGGAGTGAGCGGGTTAGGGATGAGGAGGTGCTTGGACGAAGGGTCGACCTGGGCAAGGCGCCCCAGCTCGGCAAACGTGTAACGAACACTCCTGACGCCGTGCTTGGACAGCAGCTCGTACTGGAGTCCACGCTGGTCAAACACGTTGCGCTCGCCCTCTTGCACAACGACCAGGACGACGGCGTCCTTGTTGCCGTACACCTTCCAGCCCTGGGCCAGGCCGGCAGCCAACTCTTCGAGCGAGTGGTTGTCCGGGTAGGCAGTAGCGTCCGCGAGCTCTGGTGCCGCACCATAGAACGCGCCTGTGGTCTGTGCAAGGAAGCTGCTGGGTCAGCAAGGAAAAAGCAAGTTCTACCCACCGGTGCATCTCTCCTGCCTTCTGGCTCAAAGCGCCAAACGACGCGGCGATAGTGTTGAACTCGACCTGCTTGATCTCAAACGAGCTCTCGGACGCATGGAGGAGGTAGTCGGAGCGGAAGATGCCCAGCTGAACAGGCTGGGGGAGCTCGGCGCGAACACCCTTCCAGCGAGTCCAGAGCTCTCCCTGGAACGTGTCCACCTTGGCCACTGAACCGATCACGCGGTCGATAAACTCCTGGTCGAGTGCGACGCGGGCGTACAGCGCGTTGTAAGCCGTCTGGAGCGACCGGGCGCGTTCGTACTCGCTCCGAGGGAAGGGGGTGGGGAAGAGCGAGAGCGGGGCAGCAATGGCATGCGTGGGGGCTGGAGGAGGGCCTGAGGGAGGGTGGACAGGGAGCAAGGTGAAGCCGTGGGCGAGAGCGTACGCCGATGCCTCGAGGAGGAGCTCGGCCTGCTGCTCGGGCGTGAGCGCCGGTGGCCACGCCGGGAGCGTCGCGGGCATGCTGAGCTAAAAAGTGTGGGAGAAGGGAGGAGGTGGAGAAGAGGGAGAAGCGCTGTTGAGCCTTAGAGAGGGGAATAAGGAAGAGAGAAGATGTTTCTGCGACGGGATGTGGGTAGAAGCAAACGAGAGCACGGAATGCTTGCTCATCACGACATCGTCTCTATCGCTCGTGCCTGGCTGGACCCCCGGTTCATTGGAAAGGGCTGCGCCAAAACCGGACGACGCCGACAGAAAGTTGCGCTCTTTATCAGCAATGGTGTCCGCCAGAACGTCCAGAACGTTGACTGCAGCTGCATAGTAGGTCGTTGATGGGCACCCGTGGAGGGGCAAAGTAGATGTTGTCCTGGCTTTGAGTCTCCGGTGCCCGCCTGTTCTTGGACTCGCAAGAGAACTGGGATGATCGAAACTCGTGGCCCGCGGTTTGCCGACGAACGCCGCAAGGTGAGCCACAGCCCAACTGGCCACAGATCACAGAGCATCAAGGACGACGCATGCACGCATGCTGTACTAGACAGCAGACAGCAGGCACACTCGACGCTAGTCCTGGTGGCGAGAGAGGAGGACAGATGAGAGACAGAGGTGGCTCCCGGGAGTGGTGGACAATGTACCCCACCGTTGGTCACTGATCAGTGATCGTCGACACACGTCGCCACAGTGATTACACAGACGAGGTGGCTATGGGCTTGACGAGCTTCAGAAGTGGCACACGCCTTATACACACGAGCTATCCTTGTGCGAGTACGCCAGGGTGATGTCTTCAGTTATCAGTGGTAAGGTTGTAGATGTGACGAGTTTGCTGACAACCACCTGCAGTGATCTGTGACGATCCAGACGACGATCTTCTCCACCCTTCCCAAGTCCAGTCACCCGCCTTCCCCCCGGCGATCTGTTGCCTTCCCTCTCAACCACCACACTAGCATTACAACTCACGCAGGCCATCTTTCAACTTTACTCTTCTCCACCCTCCTCACACCCACCACAAGACCACAATGTCCAAACGCGGTCTCTCTCGCGAGGAGAAACGCACAAAGAGTAGGTGGTTAAGTCGTTCTTCGAAGCTCACCCACTCAGTGATGGAGCTCTTCCACGAGAAGGTGCGCCCAACCCAGCTTCTCTAGCTTCCCTTCTCCTCCCCTCCCAGCTAACCGCCAGAGCGAGTTCTTTACTCTCAAGGAACTCGAGAAGAATGCGCCTAGTGAGTTGCGTAAGGTTGGGACTCCCAACTAACCCTCACAGAACAGAAGGGTATCGGTGAGCTGGCCATGTTCAAGGCCCAACGTGAGCTCAACCACCCAGTGCAGCAATCGGTCAAGGAGATCCTGGACGAGCTCCAGGCCGATGGTCTGGTCACGATGGAGAAGATGTGAGCTGGTGCTCTGATTGTGGTAGCTGACAGCATCAGTGGCACGAGCAACTGTTAGCTATCCTAGCTCTTCTGCAACAGCTAACGGCAGATTATTGGTCCTTCCCAAGCACCGCTGGCGCCAAGGTACTGTCTACCGCTCACATCCCCCAGTCAACTGCGCTAACAGTCACATTCAGAAGCAAGCCGATCTCGACCGCCTGACCAAGGAAGCCGACACCCTCCTCGACAAGATCACCGAGGCGCGCACCACTCTGGCCAGCTCGCAGCAGGGACGCGAGGACACTGTGGGTGGACCTCATCGGACCCTGCCTGACCCACGCAGCCCGAACGCCGCCAGCTCCTGGCCACCCTTGCCGACGCCGAGACCACGCGTGCAACCCTCAAGACCGAGCTGGCCGCCTACGGTGCTGCTGACCCCGTCAAGTATCAGCGTAAGCGCCAGGCGGCGGCCGTGGCCAAGAAGGCGGCACAGCGTTGGCATGGTGGGTTCGAACTGCGGCAAGCTCTAACCCAGCAGACAATGTCGACGCGGTCATGTCGTTCATCAAGTCGCAGCATGCCCTCGACGACGAGGCCGGGTTCCGCCACACCATGGGAATGGGTAGGTAGAGCGCAGTGGAGACTACGTCAGCTTACTCGACAGGCGACGACTGGGACGACATTGACTTTTCGTAAACGCCGCGCGCGCGGAACCCGTTTCCTTCTTTGATTGAGATGCATCGTTCTCTGCGTCACAGTCATACAAATGGTACACGAGGGGGGCAGGTTGACCGCGCACCAGCCTCAGCTGCACTACCTTCGAATGGTGGTTTAGAAGTAGTCAGGCTTGAAGAGGGCCGAGATGGACTCTCCGTTGTGGGTACGGCGGATCGACTCGGCAATGACGGGGGCAACGTCAATAGTGTCGAGGACGGGGCAGGCCTCTAGCCTGCTGGTCTGGTCGATCGAGTTGGAGACGACCAGCTTCTTGAGCGGGAGGTCCTTGAGGTTCTCGATGGTGACATCCGAGAGGAGACCGTGCGAGATGAGGGCGTAGACCTCGGTGGCACCGGCGTCACGGAGGACATCGGCGGCAAGGCGAACAGTGTGGCCAGTGTCGATCATGTCGTCAATGAGGATGGCAACACGGCCCTTGACGTCGCCGACGAGGAGCTCCATCATGTCGTTGGTGTGGTCGTGCTCGTCCTCGTCCTCGTGGTGCGAGCCAGCGTCCGAACCCATGGGAGTAGGGGGAACGGTGGGAACCATCATCGAGGCCGAAAGGTCGCGTTTGCGCTTGCGGTTGATGAGCGCAAAGTCGAGGTTGAGCTGGTCGGCAAGAGCGGTAGCACTGACCAAATGTCAGCATCCAAAACACGAGCTTAATTAAGGAACGGTGCCGTTCAAACTTACCGCTTGGCACCACCGGCGTCGGGCGACACAATGATGGCGTTGCGCCAGTTTGGGATCTCGGCCTTGATGTAGCGGATCATGGAGGGCTCGAGGAAAAGGTTGTCGACGGGAATGTCAAAGAAACCCTGGATCTGGGACGCGTGAAGGTCGAGGGTGATAACGTGGTCGGCACCGGCAACGGCCAGCAGGTTGGCAACGAGCCTGCATGTCAGCTTCTACGCCCACACAATAGCAAGCTTACTTGGCGGTGATGGGGGCACGCGACTTGTCCTTCTTGTCCTGGCGCGCATATGGGTAGCACGGGATGACGGCGGTGATACGCTTGGCAGAAGCGATCTTGCACGCTAGTTTGGGCGTCAGAAGACAGGACCACCAGGGGGACTTGGGTACACCGTAATCTTTGCACACGCGGCTACACACCAGAGATCATGATCAGGAGCTCCATGAGGTGGTCGTTGACGTCGGGGGGCGACGGCGACTGGAGGATGAAAACGTCCTCATCACGGACGGACTGGTGGATTTGCACCGAGGTCTCGAGCGAGACAAACTTGGTCACCGAGCAGGGGGT
Source organism: Apiotrichum porosum (assembly GCF_003942205.1). NCBI lineage: Eukaryota > Fungi > Basidiomycota > Tremellomycetes > Trichosporonales > Trichosporonaceae > Apiotrichum > Apiotrichum porosum. Next base: position 159,604 of record NW_021167122.1, on the reverse strand, counting down.
GAGAGGAATGCCAAGGCTGTGGGCAGAACATCAAAAGAGAACAGTGTAGGATAGGACCGGGTTATGGTGGGGTGGGCAACAAGACGGGTGACAAACGTCGCAGGGGAAAAGATTGTCGGTCGACGGAAGTGAATGTTCCGATGGTTTATGAGTGGCGTGACAAGGAGCAATGTCAGGGTGGGCGAAAGACGAGGAGTGATGGCGAAGAGACAAGCGTCAGCATTGGCATTAGGCGCAGAGATGTAGAGGGATCGGTGCAACCAGGATTGCTGGACAGACCATGGCTATGAGCCAAGGAATGTACAGGATCTTGGGGTTGTCGGAGCGTGGAATTGCTCGCGCGAGTACTCGGCCCAGAAAAGACATACCGGTTGGCGACATTCTCAGCAAGCTTGGGGTGAGCGTTGCCTGGACAAGAGTGTCAGCCTTGGATCTCGTGTAGGTGTGGAGGAGCTTACCCGTGAGGAGACGGATGGAGTTGCCCTTCTGGTGCATTGCGGCGAAGTGGATTGGAGGAGGATGGGGGAGAGCGGTTTGGAGATGAGGGTCGGAGCGACGAGTCGGTTCTAATGAGACGCAGTCCCGTTTTTTTAAAGCACGCAGGAGAAGACGATACGAGTCCACGGTGTTGTTGTTGTTGAGATGTACAAGACACACACAGGCTATGCAGCCGTGGTTCTGTGATAGAGCGTTGGGGGGTTGGGGGTGGGAGAGTGGTGATTGAGATATTGCAACAAAGCGTCCCGGGTCGACCGGATTACCATCGCCCACCATATGTCGCTCACCCCCGGACGCGGAGCACCCGTCGTATCTCAGGCCGGATAAAAATCCCAAATCAAAATGAATCGCGGTGACGATTTTCTTAAAATAACACGTCATTATAATTGAAAACATATAAATGACGTGTGATATACCTACTCCACCACTTGGCTCATTCTACACTTATCACTGACACCCGCACGCTGGCTGGAGCCCGGCACGGCGGTGCCTCCTGCGCGCCACTTTTGGCCTTTTGGGTGTGTCGATGCTCAGACGTGATCGACCGCACACATTCCTCCCGTTGTTCTTTTCCAAGAGAGTCCCAACCCCCCCGCCTCTTCCACCCAGGTGACAGAGAGAAACAGACGTCGCAGGCCGACTCCCAGCAGATCATCGCAATTGGCCGTCAACAGCAGCTCCTCAACATTCTACCCCTTTTGCCTGCCAAACCAAACGACGCGCACACACACACACACACAAATGTCTGCTCCGGCCCAGTACGCTTGTAAGTTGCACACCCAAACGTTTCGGCCAAGACAGTTTACTGACGCTTCCCCTCCAGTCCGCGCCCAGAAGACGACCGGCATTTCTGAGAGCCCCTCGTGGGACGTCTTGCCATCGATCCCTTCGTGAGTCGTTTCTGCGCGTTGGAACAACTATACATTGCTGACGCTCCGCCTCTACAGCGAGACTGCCGCTACCCGCGCCGTCGCGTACTCTCTCGATGGAGAGTTCTTTGCCTATGCCCAGGGCGAGACGTAAGCCTACCAACGTCCTGTTTACAAGCTAACAGTCGCGCAGTGTCCAGCTGATGTCGACCGCGTCGGGCTCGTCGTCGGCTCCCCTGACTCTTGAGCAGCCCAACATCATTGCTCTGTCGTTTTCGCCTCTGTCGACCACGCTGTTCACTTTTGAGCGCCCCGTCAAGAGCGACACCGACGTGCACAAGAACGTCAAGGCATGGAACGTCAAGACTGGTGAGCTTGTCGGTGGGTGGTACCAGAAGACGATGGACGACTGGGTGCCGATCGTCACTCCCGACGAATCGCACCTGATCCGTGCCACCGCTTCGGACCTCTTGGTCTTCTGCCCGCCTCTTGCTCCTCGCCCGTCGACCCGCGTCAAGGGCAACAGCCAGGTCAAGGGCCTCTTCCTCTCGCGCCCCTCGGCTCTGCCCGAAAGCGCTACCAACTCCAAGCCTGTTCGCCCCTACAACGAGCCCGCACTTGCCGTCTGGGTCGGTGAGAGCAAGGGTGCCCCGGCAACGCTCGCTCTCTACCCGCTCTCGTCTATCATTGGCAAGACCAAGCCCGTCGTTAACGGTGACGCCGCCGAGGACAAGCTCGAGACCCGCGACATGCCCCAGACCCTTGCTCGCAAGGCGTTCTACAAGGCCGACAAACTGTCCGTCAAGTGGAACAATGCCGGTACCATGGCACTGTTCCTCGCCCACACCGACGTTGACAACACTGGCAAGTCGTACTATGGCGAGACAAATCTGTACCTTGTGGGTCTCGACGGCTCGTTTGACGGCCTCGTCGACCTCGACAAGGAGGGCCCCATCTACGACTTTTGCTGGAGCCCCAACTCGCGCGAGTTCACCGTCTGCTACGGCTACATGCCGGCTCGCACCCAGGTGTTTGACCAGAAGGCCCGCGCGGTCCACTCGTTTGGCTCCAACCCTCGCAACTTTTTGCTGTACCAGCCCCAGGGCCGTCTCCTGCTCTCGGCCGGTTTCGGTAACCTGGCGGGCGGCGTTGACATTTGGGACGTGAGCACGCGCAAAAAGGTTGCCGAGTTCAAGGCCTCCAACTCGTCGCACTGCGAGTGGTCGCCTTGCGGTCAATACATCCTCACCGCCACCCTGTCGCCCCGTCTCCGTGTCGACAACGGTGTCAGGATTTGGTGGTGTGGTGGCCAGCTCCTCCACATTCACCCCCAGGACGACTTGTACGCGGCCACTTTCCGCCCCTCGCGTGTCGAGACTGTCTCGGCCTTCCCTGCCGTCGTGCCCCAGCCTCCCGCCGCCAACGACTCGGTGGCCCTCTACCGTCCCAAGGGCGAGGAGGAGGCCTCGAACGGTGCCGCCACCAAGCCTGCTGGCGCCTACCGCCCTCCAGGCGCCCGCGGCACCGCTGCCTCGAACGCGTACAACTTCCGTGACGACGACTCGGCTCCCTCGTCGGGAGCCTCCACCCCGCTCTTCAAGGGTGGCAAGCCTGCTGGCCGCTACATCCCCGGCACTGTTCCCGGCGCCCCCGTGCCCGGCACGTCGGGTGCCGCTGGTGGCGAGAAGAAGAAGCGCCAGAGGACCAAGAACAAGAAGGCGGAGCCCGAGCCCGAGGCCCCCGCTGCCGAGCTGGCCAAGGTGGACATCGCCGCCGACGAGGACGCTTCTGCCAAGAAGATCCGTAACCTCACCAAGAAGCTGAAGGCTATCGAGGACCTCAAGGCTCGCATTGCCAAGGGGGAGCAGCTTGAGAAGACCCAGCTGCAAAAGATTGACACCGAGGCTGGTGTCCGCTCCGAGATTGTCGCTCTTGGCGGTGAGGCCTAAGCATGTCTCCTGCAAGGGTTTTGTCGACAGAATTAGGACTGGATCATTCCATTGTTTGGACTGCATTAGGGAGGAGGGAGAGCGGGTGCGATCTTAGAAGGGGGGTGGGGGGGGGGTGACAGCACTAGTCAGCATCACTGGCATCTATGCATTGCATTCTTGTCGCAACGCGCCGCGAGTGTAAAAATATGAGGATTTGTAGGGTATGCCCCCTCGCCCGTGCGCGGAGATGGCGCGCCTGGAGACTACAAGACAGAAGCAAGCAAGCGGATGGAGAAAAAGAGTCGAGATGGGTTCAACTCTGGTGCTAATTACTTCTTCTTGCCCTTGGCGCTGGCGTCACCTCCGCCCTCGGCAGCTGCCTTCTTGGCCTGTATACGTCAGTCGTCGTTGACCTGGACCTGTGACACAGCGACTTACAGCAATCCTGTTCCGTCAGCTGCGTTCAAACCCTCTAAGCTCGCTCGCTCAGCTGCACTTACTTCTCCTGAAGAGCCTTGGCGTCGCTCCCAGTGTCAGTATATCCCCATGCGCGCAATGGAAGAGCTACTCACGCCTCGCGGCGCTGCTGGGGGTTGCCGGTCTGCTTCTTGCCAGCAGCCGCCCTGGGGTGGTGTCAGCTGCAAGACTCTCCTCTGCATGTCCAACACAGGGAGAAAGCTGGCGGCGGTGTGTGGGTATGGTGCGGGCATGGATGCACAGGCTGCACCATATCGTTGCTCTGCTCAATCCACAATGGTAGCAAGGCCGCAAATGAGCGCGACACCGCCATCGCACCACGTCAAGCGCGACAGAGAAGACGGCACGGGTACACGAGCGGGGAATGGGCGAGGGGCGACGATGAAATGTCCACCGCGCGTGGAATCAGGCGACAGGCGACTCACAGTTTGTCGAGGTTCTTCTGACGGTCGCGCTCACGCTGGTCGCCACCTGTACTTGTCAGCTACTCAACACCTTCCCAAGCGCCAAGCTCACGAGTCATGATGTATGTTTGGGTTGACGATGGAAACACAAGTCTGATCGAGATTGTTTGAACGTGCCGGGAGCGTGTGGACATTGCAGGCCAGATTCCGGCGGAACCTTTTTTTTCTGGGCACAAGGATCGACGTGTGGCATCTCGACCATCTCAATCTTTCCACCCATCCCTCCTATGCTCGGGAGGCCGAGCCGGCAGTGGATGGAGTAGAAACAACACAACTGGTCACAAGTAAAAGATGCCCCAGACAGCTGTCTATTGAAGTCAAACAGAGAGTAGCTGCTGCCAAACATGTAACACAAGGAATAGAAAAGGTGGCATGCCCTGTGTTCAAGTAAAGAGATGACATAACAGACCAAGACATAGACGGAATCTATTGACCCCGCCTCGGTCGGAGAGACGTGTACGAACCAGTCGCTCACGCCCGTGGAGGAAGAAATGGGGGAGAGATGGGGGTGTAAACTTGAGGCTAACTCAAGAAAACGGGAGATGTGTGGGACTGACCGTCCTGGAAGACCTTTCCACTGACCGCCGATAAAATTGGGCTTCTCGTTTATCCGATGAAGCTGCCAACGTTGGCAGCGGCCTCGCCAACGTAGTTGCCAGGAGTCCAGTGCGAGCACGAGAGGTAGAACTCCTTCTCCGAGCCCTCACTGCAGACGTCGTACGACCAACCGCAACCGATCTGGGTAGTCTCCTTCCAGACCATCTAAAACGTTAGCGTGCGCGCTCTGGGAATGCAGGTTGGCTACCCACCATGGTGAAGTGCGAAAGAGTGCCAGCGTCGGGGTTGGCAAAGTCCCAGGCGGTGTACTCGTTGGCCCACATGTCGAGCATGCTGTTGACGGTCCAGTGGTAGACGGGGCCGGCGGCACTTGAAAACATTGTCAGATTCAAGACTCTCTACAAAAAGCGACAGCAACAGCCAACTCACAGGTTGTTGTCGTTGTTGGAAGACGCGTGGTCCCACTTGCAGGCGCCCATGAGGTCGCTGGCCTTCTGGGCAAGGGTGGTGTTCCACACAACCTCGCCAGAGCCAAACTCGGCACGCCACTGGTTGTAGTACGAGAGGATGTAGCTCGACAAGGCCGAAGATCCGGCAATGTCCTCGGCGGTCGAGGACTCGGTGAAGATGTAGTCGGCGTCGGGGACGGGGAGGGTAGGGGTGGCCGACGAGGCGGAGGCGGTGGTCGTCGCCGAAGCGGCCTGGGTCGAGGCCTCGGTGGTAGCATCGGTAGCCTCAGCAGCGGCCTCGTAGGCGACAACGCTAGCCGAGTCCTCAGACGAGACGTCGGTGGTCTGGGCGTCCACTGCCGAAGCGACAGTCGTAGACTCGTCAGCCGAGACGTCGGTGGCCTGGGCGTCGGTGGCCTGGGCGTCGGCCGACGAAGCGACGGTGGTGGCCTGCTCCACAGACACGTCAGTGGCAGTCTCGGTGGCCGAAGCGGCAACCGAGCCGACGGGCGACGACCAGTCGACGTCGGTCCTGTCGGTGGACTCGGGAACGGCCACCGACGTGAGGCTGGCGGTCGTCTGGGCAGCGGCAGCAGAGGCGCCCACAGAGTAGCTCTGAGCCTTGGCGGCACACGCACGGCGCGAGCGGCGGGCGTCAACAGTAAGAGCGCCGAGGGCGAGGACGAGGGCGGGGGTAACGCGCATTGTTGCTATGTGTTGTGTTCGGGGGAGGGGAGTTGAAGTCGTAAGAGGGTGGGGACGGAGCGGCGATTCAGAAAACGAGCGTCAGAAGGCGAGAAAGGAGTGTCGGGATGTGTATTGTCGTTCCAGAACGGACAATGAGAGGATGCTAGGTGAGAGAGAAAGGGAGTGGAAGATGGAGATGAGAAGGTTAGTACAAGTGCATAGGAGAGTTGAAGAACGACCGGCTGCGGCGGGCAGCCACGGGCAAGAGAGAGGGAGGCGGGGGGACGTGTGTGGTGTTTGCCAAGAAGGATGGCGCGAGGAATGAGCGTCAGGTGTGCAGGACCACATTGCTCTCGCTCTGGAGCACTGGCCCCGCCTCTCCGTCTGCCCTTTGCACCTATACACCTACTGGCACTTCCCTTTGCCAAGCAGTCGCGTTTCGTGCTGGGACTTTTTCAATCCTCCTTGACCCGTCCGCGTCTGTCCCTCTTGTGCCACACGCTCGCGCGTGGCTGACGGACGCGCCTGACGCCAGAAACGGTAGAAATGGAAGCCCACTCGGCCACTCGCGCCGAGACATAAAGTGGCCAGTGGTCCATGTCCAGGGCACAACAAGCGGCGGCGGCACGGTGGTACCGCGGCGCGCGTCACCCACGCGTCCCATCCTGCAGGACGATCCAGGACACGTTAAAGCACAGTTGCCGTACTCTTGGGCGGGTTTAAGCGCTGGGCCGTCCTGGTGGCCTAGTGGTGGGGTGGGGAGCAGGACCATGCTGGTGGCGGCGACACCTGACAAGGGAGAGCGGGAAGGAGAGAATGAAGAAATCGACGATGAAACCCCCCTTTGCCGGAAATGACTCGGGTTGGATCGTTGGGATCGTTGGATGGATTGGGTGAACAAGATGGGTGTGTGTACGACGAACCTTTGCGTTCAAGGCACCCGTAGCTCGCTTTGTGTATGGTCATTCTCGAAGACAGACGACGAATGGCCCTCTCAAAGTCCCGTCTCCCACCTTGTAACGACATGCTCATGCACAATCCACCCGCTTTAACAAGCGTACAACAGTCCAAGAGTGCACACTGCATTGGTGTGCATCCATTCTACCCACCCACGCCACCCACGCGTTCGCGCTCGCCAAATGCCCCCTGCAAGGTCACCTTGAGTTTCAGCCCGCAGCGCCACCCACGCGTAAGACCCCACACGCACATCCCGCACATCCGGTCGCATGGATCCATCGGTGTCCCGCCACGCCCATGTCCGTCCACGCTCTCTCCTTGACCATGACGGCCATGACCATGCACGTTCACACGGCACCAACAGGGGGGAGGATACAATGGTGGTCAAGGCCACTGCACTGTGTCCTGGAGGTCAAAGCACAGTGGTGCTTTACTCTGGCACTTGGTGACCCCAATCTCCCTTACGAATCTGCCTCGTCGGCCGGGACTGCACCGGCCCGTGTCGACTGGTGAACAAGCATGTTGAGGCACTCACTTGTCACTGCCCCGCTGTGCTCACACCAAAAGGGGCCAGGTCTAGACTCTTCTCCAGAGTGGCCAGACAGCCTGGGCCCAACCCGGTGCTTGCGACCGTCACTAATCACCGCCAAGGTATAGCATGCGTGCGTGCGTTGGTGGCATGTGTAGGGGTAGTATAGTGCATCAAGATACAGATCTATCTACGATTCTACTCTGGACTAGGCCGGGCCGAGCACAGCCTCATTTAGAACCTTGCTTTTGTCTTGGCGGGCGGTCCTTCGGGGGTCGCGCTGTGGCACGCCTTGTCGTTTGGGAGCTGTTCTGCACGTACCACTGTTGTTCGGCGGTGCAGAACATGCTCCACGGGCCGCAGAGTAATGCACATTGTAGAAGCCACCCTTGTACGTCTTGACCCTCTCCAAATAGGGATGGTGGTCGAGACATGGCGAAATAAAGGGGTGTGCGATTGAGTTTGGGAGGGAGCTTGCACACGGCTTAGGCAGTGGCAAGGCCGTAGGCCATCCAACGGAGGGCCGAGAACTGCAGCCACGCTCCGAGGAGGACGAAGCAGTGGAAGATCTGGTGCGACGACCCAAAGTAGTCGAACTTGCCAGGGAAGAACTTCTCGGGGAAGCGGTCGGCGCTGGGGAGTCAGCATGGGACAGTGAAGAGTACCGAGCGGTGTAAGGCTTGGTGGACCCCTTTTCAGAACTGAGAGTACACATCCTCGGAAATGACTCACTAGAGGACCGCGCCGACGATGTAGGCCACACCGCCACCGAGAATGTAGTCAAAGCCCATCCTGTTGCGGGCAAACTCGAGGCCCTTGGAGAGAACGACATGGCCGACAGGAACGACTGCACTGACGCCGAGGGCAATGAAAGTGAGGGTACGGTGCCAACGGTGCTTGCGGTGGTGAGGGGAGAGGACCATGTAGCCAGCAGTCACACCTGCAGTCGCGATACCGGCTGTAGAGGATGTCAGTAATGGTTCCTTGTGACAGTCTGGCGGTCTCAAACTTACCCATGTAGACGTAGCGGAGGACGGGGTTGTCGTGGAAGCCATAGTACATGCCAGGGAGGATAGAGCCAACGATGAGAACAACGATCCCGACCTGGTTATCGTCAGTTACAACCGCAAACACCATATAACTCACATAATCACCACAGTGGGCAAGGTCACAAACATCCTGTGAACAGCACTGAACAGTGTGGAACCACGAGCTTAGGCCCATGCAAGTAACGGCGGAGACGCAGTAGGTGGCAAGGCAGATCTTGTCAATGACAGTGGTAGGAGGCTGGGCGGAGCTGCCGGGGAACACGCCAAGGGTGGGGAAGTAGGCACCCATGACGTGAAGCGGCAGGAGGATGGCAAAGAAGAGGGCACCGATTGAGTGAGAGTGAATGTTGACGGTCTCGTTGTGGACGTCTGCAGTGGCAGTTAGCACCAGGTGGCTCAAGTATCACCAGTTCCACTCACAACCAATGGCACTCCACAGACAGGCGCGGATGTTGTACAGCTGCGGGCGGTATCCCTTGAGAATCCACTCGTTGTCTGTCTGCCAGGGAACCTTCTCATGAGAGGTCTTGTAGTCGGTGAGCTGGGCGCGGTGGAACACCCTGGCTTTGTTGTGGAGCTGGTGGTTGTCGGCCGGGGTGGGAGGAAGGAGTGGACTAGCCTCGCCGTTGGAAACACCGTTCTGTCCATTCATCTTGATAGGATGAGGAGTGGGAGTAGGGGAGGAGTCGTTGCCGTTTACGGTAGAGCGAAGACGCACGGTCATGTCGGGTGGAGAGTTGGGTTGGGAGAGGATAAAGACACAGGAAAGTGTGAACAAGCTCCTTTATGAATAATCTACGTGTCGCTGGCGACGTGCGCAAAGTCCCCAACCTAAACGTGTTCGCACCGTATCCGCGTATGAGTCCTTGCCGACGTACGTCGAAAGATTGTCGTGGAGAATGAGATGCTTGCAGAGTGTTTGTGGGTTGCGTGGGTCGCGTCGTGGGTGATTTCCGACCCGACGCCAGGGTGGAGGCACCGGGCATTTCAACTCCCATTTCTAATCCACATACGATCCCCATTTGCCACCCATTACAACCTCGGGGACCGGGGACCCACAGTCCATCTCGTGGCCTCGCCATGAGAAATGGATAACGCCATGGGGACGAGTTGGGAAGCGCACGGTAGACTAGAGTCTGTAGACCCTCCTGTACTTCTCTACAAGGTGTTTGTAGGATGGCTATAGCCCAATGCGCCCGGCACGACTGCCGGCTCCTCTTCAACTCACATCACACACCCTCACAACACAAGCCCGGTTATATCAGTCGGTAGATAGTTTGACTCTTACTACATTAGGACATCAAAATGTCATGGGTTCGAGCCCCATACTGGGCTTCCTTTTTGGCCCCTGTCAGCTCCGGTACATCTGCATTCAACAGCTGGACGAAACGGCCTCATTCTGGGCTTGAAAGATGAAGATTGAGCGAGTGCCACAGCAGAATTTTGGCTCCGCACATTAGTGGCGTCGATCGCGGAATCAAAATTTTGGAATTGCCGTTATCTTTCTTCCCTTCGCTGGTGGAGCTGTGGCCAAAGTCGCCGATATGACCAACGATGTGATGCTGCAGACCGTCGCAGCAGTGTGAGGGATGTCGCAGGGCCACAGTTAAGTAAAGTGAGTACTGTGGATATGGCAGTGCCCTCTGTTTTGAAGCATGTGCCGTTGTTCCCTACCAATCGGTCTGTGAGCGTCTGCCCTTCTACTACTCCAAGCTCTGTAGCAGGCCTCTGTGCACTCGCCTCCGGCCAGGCCCCGAGTTAAGAGGCCTAAAGCACCCATATAAGGTCTCTTACGGCCTCGGGGAACGTTCGTGGGCCAAGAATTCGCGGTCGCAACGTCTTAAACTCACTTGGCCGCCCTTAGACATGAGCCTGGTTATATCAGTCGGTAGATAGTTTGACTCTTACTATATAAGACATCAAAATGTCATGGGTTCGAGCCCCATACTAGGCTTATATCCTTTCTTTTTAGCCCCTGTAGCACCTGGTTGGACCTCTAGAACGTCTACAGACATGGTAGACGTCTTTGGGACCTCTGGACGATGTCAGGGAGGCTTCTCGCAAACTTCCCGATACCTCCGTCTACAGACGGAACCTTCTGCGCCGGCGCGTCGAAATGGGGCGTTCAGGCACGGGCCTTGAGCCTCGGTTACGAGTTTTTGAACCCAAGACGACCCCATTGGCAGACCCATCACCGATCATCCCACCCACCACTTCCACGCCTCTATTTCATCCCCTGAGTCTTCCTACCTCCAAAAGAGATGCATAGGTCTGCAGAGGGGCAAAAGAGATACACCGTAAGGGAGTCGAACCCCTGCCGCGTCGAGATTGCACGTGGCAACGACGCATGATACCGTTTCACCAACGGTGTTGTAATGTTCATTAGAAATGAGGGGTGGAGCAGTTGCGACATTACAACGTCTGACGTGTTGAGATTACGTACCCACTTGCGCCACTGCAGTGTGGCACCGAGCTGACCGGAGAACGAGGGTACCGCACCAATGCTGCTCTTTCTGCTTCTTCATTGTCCTCGTGCTTCTCTGTAGTGCTCGGGCCTCCCTTCTGTGTGCATATAAGCAGCTCTGTAGACGCCTATGCATCCCCATCCTCTTCTGAAAGACAATTGCCAGCTTAAGACCATCGGTCTCGGGCGCTAAAACGGCATCAAATTCCAACACTGACGGCTTCTCTGATGTCTTTTGAGCCTTCAAGTGCCTGCAGATATCCTCAAGGCCTCTGGAGCGACCATGCCAGGCACAGAACCGTCTTTTAAAGCAATCTGGAGCGTAAAAGTTGATAAAATTCATATGATACACAATATTGTTTGTTTAACTGTCTATTTCTATGTCGTAAATGTCCGTTGTTTTTGAGCGATGGTCTTTGTGTCGCTTTGCTGTCAAGGCAGTCCGTTCCATGGCAGCGTCTTTTGTTGGTGTCGTGCAAAATGTCCAACTAATGGATAGCACGGCCGTTGCCGACGTCCTTGGCGAGGCCCATCTTGCGGAGGAAGATGGCCGCAATGACCACGACAGCCCAGGCCCAGGCGGTGGTCATGCCAAAGGCATGCTGGAGTCCTGTGTGGTAGTCGCCGGTCTTGTTGTACACGTTGACCTGGACGAGCGAGGAGATACAGATACCGAGGGCCGAGGCAATTTGCGTGGCAGTCTGGAAGAGCGCGCCGCCCACAGACTGCTCGTCGTCCTCGCACAGGTTGGACATGAGGATCGATCCGATGCCAACCGTGAGGTCGGCGCCGAAGGGAAGGAGAAGCATCGAAAGGAAGCCACTGGCCCAGTAGGTGGTGTCGGGAGGGATGACAACGAAGAGCAGGCAGGCAAGACCTGACAGGAAGCCACCAGCCATGAGGACGTAGGGAGCGCGAACGCGGGGCACGATCCACATGACAGCCAGAGCGGCGAGGATACCGCACAGCGAAGCTGGGAGGGTGTGGATGGCGTTGCCGAGGGGAGTCATTCCCTTGAGCTCCTGGTAGAACAGGGAAACGAGGTACACCCATCCGGCAATGGCCACGAAGGGGAGGAAGGCACAGCCCATGATAATGGTAATCTTCCAGCCGTCGCGGCTGAAGAGCGAAAGCTTGACGAGTGGCGGGAAGCTGAGGTGGCGCTCAACGTAGCGCTCCCATGCGCCGAAAGCGCCAAAGAGGAAGACACTGATGACGAGGAGCGCAATGACGTACGACGTCTTCCACCCTTGCGAGGCAATGCCACTCTCGGTGATGCTGAAAGTGAACAGACAAAGCGCAGCGGTGATGATAAAGCCACCGAGCCAGTCAATACGGGTGTCGACCTTGCCCTTCTTGGCATCGGCAGGGACAACCCAGAAGCCGAGAACGAAGGGAATCAGGGTGAGGCCGCCGAGAACAAAGTAGAGGTACTGCCATCCGTGGGCGTTGATGCTTGCCACACCGCCACCGACGAGCATGCCGACGGAAGCGCCGAGGGGGTTGCCGAGACCGAAGCAAGAGAAGGCGATGGTGCGCTCAGGCTGGGTGGTGGGTTAGTTTGGTGTATCCAATGGCTGGCACAAGGGGCAAAACTTACCTCATGGCGGAATGAAGTGCCCACCACTCCAAAGGCGGCGGGGATGGCAACGGAAAGACCGATACCACAGAGGGCGCGCATGACGCAGAGGGCTGGGAACGAGCGGATGACGCCTGAGAGGATCGAAAAGACGATCGACACCGCCAGGCCGCCGAGGAAGAGGTGCTTGCGACCGTAAATGTCGGCAAAGCGACCCGAGAACAAGAGACCGCATCCGAAAGCGAGTGAGTAGGCGGATGAAATCCACTGTGCCTCAACCTCGGTGACACCCAAGTCGGCAGACACGGACATGATGGTGAGGATGACGGCGTTCGAGTTCATGGACGAGATAAAGACCGAGAGCATGATGACGAAACCGAGGAGGATCTTGCGCGCACGCGACATGACCACCTGGACATCCTCCTCGACACTCTCAGTGTGCTCGTGGGTCTCGGAAGTGGGCGAAGGCGGCGCCGAAACGTCCTTGCTGTCCCTGCTCTTGTACTTGGCGAGCTTGCGGAGTGGGTGTTCCTTGACCTCGCCGTCATCATCTTCGCAGTCGCTTGGGGCGAGGGTCTTCTCAGAGTCGATACGCGGGAGGTCGGGGCGCGTAGAGGAACGAGCGAGGCCGACCCTGCCTGGCTTGGTGCGCTCGCCACGTGCGCGCTCGTGCTCGTCAACAGTGGCGGGGAACGAGACACCGACGCGGCCAGAGGTCATGCGCGACGACTGGGAACCGGAACGCGAACGGGGAGCATACAGCGCAATGGGACCGGCAGCGGCCTCGACACTGACCATGCGCGAAAGCTCGGTGAACTTCTCGCTCAAGGCAGACTGGTGGGTCTCGGTGCGACCAAGGTCGACACCGTTGCCAGAAGTGGAGGAACCCTCCTTCTCGTGACGTGCAGGCATCTCGGAGAATTGGGTGTGAGAGGGGGTAGAGGAAGAGGAAGAGGACTCTGGAAGAGTGGACGGGCCTGCGATGGGGGATGTGGTGGACTCTAGGTCTGTGGCAGTGGAATCCACTACAGCAATCTGCGATGGCACTGGCTCGTGTCTAGGGGTCTCTGCCATGGTTAATTCTGGTTAAAAGGCAAGGATGTCGGGGGATGGTGCTCTGCAGTCAAGCTCACATAAGATGAAGAAAGAGTCTGTCGAGGACGGGTTGGCGCCGTCTATTATACCTTTTGTTCGAAGCCAGGAGTCGGTGGCGGTCCGAGTTTAGGGAATCAATTCGCCTAGAGGGAAGGTCTGGAGCAGCCTGTGGAGGTTGTGTGAAGGCGTCTGTCTGACCAAGCAAGCCGCGTTTGCAAACTCGCTTGTCGCCGTTTGTTGGTTGCGGGTATTGATGTATCCACCTGATATACCGGTAGAATGACAAGTTGCAACGTGCGTGCAACCCGTGATCACTAAATGGATTGGCGAAAGGTCCGGCGAGGGCTGGCGCGTGACGTGGACGTACGTTTGGCGAGAAATGAGCAACGGCCAAGGTCTAGGTCGTTTGGGTCAGAGAGAGATAGAGCACCGCGACGCCACTACGACAACAGGCTTTATCCGCACTCGCTATCCCGCATCGCCATTTTCAGATTTTCGTGCACCGTCCACATACCGGCCATCATTCCCATTACCGTTTGCATTGCTTTCTCATCTTCCCGTTCGTTGCTCTGCCGTCCGCTCGGCACGGCGACCGACCAAGACATGGCCCTAGGCAGCCCAGGCAGATGCCGAGAGGCAGAGGAGCACGGAGGAAAGGGCGAACCCATGGCGTACTTGGGATTTTCATATCTAGAACGCCGTGTGGCCATCACGGGCATGTCAGTTCTCTACACGTTTCTTCCTTCCCTCTCCCTCGTTTCCCAATTCTGCGCCAGACCCTCAAAGCCCTCAGTGTTCCCGCACTGTCACCCACGCTCTAAATGCCGTTTTCACACAGCGCTGGCTGTATGCGTGGAAAAGCAGCGGCATGAAGGCGTGGAAAAGCCTCGGAACAATCACTGTAGAACTTTTAAACGGCCGCCTCTGGTCCGCATCGTGGCTGCGCCATGGATCCGTTCCTCCCTCTCGGCATGTTTTGTTCTTCCACCGCGTCACAAGTCAGAGTAGTTGTGCCGGCTGAGAGCGCACTCCTGGGCTTATGCGCCGATCAGCACTTGGAATGTGCCAGGGGGTTTATTAAGCAAAATGGATCATTGTACAGGTTGAGCCGGTGCGGTTGATATACAAAACTGGCCGAAGTGCCCTGGATGGTTGTCTCTCGGACGAATAAGACCCTCTCACAAACACGACCTCTGCAGTCTTTAGAGATTGCAGAGGGTCGCACGGGCCGAGGTCGCCGACGCCGTTGCTGGCGACTAGAGGAGCTATTTCATATTCTGAGGAAGGGGCAGACAAGCCCAGGCCTTGGTGAGTGATGAGGAGGTGGCTGGGCCGGCAGTGCGGGTGTGCAACCGCCTGAAGCAATCATTTTTTGGGCTGTATCTGCCAGCCTGTGAGAGACCGTCGGACATTTACAGGAATACCGGCGACCTGTTATGCCGTTTGTAAAAGCCGATTCATCAACCGGAGTTCTAGGCTTACGACCAATCCACCAGTTTGCGTCGTGGCTTGCACACGATCTGCTCAGGTGCGCGTTCTTGTCGGGAACGCCCCGAGTCTTCCGCACAGTCCGGGTTCCTGCAGGTTTTGCATCTCGGCTTCCCAGTTCACTGGGTCATCTTAATGAACATGTGATAGGTCCCCGCCCTGGTCACAGACTGTGCAGTGGTCGCTTTATTGTTGGCCCGTTTGTTGAGGAAATAGCTCAGATGTTGGCATTGTACCCACGTCGGGAGGTAGAGGGTAGCGGGTGGACGCTGGAGATGCCGCATGTAGCCAGCCACGCCTCCGTCACTAACGTCGTGGCGGTTGAGTTCTGCTGATCACTGCGTATCGTCGCCAGCATGTACCTCAACCACCGTGGGTAACGCTTTGCGGTACGGCTTCTGCCGTTGCAGGCCACCACAGGCCAGTCTTGGCTCTACAGTGTGGCAGAGTTGAACAAGATTCTTAGTGCTGCGGTCATCCCTTGTGTTGGTTAGTAACCACCTATAGGGTTGTCACTTGGATAGCAGGCTTTGAGCAATGGTAGTTGCGGGAGCCCACCGTGGCAAGGCTGTCCCTTTTCACCAGAGCCAGATGGCACTCTCGAATCTACTGGAGAGGACTTGAGTAGCCCATAGATCACAAGACGCGCTGGGATCCAGATTGAGACTGTTGAGACTGTGTGGCTATGCACGAAAGGCCTGCTTACCAGATGGATGGGGTTCAATGCACTGCCTCTGTGGCTATTCATTCAGCCAGATCCCAGCATGATGTCACTGTGCGGCAGTTTGCGGCTCTACTCTTTACCCCGCTCACACACTCCACAGTCACGCGTCATTCGGTGATCGCAGGGACCTGCACACGCGACGGCGCGCCCAGGCGCGTCCGTGGCACAAAAGGTTGAACAAAACGAGCTGGCCAGGACGAAAAAAGGCCCCACCATGACGACGCAGGTCCGGGGTCTGACTGCCCGTCGCCGTCGCTTAGGGGTTCAACGCTGTTCTGTGCCAGATCCCAGCGCATGTTAAGACATTGTTCGCGTTCAAATGACGAGGCGGTGAAAGGGTGAGGAACCGCAGCTGTTTTCGACCTCAACAGTGCAGGAGCAGGAGTGGCGCGTTGACAACTGTGCGGAGAGCCGAAAGATACGGAGCGGCGGTGAGCGCCGCATGCGATCTGGGTGGAGCGTGGATATCTTGACGTCTGTGGCGATGCCATGTCCTCCAGGTGCTTGTCCTGGTCGGAGGGATTGGCCTGGTTACAAGCAGTAATTGAGTTGGACTCCTCTCCAAACTCGTGTATCGAAGCCTTCTCGTGATGTAAAGGCGGTTCTCGATGCAACCCTAATCCACGACACGTTGTGCTGTCGTTGAAACCCTTTGGAGCTGTCTGTGCTCGCGTTATAAACATAACACAGATCCGCCGCGCCTGAATTTCCGGCCATTAAATCAGAAATAATCACAATGTAATACCTCGGCCATCCTCTGGCACTTTGCCCGAACAGGAAACGAACAACCTTGGACAGTCACCTCGGGTCCTTAATCGTTGATCAACAACCTTCATCGTGCTTACACTGCCCGCGCTGGACCAACGTTTGGTTGTGCGGGGTATATGGCGTCCTGGTTCCTCTCGGGAGACAGGGTAAGAAATAGCTGCTGGGACTGTGTGCCTCGGTCCTCTTCCCCTTGGTGGTGGACGTGTCCCGGACCGTTTATTCGTAACTGGTGAGATCGGTGCCAGGTGCCATGCAAACGCTTTCTCAAACGTCCTAGGTCCGCGGGATTGCTGAATCCCGCAATCCCGAGAGACTTCATTCATACCGTACCCAACCCTCAGCTTCGTACAGGCTCCGAGCGACTGAGGCCAACCAGGTGGGAAACGCGGGGACACGGGTGGGGCATATCCGCTCCTAGCGACGGAGCGACTCGAGTCACCAACGACGACGACGACGGATACGCGCGCACGCTGCCGCCGAGGACAATGTCCCCTATGACGCTGGTGAGAACAGTAAGCGGTGATCCCCGCCTCACCCTCGATTGCATGCTGCACCACAGACCTGTCTCACCGCCCAGAAAGTGGCAGAGTGCTGGTGCCTATGGCCCGCGTCAACCTTGTCTCTGGGACCCTTGTCCATTTGCCATGCCCTGTACACCCCCGACCGACCATTTCGGCTCTTCCGCGTTTTTCGGAAACACTGCCCAGCGTGGCAATTTCGCCTGTAGCAAGGAAGGTGGCCACCATGGCCAGGGAATAACGTCGCGTGGCACGACTATTTGTGGTGGGAGACCGGCTGAGAAGATACCCGTCAACACCAGCTTTACGCACAGCACGCACGACGACCACCACCCCACCTGCCACAGATGAAAGTGGTGGTTTCGTGTGGAACCGCATGGATGCACTATGGTATTCCCCTTGCGTGTACACACCTCGACCAAAGGTCTAGATCTGGGTGTTTCCGTACTTTGCAGCCAGATCGTGTGACCAACCCGTGGCCGTGGACCCAACGCCTGGCCATGCTGGACATGCTCCAGCCCTTACTTTTGTAGTGGGAAAGTTTCGTCTGGTGGCTACGCGAAGGAACGCGGAGACAGTGTGCATGCGTCGCGTGTGTCGCGTGCTGATAGTGTCGCGTGTGTCGCGTGCTGATAGTGTGTGTGTACTGGTCGTGTGCGCTCCTGTGTCTCGAGTTTGTAGTGTTTACGCGAAGGGGAAAGCACCAGCACGCACGCACGCTCGCGGGTGCTGAGGACTCGGTTCACCCGTAGCGCGGTGAGAAACAATGCAGCAGGGGTGCTTGGTAGGAGAGTGTACGTGGTGCTGCATGCAAAGATTGTGCGAGCAGGGGAGATGATCCAGGCCAAGTCAACGTCGGGAACGCATGCGTGTCGTCGCCGGGTCGCGCAAGTGTCGCGACAAGCACGAGCCGGAACGTTGTCGAGGTGGCACAGGAATTTGCACGGTTTCACAACGACTTGCGGGCACTGCCAAGTGGGTGTCACTCCGGTGAATGAAGAATTGCAAGACAGCTGAGTGGGGATGGGTTGTAAGGCTGGGTGTGGTGACGGCTGCTGCTGTGAGCCAAGGGAGCCTATGACCACCACGGCGGATCAGTGGCCACAACGGATCCGAGAGATTAGATCAAACCATGGTACGTCTCAAATGTAACGCTAGCGGCTATCTGCAACAAGAATGATTCTTTGAGCAAGGATGCATCCAACTACAATACCAACAACTGGTATCCAAACACACGAGAGACGAGATCAGACGGACAAGGAAGGAAAAAGGCGGGGGGGAAGAAGGAACTAGGATTGGGGAGGAGGGTGGTGGTGACGACGACCAAACGCTAAGCCTACGACACGATTAAACGCCGACAGTCTGCTCGGACCAGCCGTTCTGGAGACCAAAGCCAAAGCCCTGGCCAAGCTTGGACGCATCGGCCTGCTGGGTCTGGGCGAGGAGACCGCCAAGGACAAGCTTGCGCCACTGGTCGATCTGCTCGGGCTGCGCGGCCGCGGCCTGCTGCTGCTGCTGTTGCTGCTGGTGCTGGGGGAGCATAGCCATGAGCTGAGCAAGGTTGGCCTGCTGGGGAGCGAGCTGCTGGTTGGGCATGAACATGTTGCCCATGTTCATGTCCTGAGGCTGGGCGGCGAACGCGGCAAGGGCGGCCTGCTGCTGACGCTGGAGCTGCTGGTGCTGGACCTGCTGCTGGAAGAAGGCCAGCTGCTGAGGGGTCCACTGCTGCTGCTGCTGAGCGGCAGGCTGGCGCGAAGCCTGGGTCGTGTCCTCGGGCGAGGCAGACGAGGCAGGGGACATCGTGTACATGTTACCCTGCTCGACGCTGGGCGGCGTGAGGATGGTGCTGTGGTGCGACGACGAGCCGACGGGCGAGGGGATCGACGAAGTGTCGGCCGACTCGGGCATGAACGCGTTGAAGGGCATGGTCGGGGCCATGGTAAAGTTGGAGCCAGTCCAGCTCATGGCGGCGGGCTTGGCGAACATGGAAGACTCCATGGTGGAGCCCATGTCGGTGGACGAGCGAGGGGTGATGAGGCCCGTCGAGAACGAGCCGCCGACGACGAGGTTGGCCTTTTCAATGTTCATGGTAGAGTCCGAGTAAGACGACGAGTCCTGGGGCTCGTCGTCCTGGTCGTCCTGGTCGTCGCCACCCTCGCCGCCCATGGAAGCAAAGGAGCCAAAGGTCTCCTTCTCAACCTGGTAAACCTCCTCGGCCTCTTCGGCCCAGGGGGAGGCGGTGGTCTTGGGCTGGCAGCCGTTTGCCTGGCGCCACTGGTTGACCTCGGCGAGGAGCTCCTCACGCTCGGCGGCCATCTGACGGAGCAGCTTGGCGGCGAGGAGACGCTGGGAGCGCTGGTGGCTGAGGTGCGAGATGGAGCCGTTGACAATGGCCGACTTGGAAGGGCGGCGGCACGCGGCAAGCGAGGGAAGGAGACGGGCAAGAACGAGGAACTTGCTGTTCAGAGTCTCACGACGCTGACGCTCAATGGCGTTGTGCTGGTGGCGCTTCTCGGCCGTGTTGACACGCTTGCGGGGCTTGGGCTTGGGGGCGCCGGCCGGGCGAGGCGCACCAGCAAGGGCGATGGGCCCCGTGGGCGCCTCAATGGGGGAAGTCGAAAGGGGAGAGGTGGAAGCCATCTTTATTGTGAGAAGAGTTGGGTCTGTGTGTGATCTCGAGAGTCGTGGTGAGGAAGGCAGTACCGGGCTGTTACAGTTGGATACAACTGGAGCACAAGGAAAGAAAAAAAACTAGCGTTGGGGTTCGTTTGGGGGATGAGGACGGAAGATCCTGGTGATGGTGTTGGTGTTGGCGGGTGCTAGAGACTATGCGGAAGCGGGGGAGGCTTCGAACAAAGTGGTTTAGTTGGGGGGAGAAGAGCGTGCCGCGAGACGAATCTCAAGCGTACACAAGGAGGTCGGGAGAGAGCTGAGAGGGGGAGTTAAACCTCCAGCTTGGCGGTGTTGCGGAGCACGAAGTCGTCAGACGCGGTGCTGGCGAGGTCGAAAAAAGAGTTTGTCGGATGGGGGCCGGATGTCAAAGACAGTCAATGTTTAGGGACTCGACGGCTTGGTGATTGATGTGAGCGGGTTGTTTGTGCAATATATGGCGCTGTCGGCAAGAAGGCTTGAGGAGAGGGGGGGGGGGGAGAGTGCTGGACTGGGTCGCGAGCACTGTATATGTTGGGTGGCGTGTGCGAGAGGTTTGTGAACATTGCATGTAAAGTGGGGGGGAACAGTGGTGGTCAGCTCCGGTACTCTCGGGGGTGTGTGGTTGGAATGCATGGTGAAGGAACAGAGGGGGAGCGTGGGCGGGGGCGGTGTCTGACGAATCCTTCCCCCCGGCAGGCAGCCCGCCGGGTACTGGTGTGCCTCTGCCCACGCCGCCTGCGCAGGCCCACATCCTCCGTGGCTGCCAACGCAGGCTCGGGCTTTCCGCCGACACGTGCACAGTGACGAGTCGAGCGGCGCTCGCGACATGGCCACCGACAGCGAGGACGACTCACACCACCGTGGGCAGTGGTGGAGTGGTGCCGGCGCGGGAAAAGAGGGGAGAGACGCCAGGCGGCGGATAGCTTTGGGGGAGGAAGAGGCCAAATGGCCAAATGGTCACGGGACCACACGCCAGCACCAGCACACCTGGGCTGGGGTGCCCGATAACGCCGTGTCGGCTAGCGCCCTCTCGTCTGCCCGTGCCCCCCCCCTTCTGAGCTTCTTTGGTGGCCACGTCTACGTGCGAGCACGTCGATGTGTACAGCCTGCTCGCTGCATGCATGGCCGGCGTGGGCATCGAGGTGGTGGCAAGGCGGTGCAGTGTGTCTGTATCCGTATCCCAGCGGACGCGACACTGGCCCCCACCGCCCAATCCGAGTGGCCCACCACCCAGCGCACAACCCTTTTGCTTCCTGGGAGGCCCATCCTTCTTTTCCGTCCCTTCCTCTCCCGGGCTTCTCTGTCCACCAAACTCGAGGCAGAGGACACACACGCGCGCGTGTTGGCGACGACAATTGTACTCACGAGCAAGCGGGATCCGGGGTACCAGCTAGGAGGTCGGAGGAGAGCGCAAAAGCGTGTAGGAGGAGGGGGTGGTTGGGGGGGTGGGGACGTCGATGTGGTGGTTGTAGAAGAGGAAA
Source organism: Apiotrichum porosum (assembly GCF_003942205.1). Lineage (NCBI taxonomy): Eukaryota > Fungi > Basidiomycota > Tremellomycetes > Trichosporonales > Trichosporonaceae > Apiotrichum > Apiotrichum porosum. Next base: position 138,367 of record NW_021167122.1, on the reverse strand, counting down.
AGATTGTGAGGATGGGAGATGATAGGGGATGGACGGGGGGGGGGGGAGTGGGGAGGGGGGAGAGGGGGAGAGGGGGAGGGGGAAGGGGGGCAGAGGGGGAGGAAGGGAGAGGGCACAGGCCGGAGGGCAGGCCGGGTGGGCGGAGTGTGGCGGCGGAGGCGGCGGAAGCGGTGGGTGGGCGCCAGAAGAGACAGCGCGCAGGACCAGAGGGGCGTCTTGTCTCTCACTTTCGCTCTCGCCGTCTCCCGCGGGTCCCTTTGAGTGTACCTTTGTCTCGTTCGGTCAGGGACACGCCTCTGGGCACAGGCCCCAGGCTCTTGCTCCAGAATGTCGCCTTTGCAGTGTGTATCGGCGCAATCGCCGCAAGGGAGTGGGCCCTGGGGGCATCTTTATTCTGGTTCCTTCTTCCTGACCCCCCCCCCCTCTGCGGCCTCTTGTCTTGCCTGCTGCCTTCCGCCTGCGCCGCTTGCTGCGCTCAGATCCACCGCATCTGACACCCCCTCCCCCCCAGCCTCCCCTGATATGCCGTAAGAGAGCTGCCCTGACACGCCCGCCCGACGCCACATCTCCCAAGCCTCTGGGCCGTGGGTGGTCGGTGTGTCGTGTGTGTTGGGTGATGAATTTGCTCCCGCTCGTTGGACGTCTGTTCGTGCCCCCCGCCCCTCCCCCCCCCCGCGTCTCTCCCGGGCCGTTAGCCGTCATTTACTCCCGGGTCTCTGACTCGTTGAAGGCTGTGGGCTGTGGGCTGTGGCCTCTGGGTCCGAAGCGGATTGTTTGGGACAGGAGGAAGAACAGGAGAGCACTGCTGCAGAGATCGCAGAGACGGCAGCGCTCCATGGATCTCCATGGGTGTGCAGGGCAGACTTGATTACCTTTTTGCTCATATCAGTCGTGCTGTGCGCCATTTGGCATTCGACATGTCACGCCAGGCCCACCAGTGTGAGCGCTTGACAAGGCAGCGGCGACGGCCACCATGAATTCATTGTGTGGACGGAAGGCTGACGCACGCCATGGCGGTGTGACGTCCACGCTCGCATTGATGTCATTCGGGCACAGCACAATAGTGTACAAGTGTACACCAATCCGCTCGGATCTCGCAATGCAGACCCCGCGGATTCACCGTTTACTTCTTATTGCTGCCCACATCTTCGCCCACCATACCAGGCACCCAGTGTTAAATTACAACGCATCGTCTGAAGGACGTCATCGAAAACGGAATGCCGGCCCCACCTTGCGCGCGCGCCAGCGTACAAGCGTCGTACATCTCCCCCCCCCCCCCCCCCCCCCCCCCCACGCGTCCTTTTTGGACCTTCTTTCAGGCAAATCACCACTGCCTCGTATGTACAGCCGGGCAATGCTCGAATTTAGATCCAAACAATTTCCCCACAGAACCCCAGACGTCGTCAGTCGAGCAAATCAAATGGGACGCTTAATATTGAAAATCCAGTAATTGGCCAATTTGGTATATTGGGCAAATGGTCTGTCTCGTCTCAGCGCCGAGAGTCGTAAGCACACTCTGCTGTAAGTGCTGCCCGCTTGGTCGTTCGTCTTCTTTCTGTCGCAGTTTAGCGTCCGCCTTCCGTGACCCCTTACCACAGCCCTGCCTCTGTCGGGCCTATCCTTCGGGATACCGCGACACACGTCTCCATCCAACGCGTACTCTGTGGCGACAGAAATGAGGGTGCGACCCTGGCTCGGGGGTGGTCCCAAAACACTGGTGCAGCCACGTTTGGTTACAAACACATTCACATGAGAAAGAGTACATATTCCACGTCTCACATCAGAGCACTCATCTTTACGTTCTTGCGAACGGCAGACGACGAGCCCTCGTTGAACTTGTACACGGCGCGGAACACAAACTGCGTCGGCACACTTGGCGCATCTGAGGGAAGGGTGGCGTGTCAGTGCCCCGGATCGCAATGGAAAATGATAAGAACAGGAAACGCGGCCACGATAACGTGTGAAAAAAGGCGAATACGGCCCCCTTTCGTATTCTAAGGGCCGCTGGCGCCAGTGGCACAAAGCCTGCAACCATGCCTGCCTAACTTCTGGCAGATAGAAGAACACTCACCTGGATCCTCGACGATAGCAGGCGCCTTGACACGACCAAAAAAGTCCGTGGAGGGCCCAAGGGACTCGGCGGCGGCGTCCTTGCGTCCGGTTTTGGCCACGCCGTATTGCTGCGCCAGCATGGCAGCGGTGTTGCTGGCATCAGAGTCCGCTCCGGCCTGGCCGCGTCGACGTGCCATTTCCGAGTCCATCTGCGAAAATAGCGTGATAAGCCTCTTGGCCTCTTTGGTGCCAGATAGTGTTTTCCACTAGGGCAAAACTACTCACCGCTTGGGCCACGAGCTGTCTCACTGCAAAGCGGGACGCGGCAATGTCCCCCGCTCGCTTTCCGTCATAGTGTACAAACACATCGATGGCGCTTTAATCACCATCGTCAGCGAGCTATCCCGAGACAACATAATAGCAAGTACACTCACGGCTCGAGACGCATCATCGGCTGGCCGTCCTCGGCCTTTTCCTGCCAGAACTGCAGACCCAGCGGAATCATGAGCTCCACCAGTCGCGCGAGCACAGCCCGTTCCGCCGGCTTGACAATGTTGGCATTCACAGGCTTCAGTGGGGGCGAAATGATGCGCATGAGCAAAGGGATGAGCTCGGTCAGACTCGTCGAGGACGTGAAGAGCGAGTGCAGGATGGGCGGGATCGACGTCTTGAGACTGGTGGCAATCTCCTCGTTTGCCACACGTGTCTGGAAGGACTGGACGTCAGCTTTGGATGGCAATCCCGAGCTCACCTCGTAGTCTGCCTTGGGCCACTCTGCAGGCCTGGTCGCGTTACCCGGCGCACCCATGTGTGTGTGCCACGGCACAATGGCGTATGGCACGTAGGCGAGCAGCTCAAACTCCATGTTGGAGGCAATCTTGCCTGACAGGCAGTCATAATATGCGATCCAGTCATGCAGGCGACACACGTTGGCCAGGCTTGCGTCGAGTGGCTTGACATTGGGGTAGTGTTCAAACAGACCCTGTACCAGACGCTCATGCTCGCCGCATGCCTGCACCATGAAAGCCAGGCGATCGACGTAGCGGCCGTCGTCGATACCGAGCTGCTTGCGGCGCTGCTTGGCCGCCATGGGGACGAAGAGACTGTCCCAGGCAGACTGCAGTGTCGTGCCCGTGTCCTTGGTTCCAACGGACGAGCTCTTGATGGCCTCGTGCGTCACCACAGGCGACTTGGACTGGATAAACTGATGCGGTTAGTCCCTACCACTTGGCCAACTGTAACCAACCTGGAGAGTGTTCAAACAGCTTCGCACATCGCCACCTGTCAAGTCGACCAAGGCGGTGAGCACACGAAGGTCGGCGGTCAGCCGCTCGCGATCGCAGATCTCGCGCAGGCGAGCCACAAGGAACTGCGAGGCGGGCTTGCGGAAGCGCACAACATGGGCAAAGGGGCGGAGTGGGCGGAGGGCAGGCGCGTAAAGGTCGTTGCAGATGCAGATGATTGGGCGACGGAGTGGTCGTGCAGGAGTGTTGGCTGTTGTCAGCTAGCATACAGGACCTTTCCTAGCTTACATTTCTTCCTGGCTGGCACATCCTGAATGAGCTTGATGAGGCTGCGCACAAAGCTCTGTTGCGTTAGCTGGTCAACAAAGCAAAAGCACGCACAGTGTCACCTCCTCCACTCGCTCCGTCAATCTCGTCGATGATGACACATGTGGGCTTTCCGTCCGACGCGAGACCCGACCCAGCGTCAATGGCATTCTTGATGCGACTCGACACGGTGGCAGCATTGCGGTCATCCGACGCGTTGATCTCAAGAGTCGCGTAGCCGGCATGCTTAGCGACAATGTGCGCCAGCGTGGTCTTTCCGTAACCGGGCGGACCAGAGAGGAGAAGCACACGGTCTCTTGGGCGGCCGAGTGGGTCATACTGACTGTCAGTTCGGTATCCGTAAGGCTGAAACTCACAACAAAGCCTTCTTCCTCTTGCTTTCTCTTCTTGAGTGGCTGACGCTTGAACACGCACTTGTCCCACTCCTTGAGCCAGTTCATGACCTCGCGGTGAACGCGCTGGTTTGTCAGTTCAAGCGTCCGGCACCCGCTTCTTCGCACTCACGTCTTCGCCCAGGAGGTCGCTAAACTTCTTTGGCCGGTACTTGTCCACCCACATTGTCATTGCCGGGGCCTTGCCGTTGGCCGGTTGTGTCTCGGCCTCAAACTCGCGCTCCAGCCTGATGGTCAGCATCGTTTACTTGGCAATAGCTCCGGAGACCACTCACTCCATAGCCTTCTCCCGTGACCTCATCTCCTCCACCTCCGCCTTGAGCTTGTGCAGGGGTTTGGACAGCAGTTGAATGTCGTCCCGAATCTCCTCTTCTGCAGCACGCTGCCTCAGCTTGCGGCGAAACATGACCACGCCGCCACTCGCCGTCGTGGCCCTGAGGCGCGGGAGGTGTCGGCCGACCTCGTCAAACACCTCGGCATCATCAACGACGAGGTCCGGGGGTGGTGTGAGTTCGGTGCGGGTACGTGAGCCTGCGTGGTGTTAGATCAAGAGCTCAAAGTACAAGGCGGGGGGTGAGCTCACTAGAGGCCACCGGGCGAAAGTCGAACCCGAGGTCTGGGTTGAGCATAAACTCTGGCAGCTGGGAATCAGACCCAGATGCCGCAGAAGAAACACCAGACGTCTTGCGTGTAGTTGGTGGAGTCGGCTGCTGAGTCTGCTGAGGCTGGGTCGCGGCCATGATGGCGGCACGACGACGGCGCGCAGCCTCTTCCTGCTTCTTCTTCTTCTCCTCGGCAGTGGGTTCCAGACTCCTCAGATCGCGGGCAACGCTCGCCGCGGCCTCTTCGTCCATCATGGCCTGCACGTCGTCCTCAAAGTCGGACGGTTCCTCATCCATGTCGAAGGGTGGTGGCGAGTACGATGGCATGTCGTTACGCAAGGGGCGTGGTGCTGGTGCTGGAGCGCCGGCGGGCGCTGGTTTCGGAGGCGAGGCGACAACCTGCTCCTCACTCTCCATTTCGATATCGTCACCAAAGCCTAGGAGCCCTGTGGGCTCAAAGGTGTCGGCCATGGTTGTGGAAGGGGTTTGTTGTTGTGGCTCTGAAATGTAACAACACGCGAAAGAGCAACAATGGACACTCGAACATTGGGCCTGAATCTGACGCGACGCGTCCAATTTGCTTCCGTCTCACACATGACCAGCTGCCTCCACCCAGGAGGTCCACTCATCCGGTGTGTGTTGTTGTTCCCTCCCCTCGCTGGTGTTGTTGTCTCTTCTTCCCTCCTCCTCTTCCCCATCCATCACAACTTCCTGGTTGGTTTCAACCTCATCATCTATCCTCCCCAATGCCTCGTACGTAGACCACAAGCCCCACTCGCTCACCTATTCAGCCAAACGCCCTCCCACTCCAGCACCCAAACGCAAGGCCCGCGCCTCCGAACCCATCCCGCGCTCAACAAAGGCCCCCGCCAAGAAGAAGGCGCGGTACTCGTACGACATGATTCGCCGCTCGGATGAAGACGGCGACGATGACGAGTCGCAGGATGACGAGGACGGCAAGGACGACGAGTCTGTGCCCGACGAGGGTGACTCGGTTGGGAGTGCTGCTCAGTAAGACGTCACGATCTCGTTTGTGCTGACCTCTCTCAGGCTTCGCAAGACATTTGCGGCCAGGAAGCGCTCTGATGGAAAGAGTGGGTAGGTAGTACCTATACCGGCTGACCCATCAGGCAAGCGCCTGGACATCCGTGCCACAACCCTCAGCGCCATTGACACCCTTGCCGCCACCCAATCCGCCAAGCTGGACGAGCTGGACAAGGAACACGCTGCTCGGTGGGTGAAGTGTTCTGACAGTGCCTAACCTCTCAGTGTCTCCCGCATCAATGCCCTACTCTCCACGTACGCCGACTCTGGCACTGACGACCATGACCGTGTGCTCAAGTACTTTGACGCTCGTTCGGTAGGTGCTGACAGGGTGCACTCCTAGGCAGCACTAATGACAGACTGCCCTCGCCGACGTCCGCTCCTGTCTCGGAAACGACCGCTTCACCGAGTTTACCGGCGCGCTCGAAGGTGCCACCGAGTACTGTGAGAGATTTTCCGCTCTCCAAGAAACAGCTAACATCAGTCACCGACACGCGTCCTCGTATGACCCAGGAGGCGCTTGCGGACATGAAAGGACAGCTGCGTGCCATGACCCTCAAGGCTGAAGCGGACGCGGTGGTGGGTGCCGGGTTGATTTTCGTTTTTTGCTGACCCACCAGTATCACAAGAACTCGGAGAGCATGATTCGGAACCTCCGCCGCACGATGCGTGCTGCCGCTGGCCGCTACTGATTTTCCACAAGGAAGCAGAAGCAAGGAAGACCATATGGTGGGTGGGCCACCCACATCGACCGGCACCCAACAGATGCACTACTGTCAAGGCCACCGTTGCTCGTCACCAACATGTGATTACAGAAGACTGCAATCTGAGTCAAGTGTTGAACATTGTTGACCCAGCAGTTCTCCTTGCGCCCCATGCCCCTGGACTCGACCCATGCCACAACCAACCCTACCGACTCGAGCCAGATATGTATCCTGGAGACCTGTGTAATACGCTGTATGCATGTGATTGTATGTGATCTATCTCCTCTCCCTCCTGTGCAAGACTAGAACTCGTACAGGTCTGGCCGGTCGTGACGGATAGCCACGCGCGGTGCCGCGTCATGTTTGTGAACATGCTTGTGGTCATGCTTGTGGTCATGCTTGTGGTCGCCACCGACCGACACGGCCACCTCGTCGTCACCAAACCTCACTCGCGCGCGGGGCTTCTTGGGCTTGGCTTTGACCTCCTCTGCCACAGTCGCAGCGCTCGGCAATTGGACCCTGTCCACACCCTCCGCTGCCTCCGTCGCCGTCGTGCCCGGCGCGACCACTGGGACGGGCACCACAGCCCTCTGCTTTGGCTCTGTCCTCCTCTCGCCCTCTCCACCCTCGATGCCGAGGTGGACCGTCTCAATGACGAAGCGCTTCCGCTTCAACCTGAACCCGAGGTTGTTCTCGCTCGCACCGTCGCCGACACCCAGAAGCGTCGAGTGCCGCAGAGCAGGGGAGAGGAGGTGGTGTGTCGTCGGCAACGAGTGGACGGTGAGGAGACCGTGCGCCGGGTGATACACCTTTGCAAGGTTGGGGGTAGCGCCGAATCCAGTAAACGAGAGACACGCGTCGGCGGCCCATCCCAGTGACGCCGCAGTCGTCGGCGTGCTCAGGCGAGGCGGGAGGGTGATGACCGCTGCGGCTGGACGGGAGCGTACGAGCGCGCGAATACCCAGAAGCGCACGGGAGATTTGCTGCGTCGTCCAGCCCGTACCGTCCAAATCGACGGCTACGCGGGTGACGCCAGGCTGGCCGCCGGGGAAGGGAGCGTCGAGGGCCGACTGGAGTGCTGTGAGGGTTGTAGAGACGTCGTCGTCGAGCTCGAGGTGGACTAGCCGTCCATCGGCTTCAAGGTGGGTCCGCGTTGGTGAGGGGAGGGTGATGTTGGCCGCGAGGACCGACGACGACGCACCTAGGGAGTGAGTCAGCTGTAACATCCTTATACAACCTTGCCTGTGCTCACCAACAGTGGTCTGGAACTTGCCCATCGAGTCGTACCGCCAGGCGATCCTCGTCCTGCCGGCCTCCACGCCATCTCCAGCACCTTCTCCATCGCTCTCCCCTCCCTCATCCTTGATCGCAGCGGGATCCACCCATGGCATCCCAGCCGCCCACTTGCTGCTATCCTCGGCGACGACTACACATCGCTGCGCATCCACCAGACCTTGCGCCGCGACATGACGAGCGACGAGCCGGCCCCAGGCTGTGTGTGCGTCGGGCGCGAGCAGGAGGAGTGTGTTACCCACTGGAAGGCCGCCGCCCAAGAGGTCGTCGAGCGATCCAAGGCCTGATGGAAGGAGGCGGAGTGTGGGGGCCGAGGGACACGGTCGGGTACCGGGGAGGGGTGCGGAGGGCGAGGATGGTGTAGAGGAAGGGGTTGAGGTGGTCGAGCCGCCCTGGGACGTGCTTGGTCCGGCGGCTGGGCGGGCGACGCGGCGTGTAAACGACGGCATCGTGGTATGCTAGTCGTGGCGACAATGAGCAATGAAAAAGTACAGCCGTGAGGGGGTTTGACTGCAATGTTGTGATCGTTGTGAGAAAGTTGGAAGGGCGACCTGAGTTGCATGAGTTGCAACCTTGAAAACGTCATGTGTTGAGCGGACTTTTTCAGGACACACCCCCAAGCTGTAACCATCGGAATGGTGTCCTTCAAGCCCCCGTTGGCCGTTGGCCGCTGGCTGAATATTGTGCAATGCCCAAGTCAGCCATGATGCGGCCAGTCACTGGAGACGTTTTTGGTCAACTTCCAGGAGCAACTGTCCTGTTGCAGCATAGCATAACTGGACCAGCAGATTTGCAAGGGCGACACACATTTCCCGCTGTCTGTCCATCAACATAACAACAGGCCCAGCACCTTGAACACTATTATCATGAAGCACACAATCCATAGCAGCAACCAATAACCTAAAAAGAACAGTAGGGGGAGAGCATAGTAAAGCGGGGGTATCCAAGTCACAGAAGAAAGAGACGTTTCGGGGTGCCAGCCCCGGATGGATTGTGTGTGGTGTCGTCGTCTGTCGTTCCGCACGCCCAGCCAGCCAGCTTAGGACATAAGATGAGAGTTTGAGTGCGGGAGGGCAAGACGGTATACATGGGGTATACCTGGGTTGGGGGAATCAAGGAGTCTTGAAGTGGGGTGAGGAGCCACGAGGAAAAGAAAACGTCTGGCAGATATGTAGGATGCGGGGTGAAGATGTGGCGCCAGAGTGCATTGCGCACTTACGACGAGCCCGCACCCGCGACGATCATCTTGCCGAGCTGGACAACGAGCTCGTCAACCGCGACCCAGGCCGAGTCCGATACGGTGTCGTTCGAGTTCGAGGTCTCGGTGACCACGACAGTGTTGTTTCCAGTGGCAGCTGCGGGGACGGCAGTGGCAGTGGAGTTGGCCGTCACGTTGTAGCCAGTGACTGACGCAGTGAGGTTTCCAGCAGCAGTCGAGCTGAGGACCGCCGACGAGGTCGAGTTGAGGGCAATGGTCGACGAGAGGGGCTCAGACGAGGTCGTGACGATCGTGCTCGAGCTTTCCGTCGTGCTCGACTGCACGGTAGACGTGGGAGTCTCGGACGTCGAGGGGGGAGTGTACACCGAAGTCGACGAGGTCGAGGTCGAGGTCGGCGGGATGTAGGTGCTGGTGGGTGCCACATAGGTCGAAGTGGGGGTGTACTGCGAGGTCGACGACGTCGAGGGAGCCACATACACGGAGGTCGACGTGGTCTTGGACGAGGTGGTGGTGGTGTCACTGCTGCTGTCGTAGTTCCAGGTGATCGACAGAGTGCCGACAGAGAGCTCGGCAAACTGCTCGAAAAGCTAATGGGACAAAGTCAACATTGGTTTTCATGTGCCTCTCCCAGCTTTGGGGAATGTGCTGGATACACCTTGTACTTACGCTAGGCGAGAGATCGAGCGAGCCATAGTCGCAGGTAGGGCACTCGTCAAGGATAGGAACGTTGCTGTAGCTCGTCAGTGCATGCCGCAGCTCGTCTCTTTGAATGAACACACCTGACAGTGACGCCGTTGGCAGTAATGGAAACAGTCTTCCAGCACTCGGGGCCCGGGTAACCGCTGCCGTACTGGTCGGTGTTCAGCGCGACGAGGTAGTCGGTGTCCACGGAAGTGTCACCTGGAGATGTCAGTGATCCGTGCACGACGCGTGGTTGTTGCCAGTGTATAGGGAGGGCACAGGCCATTTGGTATGTCTTGGCGGGGTGTGCTCCAAACGCCAGCCGACCATGCACGTTTCTCGTCGCGAAGTGCGTTGTCTATGGTGGTACGACCCCATGGGCAGTCTCAAGTGTCTACTCACCACATGCGCCGACACCGACATAGTAGTAGGTACCGGTTCCCGAGTATGAGCGCTTGGCAAGAGTCTGGTTGCCCGAAGCCTCAATCTCGCGCTCAGCGCGGAGGCTGGAACGGCGATAGTGGCCACGGGCTGGCTTGGCGTCATGGCCCGCGGCGGCAGCGGTGCCGGTGAGCGCGAGGGCGACGGCGGCGATAGGGATGAACAGCATGGCCGGTAGGTGGTGATGATGGAGAGAGCCAGAGCACCAGTTGTTGTCGGGAGGGAGAGGAGGGAGAGGGGGTTCAGCAAAAGAGTTGAACTGGTGACTGCGGAGATCGGAGGGTGTGGTGTCAAATGAAGGTGGGTGTCAATGAGAGTGAATGTGCCAAAGGTGTATGGCAGACGTGGATAAGAGAATAGAGAGACGTAAAGGAGTGTGGTAGAGGAGGAGGAGGAGGAGGTCGAGCTAGAGGGGTCAGCAATCAAACGGATGGATGAAGAACAACCCAAAGAGGCGCAAGGGGTTGGGCGATCAATGCGCGCGAGGGACTGCAAAAGACGAGACCACCACTCTACTGCGCGCGCTCTTCACAACCGGAAGCATTCAGCCCATCAGTAGCAGTTAGCTCACGGCAGACGTGTGTTGCAGAAGCCTTTGGTGCTGTCTAGAGGGTTGAGCAGGGAGCGAGACCCAATAAAGGATAATGGGCGTTGCCGCAGTCATGTTTGACAGCCGAGAAATGCCTCGTTCGCTCAGGGGCCATTCGGATCTCGCTGCTCACCCAACGGTCGCGGCCCTTTGGTCGTCGCAGTCTTTTTGGCGTCCACGTTTGTTCTCCCTCGAGCTGTACAAGTTCTGCACGCATGTGTTGATGCACCAAAGCGAGAGCCTGTGGGTCAGGGTACATACACGATTAGAGAGAACCCGAGAACTCGCCTGTCCAGCCGGCTCTGTTCGGGGTTCCAACTGTCACCCCCAAATACGTACTCCCTCACGCACCATGTCAGTTAGCATACGCATCAGCGGGGTCCAGCCTAGCTCCATGACAGTGCCAAAGCCACTCAGCTGCGCGTCAACAAACGCCCCAAACAGCCGTCAACGGCCATGGTATTTATCCTGTCGCTGCGGTAGCCGCAGCTAGGACCATTAGTCTTGCCATCCCGCGGCGGCGCCGTTGAAACGGCCTGTCCCCACTGCTGCGCCTAGCCATACCGGCACGGGTCGGGCTTGCCAACCATGCATGGTCGACCACAAATAGCGATTGGCAGCCTTGCCGAACTGCGAGCACGTAGGGTGTGGCAAAAGCCTGCTGGCGAGCTGGGATGGCCTGGGACGGCCCGTCGTTTGCTTAATTGCTTGGCCTTCCCTTCGGGTCGGGCCTGGGCTCTTGGCAGCAGGTGGGCGGGATGTCAACTGTTGTGTGTATGCGTGTTCATGGCTTGACTGCGCGCTGCGCGGAAGAGATGGATGTATCACAGAGCACAAAGCATGGGTGTAGTGGATGGGATGGAGAGTGAGTGGACAAGCGAAAGACAAGCACTAAAGCGTCCGACATTTCTTGGTCGTCTCGGAGCGCGCCGGTGCCTGGGAACGGCGGTCGTCTGGCTACATTCCCCGCCTCACTACCTTTTCATTCCTCGCATGACACCAGCTTACATTTGCCCTCGTACAGGTCTCCCACATGTGTCTCACAGCTCTTTGACGTCACCACTACGACCTCTCCTCTGGGGGTAGCGCCGCGTGACAATACAATCTGCAACATCTCATGCGGTCGCGAACAAAGGAGAAACTTGAGAGCGCCAAAACGAAAGTGATAAAAAAGCAAAGTGTTGTGGAAACTTCAACATTCCGACAGGAACGTCGCGTATGGTCTATACTCTGCCCGAGCGCGAGAAATGGAATGCGCTGTCTGCAGGAATGTGCCTTGGACGTGAGGCGAGTGCCAAGTAGCTACACTGAGTGGCCATGAGTGGACGGCACGGCCACGTCGGGCTTTGCGGTTGGCTTTAGGCAATTTGTTTCGGGAGGACATTTTTAATGAGGGCTTGTTCAGTTGGTTCACAACTTCATAAACAACTGTGTGCCCAGGCCACACAACGTGATCTGTAAACGGAGTTTAGCTTGGGAGAGCCATCGCCATTGCCTTCCGCCACAAACGAGCTTGTTGACGCAACACAGTCACATCGTGTCTGTGGAGGACAAAAGTGGCGGTAGCTGCCCCGTTTCCATAGTTGTTGAGAGGGCGTTGGCCTGAGACCTTTCATGGCCAATAGACACACAATGACGACCTGCCAGCGATGTATAGCATTAGCGTTGACTTGGTCGAGAAAACCAGAGTATGATGTAAGATCTACAATTTCGACGGCTCATCTTGGGCGCTGTGGTGGCCAAGGTTGCAGTTAAAAGTCTAAATCAACATGAGCGACCCATGCAACAGTCCGCCGAGCGACGGCATGCCACACGCCACATGCACTCGGTTGGGCAAGAGCCCATGCCATGCGGCCGAATTGATACGTGTATGCCTGTCGAATCCAAATCTGTCCTCTGTCGGAACCCTCGCCAGTGGTAGGAACAAAAGTTGCACACTTCATGTTGTAACGTAATGGCAGAAACGTAACGACTGCTCCACAATTTCGGTACAATGGGATATACGGCAGCGTCATGCGCGTCATGCTCCGGCGAGTCTGTACATGACTGGTTGGCCCTGCTGTTTTGTACCGGGCAGAGGGCGAGAATGTCAGAGAAGGTGGGCATGCAATCGGGCCTGCTGGCCTGCTGCACTGCTGTTAGGTTATCCGGAATGGCAGCAGATTGCGTAGGAGGTAACAATCTGACAAAAGCGAAAGGTCCAGCTGGGTCAGAGGCCACTGGCCAGCCGTCGTCATTCACAAGTTGGTCGTCTGGCTTGGGTATGTGTGGTACCTGTCGTGAGATCCACAGAGCCGACGCGTCCGGAATGTGCAGTGAACAGCCTGGTGAAGCACGGCAGACATAGCCTCTGGCCCCTCAATAGCTGCCGGTGTTTGAAGAGGCAAAGGTGCCTTTCTGTTCGGCTCCGCTCAGTGCAATGCAGAGGTGTTGTGGCCTCAGAGCTCAGCGCAGTGGATCTTTGTTGCCGAGGTTAACGAAGAATCAAGTTGGTGTGATCAATCCCCGGTAGTCCCGAAGCTTTGGGCGTTTGTGATGTAACGCGCTTTGCCTTCTGCCACGAAGGTTGCCAAGCCTGAACCATCTGTGGCATAGCTAAACTAAGCCGTAATCAAACTTAGCCGTTTTGTTCATGCTCAAGGAATGACGGAATGGGGGCCACGGCGCGCGGCGGCGTGTCCCACTGTCGGCGGCCGATAATGACCCAATAACAATGCGAATTGCTCGACGACCGGGCATGGTGGATTTGGGGGTCTGGCCTGTGTGCGCTTGTGCGTGGCGGACATTGGCCTGTGGAACACATGGCCCTCTGCATCTGGCCCACTTGGGCTTGCGGCAGGTAAATGCATAAAATCAGTAGAGACACGTACCCCCCCCCCCCCTGCAGGGGGACGAGGGCCAGACTGGAGGAGAGAGAGAGGCTTCTGCCTGCGGGATGGGGCATTTTTCGTGTGTTTGGCTGTGTTTATGGACATTAGGACTGGTCTATTAGAGCACAACTAAGGGGGGAGCCAAAGTTTTTCTAATGTGCGGATTAGGGGTTATTTGGTGCCGTGTTTGGTTCCGCCCTCAGGAACGCAGTATGTCCTGGGCGGGTGGGCCAGCGGCCATGCGTTGTGTGTATTTTCCTCCCTGCCGCCCCACCCCTGCCCTTTTCCCCCTGGTGGGCCACAGCCCCCCCGCTCCGCTGGTCTCGGCGCTCGCTCGTCGTCTCTCTCTCCATCTCTCTCCCTCCCTCTCCCTCCCCTTTACATTCTACCACTCACTCTCTCTACATCTCTTACTGCGCACACGCCCACGGCCATCTCCCCCCTTTTCTCGCATAAACACATCGCCCGCGACGTCCGCCGCGACCACATCCATCACAAGCGGTCCCCGGCGCCGCCTCAGTGTCGCCTCTGCATCGGGCGACAAGTCACCGCCGGCCACAACCTCGGCACTCGCCCCTTCAAGCGTTGCCCCGTCCTCGCCAGTCGCGTTCGCTGCCATTCCTTTGGGCTCGTCGTCGTCGTCTCTGCCGCCAAGCACGGCCGCTGGGCTCCTCGACAAACTTGTCGACTCCTCTAAAAACAGCAAGCGCCGCCCCCGTACACACACAATGTCGTTTGCATCCCGCGGCCTCCGCACGAGCCACACAAAACCCGCATCGCGCGCTCGCCGGGCGGTCCTCATCTTTGTGGTCCTCCTAGGCCTCGTACTCTTGGGCACCGTCATTGTGCTATCCACCGTCAAGCTCTACTTTGGCGTCCCCAGCTCAGTCATGCTCACCGAGGCCGAAGTTCCATGGGATCCGGCACATGTGATCCCCAAGCTTCGCGAGGCTATCGACGAGTCCGTGGAGCAAGTCGAAGAGCGCCAGGAGTGGGACGGCGATGACGCTGTGGAGGAGACTGCCGCCCCAACCACCCGTCCTCCCACCGAGACTGCCAGCAACCTTGACACCCCTTGGGGCGACGATGCCGTGGCCAGTGACACTGACCTGGCCGCTTCCGTCGACGGCGTCCCTGCCGACGACTCCACCGTCTGGGGTATCGACGGCAAGGGTACTGGTGGTTACTGGATGCGTGCCGACTGGGACGGCACCGTCGCCGACACTGATTCATGGGAAAACCTCTACAACGTGTCTCTCCAGTGAGTGCAATCCATCCCAGCGAAGAACAGGCGAACGAGGGCCGGTCGGCGGCACACCGGCGCCACCAGAGCACAGACCCAGCTCGGTGGCCACTGCCGTCTGGTCTGGAACCATGTGCGACCATATGTGTTATCAGTGCGATGGGCACAGAACCTCTTGGCCTTCTCTTTTACCGTGAACTGGCCTGAACCTCGTCGCTGACAATCTCTACAGGGAAGGCGAGAGGATGCCGAGAATCATTCACCAGACTTGGAAGAGCAATGTGCTCCCCGAAAAGTGGCGTGTGGCGTGGCGTCAATGTCGTGAGGGCATGCCCGACTACACGTTCAAGCTCTGGACCGACGACATGTCCCGCGAGTTCATGGCCAAGCACTACCCCGACGAGCTCGAAATGTTTGATGGCTACCCTTACCCCATCCAGCGTGCCGACTCGATCCGTTACTTCCTCCTGCACCACTTTGGTGGTGTCTACATGGACCTCGACATTGGCTGTCGTCGCCGGATCGACCCTCTACTCACCGGGGAATGGGATGTTCTGCTCCCTATTACCGCCCCTGTCGGCGTCTCCAACGACCTGCTCGTTTCGACTACCGGCAGCGCCTTCTTCAAGCAGACGATTGACAATCTGAAAAAGTTCAACCACAACTACGTTATGCCCTACGCCACGGTCATGTTCTCCACTGGACCCATGTTCCTCTCGGCCCAGCGTGCCGTGTACTCACACAAGCACGACGCGCACGAGCTCCGCGTCCTGCCCACCTCGCTGTACGGCAAGAATGCCCCTTACGAGGCTGTTCCCCACTCGTTCTTCTCGCACCTGTATGGGTCGTCCTGGCATGCCGACGACGCAGGCTTCATCACCTGGTTGGGCCGTTGGGGCAAGAACCTCATGATCGTCGGCGGCGTCGTCCTGCTCTTTGGCTGTCTGCGTCTCCTCTGGTCCAAGGCCACCTCGCCAGGCGGCCTGCGCTCCATCTTCAACGGTCGCGACCAGCAGTACCAGCTTCTTCCTGTGCTGGGCTCTATCCCCGAGAGCGGCCGCTCGTCGCCCACTCTGTCACTTGGCTCGGGTGGTCCCCTCTCGCCTACATATGAACAGCAAGGTCCAGACTGGCCTGGCGCCCTGCGCCGGGCTGGCAACATTCTGCTTGCGGCTCCCGCGACCCTGCTGCCAACCACTGGACGGCGGCAGCGCGGCTGGCTGTTCTTTGCGCCGGCAGCGTTCCAGCCTCATCACGGCCGTAGGCGTACAGCGTCCGAGGCCTCCCAGCTTCCTCTGCGCCGCCCTCGCGACTCGTCGCGGACGCCCAACCCGCCGCCGCCCTATGAGCACACCGAGGTTGCGCCCAGCGATGGCATGGAGGAGGTTGACGAGTTCCTCAAGCAGGCCGACGACGAGTCGAGCAGTAGCACTGCCCGCGAGGACGGTCCCTCGTCCCAGTCGAGCTCGGCAAAGTGGAACGACTGGAAGGACCCCGAGTAAAGATTAGTCACTGCTTTGACTGTCATTGCTTGCTTTTCACTCATGCTCGCTTTGCTTCCCCGCAAACAGCCACGACACCCACACGACGTTTCTGCTTTTCTTCATTCTCCACTCTCCATTCGGTAGAGCAGGAGGCGCTTCGCTTCGTTAGACGCAAACCACAACAACAGCTTATAACAAAAACCACCACGATATCCACACCACGACAACAGCACAATTACCGCGCACCACCGCTCAAGCTATTCCCGTTAATTCTCAATGGTCTTGCTTTGCGTTTTCTCATCCATCTTTCCGCCTCCATCCCCCCTTCCAACCTACACTCTCCTATCCCTACCCCATCCTCACACAGCTTCGTTGCCCAAACAGTGGGAGTCACAGCCACAACCCCGCTAAATCCACCCGCCTCGGCACGGCGGGGCGGGACGGAAAACGCTGCACAATCTTAATCACCGTGTTATGAGCCATAGCGCCAGCTCTTCGACACGTCTTGCTTGTAGTGGCATGTATCAGTACTGCATGGTTCGCAAAAAGGAGTTGCATTGAAGGTCAGCGTGCACATGGAGGGATACAAAGTTGTGGGTCTCTCACGCACTGAGTATCCACCGGCTCAACACCGATATCTTATCTGCTGTATACCGACACTGTGCGGCCATTCATCATCCTCTTATGCTCAGACACTCCCCACAATCCAAAAAGACGGCAAGCACAGTCGCATTCTGTGGATACAAGTGCACAGAAGCCAAAAACAAAGCCTAGTATGGGGCTCGAACCCATGACATTTTGATGTCTTAAGTGATAAGAGTCAAACTATCTACCGACTGATATAACCAGGCTCGTTGAAACTGTAAAATGCCATTGAGACTTGAGATGTCATAGAAACGCTGCAAATGAGATATGAAGCTTCTTGGCATGTATACAAGTGTTAGAGATGGTGCAAGCCTGGATATCTGCTGCACTGCCGGCACAACCAGATCGATTAAGCGCCTTTGGCGGTGTGTCCCTATCGGGATCCAACCGGCGCCAATGGCAAGGAAGTCGACAGTGCAGTTCGGGGTTTTCTCGCCGAGCAGCATGGAGTGTGCAGTGCCCGCTTGGCCCTTGATAGGTAAAGGCTCAGCCGTCCTGGATGTCTCACTCACTACTCCGATGTTATTGCGCGTTCAAGCACCTGGCTTCTTCCAGTTTCTCCGCAGATGGGGCCCGTACGGGCACCGAAGTCCGGTTGGACGGCACGTTACTTATAAAGCTGGTTCAGTCAGCGCAGCCCACAGGCCACAGGGTGGTCCGTCGGTGCATTTCCCCACCGCTCAATTTCGGTGTCTTGATGAGGAGCTCCAGGAGTTCCGGCAGTTCCGGCTCCACTTTGCGGTGGGCGGTAGAACTGCCTCCCCGCGTACCGGGAACCAGGACTATGCAACGGCCCTGCAGCGCAGTGGATGCAGATGTATAGCGTGCGTACAGTACAGGGGAGAAGGGAAACGGGTCAACCAAGGGCCACAGCACAACCGCCATGCAGGCTGTACGAGGTGCAAGTGCGGCAATACTTCGGGGGAATAGGTTGCGCGCAGCATCGGATAATCCTCGTAACAACCAGGGCGGTTGCTCATTGCCGAGGAACACCCCGCGCACCGTTCCGGGACCATGAACACGAATGCCCCCAATGTCCCTCCCCCCCGAACCTGTGGGCCGTGGGCATACATATACGTGACGTGCTCCCCGACGTGCCCCCTCCTCATCTCCATCCTTGTCCACACATCTGTGCTACCCCAGCCAAGAGGCATAGAAAAGCCCAAGATGACTGTCCAGGCCGCCTCTTCTGCCAACTCCACCTCCGACCTCAAGAACAACAGCACCCGTGCAAGCACCAGCTACCTGAACCGCAAGGTCAGCGCACCCCTCCCTAGCAACATGGACCTCTCCTTCCTCGACGCCTCGATTCCCGAGCTTGTCAAGCAGCTCACCATCGACGAGAAGGTCAGCCTGCTGGCTGGCAAGAACTGGTGGGAGTGAGTACTGCTTTCCCGTCTCTCGTGCACCCCTTTCTCTCGTCTTCTCGCATACCCATGTGGGGCTGCTGTACTGCTGTACTGCGCACTGCCGTGGTTGTGGTCTTTTCATTTGGCCGCCGCTTGCCGCTTGGCCGCCACTCCCCGGATCCCCGGACTGTGCTCCGCGCATGCCGTGCCAATGATCCAGGGATTTGCCGAAAGCCCAGCTTGGCCAGCTTGGCACCCATCGGCAGACGCTGGCCAGCTGGAGTGGACTGGCCGGACTGGCAATGGTATATCGGGATATTGGGAACGACATGTCCCAGAGATCCAGAGACAAGCGCCTCCATGACCCAGATCGGTCTTTCCACACAACCCAACGGTCATGAAGGAGGCCCGAAAAACACGTCCACAAGATCTCAGCTGACGCACATTTCAGGACTGTCGAGATCCCCCGCCTCAACATCCCGAGCCTCAAGGTCACCGACGGCCCCAATGGTGCTCGTGGTGGCAGCTTCTACAAGATGAGTGAGTGACGATTATGGGAATGCTCTCGATGGAATAACAACAACTGACGCCGTTTAGTCGCCGCGTCGGCCCTTCCCAACGCGACCTGCGTGGGTGCCGCCTTCGATGCCGATCTCACCGCCGAGGCCGGCCGCCTCCTTGCCGCCGAGGCCAAGGCCCGCGGCGCCTCCTGCCTGCTCGCTCCCACTGTCAACATCCAGCGCTCGCCTCTCGGTGGCCGTGCCTTTGAGAGCTTCAGCGAGGACCCCACTCTCTCTGGTCTCACCGCTGCTGCGTACATCAACGGTCTGCAGGAGAACGGCGTGTCGGCCACTATCAAGCACTTTGTTGCCAACGACCAGGAGCACGAGCGTAACGGCTCCGACTCGATTGTCGCTCCCCGCCCCCTCCGTGAGGTCTACCTCCGTCCCTTCCAGATCGCCCAGCGCCTCGCCAAGCCCGGTGCCTACATGACTAGCTACAACAAGCTCAACGGAACCCACTGCTCTGAGAACAAGTGGCTGCTCGGCGACCTCCTCCGCAAGGAGTGGGCCTTTGACGGCCTTGTCATGTCCGACTGGTACGGTACTTACAGCACCGACTTGGGCATCAACGCTGGCCTCGACCTTGAGATGCCCGGTGGTGCGGACACCTGGCGCAACCAGCGCTACGTCAGCCGCCTCATCTCCGCCCACAAGATTGACCCTCGCACCATCGACGAGCGTGCCACCAAGGTTCTGACCTGGGTTCAGAAGTGGGCGCGCCTGAGCCCCGAGGAGGTCTATGGCGACCACTCGGAGCGCACCCGTACCGAGGACCGCGACAACGACGCTGCTCTCCTTCGCCGCCTTGCCAGCGAGGGTATTGTTCTCCTCAAGAACGACAACGAGGTCCTTCCCGTCAAGCAGGGCAAGGTCTGCGTTATTGGACCCAACGCCAAGGCCAGGGTCATCACCGGTGGTGGCAGTGCCGAGCTCCGCGCTGCTTGGTCGGTTAACCCATGGGAGGGTCTTGTCAACAACGCCCCCGAGGGTGTCGAGCTCAGCTACAAGCTCGGCTGTGAGACCGCCAAGTTCCTCCCCGTCCTTGACGAGCACTTTACCACTCTCGACGGCAAGGCCGGTTACGACATCAACTTCTACGCGGTTGACGCTGAGACTGGCAAGGTCGCCGAGGCCCCCACCGTTAAGGACTGGGGAGACCGCTCGCAGATCTTCCTCGCCGACTTCCACCACCCCGACCTCGGCGGCGACTATGTTACCGAGCTGCTTGCCACCTTCACCGCGCCCATCAACGGCGGTTACGAGTTTGGCATCACCGGCACTGGCCAGAGCTGGCTCTACATCGACAACGAGGTTGTTATCGACAACTCGAAGAACCAGACCATGGGCACCCAGTTCTTCGGAAACGGCACCGTCGAGGTCAAGAAGGTCGTCCAGGTTAAGAAGGGCAACGTAAGTAGTACAAACCCACTGTGGCACCTTCGTTTCACTGACATTTGCACAGACTTACGCCATTCGTGTCGTCCACGACACCCGTCGTCCCTCGGACCGCACCACCCAGGCTGGTCCTTTCACCATCACGGGTATCCGCATCGGTGCCGCTGAGGCATACGACGAGGACCAGGCTATTCTTGACGCCGTTGCCGCCGCCAAGTCGGCCGACCGTGTCGTTCTCGTAGCCGGTCTCAACCCCGACTGGGAGACTGAGGGCTACGACCGCTCCACCTTGTCACTCCCCCTCCGCTGCGATGACCTCATCACCGCCGTCGCCGAGGCCAACCCCAACACTGTTGTTGTCCTCCAGTGCGGCTCTGCCGTCTCGATGCCCTGGGTCAACAAGGTCGCCGGTATCGTGCAGGCCTGGTACGGCGGTAACGAGGCCGGTAACGCCATCGCCGACGTCATCTACGGCCGCCAGGTTCCCGCCGGTCGTCTCCCCGTCTCCTTCCCCAAGAGCGAGCGTGACATTGCCGCGTCGCAGAACTTCAAGTCGGCCCGCACTCGTGTCCACTACGAGGAGGGCATTTGGGTCGGCTACAAGCACCACAACGCTCGCGGCATCGAGCCTCTCTTCCCCTTCGGCCACGGTCTCTCGTACACGAGCTTCAAGTACGACGACCTCAAGGTCGAGGCCCCCCAGGGCTCCACCGCCGCCGACTGGAGCCTCAAGGCTTCGATCAACGTCACCAACACTGGCAGCGTCACCGCCGACCACAGTGTCCACTTCTACACTGCTCCCCCTCCCGAGACCGCCACGGGCCTCAAGCACCCCGAGGTCGCCCTCCAGGCGTTCAAGAAGGTCTACAACCTCCAGCCTGGCCAGACCCAGCGTGTCGAGGTCGACCTTGACAAGTGTGAGTACTCTTTTCGGATTCTGTGGACGTGTTGTTGGGGACGCGGGAGTCGCAAGTGCGCGATCTGCAGGAGCCACAGGATGTGCGGACGTCGGCGGGTGCTGGGCGTCCGCATTCCTCCTGTTCGCTTGCACCAGTCCCCAGACTAGCGCTGCCGATCAACGAGTGGGGTGTGGCGCAGCTGCGCTTTTGTCTCGGCCTCGATGCTCGCCTTTCGGGTGCACCAGTTCTTTTGTCGCTCGATCATGTGAACATGAGAGCCACTGCTGGGGAATGCCACTCCCACAAGGGTTGGAGAGGCGCTAGGGTGGCAAAAGCGCCGACGGCGTTCCGCCACATCATTCGGGCTGTTGCAATCGAGAGTGTGTGTTGTCCGATGTGGCCGTGGAGGTGGACGCTTGTCATGCTTGTGACAAGTGGACTATCCACCCGTCCTTCGGGCGAGCGACACTTTCGGCCTCGAGCTTAGCCCGTCTGCCATAATCCCCTCCCCTCCCGCATCCCACCACTGTTTGTTTCTTTAGCTGACCCCATCGCAGACGCCATCTCCCACTGGGACGAGGGCTACGACACCTGGACCACCGAGATTGGTACTTGGGCCGTCAAGGTCGGTGTCGACGCGCAGACCATGGTCGCCAGCGGCGACTTCGAGGTCAAGGAGAACATGGAGTGGCGCGGTCTCTAAGCGGAAAAGCAGTTTAAAGCATCGAGTGAAGAAACGGATCAGTGGATCGTCTCAGTAGCCCTCCAAAAGTTTCAATGTGTAGTATTGTCCATGTGCAGAATAAATGCATAAATGCCTGTCAACGTCCCTGTCCATGCCCGAAACCTCTGTGTATATCTGCGAGCTGCTACCGTCAGGTGCAGTATTCGTAGACAGTTTCTGCTGTATGTGCAGAATGATTGCATAAATGCGTGTCAATGCCCGAAACGTCTGTGCAGCTCTGTGATCTGTCACCGTGCCAAAGGCTCAATCAATGCACTGTAACAGTACAGCGCCGTATCCGTAGACAGTGTCTATGTGCAGAATGAATGCATACATGCCTGTCAATGCCAGAAACTCAAACCTCTGCTACCGTACTCATTCGGCATCCTGTCCACCCCTCCTCCTCCTGTGCTTAACGGCCTCGCGGTGCTTCCTCTTCCAGCCCTGGGTAAGCTCCAGACGACGAGCCTCCCAGCGCTTCTTCATGTCCTCGTCGGTTTCGGCCTCGTAGAATCCAGCACGCTTCTTGGTCGCCACCGGTGCGGCAGCAACAGGCTGGGCAGTACGCGTGTCCTGGCCCCAACGGCCTGGAGCGGCCGCGCCACCCCAGCGCGAAGGGCCGGCACTGCCCACGTCGTACGAGTTGGCGTTCTCGTAGGGGTTGCTGGCAGCGCCGTACGCATCATGGCCGCCTTGCTGGTCGCCGCCGTAACCCTCATCGTGACCCTCGCCCTCACCGTCGGCCTCGGGCTCTGGCTCGGGAGCGAGAAGACTGCGCGCCTCGCCGCGCTTCACAGGGCGGACGGGCAGGGGGAAGAAGAGGGGGATGTTGGTGTCGGGGTCGAACGTGCTGCGCTGGACAGCGGCGAGCACCTCGAGTTCGGGGGCGTTCTTGGAAGTCGGCAGGGGAACGTCGATGGTTTCGTCAATCTCAAGGTCCGGAGCCAGTGTGCCCATGAGCGAGAACGAGGATGTCTTGGCAGCTGCGGGGGCGAACATGGCCTTCAGCTTGCCAGGGACAGCAGCTGCGGGGCCAGACTGCTTGATGTCCTCGTCGTCGGATTCCTCAGAGCCCGAGTCTGAAGAGTCTGAGTCTGAAGAGTCCGAGTCAGAGTCCGACGAGTCAGAGTCTGAATCTGATCCCGAGCCACTGGACGAGTCGTCGCTCGAGTCATCGCTGGACTCTTCCTTCTTGTCGTTCTTGGCCTTGTCGTTCTCCTTCTTGCTCTCCTCTTCACTGTCCGAAGAGTCTGATGAGCCCGAGCTAGAAGATCCGGATGAGCTGGACGAGTCCGAGTCCGAGTCCGAGTCCGAGTCCGATCCCGAGTCCTCTGACTCGTCGGGGATAGGACCACCACCGACCTGCGGACGGCCCCTCATGAACGAGTCGTCGCCGTCGTCCGAGTCCGAGTCAGAGTCCATGTCCGGGAGGTTGACGCCAACATGCTTTGCGGTGGGAAACTTGTCGAAATCCATGGTCTGCTGCACGCTTGACCTAGACCTCGCGTACGCGGGGGCCACCTCGGGGCTAGGAGCAGAAGCCCGCGCAACAACAACCTCAAAGTCGTCGTCATCGGCGGCAGTCTGGGGCTTGAGGGCCGAGTAGTCGAGGTCGTCGTCAGAGTCCGACTCGGCGTAGCCGGTCCACGAGTGCTTGACGACGGGGGCGGGAGCCTTGTCGGCCTTGACGTCCAGGAGTGACGAGATGACGTTCAGCGCACCCGAGCGCTCTGCGGCACCGATGGCACGGATCTTCTCGGGAACGGCGGGGACAACAGGAGCAGTGTCGTCGCTGTCGCTGTCCTCGGCGGCGCGCGCACGCTTGAGAGAGGCAGCGGCAGCGACTGGTGCGGTGGAGACGGGCGATGGGCTGGGCGACTTGGACGGAACTGAGGCGTCGGCATCATCGCTCTCCTCCTCCAGCTCCTTGCGGACAGGGAAGAGAGGTGATTCGGCGCTGGCGGCCACATCAGAGTCACTGGCGCTCTCCTCCGGCAGCTCCTTGCGGACGGGGAACAGAGGAGAGCTGTCCTCGGCCTCGGTACCCTCACGAACGGGGAACAGTGGCGAGTCGGCACGGGCAGGGAACAGAGGAGAGTCGGCGCGAGTGGGGAACAGAGGCGATCCCTCGCGAGCTGGGAAGAGGTCCGAAGAATCAGACTGGCCAGCCTCACTGCCAAACTCAAACTCGTACGCGTCCTCCTCGTCGCCGACGCGGGGCCTACGGGCCCACACGGCAGTCTCCTCGTCGCCCCTGCGCCACCATCCAAGAAGCACGCGGCCTTCCTCGTCGGCATCCTCGGCCTCGTCGGCATCCTCAAACTCCCACTCGGGAACCTCGCTTGCGGGTGTCACCTCGCCGTTCAGAATGAGGTGTTCACGCGCCCATCGGCGTGGGTCGATCACGCGGCGGTGTGCACGGACAGGAGGACGAGCTGAAGAGTTGCGGACGGCATCGAGAGGTGCGGGGATGGGGTGGGTCGGGCGCATGGACATGGGACGGATCAGGTGGCCGTTGTCGTTGACCCAGAACTCGTGGACGTCAGAGCTGAACAGAAGACATAGGCTACGGTAGCTTACTGTGCGGTGGGTAAAGTTCTTGGTGGTAACGAGGCTCATGTCCTGAGCCTCCTTGCAGCCGCCGTTAAGAACGACGGCGCGGCGGAGACGCCTGCTTGTGCGGCGGGCGGCGTCGCCGGCCGGAGCGTTGCGGTCGGCAACAAGCCTGTCATGTCAGTCATGCCCGGATGTCTCTTGGGCTATGCCACGAGTGCGTAGGTGCCATATCCCTCCTGAATAGTGTCCACGATGCACTCACTTTGCATCGTAACGAGGCTTGGCCTCTGCCAAACGGAGCTGGGCACCGCGCCACATGGCGCCGGACATGATGTTCAAGCCTGTCTGTTAGTTTTGAGCTACGAACCGCAAGCTCACACTTCCTCAGCTGAGCCGGAGTGGTCTCAATGGTAAGGAAAGCAAACGGCCGATGCTGACCTGGCAGGGTTAGCTCGATTGTCTCATGAGTGACAGTGCCAGTTGGAGGTGACACTGGAGGACTCACCGAGGGCATCGATACCCATCTCCTCAACCTCCTGGACGGTGCCAAAGCTGCGAAAGCGGTCACGCAGGTGGTCTGCCGTAATCGAGGGCGTGATTCCGCCAATATGCAGGCGTTTTGTGACTGTCTCGCCCATGGCTGTGGTTGTTATGGATGTTCAGGTCGTTCCAGTTGCGAGAAATCTCAACAGAGAGAGCCATCTGACTTCCGTCACAACTTCTCGGAGGTCACGTGATAGTTGAATAGGAAGTGGAGGTTATTATGTGCCTGGTAGAGCATTAGAAGCCATATTCCTAATGTCATTACCTAAACACACCGGGTGACTGGACGCGTCCAACGCGTTCTCCCACGGCCCACACATTGTTGTTGTTGCGGCTGCTTCGTTGTCCTGCTCTTGTCACCATCTCCTCCATCATCACCACAAAACAACCCTACGGCGGAACCGTGCACCATGGCCGCTAACGGTCATCCAGCGCTCCGCGCCACCGACTTGCATCGCATCTACATCCAGTCCCTCCTCAGTCGTCGTGCAATGACCGAAGATGTCGCCATTGAAATGTACCGCCGCGCCGTCAGCGCCGTGCTCCGTGAGTACTCTGCACGACGGTGAAGCAAAGTCCAGCACTGACACTGCTGTATCCTCTGTTTCTTGATATGCGCATCTTACTCGTCACCCCCATTGCCCTCTCCTCGCCAACCAAACCGGCCAAACCGCACCTTCCTCCGTTCTGTGCCCCTGCACATGACCGCCTTCCCTGCCGTTCACCCTCTGCAGATACCCACCCCGACTTTGTTCCTGCACACCAGCGTAACCGCAGTGGCCTGAAAGACTTTCTCGACGAGATCTCGGTCTTGCTCGAGGAAGTGAGCATGTACGTGAGGCGTGGGCAAGAGGGCAAACACATCTGGGTTGTCCTGTGCAACACCGAGGCCGGTGACATTGCCCAACATGCGACCGACCTCACCCCTCTCGAGATTACATTCTACCGTACCGTCGTCGAGGCAATTATCACGTCCTACCCGGCCAACTCGGTCTCGACCGCCGAGGCCCTCCACCAGACTGCCGAGCTCGAGAGCACGATGAAGCGGTCCGATGCCGAGCACCTCCTTTCGGCGCTCGTGTCGCGCCAGTGGCTCGCAAAGTCGAAGTAAGCTTTAGGCATGCGTAGCAACAGACGTTGACCTCTAGGCGCGGTCGATACTCGTTGGCTCCTCGCGCAATGCTCGAGCTTGACCACTACCTCAAGGAGACGTACGAGGACTATGTGCAAAAGTGCAAGCAGTGTGAGAGGCTGATGTTGTCGGTGAGTACCGCTTGGCTGGCATCTGTCCGTTGCTCTGTCTGACGTCCCAGGGTGTTGCATGCGACGCAGGCGACTGCGACGCTCACTACCACACGCACTGCTACGACAAGATCAAAGGCTCCCCCCGTCCCAAGTGTCGCCAATGCCAGGCCGACTTGAACGAGATCCAGCCACGCGCTATCGGCGAGGGCGCGATTGGGCGCAACGAGGACACCTGGACGAACGCCCAACGCAAGCGCAAGCGTCCCAGCCGCGCGAACGGCAATGGCCGCGACGACGATGACGATGAAGAGGATGGAAATGGTGCTTCACTGGAAGAAGAGGAGGTCGATCGATTCACGCAGTCTCAAGCCCAGTCGCAATCGCAATCGCAGTCACAATCTCAAAGCCAGGCCGGGCCCGTAAGTTTCTTTTATTCCGTGTGTCTCAGCTCACACGCAGTCGCGCCGCAGGAGTGGTCGGGAGACCTTGGTTCCTGACAGCATCGACGACGACGACGACGACCACGACGACCACGACGACGAGAGCGCGCCACCCCGCCGCCGTCGATGAGAGAAAAGCGTCCGACTGAGGCGAAGAGGGGGTGGGTGGCGGCCGGGATGGTGTGTATGTGGGGAGACCGCCAGTGGCGTGCGGGGCCGACTTTCAAGCCTCTCGCGCATTAAGCTGCGCTTTGTTCCCCCATTCTGGCGCGTCTGGCGTACGGGCGAGTGCCGTGGCGCACAGATAGTCTGCTCGGTCGAACTCTGCTAGTGTCGGTGCTGGCGGGCAGTCTGCCAGCAGTGGCGTTGGTGTGTTGTCCGCGGCTGTAGGCGGTGGGGCGGTGGGGATGATGGGTGGTGGTGTCTCTCTCGAGCTCGAGCTGGAGCGGACAGGCGGACGATGCGCCGTCCGCTCCGCTCGGTGCCGGTGCGGAGGCACTCGCCATAGATCCCAGGCCCATTGCGTGTGCACAGAAGGTGTGGACTAAGGGAGCATGTGGACGGGCCGTGGACCATGAGCATGTATCATATGATGTGTTTCTTCCTGTTCTGTGTGTTCCGAATGTGGCATCGAAATGTCGTTTGGGGGTCACCATCACTCGCAACGAACACCCTCTTTCGGAGAGGGCAAGGCTTTTTTTTTCTCTTTCTTTCTTTCTCTCGCTGTGCCTGCCTTGCGAGTGCTCGAGCGCCAGAACGCTAAGATCGTGTACACGAGGCCGCCGGGACCTGGGCCTTTTGGGCGTTGCCGTTGCCGTAGACAAAACGCCAAACGCACCAGGACACAAGGACTCGAGGACCAAATTTGCGCGCATCAGGATGAAATGACCAGACACGCAAAACGTACGATTCTATGGCTTGGCCCCCCACCTGTGATCCTGCAACGGCCTTTCACACGCACGCACCCACGCCCATACTCTGCACTCTGTACTCTGTGACCCTTGACCTGACGGTGCGAGTGGAGCAGGCAGGTACAGGTTTGAAACAAAGCCTCCCAGACAGTATTATACGTTTAGCAGTGGTCATGCCGGCCAGTGGAGTGGCAGTGGAGCATGGGGAGCATGGAAGCAGCAAACTGATGCAGGACCCTGCGCCTCTCGTCAGTGCAGCCAAGCAAGCTCCACTAGAGTAGCCTCCATGCAAGCAAGCGTCCGACAAAAGGTCGTATAGTCTACACCTGATGCATGACACTACAAATTCGTGAGGTCGTCCAGCGTTCTCTACATAAAAAAGCCTGGAAATGATACGGAAAAGACAGAAAAAAAGACAATGACGGCGCGACCGGCAGATATTTTGCTGCGGCGCTGCCGCGGCCTCGCGGATAGATGTCCCGGCGGCCACCCAACGTACAGTCGATGATGGATAGATAAAACAAAGTGGGCCCAGATGGAGCGGTGGTGGTGGTGGTGGTGTGAGGGGGGGTGTGCTGGGATGGTGGGTGGGAGGAGGGTCTAAGGGGGTGGGGAGGTATTTTTTGGTGGATTTCTTCTGACACAACCTACGCCTAGGTTCTTCTTCTTTCACAGGGGCCCATGTCTCTAGGCCTTTTCGTCGGCGACCTTTTCATAGTCGCCAAACGTCATGCTGGCCTTGCTGTCCGCACGGGAACGGCGGCCAGTCGTAGCCGTGCCGGGCGGGAAGCGGACGCGCTTGTTGTGCTTGCGACGACGCGTGCTGCCTGTGCCGCAGATGGGCTTGAGACCCGCCAGTCCAATGGTCTTGTGGACCACTCCGCTGTCGTCCGCGTCGTACAGGGTCTCACCCTCGTCGTACTCGTTTGGGTGCGGGAAGGGGTATCCATCGGCCTCGGACATACGGTCCACGAGGTCGCGCGGGTGGGGCGAGGGGGAGCGAGCATCGCTGACCGAACTCATGCTGCCACGAGCAGCGCGGGAAGCACGGTATTTTTCCTCGAGGGGGAGGCTTGCCCTGACGGCACACGGCGAGGCGAGTGTGTTGAGGGTGGTGAGGGACGAGTCGGAGCGGAGGTGGTTGAGCCCGGGGAGATCGGCGGCGACCTGCTGAGCACCGGGAGGTCCACCTGCAGGTCCGCTGGGGATGCAGGTGTGCTGACACCCGAGTCATCTTCGGCCCAGCACACGGTCTCAGCTGGAGTGACAACCACCCCTGGGGTGGGGTCGTAGGGGATGTCGGTGGAGAGGGGACAACGGGAGTGGAGACGGTGCGGCGGGTGGAGAATGCCGGCGGAGGAGAGGGGAGAGCATGAGGGGTGGTGGACGGCGACTGGGCAAAGCTCG
The DNA here is from genome assembly GCF_003942205.1 of Apiotrichum porosum. Classification (NCBI taxonomy): domain Eukaryota; kingdom Fungi; phylum Basidiomycota; class Tremellomycetes; order Trichosporonales; family Trichosporonaceae; genus Apiotrichum; species Apiotrichum porosum. Next base: position 109,505 of record NW_021167122.1, on the reverse strand, counting down.
TGGGGGAGTCGGGGACGACAATGTCGGTGATCGAGGTCTGGAGAGGCAAGACGTCGAGGGAGCGGTGGCGGACGTGACTTTGACGGTTGCCCATGGACCCCTGGGTGGCACGCGAGTGGGTGCTGGTCGCGCTGGGCGGGCGTGGCGGGGCCTCGCGGCCGTCGACAAACGTTGGGGTGGTTGGCTGGGAGGTACGGTGTCCATCTACCTTGCACATGCGGCTGATGGCGAGTCAGCAAGATTCATCAAAGAACCCAAAAGGGGACTGCGGTGTGGGTTGCGTCAAGTTGACACGACCACTGGCGCACACGCGGCAGAGTGCCACTGATCCTTCCGCCCTGAGGAGCCTCCGTTGATGCAAGTCTACTCACCTGCCATATGCACTGGAGAGTGCACGCTGTCGCCGGGACTCGGCCTCTCGACGACGGGCACGACCTTGACGCTCTTCGCGGCGCTCCTCCCACCGGCGGTCGGCATACTCGACAATGCTCAGTGGACGGGACGAGGCGGTCGAGTGGTTTGAGCTGTGCGAGTGGCGGAGCTCGGCGTCTTCCGGTGCTGGCAGCCGGCCAAGGAGAGATGCGAGGTGGTTGAACGGGCGAGTGCGCGGGACGGGTGCGGTCAACACGGTGTGTGGGGGAGGGAACTGGGACGAAGGGGAGACATCGAGGAGGAGGGGTTGACGCTCAGGCTGGTATAGAGTTGGGGTGGTCAGCAGTGGCAACCAGGTTGTTGTTGGCGGAAATATACCCCTTCAGGACTCACCGCCAGCGGCCAGAAGCAGAGGGACGAGAGCCAGCTCATGGCAAGCAACGAATGTGAGTGTTCAGTGTAATGGACCTTGCTGGCAAAGAGGGCCGTAAAGTAACGGTATATGTATGATGAATGGAAAAGGGGCAGGCGTGATGACGAAAGGAGTCGGGGTGTCGAACTTGTGAAAGGGGGGTGATGGACTGTGAGACGCGCTGTGCGGGGGTCCCGGTGTTCTTTTGTATTGTGTGTGGATCGTGTGTGCTCGCTGTTGGTTGCGCACCCGACGGCGCGATGGCCGCCGTGGATCTGATCGTAGAGAGGGAGGGGGAGGGGGAGGGGGCACGAAAGATGGGCGACGGAAAACAAGGAGGCTTTGGAAAATGTCAGACGATGGAGAGATATGGAGAGGGGGTGGTGTGTGGGTCGTTGTGACGACGGCGCTTTTGATGGATTCCTTTGATCCTTTTCTCGCACACACACCCCCGGGTCCAACGCAAAACGCACAGACATATGTGCAGAGAGAGAGCGAGAGAGAGGTGCATGCACACAGAGGCACAGCGAGAGGGCTAGAGAGAGCATATGCACAGCGGAGAGTGCCCGTCCGCTCCCTGTGCGCACGCTCTCCCCCCCCACTCTCCGGGCCGTGGCGCTGGCGGCGCGCGGGGTGGTCATGGCGTCAGCTTGTGGCGCCGCCGAGATGTGGGTTTTCGGGCCAAACGACGTTGTTGTGTCCCATCGTCCGTCCGTCCGTCCGCGCCGTCCGTCATGGTCGTCGTCGCCATCGGACTAGTGCCCTGCTGCGGGAGAGGGACAGCGGTACAGCGGCGTTTCGTGGCGCGCGCCCGTTGTGTTGGGGCAGCCGAGCCATTGCACGCTGCTCCTTACTGTGCTGCTGCTTCTCTCACGGGCACAGGTCCCCTCCCGGGCATATATCCACCCACAGCACGAGCGAAGCATCACTCCTCGTACTCCTCTCGCGCACAGGCCACAAACACATTGGGTTTTTCCGCGTCGCCATAAAGCGTGGGGCACCAGCGGCTGGCAGTACAAGGTCCACTTTACGTAAGATGTCACGTGGCTATCCTCCTCAATCACTGTGTATCTCTGCGATCTTTATCAGCGATCAGCCACATCAACATCCAGCATCCACGCAACAAGAACGAGTGACAACGCTCTGGGAGAGGGCAGGATGCAGCATACCAACAACCGCAATGCCCGACCCATCCTCGCTCTTCCGCGACGTTGTATGGACGTTTGACCCATCCATCACACAAGCTGTACGCAATGCACGCCGATTGGCCTTGAGTACCCTCGCCGATGTCCCTGGTGAGGAGACAACCTATAACGGCAACATGAATGCAGTGCTTGGCACCTGTTTTTCACCAAAGCTGCCAAGCGAACTTGGCCCCGCCCTCCTTGACGCCCACGTTATCATTGCCACCAATCGCGACCTGGGCCCATTGCACGCTCAAGGGCGGTCGAGATATCGCGACACGCCAATGCAAGCCGAGATCCGCCAGCTGCGACGTGACGCCGGTGACATCTCTACAGGTGAGTTTCTGTACAGCAGACTAACCATTCTGACACTCAGTTCCATCCGGATCCGTCGTCTCTGTCAAAACCATTAGGGACGGTATACGAAAACCAGATGATGTTATTGCCGCCAGGCATGGCCAACTGGCGATCTGCGGCCTAGTCGGTGAGAGGAAGTGCTCCTCAGCAGAGTGGGACGGTTCACTTGTTTCGCGGGGATTGGCGCAAAGCATCGTTCAACTCGTCAGCTCGCATCAGGCGTTCGGCACCCAGATCGCAATCGACATGTTCAACGCAAAGTTCCTCCGTCTCCTCGCTCTCTCCGGCACCTTGGTCGCGATCGATGTGTCAGACTGGTTCTTGGACGAGGCCACCCTCCCGCCCGGTATTCCAATTCATGTTGAGGACCTGCTCGACAACGCCGCGAACACCTCAGACGGCTGCACGATCTTCCCACACGACTTTGCGAATGACGACGGCTTCGGCTATTGGTGGAGCCTGCCCGTGGCGGCCATCGAGTACATCGTCTCCCAGCCGGTTACCTGCCCGCCTATTGTCTCCAACCACATTGTTCTCCCGTCGTCCCTCCGCTTCCGTCCAGATGGACAGATGCTTGGGGCCAGGTTAAAGGCTCGCGTTGCCAACCACATCTCCCAGCAGGAGGTAGCGCCAGAATACGAGATCCTTGAGAGCGACGGTGATCAGCCTGGTGACCATGTATCGGATGCTGTACTCATGGGTGCCGACTTTGGCGCGCGTGTGACGCGGTTGTCGACCGTTGCAGCCAATGCAAATGAAGGAGAGGGCCCGCGTGACGGACCAAGCAAAGAAACAGAGGATGAGTTGTACGAGCCGCTCTCGTCTGGTAATTGACAGCGCATTCTCAGCGCTGATGCAATGCAGACTTTCCTCCCCCGGTTCCCGACTGTTATCCTCCCCCCGACTACACGCCCATCCTCGCGGCCAAAACCCCGGATGTGGAAAAAGGCCCGATTGATCGCATGCAGCTCCTCAAGGAGGCCCTCGGCCGACAACGCGTCCAAGTGGTGTTGCTCCGGACGGTCCAATTCGACGGCCTGCTTGAACATCAAGGGCTGTCTCCTACACCTATACCCCCCGCCTTCTGAACCGCCTTGTGTTACGAACGGCATGACGGCTTGCGGCAGTCACCCGTACCCGCTCATTGAAACGACCCCGCCACGCACATGAAGCATAACCATCGCCGACACCGACGCGGATGGTCCAAAACGCGCACAACAACTCCTGTATCTTCTAATTGTGTATGCATCAAATGTATTGTACTGCCTAGGGATAGACGCAAGGCACATGTGGTGTGCCACTACTGCAGTCACCCTCGTCGCAACGAGCGATCAACTGCACATGCCGGTGCCATGACGAAGCGGCGGTTGCCAATCGAGTAAGGCCAGAGGATTTCCGTGTCCTCGGCGTGGCCACAACGACGCGGAAGCCAGGGCCGCACTGCGTGGTGCCGGAAACGATGAGGTCGGGATGAAACATCATATCAAAACCCACACATACACACACACAAGCAAACCCATCGCTGCCCTCCTCCCGTGTCTTCCCACCTCGCTTTGCTCGCCATGTGAACCATTTTGCTGCATGCATGCCCCTCGCGCAACGTGCTGTTTTTCCGCATCTCTGTTCGCCCCCGTGTCGCCCTCTAGCTCCTGCCTAAGCTCCAAGCCAGTGCCTACCACTGCCACCTCCGCCACCCGCCACCGCGGAGGCTGCGCGTCAAGTGTCTGCACTGCTGCTACACGGACCGGCAGGCCACAGGCAGCCTGCGCCAGAACACGAACAAGCTGACCAGAGCTGACGTCGTGTGGGGCATGTGAGGGGCATTGTCGCCAGCCCTCTCCCCCCCCACCCTGTTTGCCTTTCCCGTCCATGTTCGCCACCACTCACACGGGGCGTCCATCTGTTCCCCAGCACCACACCTTTGGTACCTGCACCTGTGCAGGTACCAGTACAGAGACGTGGCACCCGTATACCCGCGTTCCGTACACCCCTCGTAGCTCGTCGCGGCCCCGCGGAGGCGTTCACAGTTGTAGAGGCTGAACGTGTCGAGTTGAGGTGGCCCTATCGACGAGATGCAGCACTGCTGTTTTGTCCGCAAACCCGCTGTTGAACTGTTCAACAGAGACAGATCTGTCATAGGAGACCCAGTCGATCAGCTGACGTAGGCCAAACCGTGCTGTATGCTTCAGAGAAGACTGCGCTTGGCGGTGGCCGTGGTTGCGGTATGGGGTCGTGATGGGGATCGGACGCTGGATCGTCCGCTCATCGCACACCGCCCTCTTCTTTGTCACAATTCCTCTTTGTCCACCACCTTGTTTTCTTGCCCTTGGATACCCGAGATTGGCACCAGCTCCGACGGTACGGTACACGCCGAGATCACAGGCCCCACAGGCCCACAGGCCCACAGGCCCACAGGCCACAGGTCCTTTTGATGCGGCCGACAATAGAGAAACGGATGCCATTGATAGCCACGACAAACCCTCGATCTTGTCGCGCTCTCCCATATCCCCGTCACGTCCGTCGTCGTCGTCATGTATCATCCCACAGAGTCCTGACAGTTGACTCCCACGTACTGGATCCTCTCTCTCGCCACATTCCGGGCCTCTGTGGTTGCTTTGCTCCTGCAGCAGTGTGTCAGCATTCCCTCACACCCTATCGCGAACTTGACGGCCCGGGTGTCGCTCCGTTTCATTGTAACGGTGATGGCATTCCCCAAGCATTCAGGAGGCAGCGCCATCAATTGAGTGCCCCAGGCCCAGCAGCAGCTGCCAGTGAGCCTCTTTCGTCGCCGCCAGTAGTACTTGAGTAGATCCGAAAGAGTGTGTGTGATCTCCGGTGTCCTCGGCATCATCACCACCCCCACCACCACCACCACCCCCACTCTTTGGCCCCTCGTGGTGTGGTGGTGTTTGGTGTTCCGCTGTGCATTTCATGTCTCACCACCCTTGATCCCTTTACGTGTGAGCTGGCTTCAGTAAAATGTATTTGACAAGTGACTGCGCGCGGCTGGGATGGCCCACTTTCACATGCAGGCCACCGGGCCACCGATCCATCGAAGTGCAAGGGAACAAGCCCGAACGTGGACGTCCGAAACAGGTCCGTTGTCCAGCATGCAGCATGTGATCCAGCGTAACATGCCCGTCCGAAGCCCGAAAAACAAAAGAGGCGCACCCGAAAGGTGTTGCCCACCCAAAGGCCAAAGGGCCCCCACCTATGCACATCCAAAGGTGACAGCCACAACAACGGATCCCACGCAGGCGGAGACGACGAGTCCGCATGGAATGCATCTGATAGATACGACGTTCAGTCCGCACGACACTCCTATGGTCGCCGACGTTGGCGTCAGCAGCCCGTGTGGGGGGGGGGCAAATAGTACCACCCATTGCCGCCATATCGGCCATCTGCCCATATCGGGTAAATAACCCTCTCTACCCATTCCATTCCGCATCAATCCATCCGCCCATCAGGCGATCCCAATGTCCTTGTCCTCAAACCCCATATTCGATTCAACGAGGGCAACATACAAACCTGCCATCGCGCCTCACTTCCCGCGCGCCGAACATACGCGGCGGCACAGTCACTACGCCGATCCCGTCAAGAGAGCGAGCGCGCGTATTCTCTGGGCTGCGCGCAACGCGAGCGTCACCTGGGCGCGCGCCGTGGAGACACAATCTTGGGACGACATCAACGCTGTCGTGCAGCGTCTCGTCGTTTTTGACAAGGTGTACGAGCTGTGAGTTTTGGAACCTGCTGGCGGGCGGGCGGGCGGGCTAGTGGAAGGCCAAAGTACGAGCGCCAAGGAGGGGAGACGGGGCAATCGTAGACGGCGGTGCAATCGTCGTTGTCTGTGTTGGGTCGCAGTGGTTCTTTCTCTCTCCCCCATTCTACACAGTCCAGTATCGTGTCCATCGCCAATGCGTTTTCTTGTTTGCTGACCGCAACAGGAACCAGGATCAATGGGGCAAGCGACCACGTCTTACGGCTCAAGAGTGGTACTCCGAGACAAGAGGGTTCTCTGCCGTGGCGTACCAGATGGCCGCACGCACGCTGCGAGATGTCGAACAGTTGCATCACCTAGCAAGTCGCAGCGAGGTGATGATGTTCTGCCGCATCGCCATGGACATGTGCGCCACGCCGGCCGTTGACTCGCCGCCGCCAGACTCGCAGCGCCTCTGCGAGATGTTTGACGAAGCGACCCTGCGCGAGCGGCTCGGCGAGTATGACCCGCTCGTGCGACACAAGGACGAGCTCGAGGAGCCGTGCCCTTCCGTTTCCGCCGTTTTTGTGCGAGAGCCTGCGACGGGCCGACTGGTCCTCGATCAAGATGCAAAAGTGCTGGACCGCAGCGACTGCAGCGGCACGGGCAGCGGCAGCAGCCACGTCGCCGAGTGTCGACCAACCACTACCGCAACCGGGGCGGGCACCTCCCGACACTCCTCCACTCCATTCGACGGCTGCAGACGCGCAGGTGTACGCCTCGACCGAGGGCGAACCCAGCGTCCACGAGCCACAATGTCCAATTCCTGTGTCCAAGTGAATACTGGACCGAGTCGCGCCGATTGATTCAACCGTAATGTAGCCATCCATGTGTGTAGTTGTCCTGTATCTATCTATCTATAGTGCTGTTGCCTAGCCAGTACTCTTGCTGTGGCGAACAAGGCCGAGGCGGCGGAGGAAGCAATCGCCACTCGAACCCTTCACTCGCTTTGGGTGCCACATGCCGATGCCACGTCGGCCAACGCCGCCTGCAGCACCTGAAACGACAGCTCTCGGTCATGTTGCTCGTCACATCTCTCTTTCCATTCCACTCTTTCCACCACCCGCTTTTGCACCCCTCACTCCAGACAACTGGCCAACTGGTGTGAACCACAGCGACAACGTACCCTTTTACAGCGGCGCCTCGTTTTTCCCCTTCCTTGCGTTTTAAAAACGGCTACAGCGCGCCCCCGTGTCAAACGCGTCAACACACCACCCCTCACGCTCCTTACTTCTATCTTTCAACGTTCCCTCCCTCCCTCACAATGTCTTCCCCGCTCTCAGGCTTTTCCGCCCTCGGAGCGCAGGCCATGCTCCCCATCATCCTTGGGTCGTACCAGTCGCTCCGTGTCCCGGCCTCGGTCAAGGCGCGGAGGCGCGCGGCGCGTCGTCTGGACCGCAAGCGTCTTCTCGGCGAGGACGACGAGGACGACGATGACCTCGACTCGGAAATGGACGAGACTATCACGCTCGCGGACAGCATCCTGTTTCCCATCCTGGGCAGTGCCGCGCTCCTGGGTCTCTGGGCTCTGATCAAGTATGTCGACAAGAAGTGGATCGACCTCGTGCTCGGTGTTTACTGTGAGTGTTGTCGAGCGGCAGCACACGCTGCAGCAGGTGGACGCATCAGCTTACCCTCCTCAGTCTCCGGCCTGGGTGTCTTTGCCGTCCACTCGACCTTTGGGTCCATCATCGGCGGCATCTTGCGCCTCTTCGGCGTCGCGAGCACCGTCTACCACGTCCGCATCTCTGCAGGCATCAAGCGTGAGTTGGGGGGTGTTGTTGAAGCAATGCTAACTCTTGCAGAGGTCTTCCACCTGCCCATGCGCGTCGCCTCGCTCATCTCGGTCGTCCCGGCCGTTGCCCTCCCGGCTCTCTACGTGCCCCTTGGCCGCCCTTACGTCCTCACCAACGTCCTTGCCCTCTGTCTCGGTACCTCGGCGCTTGGCCTGCTCCGTCTGGACGGATTCCCTACTGCTGCCCTTCTCCTCAGCTTGCTGCTTGTGTATGACATCTTCTGGGTGAGTTGAGCGGAGTACAGGAGAACCCCGTTACTCACGCGCAGGTCTTCTACACCCCTGTCATGGTCACCGTCGCCAAGGGCATCGACGCGCCCATCAAGCTCCTGGCACCCAAGGGCGCCGGCAACTTTGTCATGCTGGGCCTCGGTGACGTTGTTGTCCCGGGCCTCCTCATCGCTCTCTGCCTTCGTTTCGACATGGGCCGCCACGTCCTTGCCAACCCCAAGAGCGACATCACCCCGCGCAGCCGCTTCCCCAAGCCGTACTTTATCGCCGCGCTCGTCTCGTACGTCCTCGGCCTGTGCGCGACCGTGTACGCCGTGACGGTCCAGAACCGCGCCCAGCCCGCGCTCCTGTACCTCTCGCCGGCGTGTATCCTCGGCCCGGCTCTCCTCGCCGCCCTCCGCGGCGAGCTCGGCTTGCTCTGGTCGTGGCGCGAGGAGGACGACGACGTCGAGGTGCGCGACGAGACTATCGAGGCCCCCAGCGAGGTCGCGCAGCAGGCTCGTCTTGCCGCCAAGGCTGTCGACAACGTCGACGTCGAGGCCAGCGCCGAGCCCGTGGCCCCCGTCGTCATCGACGACTCGTGGATGGAGTCCGAGGCCACGCCTGAAAAGCCCCGCAAGCGCAAGGGCGGTAAGAAGAAGTAAACAAAAGCACAGTTCCCTGGTAGCGTTGTGGCTTCGGGGGGTACATCACTAGCATCATTCATGCATGGTATAGACATCATCAAAACTCTAGAACAAAAATAAACACCTGGGACTCCTCGTGTCCCTGGGACACACTAGCTTCTCTCCTGCTCTTTCCTCGTCGCTCGCCTAGAGGCTGCGGCGGTACTTGATGAACGCGGTGAGGTTCTCGTAGGCCTCCTCGGCGTGGCTGCGGAGCTCGGGCTGCTTCCTCTTGTCGACCGAGCGCGTCGCGTTGCGCACGCGCGCAACAGTCGCGGCCAACTTGGAGGTGTAGTCGCCAGCGACAAACACGGGGGCGTCGTACTCGCGCGTCTCGTCGGCGTACACGTCGATGATGGCGTTGAGGAGCGCGACGGTGATCTCGGTGGAAGGGTTTGACGCGAGGGCAGTCATGAGGAACGCGCCAATCGCAGCATTGTCCGCGACAGTGACGCCAGGGCGCGAAGCGACACCGGCGAGCGTGTCGAGCGTGCGTGCGCGGGCCGCGTCGCTCGAGAGTGCGGGGAGCACGTCCATGAGCATCTGGACGGTGGCAGGAGCCGGGGTGAGAGTGCCGGGCGAGGTCTTGACCACACCCCAGGCCGCGGCGAGGGCGGCCTCCATGACCTCACGGCGCATCTCCTGCCCACGGGCGGTGAGAGCTGCAGCGTCTGATCCAGCAGCCGAAACAATGGCGAAAAGCGCCTCCCACAGTCCAGTTGCCGGGAGGGCAGCGGCGAGGCCCACGAGCTCGCTTGAGGGCGAACCGGCGAGGGCGGCGTGGGTAGTCACAAAGATGTTGTTGAGGGCCTCGAGGGCGCGCAGGTGCAGGCTCGAGAGAGCCGCAGTGGTGGGCGGGTGGATCGAGGGCTCAGAGCCAGTGGGCGGGAACGAGAGCGGGGTGAGCTGAGCCAGAGCGGTGAGACGCTCAGGCAAGCGGAGGGCACCAACGAGGTGAGGGAGCGAGGTGGCGTTCACCACGGGAGAGGGAGCAGCCTGGTCAGCCGCAGCGCGGGGGTCCCTGCCCTGCGCGATCAGAGCCTCGTCTCCCATAGCGTCCTCCATGTCCTGGTCGTCGGCGACCTCGGCATCGTCACTGGCGTCCTCGTCCATAGTCTCCTCGGCGTCCTCAAGACCAGCGCAAATACCAGTGAGCACCTCGAGCGCGGTAACGACCGTCACGAGCATGCGCTCGACACGCTCGAGCTTGACCTCGGCGGGCGAACGGTGGTCGGTGCCGAGGTTCTTGCCAGCGAGAGGAACGGTCTCCTTTGGCACTTGGCTGACGAGCTCGGTGACACGCTGGACGACGTTGCCGAGGTTGACATCAAGCAGCGAGTTGACGAGGGGAAGAATGGCGTCGTTGGTCAGCGCGGCGATACCGACCTGCTTGTCGGCCCACGAGCCCGGCTGGACAATGTTGCGAATGGTGCCGACAACAAGCACGCGCGTGAGGAGAACACGGCCGTCGCCAATCTCCTCGTCGTCGTCCTGCATGGCGGCGTCGCCGTCCTTCTTGGCCTTGCCCTTGCCCTTGAGGTCCTTTTCGGCCTGGGTGTGGTCCTTGTTGGCCATCTCAACGAGGGTGGAAATAGCATCGGGAGTGCTGGTGAGGGCCTTGGAGAAGGTCCAGTTGTCCTGGGTAAGAGCGTACAGAGCCTGGGCAGCGGCGAGCACGACACCGACGCTGAGAGAATCGCGGCCCTGGAGGACCTTGACGAGCACACCCTCGCAGCCAGCGGCGTTGACGGCAGCAAGGGTCTTGTGGGACGCGTCGGCGAGCGACCAGATGAGTGAAATGACATTCTCAGTCAGGCTGAGCAGGTGCTTGCGGGCCTGGAGCTCCTCGTCCGACAGGTCCTTGGTGTTGGCGGCGAGGACGCCGTCAATGGTACCGCTAATCTTGCCCATGAGGGTGGTGAGGTGGGACATGATGCCCTTGTTGAACATCTCACCGCACATCTCGTGACCACCGTCAATGGCAAGGTTGCGGAGCGCACCCGAAGCCTCGACAACGACCTCGTCGACGCTGTCGGACAGGCGCTCGATGAGCTCGCCGACAACGTTCTTGCCCTGGAACAGGCGGCGGGTAGCGGGGTCGCCTGAAATGAGGTTGCAGATGGCAGCACACGCCCACGTCCTGTCAGAGTAATCGGCAGACCGGAGCTATGAGAAGACATGTCAGCAAGGTACAGCGCAAGGAGCAAAGAAGAAGAGAACGGGGCGCACCTTGGCCATGACGGGGATCATCTGCTTCTCCTTCTCCGAGTCGACCTTGCCGTCGATGCGGCCGGCACCCAGATGGGCATCGGGGACACGGATGGGGTTGTGACGCTTGGCGGCGGTCTTCTTCTTGTACTGCGCCTTGCCCATTGTTGATGTAGAGGTGTGGGGGTTGTCAAAGGAGAGAACAGTCGTGAGTAATGGGTATATGGGCGCGCCGAAGAGGTCAACTTTTAGCGGGGGCCACGTGGTGCGGAGATTTAAATGGCATCTCCGTGTATTATATTTTAAATTGTTAATGGCCATTAGTAAATGCGTCCACAACCCCACCGTGTGTGCCGTCGCACAACCCGAGCCCACCCCAGCGGCCAGCGGCCAGGGGGTCACAGGATCACAGGACACGCACAGCGTGCGTTCCATGATCCACAACATGCCGAACTGGACGCCGGTGAAAGGGTGCCCAGATATCAATGACCCATGACGTCTGTGGGGACATTCATTCACCCTGCGTAGCAATGTGGCGACTTTACTAGCGTGCTATGGTGTACTAGTGTGGGTATTGGAGCGCGGATAACAGGTGTGCCTGATGTCTTCTGTGCAGACATCTCTAGCATCTCTACTGTACCCACGCCCATCCGCGGTCGTGTCAATTAAGTGTGTAAAAGTGTGAAACAGGTTTCTGTGTTTTTCCAGAACACACTGGTTATTTAAAATAACGCACAGTCACCGACTTGCCAAGAGATCAAGAGGGAGGGAACGCCAGAGCAGACGCTCAAAGAGACCCAGCTGTCTGCGACACAGAGAGGAGATTGAAACAGGGATATACCCCGACGATGCCGCAACACAAATGATCGAATTTACAGTCACCTGGGCTGTACTTGTACTGTACGTTTCCCGTTGAGATGTTGCTGCCAGTTCGCTTGTTGTAGTCATCCACTGTCAGCCCCTTGGCTCCTTGGGACGAGCGAGCCGAGAAAGGTCCCACGTGCTGGGATGAATGAGACCAAGAGACAAGCCATATTGCGACGGCACGGCCTATGCGAGAGATCGAGACGGAAGCGAGAACTGGGGCGAATGCGAATGGAGCGCTAACATGAAGAGCTGCCGTGGTCAAACAGCATATAAACTGGCCGTTGTGGGACTCTTCTTCCTCGTACACTCTCCCTTTCTTCGTGTCCCCCTTCCTGCATCACGGCACTCTCCATTGTCTCATAAATACATACTCTACCCCCCCCCCCCCCCCCCCCCTTAGCCCCCCCCACACATATCTTCTCTACAATGGCTGCCTGGTCCGTCGCAAAGCTCTCCGTCCCCTTCCTTGAGGGAAACGCTCAATGGTCGGCCTCCATGAACACGTCTCACCCTGGGTTCCTGTACAACTTGTCCCTCGCCCAGGCTCCCCCCATCGTCTGGATCGGCTGCTCCGACTCGCGCATCCCCGAGAGTGTCATCACCGACCAGCTCCCAGGCCAGATCTTCACTCACGTAAGTTGGTTTTGGCAACATGATGACCTTGTAGCTGATACCTGTGAACCAGCGCAACATTGCCAACCAGTTCCAGGTCAAGGACAACAACGCAGGCGCCGTCGTCGAGTACGCTGTCGACCACCTCAACGTCTCCAACAGTAAGTCTTGGCTCTCTTGTAATACAACAGCCTCTGACGATACTCCCGTAGTCGTCATCGTCGGCCACACTGGCTGCGGTGGTATCAAGGCTGTCTATGACGCTGTCAACTTTACCTCTTACATCAGCGACCACCCCGACCACACAGGCTGCGCTCACATTGTCAGCACCAAGCCAACCGACGACCCTCTCAACAACTTCCTCATCCCTATCACCAAGCTCCGCCAGTGCCTCCCTGCCAACGCCACCAACATGGACCTCACAGTCGCCAACGTCCAGATGCAGGTCCAGAACGTCTACAAGTCGTCCATCTTCAAGAAGGCCTGGGAGACCACTCCGGGCCGCGAGATGTGTGTCCACGGGTGGCTGTACGACCTTTCCACTGGCCTTCTCAGCAGCCTCGGCATGACTACGTGTGGCAACGGCAAGGTCACCACCGATGGTAACGGCAAGCCCAAGAAGGTCTGAGAAAACAAGCGCTCGAGGCTTCCAGCACCTTGCCACCAAGCCCCCCGGACATTCTTCTTTAATAATGCAAATATGGCTGGAAAGAGATGCATGTCCATACTGGACGACATAAAAGTACTCGACGACTGGTATCACACACAGCCTTCCGCGTCTTCCCTCCAGCCCTCATCTCTTCCTTCCCAGAATTCCTAGGTAGTTTGGCCGCTGAGCAAATTGGCCTTCAGCGGCCAGTGGGATGTACAGCTTCCGTCCCGGGTTCCTCGCTACTTGGGACGACGATGCAGTGGCCGCACCTTGGCCCCACCATGGCCAAACCTACAGACCCTGGCGGTGAGGTAAAGTTTCCCCACTCCTCCCCACCCACGCCCACAATTCAGCAGCCATTCCACTTGCCACACAACCCAGTACACAGAACGGGCAGGAAACTGCGGGGGTCAGTACGGCATTTTTACGGGTCATTTGTATTTATTATTATTATTATTATTTTAGGGGTATTTTTTGTTTCGCCATCTTTCACCGGTCGGCCACGCCCAAAAATGAAAAAGAGAGAAAAAGAAGACGGGGTTCCCACTGGGCCACTGTCCACTGGGCAACCCACTTTACATCTTGTCTCGGTTAGAATATCAGATTTGGCGCGTGGTTAGAAAAACAACATGGTTTACAGCTACACAAGTACGGAACAGTTGACAGTTACATATATAAGAGACAAGCAGCGGGTGACATTGCGTCATTGTTGGATAATGAGGAGGGGCTGGTGTGGCGGCAGAAAGCGAGACGGTCGTGGGGTCCTGTACCACCTCTCCGACCGCTGGCCATGACCAGGTAGACGATCACTGGCCAGTGGTGAGGGCCCGCGGGACCCACTACCGCTCGGCCGCGACAAGGGCGCCAAAGTGCGGCTGGCCTGTGACGAGTACGCCGTCAAAGCCCGACATGCACGTCTGCGCCTGTCCATATCGCGGCGGGTAGATGCTGAACAGACTTGGCATTACGTTGGTGGGGCCACGACGCCGGCCTGCCGGAACGTCTCGCCAACGCTTACAATCTCGGCCCTGGCACGCACGTCGGTTCGGTACTCTCGCTATGCAATGCAGAACTCGCCAGTAGTGGGTTGTTACTGACCATTTACTGTTCAAGAGGCCGCCGAGGCTGAGGCCCACGTCGTCGGTGACGTGCACGTAGACTTCTTGGTCGCACAATTAGAAAACGGTGCAGCCAGATCCCGTAGCAATGCGCGACTTGACGGCCCTGGAGGCGGGAGGGGCGCCAGCTGGGTGTAGACCTTCTCTACAAGCGAATCTCCGGGTGACCCTCTTCTTCGAGCGGGGCGACGACGGTACAAATCGCAGTCAGGAGGAGCCTGCACGAGACTACGCGGCAGCCCTCGACGCCGTTGGAGATCGTGCGCAGGCGTGGCCTTCAGTGCGACTAGGGTTGTGCGAGCCCACCAGTGTGCGGGCCCAAGCGCCACGGGCTCTGACCTGAGCGTCGAGGTAGCCTATGGGTGGCTAGGTGACCACTCGCTCACTGGGAGCCCTGGAAAGACTCACGCCAGAGACCATGTCGCGGTGACGGAGGGGTTCGTCTGCGGCGTGGCTTGGGGGTTCTACTGCGGCCAACACGTAGTTGGTGGCGAATCGGAGGGCGGAACGGGTGGCTTCGTCGTCGGCAGCAGCTGAATGGTGCATGGAGATATAGGGTTGTGGACGTTGAGGACAACAATAACGGAGCCTTTGCTCATTCGTGCTGGGTGTGCGGGGCCCCCTTTTGAAAACGGAGGTGTCTGCACATCTCCGTCTAATCACCCCATGTAAGTGCCGTGATTAGAAAGTGATGTGTATTGCCTTTTAGAATGATTGTACATGGGCTAAATGGGTGTGTCGGGACCCACGGCCGAAGAGGGATGTTTTGGATCTCTCTGTCCCCACGCCGCCGCCGCCGCCTGCCGTGTGCAACTGAAAAGAGACGCGCGCGCACTGTATTGTCTCAGATGCAGCGCCAATTTTTTTGTTGTTTTTGGGACAGTCGCGTACTGTTGTCGGTTGTCGTTTACAAGTGTGATCAAGCTCTTGCAAGTGTGTTGTGCATGTGGGGGGACTGGGAGACGGGGGGGAGTATGACGCCAAAAGCGACAGTGGGGGGTGGGGCTCTCGTGTCCCCCCACCCCCGCCGACTGTTGGGTTCTGAATTTGGCCGTGTCCGTTCCCCCTGCCGTCTCGCACCACCCCACCCACGGCCCACCGTTGCATGGGTCCCCCGGCAACTGTCCTTGGCATCTCACACACACACTCATTCTGCTTTCTCTCTCTCTCTCTCTTGCACTCTCCCCCTCACCCGTCGATCTAATCACAACGGCCAACCCGCCCTCACCATCCATCACCACGGCCCTTGCCCCCCCATCCACTCCCTACCTCACCGACCCCCCGTTCGCTCCTCTGACCGGTTTCTCGGCGCTCGGAAGATTGCACCGAAACGCTCGGACCTGCCAACCGAATCTCTAGTCCACCACCACCACCACCACCACCCACCACCACCCACCATGGCGTCTCCCGCCCAGGCATCACCATCTGTCTGGGCCCGCCGCCTCTCCCACCCAAACCCCTCGCTCGAGCACAATGAGCTTGCAGGCTCCATCCTGCCCTTCCCGCGCGGCTTTCCAAGCATGTCTGGCCTGCGCAATGCGCTGTTAGGCTACCTCGGAGAGGCGGAGAACGCCCTTCGTGAACGCCTGGGCATGGAACCCTTACAGGTCGACGAGCCCATTCGGCGTGACAGCGTCACGTCGTCACCCTCCCCGTCGTCTGAAGACGAGACAGACGGCGACGGCGACGTGTTCCGCTCGAGCGCAGCTGGGGCGACGACGTCGGCACTGGCCCCGCACCACGAGCTTCGCCGGCGACACCACCCCAACAACACTGCGGCTGCCGCACGTGCCCGCCGCGATGCAAACTCGCCGCCGCCGCTCCCCGCGACCGACGAGGACCATGCCATGCTCGACTACCTGTGCTCTTTGCGTCAAGACGTGCTGGCCTATGTGCCCACCGGCATTACCGAGCTCGCACCCAGTCGAGAATGGCTGCGCGGCCTGCCCAACAGGCTCCACGCCGTCGACCTCGGTTTGGGCCGCGAAGGCGCTTGGCCTGACCCGGTCTCAGAGGCGCACCGCGCAGTTGGCGGCGCTCGCAAACGTGTCATCGACTTTGTGCACGCTGCTCTTCCGCCAGACGACTGGGCAGGCTGGGAGACGCTCGGATGGGAGGAGGGAGGTGAGGACGAGTTTGGAGCGTCTTCATCTTCTTCCCAGAACCGTCGGCTGGGACGCAGGCGAGGAGAAGGGTGGGCCCGCGGCAGTGGATACCACACAAAGAGCTCGTCTCTGGACGAGCGGTGGTCACCTATCGAGGACGAAGAGGACGAGCCAGAGTACTTGTTCCCGAACCGTACGCCTGGACCTGCCCACGCCGTTGCCAACTTTCGCTTGCGCCGTTCCAAGAGCTTGGGCGAGCACGACTACAACCCTTCGTTCCTCGACCAGTGGATCCGCCCAGCTGTCGAGCTTGCTGCGTCAGTTGTCGACGATGAAGGCGAGGCCGATGACCAGACCGTCGAGGAGACGCTCAAGCTCAACGCGGCTGCCGCCGCTGCTGCTGCCGACGAGGAACGTGCGCAGGCCAAGGTGCCAAATGTCCAAGAGGCCCTCGTCCGCAGCTGTGATGGCTCCAAGCTCATCACGTTCAACGATCTCCCCATGTGGTGGCGTAACAACCAGTACATTCATACCGGATAGTGAGTAGCCGTCTGTGCAATCCGGGCATGTGTAAAGCAGCAGGTACTAACCCGACCGCAGCCGCTTCATTCCTCTGGGGCGTGGCAAGGGACCCATTCCGCTCATCAAGTCGGCGTTCCAGTGGCACAACGAGACCGTCAACATCCACTCGCACTTTATCCCCACTTGCTTGATCCTTGCGCTGGTGATTCCTTTCTTCATCTGGCGCACCCCGCTCAAGGACGCCCACTGGGTCGACACGGCCATGCTCATCTCGTACCTCCTCGCGGCGGCATCCTGCCTGTCGTCTTCGGCCGGCTGGCACATTCTCAGCGGCTGTGCGAGCCACCGCTGGTTTGAGTGGGGTGCCTGTGTCGACTACATTGGCATCTCGTGGCTCATTGCCATGAGCTTCAACACGGTCGTCTACAATGCCTACTACTGCTCGCCCAAGACCGTTTGCGCCTACACCGGTGTCAACCTCGCGTTTGGTGCGCTCGGCTCGTACCTGCCCTTCCAGAAATGGTTCAACCAGCGCAAGAACAAGCACTGGCGTATCCTCTTCTTCCTCCTCCTCAACGTCGCCATGGTCGCGCCCATCGTCCAGCTCTACATGCAGCACGGCAGCGAGCGCGCCAACGCCTTTGTCTCCCCCTTCTCCCTCTCCGTGGCAACCTACGTGACCGGCCTGCTCTTCTACGCCTTCCACTTTCCCGAGTGCGCCATGCCAGGCAAGTTTGACACGTGGGGCGCATCACACAACATGTGGCACCTGTGTATCGTCGGCGCCATCATCCTCCACTACCGCGCCATTTTCGTCGTGTACGACGACCGGTGGGGATACTCCTGTGCCGCGCCAGACGCTGGCACGCCATTCCCCCAGTGGGTCACCGCGGTTCTCTTTGGGCAATAGCTATACTTTTAATGCCCTCAACTTTAAAACGGACAAAGCGGGCCATGGTAGCCTCGCTTGTCCTTGTGTCTTTTGGGACTGTACATACATTTTTTTGGGAATGCAGCACATGGACTGCTAGCAAGCAAGTGTGTAGTGTCTATAGGTGTCTACTGCAGCGGCCAGCAGGCAGAGGTCATGCCGTCGCCTCAAATCCTAATCTACAGGTCCAGAGACATCTCTAGAGGAAGCCGCGTCCCGTGCCCTTTGCAAACATCTTGACACCGGCAGCCTCGAGACGGTACTGCAACGCCGCGCTCCGGGGCACGGCCACGCCGGCAGGAGCAGCACCCAGTGGGTGCACCGAAATCTCGCCGCTCACATCGCCGCTCCGCCCACTGGCCAAGCCCGAGACGCGCCACCAGCAGCCCGCGAGACGCAGCATACCGGCGAGGAGGGCCGCTGCGTCCGCATCTGTTTCCTGCGCGCCTGTACTGGCGGCAGCGGCGGCGGTACGCGGGAGGTGGTCGGCGTGTAATGTCGACACCACTGCGGCGCTCGAGGACGCGAGCACGGCGCGCACAAACTGCGTAATTTCAGAGACGGAAAAGCCCATGTGCGCGAGCTCGGAGAGACCGTCGAGTAGCACCAGGGCAGGTGCGGTGGGACCAGGACCAGGACCAAGGTTTGCGTTTCCGTTGTCCAACTTGAGCGCGGCCATGGCGGTCGCGATGGCGTCAAAGGTCGGCCGCAAGGTCGGGTTCGGGTCGTACAGTGCTGGTGCTGATGCTGCGTTGAGGGATGGAGGAGTAGATCCTGGAGGTGAGGGCAGAGGTGTGGGTTGGATGTGCACGAATGCCGAGGGAGACGAAGGAAGAGGTGTGCCCAGTCGACGCGCAATGGCGTCCCAGGATGCCCTGCCTTCCAGGCGCAAGTCAACCCAGATGACCTGTGTGGTGGTTAGCTACAGGACAGGACGTCTCACTACCCCAGATGACATGAGTTGTCAACGCGCGACTTCTCAACTCACTGGGACTTTGCTCGACACAGCTGCGAGGACGAGGTGGAGGACAGCGAAGTGGCTTGGTGCCGTCAAGGTGTCGCTCACGACCAGGTGCGATCCGCGAGGAGGCAAAGAAGATGTTGGGTCATCTCCTGGAGCAAACGCGAGGTGTGGCGAGAGGAGCGGCATGGCGGTAGAGAGACTGGTTGTTGATGAGAACCGAGGTGGCCCAAGATTGACATTTCGGAGTGGATCCCAGCGCGATTTATCCGGAGTTGTTCCCAAGGAGCCCCAGGTGGCACCATTGCACTCTTGCAATGCACAATCCATAACTCTACAACGTACGGTGTCGGATGCAGGGGCCACGGGTATTGCACTGTGTACTAAACCACACCTCCTCTTCCCCCTCTTCTTCCTCCTCTTTGACCGTCTCCAACCCCTTCCTCGCCGCATACGCGTCGGGCAATTCTACGCCCAAATCTTGCACACATGCTCCATCTCCACCTGCGCATGGCGTTCCCATTCGTCCTGGTCCATGGCGCCCAGATACTGGGCTCCGGCAGCAGGGATTCCTCCTGCAAACGAGTCTGTAAACACGTCCCGGCGGACGAGGGAGGATCCAAAATCGATCAGGCGAAGGCTGCAGACGTCGATGGGAAGCAGCTCGAGCGAGTAGGGCACCAGCCAGTGTTTCGGCGCACACGAGTAGTGTACTACGCCCGAGGCATGGAGCGCGGCGTATTTGTCCCGGATGACTATCCTAGGTGGAAGTCAGCCCAGTGGCAATGGAGGGTGTTTCTCACTTGTCGGCCTTGTCCAGGTGGCCCGCCTCGACCTCATCAAGCGGCCGCCCAGCATCCTCCATGATGGCGCACAGGACTTCAGCCCGCCTCGTCCCACGTCCCGCACTCTGCTCGGCATAGTACACCCCCCACCACCGTGGCACGACTTTCCCCTGCAGACAGCGCAAGTTGTGCGTGTATAGCCACGCCTCGCGCGCCGCTTCGGGACACACGCCCTCGCGGCCATAGTGTTCCGTCGGAGAGGTAAACTTGGCCACTAGGCGTGCGGTGCAGTTGGAGTGGTTGTGGCCACGGAGGACCCTCTCGCTGTGCTCTGAACTTGAGCCCGACGAGATTGAACTGGCACTTTTGTTGGCGGCGGGGTAGTTGAAACCGGGACACGTCGCGCCAAACCCAGACCATATCCTGCCTTGCTGCAGGAACCGGTCGATAACGATCGAAGGCAGCGGTTCGGGGCGGATGTGCGGCAGGGTGACGCGCGTGAATGCAAGTCTCTCGAGGGAACGGCGGACGAGAAAGGCTGGGTGCAAAGGCCCGACGAACGGGCGCGAGAGGCCATCAACGGCCGACAGCGAGTGGGTCGCGTATGCGGCGTCGAGACGGTTGGGCCAGTAGATCCGGCGGGTCTGTGCATGTTAGTGCAAAGTGAGGTCTGGCGGGGCTACCTTGGGCCCGCCGGCGTTGGCCTTGAGCTGTGGGTTCGGCTTGGAGACGAGTCGCGGTCTAGGGGGGAGAGGGGGTGCTGGTGGGAATGTGATGGATCCGGTGTTGATGGTGGGCGGAGGGATGTAGAAGGGGAACATCATCTTGAATGGGGTTGAGAAGACAAACGACACGGAAGAGAGACCAAAAGCGGATGAGAGGAAGACCACATAGCTCCTCTGAGCATACATCCATGACGCGTATCCTTGTTGGTGTCCTTTGGTGTCATGCGAGTGTCAAGTCGACGCCCAAGAGAAGAAAGTAGGGCGTTGGGACATGGTCAGACGTCATAAGTGGCAGGAATGCTGGCCAAATGGCCGAAATTCAGTACTGACGTCGTATCAGCACATCACATGCAATACATACGTCTCGTCGTTACAGGTGGTTTACAACTTGTTCCATGGCCCACTCCACGGTGGGGCTGGAAAACATCGGCGTCTTGCCCAGTGGCGTACGATGGACGCTAGACGGAATCTTGACTACCTTGATACCTCGCTCCTGCACATAACAGTCAGTTACAGTCCATCGCTCAACTCAACTGTACCCACCTGGACTGCCGCTTCATCTACCGGCACAGCACACCCTTCGAGATACACCAGATGCGTGATGAAGCTCGTCGTCTCCCAGATGACTGGTCCGTTCCTGGCCGTCTGCATCGGCACCGGAATGTCAAAGTGGCGCAGCATGTTGGCAATGGTGTCGATATAGTCCATGGCCGTAAAGTCTGGCGTTTCGCGGTCGTTGACGGAATTCACTAGCAGGTCAGTGACGTGGAGTGAAGCATTCGAGGCTCACTCAAAAGGACCTTGGCCTTGAGCGATTTGGACTGGGCGATCGTCGAGGCCAGGCCGCGCAACACCAGACAGGGGATGATACTCGTCCACAGCGAACCGCAAGAGTAGACAAACACATCGCGTTTCTCGATGGCATCAAAGAGGTCTTCGTTGGGCATAGGGAAGATCTCCTGAGACGTTGTCAGCTACTGTAAATGAACTTGCCGACACGTAGCTCACCTGGCCATATAGGTTGATATAGAACAACTTTTCAATTCGGGCTTCCAGCGGCACTTCCACGGCGCCCTTTGTGTAGGAGATGTTGGACGACCCAATGGCGTCATTTTCGTCCTCGAGCCCGTCGTAGCTGTAAGAGAACGGCGTGGCGCCGCGTTCAGGCGTCGACATGGGCGTGTCGGCGGTGTCGAACGTACGCGAGTCGCGCCTGTTTCCGCGGCGGATGTGAGAGCGGTGAGGCTTGCCCGGCGCACCGGCCAGACTCCTTGCACGGACGAGGGTGGTCACGGGCTGCGCGGGCTCGGGGGCTGGATGCGAAATGTTGCACTGTCCGACGAGTTTGGTGCCGTTTTCCTGTGGAGTGTCAGTTACATTGACGACCATATAACTTACAAGCTGAGCAGCAATAGTGATAGTCTCTGCCAAACGTCAGTAAAGCGCGCTCACGTACGACTTGCGGTTGGTGTTGATGATAGGGATCACCTGTACGCTTTCCTGTCGGGCGGTCAGTTGGTGGATTCATGCCGAATGACCTATGACTGCTCACATTGACACCGGCCACAGCCTTGAAGAGGAAGATGGCGCTCGGCAGATTGCTAAACAGGTCTCTTGCGCCTGTCAAAAAACCATTGCCGATAGAAAAGTTGCGAAACGAAAACCGCTTGTGTGCGCGACGGAGGTTGAGGGCTTGGAAATGGACCAAGAAGGCTGTGGTTGCAAGTCAGTGGAGTCTCATTTCAGCTGCAACCCACCTCTGATGCACTCCTTCTTGTCATCCCCAACACCATTCCACAGCGGTCCTCGGCCTTCCACGATCTCCTCCCACATGTCACGACCCGCCTTTTCTGAAATGTCGGCTGGAAAGCGGTGCGCCATGAGGTTGTAGATGGCGAGTCGTTCGCGGTCATCTCGGCTGTTTGCACCGTCGGGAGGTTGGGGAATGAGACGAATCAACCTGGAGCCTGCGATATAGGTATCAGTGAACTTGTCATTGCTTCAGAACCATGCAGAACCCACGAATGTCACCGATAGACGGCCCACCAAAGCACCGCAATATCTCGGCAGAGGACCCTCCGTCGTCGGACACGGGCAGCACATACGCTGGGGACGCGCCGAATGCTGTTGTGAACGAGTTTGCGCCTGTACCGCCTGATACCACCAGGTAGGACAGGTCTTGGCGGTGGGGCGACATGACACGTAGATTGTGTGAGAAGAATGTATGTTGCTAACAATTGTCGCGCGACAACACGGTGATCCCGTTCGAACGGTGGTTGTGAACGTCATAGAGTTGATCACGTGACACAAAGCTCGGCATCTTGCCGAGAGATCGACAGACGATGGTGGCGGCTGCTGGTTTCCTGACACTAGAAGAGATCTACGTCGACTGCTTCAAGCATTCATGATGTTATGAATCAACAATGAAAAACGCCAACAAGAACCTTCATCCACTACTGCTTCTCGTTATGGACCACCTCACCACGCTCCTTGGCGTACGACGCGTCCTGGAGAGTGGTGACGTGGTGCTGGTATATCCTGTTCTCCTCCTCGATCGCATCAAGCGTGGCCTTGCTGGGGCCGTGGAAGTGCTTGCGGGCATGGAAGACCCAATCCAGAAGAGCGATGAGCGCCATGGCACCGAGCACGGCGACCGAGTAGTCTGATAAGAGCGTGTCAACTAAAAGACGATAATGTTTTGTGAGGGCCACGGGATACGCACTCATTTCCGATCCTGTAGGCTTGGGCGTGAGAGGGAAGAGCCACATGACGGTGGTGAAGACCGTCCACACGACAGTGACACTGTTGGCCACCCAGCCAAACCAACCGAGCTTGAGCCATCTGTTGGGGTTCATCTTGCGTCCCTTGAGCATGAGCTGGATGGCGACCACTGAAATGGCAATGTTTTGGAGAATAATGCAGCAAGAAATGATCGAGTTGTACACTGTCGCAGACCCAATGTACAGCAGGCCGAGAATGGTGACGCCGGACCAGGAGAGTAGAATGGACAAGACGGGGACGCGGAGCGTGGGCGAAATATGGCTCAGTTTTTGAGAGAAGGGCAGAGCCTTGTCACGCGCAAAGGACCAGATGAGACGGGACGACGCCATCTGGATAGAATTCGTCATGATCTGCACGATGAAAAGGAAGGCGACCATGAAGACTACGCCGGCAGCATTGGAGCGGGTCGCCTGAACGATGATGGTCAAAAAAGGTAGCTCGGCGGACGCAGCGGCGTCAAAGTCTTGCACGGAGTAGAGCAGGGCAATGGAGGCACCAAGGCCGGTGACAAAACCGAGACCAATAGAGGCGAAAAGGGCGATGGGAACCGTGCGTGCAGAATGGAGACACTCCTCGGCAATATGGACTGCTCCGTCCACGCCAGACCAAATGAATGCTATAAGGTGTAAGCTGAGCACTACCGCAGATTAGCTAACGCACCTGGGTTGACAAGACCTGTGGCGGCAACGACAAACTTGTTGGTCCAGCCAGTCTGGTTCTGCCACTGCGTCCACACAAACGAGCTGCTCTGGTGCGTTTTGGCGGTTGAAGGGCACACAATGATGATGGCAAGGAACATGAGGTTGGAAAGGACCAGGAAGAAGGTGCCAATGTTGGGCATGCGGTTGAGGAAGAAGATGTTGACAATGGCACTGTTCGTGTTGACGAGCTCGAAGATGAGAAACACGTGCCACCGTTCAATCACAAAGTCTGGGTGGAAGGTCGTGACCAGTCCCCAGACCGCTTGACTGCAGATGATTGATACGGCAGCGACAATGACGATCCACTCGTACACCGTCGACCAGCCGACAATAAATGACAGTGGGTGCCTGTGCGGTCAGCAAGGTTTTTTTGTAGTCAAGTTCACACCCACTTTGATGTCCTCCGCCGCTCCTCAATTTGCTCCTCGTCATCACCGTCCTCGAGCGCGCCACCCAGGATCGCACTCCAGACGTACTGTCCGCCGGCAGTTGGGTACGCAGCAGCCAGCTCGGCAATGGTAGAAATAACAAACGCGTTGACAAGACTCGTGCCGATCAGCCCGTACAGAATGATAGGGGTGCCACCTTGGCCGAGACCGATGACAATGGTCGAGCTCATTGCGACCCAGCCGTTGACAATGGACAGGCCAAGGCCGACGATACCGACTGGTCCAATGTTGCGCTTCAAAGTACCCTCACCTGGAGCGGCAACTGCGTGGTCATGGTGGCCGTCCTTGAGGGATTCGACTTGATGAATTTCACCATTCATGGTTGTGCTGTGGCGGTGGGAGAAGGGGATTTATTTGGGTGGGCAACAGGATGGAGCACCGTGGACGCATGTGTCTTATGGGTGGGGCTCTACATCTTATATGCCGTTCCATCTGCATGCCGTGTGCCGCGTCTTTTCCCCCAGTGACAGTAGCCGGGCACGAAATCACACGCTCGCCTCACAACACCAAGACCAGTGCCCGACCGTCCATGCACAACAGGAGGCACTGGTACCCATTAACGGCTCGGCTTTCGGTCCCACAGCAATGGATCCAAGCCCGGGCCGCGGTCGCGTGAAGCGTGCCTGGGGTTGTGGAGTGGACGAGCCACATGGTTTACCGTGTTGCACTCGCAACATGTTGGTGCAGCGTGGAGGTCAGCCGACGGTTGGGAGATCCATTTCACCCGGATTATTTTCCCGCTTCTCTGTTTGCGCTCTACTCAATTCTTCGTGTTCAACCGCCAAGACGCATATCCCGTATTTTGGTCTTCACTGACAGTCGTATTTGGCAAGTGGAGCGGCTTGGCTTGCCGGGGCCGGCATGGTCAAGGTTGGACGTGGACGCACCGGTCAGCGTCCACAGTCGCTCTAGCGTCGGGACGCCGTGGTGTATAGTTTGGGCGCAATGTTGCTTTCCACGTCCAGCTCTAAAGTGCTTGCTGCACGAGATTGATCGTATCGACCATGCCAGATGCCAGATAACGGGTCCAGTGAGTATATCCCTTTGTTATCCGGGTTCACGCGCGTATAGACCTCGTTCCTTCGGGTCCGGCGACCAAGCCGCAGGAAAGGTATCCCGAGAAAGCCTGGTGATGTGAGCCGTTCGTGACCTCATGTCATGATGGCCGAGAGGGGGTCGGTATTGTGGGAAGGCTGATTGGGCAGAACGACTTGGTCAAGGCTTAGGTGGTGAGTCCATGTCAGTGTACTGCGCCGACAGACATCGTGAAGTATGTCAACCTGCCAAAGCGCCGCCAACATGATCTCAAGGACATAAACGTACTTGGACTCTCTCAGCTTTGATTGCAGGCATGTAAGAGACATCGACCATCAGGTGATGCGACATACTGTTGAAATGTACGGTCATCGCTTTTGTGGAGTTTGCCTTTGACGCGAGATTTGACTGAGCCATTGTCCCTCCTTGACGTCTACGAAAGCCACTGGGCGCGCAGGTGGTGCTGACAGTTTCAAATAGGAAACGAACAATGGGGTGACAATAGAGCTGCGGAATGCAAAGTCGCAGACGAATGGGATCGGGTGGGGGGGGGGGCCTCGTTGACGGGGGGATATGAGACACACACCTCTCTTTTTGTGCACGGAAGATGAAACACAGCCAAAAAGAGTGTCGTTTTGAGAAAAAGGGGTGTGTGGGGACCCCTGATGGGACATGTAATATGTATTACGTAACTATCGTTTATCTGAGCACCGCTGACGCGTGCCTGGGGTGATGTGTGCGCGTGTGTGCAAACCGCCGGCGCCCCCGTCGTGTTCCGGGGTGGCCGGGGTGGGCCGATTCTCTGCTTGGCCTTTTGTCGCCGCCGTCGTCGTCGTTGTCGTCGTCGTTGCCCTTTGACACCTCACACTCCTTCCACCGCCGACTCCTGCATCCCCCCTCCCCCCACGGCCACGATGCAGCGCAAGGCTCTCAAGCAGGTACGGCTTCTCCCTTTGCTCGTCCACTGCACGCACAACTGACACCACACGCACAGCTCAACAAGGTCACACAATGGACAAACGAGAAGGTGCGTTGATTTTGATGCGCGAAGAGACAACACACACACAGCCTCCCTACTAACAAGCGCCACAGGTCTTCTCTGGCGAGCGGACGCACTACTCTGAAGAGTTTGCAGAGTTTGAAGATGAGATCGAGCCCATCCGCAAGGGCATTGAACGGTAAGTCACAACCCGAACGGTAAAAGTGCGATGGTGGGTGGCTGACACCCAACAATCAGCCTGCACGCGACCTCGGTGCCATTCTACGAGCAAGTCTCAAAGGTCAAGCCCACAGCAGACCCCTACCCGCCGAGCGGCACGGGCGCCAAGGACAAGATCAATGTCGGCGAGGCTCTGGGCCTCGTCATGATCGACTATGGAAACGACGCAGGTGGAAACTACGGTGAGCATAGCCTGTCCTGTTCTTTGTTCTCAGGCCAGTTGTGTGCTGACACACGGGCCCTTAGGTGATGGTCTTATCAAGTATGGCCGCGCGAGGTGCAAGGTTGCATCTGTGAGTCTGCGCTGGCGCGCTGGGCGTGTGCATCATCATGTGCTGACGGCGTTCAGGTTACCGAGGACTTTGGTGAACGCTTGCACGACTTTACAGAGTCCACCGGTACGTCATAATACCCATGGCCATCCCCAGCAACTGACACTGTTTGCAGATGCCGCGCTGGCCGCGGTCAACGAGTACAAACTTTTCCGGAAGAAGATGGACTCTAGGAGGTGCGTTGGGTTGCGGCTACCACGTCTGTGGCCCTGTGGCGATCTGTGGCGCGGGACAAAGGCTGATGACGTCGGCAGGTTGACCTTGGACTCGGCGCTCACCCGGTTGAAGTCGGCCAAGAAGGACAACCCAGCGTTGGAGCAAGAGGTCGAGATTGCGCAGCAGAGATTGTGAGTCATTTCATCAGTGTCGTGTTCTGACCCACCCAGCGAGGAAGCCGAGGACGAGACCAAGCTTCGCATGCTCAACATCAAGCATCAGGAGGCTGAACAGTTTGCCGCCCTGCAGGACATTATCGACGCCGAGTTTGAGTACTACACACGCTGTAGAGATTTGCTCGAGAACTTGCGAGACACCTTCCCCTCAGAGCACAAGCCCCAGTCGCGTCCTCGCGCAAAGTCCAGCGTTTCGTCCAGGTCTGTTGGTGGCCGTACCCCCACTCGTCCAGCTCCTCACGTGATGACAGACTCGGACGATGACGGGCCCGTGACTCGCCCTCGTTCCGCCAGTCGCACGTCCCCCACTCGCAACGGCACTCGTAACCGCTCGGACAGCAGCGCGGGCCGCCCTCGGGCAGACAGTGCCGTCAACCGCACTCGTGCGGACAGCGTTACCAACCGTGCTCGTTCCGATAGCAATGCTTCCGCAAGCAAGGGCAAGACCCGCTCCATCATGGGCTCGATCGGCAAGCTGGGCTCTAGCGCCTCCAAGATGGCCTTTGGCAAGAAGGACGGCAACGTCAACCTTGCTTCTGACGATGAGGAGCCAAAGCCTTACGACCCGCCCATCGTCCGTCCGGGTATCGGCAACCGTGCCCGGTCGCACTCGGTTGTGTCCGTTGTCACGGGCCTGGCGCCCTCGGAGAACGAGACGACACCTCGCCGTCGTGCTTTGACTTCGCCGTCCTCGCCCGTGGGCACCTTTGTCAAGGCGCTGTACGAGTTTGAGGGTCTCGAGTCGGACGAGCTTCCACTCCGCCGTGGACAGATTATCGAGGTCACAAAGGAGGTGTCTGCAGACTGGCTGCTCGGCGTCTGCGAGGGCATGTCTGGCATCTTCCCCAGGGCCTACACCGAGGAGTATATCCCTACGCCCCACGCGAGCGCACCTCTTACCGCCCGCCGTCTACCCCCTGTCATGGGACGCAGCACATCGAGGACCGAAACTTTGACGACAGACGACGAAACCGACAACGAGTCCAACACGGGCGATGCGGACGATGACAACACCCCAATTGCGGCTGCTGCGCAGCCTGTGCCCACGTCGGGAAACCGGTCGCGTGCTGGCAGTCTCAGGAAGCCTGCTCCCCCTCCCCCTCCTTCCCGCCGTACCTCGAGCAACAACAACATTGCCGCCCTCGCAAAGTCGCCTCCATTTGGCCGCTCGCGATCGAGCACAGTGTCCCGTTCGACACCACTCTCGACTTCAGAGGAGGAACGGTCGACGTACAATGAGCCCTTCAAGGTAAAGGTCACGTCGCCGTTTGACCACAGCGACGACGAGTTCCACCAGCACTGAGTGTCGTGAAGAGGGAGAGAGAGAGCGAGGGGCAAAGTTGTTTAGAAGTGCGAGAGGATGAATGCATTAGGTGGTAGCCACGAGCGGTCACGTGACTCATATGTTTGTTTACGTAATGGCTCTGTTGTCGTCCCAGCGCCATACGCGTCAGCAGGTGAGGTTGTGCCGTGGATGGTGGTTACATTGCGGTTGCAACAAGTGTCGACAACGCACATCTCCCCATATTATTATATCAAGCATGGTTCGCTCAACCACCATCTTCAGAGTCAACGACGGCCTCCCCCTCGCAGCAAGCGTCGACGATGAGACAGTAAGTGATGGCTTGCGACCACGCCACCGGTGGGCAGGCGTGTCTACGTGTTCGATACACCCCTGGTGGCCACTTTCATCGCCTTTGCTTCCAATTCCTTGCACAAACTGACGTGGACCTCTTAACCACAGACCGAGAAGGCCCTTACCGAGTACAAGCAGCAGTCCAAGCTCATCTTCCGTCGCCTGACCCCCAACTCGGAGCCCGCGTGCTCCATTGAGAGCGGAGACTACACACTGCAGTGAGTTGCGCCGCCAGGCGTCTCCCCGGTACCCGGGGGCCATACCTCGACATATGGGTGCTTGGGTCCCCACCGCGTATCACACAATCTGTCGGCCACGCCAGCGCAGCTGTGCATGTGGACGGAGTATGCGGGCACAGCAGCACATGCTTCTGATCCAGCGGCTCATTCAAGTTGGCTTGGCTTGCCGTTCTGCTCCGGCACAGTTGGTAGCTCCCAACCGGCTGCAGCCCAACAACACCCTCAACCTGACCCAACGCGCCGTACTACCCTCTGTTGTTCACTCGCTGACATTGCTCTCCACAGCTACCTGATCGTCGGCAATGTCATCTACATGTGCATCTGTGACCAGTCGTACCCCCGCAAGCTGGCGTTCTCGTACCTCGACGAGCTGAGCAAGGAGTTCCAGCGTAGCTACGAGGGCAAGATTGAGGGAGCGACGAGGCCATACGCTTTCATGGGCTTTGGTGAGTTGGAGCGCTGGAACCTAGGGCATATGGTGTACCTGGGAGCCTTGCAGTATCCTTTTGGCTGACCCCGCTTGCAGACACGTTCATTTCCAAAACCACCCGCCTGTACCGTGACTCGAGGACGCTCACCCAGGGCGGTGGCAGCAGCAGCAGCGCCGCTGGGCCCTCGAACCATCTCGACCAGCTGAACGAGAACCTCCGCGACGTCACCCGTATCATGACCAAAAACATGGAGGACCTGCTGTGGCGTGGAGACTCGCTCGACCGTGAGTTGTGGAACAGCTTCTTCGCACACGATCGTTACTGACCACCACCTTTAGGCATGTCCCACCTGTCGACCTCGCTCCGCTCCGAGTCTGCAAAGTACAGGAAAGCGGCTCGTCAGATCAACATTGACGCCATGATACGCAAGTGGGCACCAGTCGGTGGCATTGCCCTCTTTGTCATCATCTTCATTTACTGGCGGTTCTTCTAGACAAAACACACGCCGCCACCGCCCGCCGCCATCGCGCTACACGATAATGACACGGTCCAGGGGGATAGTATAGTCTAGGAGGGAGAGACAATGGTAAAACTGTATACACAACAACAACACGACATGATGAGGGAAGGAGGGAGTGTTTGGCAGCTGAGGAGACGGCACGCAACCAAATCCCGGTGCATCTCGTTGGCGTCATGGTGGGCATGCATGCGTGACAGAGCCTTGCTATCTACAACTGAAGGATAAAGGAGAGGCAAAAGGGGCGCTCTAAAAGGCTTTCTACTTATCTGCCAGGAGACGCACCACCCGCAAGTGCAGCTTGCCCCAGATATTACGCGCTTGCCGCCTCCACCCGCCGTTCATGAGCGCAATCACCAGCGCGGCAATGGCCACGGTGGTGCCCACGCCAATCATCGCACGCCGCACGCCCGTAAGCAGTGCCCATAGCACGCGGACAGTGAGCCCGCCTCGTCTCTTCTTCCGCAGGCGAATGGTGGTGGACGGCTGGTTGTAGCCCCACCTATCGCGTTCTTGCTCCATCTCGGCGTCGTCCAGCTCGTCCTCATCCGAGTTTGCCCAGAACCACGAGCTCTTGGTTGCGTCTTTACGCAGCAGCATGGCCTGCGCGTGCTCGAGGGCTGTGAGGCGCTCGTGCAACGCCTGCAGGGACGTGTTGATTTGCTGGAGCGTGGCTGGCAGGTTGAGAGGCGCGGCAGAAAACGTTGACACGGAGGTTGGACGTTGGGGAAAGCCGGGGGAGGGGTGCATGGCGTACGGCGAGCCATGCGAGCCCTGGTGCTGGTGCTGCAGGTGGGGGAGGTCTGGTGTGCCATAGTCGCGGGCGATGGGTTGGTACGCGCTCGCCATGGGAGGCAAGCTGGGTACGCGTGGTGGGACCGACGCTCGTCCGGCGCTGGGAGGCACGCCCGGCTGTTCTGGCACGTAGCCCAGGGGTCCGAGCGGCTGCTGTCGTCCCGACCCACGCAGGTTGGCCAGTGGGTCGCGTGTTGGCTGTAGGCTTCCACCCACACCGCTAAACAATGAGCCAGGACGTGATGTCACCGGCGGGTTATATGGGTCACGGAGAGATGAAGGTGCAGGAGGGTGCTGGAGTGCACCGCTGTACTGCGAATTGTTGTCGTACTGATAAGGAAGTGTTGCCAGTGAACGATGCGATGTGTTGAGAGCCGACGGAGGGATCAGGTTGGGAGCAATGTCGGGAGCTGGGAGCGAGGGATCTGGGGGAGAAAACTGCTGCCCTTGGTCGACATCGGGTGGTGGAGAAGCGCGCGACGAATGGAACGACGACGACGATGACGCGGGGGAGCGAGCATGGTCACGGCTCGGGGGTGCCATGGCTGTGAGCTCGGCAATGTAGCGCCTAGCATCGTTCTCGCGCTCCTCGTATCGTTGGAAGATCTGTGGGCGATTGTGGTCAGAAGCGGTCCGTGTGTGTTGTGAGAGCATAGGGGGGTCGGCCTCACCTTTAGAAGCGCAGAGACATAGAGCTGCTTTGCCTCGCGCTTATCCACGCCGCGCTGCTTGTTCCACGAGTCCCTGGGAACCACAAAGTCAGTCTAATGGTTGCGGCAACAGGGATGGCGCACGCACCACTTGGCCCGGCCCAACATGTCGAGCATACCGGGTCGAGGCGCACTGATGTCGCCTTCAGTCGCTGTCGTGTGAGGTCAGCAGAGGTACCACCGACCAACAAAAGAACAAAGACCCTGCGCACCTTGCTTGTACAAGGAATACAGCTTCAGCTTTTCTTCATATGTCGTCTGGATCGGCCCGCCTTTTGGCAGACTGGGAAAGACGCGTCAGATAGGTGGATAGAAATACGCGCAACCGTCCGGGACGCGCGATGACGGGAAAATGGTATGGCGTACCTTTGAACCAAGTCGACAGCTCGGTGGAACTGACTGTGGGGGTGTGTGAGTGGATTGGGGTAGAGGAGGAAAAGAACACGTACGTGTCGATGGGCGCTGCCGCCGACATGATGGGCGTTGTGAGAGATGGAGGTGGAGAGGTGGATGTTGAAGAGAAGAGAGAGAGAGATGCGACCACCACACCCACTCGTCTTCTTGCACCACCAGAGCTGTACCAACGGCAATCGTGCGTAGCCGGCGCACACACGCTCTCTCGCTGCCTGCAGCCTGGTGGCGCGGCCGCGCGTTGTTTTGATCCCGCTGATGGGTTATGGATCACGCGACTGCCACGCGACTGCCACGCGCATTCTCTTACGTAATATTTTCCTTACCACAAGTTTTGCGATTTTGGCCAGTGAATTCTGAACTGACGTTTGGTGGTCACTGCCTTGTCTCTCGTTCCCATCCCAACACCCTCTCTCCCCTCCCCCTCTCCCCCCCCAACCACCTCACGAGGGCTCGCGCGCGCGAACGCTACAGACGGCCTACAGTCGCATAGTCGCACCGCGGTCAGAGCCCACCACGGCCACCCCCTCCCTTCAACAACACATTACCCAAAAGCACAAGTCTCCACCATGACCGACTGCATGGACATCGCCCACCCCCTCCACTCCGAGGTCTCGAGCCTGTCCTTTTCCTTCCTCTCGACCAGCGACATTCGCGCGATCTCGGTCAAGAAGATTGACAACGCTGTCCTGCTTGACAACCTGGCACAGCCCACCCGCGGTGGTCTTTACGACCCCTCGCTGGGACCCATGAACGCTCGTGATGTGTACGTCGATCGGGGGGAGCAAAAAGCACCGGCACTAACTTTCTACCAGCTGTGAGACATGTTCCCTCACCGGCTTCCAGTGCCCTGGCCACTTTGGCCACATTGAGCTCCCTTCCCCCGTCTACCACCCTCTCTTCATGAACCAGTGCTATCAGCTCCTGCGTTCGGTGTGTCTCTACTGCCACCACTTTAAGATGCCCGAGATTGTCGTAAGTGTTGGCACAAACTTTCTATAGGAATACTTTGTTCTAACTCTTTTCCTTAGCTCAAGCGCTACATTGCTCGTCTGCGTTTGTTGGATGCCGGTTGTCTCGAGGAGGCCCACTACGTTGCCAACTTCCACCCTGTTACCAAGGACAAGGGCAGCAAGGAGGAAGGCGACCCCACCGAGGAGGACATGGACTCTGCCGTGCCCGCCGAGACTGCCGCCGAGTTTATCCTGCGAATGGAGGAGTACGTCAAGGCGGTTCTCAAGCACAAGAAGAAGAAGCACGTCCGTGACGACTACAAGGACGGTCTCGTCTTTGAGGAGCGCAAGCGCGTTCTGCACGAGTTTGGCAAGAAGCTTTGGGCCAGGTGTTCGCACTGCCAGGCTTACGGCAACTCGTTCCGCAAGGAGAAGGCTATCAAGATTGTCGAATACGACCTCACTCCCAAGCAAAAGGTTGCCAACCACACCCTGGGCCTGAAGAAGCCCAACGCCAGCTTTGGCAAGATTGTCAACAAGCGCAAGATCAAGGCTGCTGCCGACGACGAGGGCATCGAGGCCTCGTCTTCGTCCAGCGCCAGCGAGTCCAGCGA
Source organism: Apiotrichum porosum (assembly GCF_003942205.1). Lineage (NCBI taxonomy): Eukaryota > Fungi > Basidiomycota > Tremellomycetes > Trichosporonales > Trichosporonaceae > Apiotrichum > Apiotrichum porosum. The sequence goes on along the minus strand of NW_021167122.1, from coordinate 76,031 downwards.
CAATGAGATGGACGTCGACGAGGCTGAGGAGGAGCAGGACGAGGAAGAGAGCGAGGAGGATGACGAGGACGAGGGCGTTCAGCTCGACGGTCGCGCCCGTACTGCCAGTGGCCAGATCAAGGGCACACGCGGTCGCAACGAGCGTGTTATGGCCGCTGCCGAGGTGCGCGACCACCTCCGTCGTCTGTTCCAGCTCGAGGCCGAGATTTGTTCGCTTCTCTACGGCCGTCACGGTGGACCCCAGGCAAAGTCGACACACGCGCCCCCACCTCCCATTGCTGACATGTTCTTCATGGACGTGCTCCCCGTCACCCCTACTCGTTTCCGTCCCGCGGCCAAGATGGGCGACGACCTGTTTGAGAACTCGCAGAACTCTCTGCTCTCGGCTGTCATCAACACTTGTCACCGCATCCTCGAGGTCAACCAGAACCTGATCGACTTTGACCGCCAGGAGAAGACAGAGGAACTCATGGAGATGCTCAAGAAGCTCGACAAGACCCGCTCGTTTGAGCTGCTCCTCGACTCGCTCATCAAGCTGCAGCACGACGTCAACTCGTTCATGGACAGCACCAAGAACCCTACCGTTATGGCGCAGGGCAAGCTCCCTCCCCAGGGTGTCAAGCAGCTTCTCGAGAAGAAGGAGGGTCTCTTCCGCAAGCACATGATGGGCAAGCGTGTCAACTACGCCGCTCGTTCGGTCATTTCGCCCGACATTAATGTCGAGACCAACGAGATTGGTATTCCTCCCATGTTTGCCAAAAAGCTCACCTACCCCGAGCCCGTGACCCCCCAAAACGTGCACGAGATGCGCCAGCTGGTCATCAACGGCCCCAAGGTCCACCCCGGTGCTTCGCTCGTCCAGAACGAGGACGGCTCCAAGATTTCGCTCGACCGCATGTCGCCCGAGCAGCGTCTTGCTATTGCCAACCAGCTCCTCACGCCGCAAAACGACGACCACGCCAGCGGTAGCGGTGGTCCTCAGGCTCGCAACAAGAAGGTCTACCGCCACATCCGTGACGGCGACATTGTCATTCTCAACCGTCAGCCCACGCTCCACAAGCCCTCGATGATGTGTCACCGCGTCAAGGTGCTCCGTGGCGAGAAGACCATCCGCATGCACTACGCCAACTGTAACTCTTACAACGCCGACTTCGACGGAGACGAAATGAACATTCATTTCCCTCAGAACGAGGTCGCTCGTGCCGAGGCCCAGATGCTTGCCAACACCGACAACCAGTACCTCGTCCCCACCTCCGGTAACCCCCTGCGTGGTCTTATCCAGGACCACGTGGTTGCTGGTGTCTGGATGTGCAACAAGTCGTCGTTCTTCACCCGCGACGAGTATTTCCAGCTTGTCTACGGTGCCCTCCGTACCGAGAACAACTACACTGGTCGTTCGCGCATCATCACCCTCCCCCCCGCTATCTACAAGCCCAAGCCCATGTGGACCGGCAAGCAGATTATTTCGACCATCATGACCAACCTCACCCCCACCAACGCCAAGGGTCTCAACCTTACTTCCAAGAACAAGATCCAGAACAAGCTGTGGATGCGTGACGACTCGTCCGACCCCGACATGTCGGAGGAGAATGTCATCTTCGTCGACGGCCACCTTGTTTGCGGTGTTCTCGACAAGTCGCAGTACGGTGCCTCGGCCTACGGTCTCATCCACTCGGTGCACGAGCTGTACGGCCCTTACATTGCCAACCGTCTCCTTGGTGTGCTCTCGAGGTTGCTCACAAAGTACCTCCAGCACACTGCGTTCACCTGTCGTATGGACGACCTTATCCTTACCGATGAAGGCGAGGCTCTTCGCCAGAAGATCTTTGACGACGCCAAGGATGACGGCACCAGGGCCGCGATGAAGTATGTTGGTCTCCCCGAGGACTCCAAGGTCGACGACCCCGAGGCCCTCGAGAACATGCGCATCCGTCTCGAGGAGATCCTTCGCGACGACCACCTCATGGCCGGTCTGGACGCTGCCATGCAAAGTGTCTTCAACAAGACGACTTCCAAGATTAACAATGACGTCCTCCCCGCACACCTCATCCGTCCCTTCCCCGACAACAACATGCAGACCATGACCATTTCCGGTGCCAAGGGCTCCAAGGTCAATGCGTCGCAGATTTCCACTCTGCTCGGTCAGCAGGCGCTCGAAGGCCGTCGTGTGCCTACCATGGTGTCGGGCAAGACGCTGCCCGCGTTCAAGCCCTTTGACACGTCGGCTCGTGCCGGTGGATATGTCGCCAACCGTTTCTTGACGGGTGTCCGCCCCCAAGAGTACTACTTCCATTGTATGGCTGGTCGTGAGGGTCTCATCGACACCGCCGTCAAGACGTCGCGTTCCGGTTATCTCCAGCGCTGTCTTATCAAGCACCTGGAGGGCGTCAAGGTCCACTATGACCACACTGTCCGTGACTCGGACTCTTCGGTCCTGCAGTTCATGTACGGTGAGGACGCCATCGACGTCACAAAGTCAAAGCACTTGCAAGAGTTTGACTTCTCTTGCCGCAACCACGAGTCGCTCATCCAGCGCTTCCGCCCCCAGGACCTCGTGGGCAAGGTTATCATGGACGAGGCTGTCGACTACACCAAGAAGGCGCTCAAGAAGCCCTCGAAGTATGAGCCCGCCATGTCCGTCTACTCGCCTTCCCGCTACCTTGGTTCCATGTCCGAGGCCTACGTCAAGCAGGTCAACGACTATATCAAGGACAACAAGAAGGGTCTTATCCGTCGCAAGGGCGGCGAGGCGGCTCAGACTGCTTCCCCTTACTCGGCGACCAAGCTCGGCGAGCGCGACTTCCAGCAGCTCGCTCGTGTCCGCTACATGCGCTCGCTTGTCGAGCCCGGAGAGGCTGTCGGTCTCCTTGCCTCGCAGGGTGTTGGTGAGCCGTCGACACAGATGACGCTCAACACTTTCCACTTGGCTGGTCACGGTGCCGCAAACGTTACCCTCGGTATCCCCCGTCTTCGTGAGATTGTCATGACCGCTGCCCAGAAGCCCGCCACCCCCACCATGAAGCTCCCACTTCGCGAGGAGATTCAGGACAAGGACGTCGAGTCGTTTGTCAAGCAGGTCTCGCGTCTCAACCTCTCTGAAGTGGTGGAGAAGGTCACCGTTACCGAGCGTCTTTCAGGCAAGTCGGCCAACGCCAACAACTCGCGTCTGCGCAAGTACACCGTCAACCTGGCCTTCTACCCTACCGAGGAGTACTGCGAAGAGTACCAGATTACAAAGGACCAGCTCCACGAGTCGCTCGCAACGTCGTTTGCCGCTCAGCTCAAGAAGGAGATTGTCGCCGAGCTCCGCAACGCTGTCAAGACGGCCGAGCAGGACAAGGCCGTTGGCAAGGGTCTGCGTTTGCGCAACGACGACGCCGACGAAAGCGCCCCTGCCCGCCGTGGCCGTGACGACGAGCTGGACGATGATGACGAGGACGCCGGCCAGCTCAAGCGTGCCCGCCAGTCCAAGCAGCACGAGTATGACGAGGACGAGGCTGAGGATGCTGGCGTTGTCGACCTCGAGGACATTATCGAGCGCGACGGCGATGACGAGGGCGACTCGGACGACGACATGGACGGTGACGCTGCTACCAAGGCGGCACTTGACCGCCGTGCCGACGGTTTCTCCGAGCTCTTCATGAAGGCCGCCAAGTACGCCACCAGCTTTTCGTTTGACAGCCACAACGGTGCTTCGGCCGAGTTTGACCTCGAGTTCCCCGGCCAGGCTCCCAAGCTCCTGCTCGTTGACATTATCGAGCGCGCGTGCCGCGAGTCGGTTGTGCACGAGGTCGACAGCATTGGCCGCTGCATGAAGATCTTCAACGACAAGGGCGAGTTTACCCGTCAGCTCATCACCGAGGGCTCCAACATTCGCGGCATGTGGGCACTTGCCGACGAGCTCATCGACCTTGACAAGATTGGGTCCAACGATGTCTACGCCATTCTTACCACCTACGGTGTCGAGGCCGCTCGTCGTGCCATCATTGACGAGATGGGTGGCGTGTTCGGCGCTTACGGTATCGGAGTCGACTACCGCCACCTGACGGTCATTGCCGACTACATGACCCACAACGGTGGCTACCGCCCCTTCAACCGTACGGGTATTAGCTCCAAGTCGTCGCCTTTGCTCAAGGCCTCGTTCGAGACTACCGTCGCGTTCCTCTCCGAGGCGGTCCTGCACGGTGACTACGACGACCTCAACTCCCCCGCGGCCCGTATCGTCATGGGTCGGCCAAGCACTTCCGGCACGGGCGCGTTTGACATTCGCGCCCCCAAGCACGTCTAGAGAGAGAGAGGCAGAGAGACAGAGAGGTAGACAGAGAGCGAGGTAGGGGGTAGCTCATTCATTATATGGGAATTTTTGCATGCACAATTTGGATTAGAGTAATGTGGTTGCGGCGGGGTTGGCCCCACTGGTGGGATTTGGCTGTGGCCTGTAGGTTGTGGGTCGTGAGTGTGGCAGAGGGCTTTGGCTCCGTCCGGACGAGGGGTCGAGGGAGTCACAAGGCCATACACTGAGTGGGCATGTCTGTTTGTCAGCGTGTGAATGAGGGGAGGCCTGCAGCTGCCACAGCTTCTTCCATCAAATTTCACCGGCATTAGGAACGCAGGAGGCGTATACTGTGCTGGCTCCGTATCTCGTTAAGTAATCGTCTATGGCCGGCAAATTGAAGCGGTAGGGACGAAGACCATCGTTGGCGAAAACAACACTAAATACAATGAAAATATGATGTGCCACATTCAATAGGAAAGACGCAACCACTAGGAAGGTGAGGGCGAACAGGGAATACCATGCCCAGTGCGAGTCAATCAAGATGCGGGTACCGCCAGCAATGGAAGGCATGGAGCCAATGGATTGCGGGTTGGGACTGACCGGAAGGCGGACCATCACCAAGGCGCGTCACAGTGTACATCCGCTTCATGAGCGACGCACTAGCTGGGATGGCCGGGAGGGCATGTGAACGGTTCTGTTTGGGTCCTCGTTCGTCAAGTCATTGATCATACGTATGTACATGCACACTAACTAAAACAACTGTACGTATCCTACTGGGTAGCCTACAGCTTCGCCCTACCACCGTTCAGGTCCTGGTAGCCTTGGGTAATGGCTCGCTTAGCATCCATTACCATGTTGTCGATGATGGTCTTTGCGGGGAGTACTTCGTTCACGACAGCAGCCACGTCCCCCATGAGCCACTTGGTCCCCTCCAAGGAGCGTTCGGGCTTGTTCTCGAGCTCCCTGTCGTGCGGAACGATGCCTTGCGCGCACAGCTCGGTGATCTCCTGCTGCCTAGTGTCCTCCCACTCCTTGACGTAGTCGGTCTTGCGGACACGCATGGGGCGTCCAGAATAGATGAGAGTGCGAGCCGTGTCGCCAAAGCCAGCCGTAACAACGAGCTCCTTGTGCTTGGGAGGCGCACCAGCTTCAACTGAGGCGACAAAGCGGGTGCCGACCCACACGGCCTGGGCGCCCCACATGAGGGCCGCAGCAAGGCCACGGCCGTCGCTGATGCCACCGGCGGCGATGACGGGCACTTGCTTGCCGGTAAGGGGCGAGAGCTTGCCACGGACAGCGTCGACACAGGCCGGGATGAGAATGCTGGTAGCCGTGTCACCAGTGTGACCACCACCCTCGCCGCCTTGGGCACAGATGATGTCAACACCAACATCGAGGGCCTTGTGGACGTGCTTGACGGCGCCGACCATGTTCATGACAAGGATGCCGTGCTTGTGCAGACGGTCCACGGCCGACTTGGGTGGCACACCCACAGCCGACACGAACAGTTTGGTGCCCTCCTCGATGATGACGGTAAGCAGGTCATCGAGACCACCGTTGGTGTAGTCCTTGTTGGTCTTGCGAGCGCTACCGCCTAGCTGGGGCAGAAGCAGGTCGACACCGAAGGGTGCGTTGGGGTCGTTGAGACCGGCCTTGAGGTCACGGATCTGGCGGCGGAGGTGCTTGGGAGTGGCACGCACGCCGCCAATGACGCCCAGACCGCCAGCGTTTGTAACTGCTGCCGCGAGCTTGGGGCCGGCGGCAACGTTCATGCCCGCGAGGAGGACCGGGTGCTCAATGCCGACTGTATTGTTAGCTCACTTTTCTGCCGAAAGCGAGTCAAACTCACAGAGCTCGGTGATTTGGGTGGTGATGACTGGCATGGCGGGTGAGGCTGGTCGCGTCGAGGGAGGGAGAAGCGGTGGGGGGTTGTGAGAAGACGCATGCACCACCCCATATAACGTCTAGCGAAGCGTCATGGTGCCCGGTTGGTATTGCCGAATGCCGGCGGCGCTGGCCACCAGGTCCCACCCATACCGATGAGTGCGGCCGCGGGGCTGCGGTGTTCGGCCATGTCCGACTGTGTTTGCACGTCGTTTTGTGCGTGCCGTTTGTTCATGTTGCGTGTCTGCATTGTTGATCCAAGTCCAACGCCGATTTCCGGCGACAGCCGCATGCTGCACGGCTACCTGTCCCCGGAGCTAACAGAGGGTGGGGAGGTTGCACGGCCGTAGAGGTCAACCGTTGGAGACGCATCCCGGATACCGACAGACGCAGCTACATACATATGTCGTGAGCGCAATCTAATCTCCAAAGGGCATTATTCTCAAGTCAACCAGCGTCCCCGCCAGCCACAGGCCACAGGACTCATAAATCGGTTGGTGAAGCCTTATGTCAAGATGCTATGCGCCCGTCTACCGAGCAGACACGATGTCTAATTGTCAACTGCCGCCGAGAACAAGCGAGGGACAACCCATCTTCGAGTGCAACTTGTGCCCCTACGCCCTTTCATGGACAGAAGACGATAGCCGCTCTCATGGCCATCACGTTGATGCATAACACCAAGGCCGTTTGATAGTTGCCAGTACCTAACCATCAAATGCTTCAACTGGCAACTGGACAGCCAAGTATGTGTCTGTGCCATGCCACCAATTAACAGGCTGCCACAAAGATCTCCTCGTGGTGACCCGTCCTTTGACCGGTTGACCTTCGCTTGTCCGTGGTTGCCTCACGTCGTCTGCCTTCCCTCGCTGGCCTTTGCGTACTGTATAAACTCTCCTCCAAACCCGCTGTCTTTTAATTCTTAAAACACCACCTTGAGCGTACGTGCCATTTCCTCCCGGGGCAGCGTGAAGCACGGCACGCTCCCAAGACGAGGCTTAGGACCCTTTCTCCGCCTGCCATCCCCTCCACTGCCCCCCTTCTCCGAGACCAACTTGGCGAACACTGCACTGGAGGACTCTGCACCGGTTAGCACTCACCTCAGCCGGGGATGTTGTGCCGACAACGACAATACACAAGTACGCCCTCATCACGCACTGCGGTGTCCCTTGGACTTTGCTGTGCCCACAAGCGGTCCGAGTAGTCGTCCCACAAGCTCCCCTTTTCATTTATTGTCGACCAAAGAGGACTCCTTTCAGCGGGAATGACACTACTCCCGAGACCTCTACCACAAACTAGTCAGCCCAGGTGTCTTCTGACCAGTGTGCCTCAAAGAGCTGACACCGACCCAGCACCCAGCCTTGCCCACCCGCAATGCGCATGCCCAGCTTTATCAAGGGCCGTAGCGTCAGCCCAAAGACACCAAGCCCACCCACCAGCCCGGATCGCTCCATCACGAGTGTGACGCCTTCCACCACAACCCCGGACATCTCGCTCAAAAGTCTCAGCAGCAGCAGTAGCGGCACCACCTCCCTCGAGCTGATGCTCCACGACCTGCGCGATCGCGATATCCGCGCTGCCGAGGTCCGCAACCAGATCGAGCTGGCAGACACCAAGATCGCCATGGTCCAGACACAGATCGCGCTCGCCAACACCAAACTGGCCTATCTTGGCCTTGTGCTCAGGCGACTGGAACCACACATTGTCAAGCACTTTGAGGACCACGAGTCTGACGAAGAGCTGCTGAGCGGCGCCCTCGACTCGCTTGCCGATGACCTGGGCACGTGCGAGGACGAGCTATATGAGATTCACCTGTATGATGTCGAGGACGCTGCTGCCCCGCTTTAGACGCGCTCTCCAGGATACAGATATACCTAGACAGCACGAAAAACACAGCTCATGATAGTAGTATGCGAGTGCCACATCTTTGGTGTTTGATTGAGGGAAGCAGTAGGCATGTGGCCGCGATGGACCAAGCGTCAATACCAGGACTGCTTGGCCGGAGATGCCAGTCGCATAACCATTCTTGGGTTTAGATAAGCCCGTGTTTGGTAAGCACTGGTCCTTGTCCCTAGAGATTGACGAGTACGGCTCGGGACATATGTGGCACTGCAAGTCCACGGGGTGGGCATTACAGACTGAGGGCCTGGGGGCTTTCACAATAAGGGCGAAAATTGTAAACGAATTACAAATTCTCAATGTGGCACACAATTTTCCGCACCGGGCAATTGTGGCACTCGTGATCAACTTCCTCCAATTTTCACCCGACCTCCCACATTGCGTCGTCCTTATCTCATGCTTCTGCAATGCTATCCGCTCAAAATTTCGCCCAGGACGTTGCCAAGATGCTGCTCTATCGCGTACTAACAGATGCATGTGGCCATATGAAAACTGGGGCCTCTATGACCCGCCCCGACAAAATCTCCCCCTCCAACCGTCTCCGACCTTCCGGCCGTCCTGTCAAGCCTTTTACGCCTTCTCTTCGTACGCAGCAGTATGGATAGCGACCGCACGGCCCGAAGGGTCCGCACTAACTCCCCATTCTTGCTTCGGAACTGAGATGATTACGTAAGCATTTGTAGTAAGCATGTTCACTCAAAACTCACCCCAGCGAACAGCAGTCTTGGCGGCGGCGTCGGTAGGGAAGTGGCCCTCGAAGAGGTCACGGATCCAGTAAGCCTCCTTGGTGTCGGGAGTGCTCTCGGGCCAGCGCTCGGCGCGCTTGGCAAAGTCCTCGTCCGAGACGATCTTGGCCGAGTGCTCCTTCATGCCGTCAATCCACGAGTAGCCGACACCGTCCGAGAACTGCTCCTTCTGGCGCCAGAGGATAGAGTCCGGGAGGTATGCCTTGCCGTCGGGCGAGCAGTCGAACGCCTTGCGGAGAATGTACTTCTCCATGATGGGGCGGCCGTCGGCGTCGGTCTTCTGCTCGGAACCCTTGGAGAACATCTTGGAAGCGGGGTCAGTGTTCATGGCGACCTCGAGGAACTTCTTGTCCAGGAAGGGGACACGGGCCTCGAGACCCCAAGCCATGGTCGACTTGTTGGCGCGGAGGCAGTCGGCGGTGTGGAGGTTCTTGACACGCTTGACACACTCGTCGTGGAAGTCCTTGGGGTTGGGGGCGGCGTGGAAGTAGAGGTAGCCACCAAAGATCTCGTCGGAACCCTCGCCCGAGAGGACCATCTTGACACCCATGGCCTTGATCTTGCGCGAGAGCAGGTACATGGGGGTCGAGGCACGGACAGTGGTGACGTCAAAGGTCTCGAGGTGGTAGATGACCTCGTCGATGGCGTCAAGACCCTCCTGGACGGTAAAGTGGTACTCGTGGTGGACCGTACCGAGCATGTCAGCGGCCTTGCGGGCGGCGATCAGGTCGGGGGCGCCCTCGAGACCGACGGCGAACGAGTGGAGCTGGGGCCACGAAGCGAGGGGAGCGTCGTCGGTGATGGTCTCGCCCTTGGCCTGGGCCTCGCGGTGAGCCTTGCGGCGGCGCTCCTGCTCCTCGGCGAGCTTGTCGGTCTCACGGGCAGCGATCGAGGCAATGAGCGACGAGTCGAGACCACCCGAGAGGAGGACACCGTAAGGAACCTCGGACATGAGACGCTTGCGCACGGCCATCTCGAGGGTCTCGCGGATAGCGGTGAGGTCGGCGGGGTTGGTAGGAGGGGTGGGGTCCTGGTCAGTGTTCCACCAAGTGGGGTTGTAGTAGCGGGTAAACTCCTTCTTGTCCGAGTCGTAAAAGTGTCCGGGAGGGAAGGCCTGGAGGTTGTCACACTCCTCCTCAATGCACTTGAGCTCCGAGGCAAAGTACAGAGTCTCGGGAGCCGACGAGTGCCAGCCCATGTACAAAGTGGTGATACCAATGGGGTCACGGGCGGCAACGAGGCGCGAGGGGGTGACCGAGGTGTCGAGGAGGACGAACGAGAACATGCCGTCGAGCATGTTGCACATGTCGGTGCCGTGCTCCTTGTAGAGGTACATGATCACCTCACAGTCCGAGTGGGTCTTGAACTGGGGAGGGTTCTTGAGGCTCTTGCGGAGGTCGAGGTGGTTGTAGATCTCACCGTTGACGGCGAGGATGACCTGCTCATCGTCCGAGACGAGGGGCTGGGCACCGGTGTCTTGGGGACATCACGTCAGCAACATGGCACACGGGGAAACAGACTGGACGCCGGGTCCAATAAACTCACCAACACCAACAATGGCGAGACGCTCGTGGACGAGGAGCGAGTCCTTGGCCATGTAGCAGCCCGACCAGTCGGGGCCACGGTGACGCTGCTTCTTGGAGCATGCGATGGCACGGGGGCGGAAGGCGGCGACGTCGCCCTCCTTGCGGTTGTAGCAGCAGTAGATGCCACACATGGTGAAGGGGGTTGGTGAAGGTGGGGGTGGGAGTGGGTGAAAGTTGGGGTGAGTGGTGGTTGGAGATTAAAGGTGTGGTGGATCTTTTGAGTAGAAAAGTCGTCCAACCTGCGTTTCCGGGCCTGGCCTGGGCAGGGGGCAGCAGCCACAGAGCCCATAGAACCGCCGCGTCCGTCCGGCCCGCGCAGCGATACGAGGGGGGGAGCCACACACAAGCCAAGAAATCATCGACTCGGACTGCCCGACACCGATTAAACAATTTAAAACAATCACACGTCATTAGAACAGGACAGCCAAGACGGCGTGGAAATGGTGGCGGAGAGCGTATATATTGCTATCAGTGATTGACTTGACAATGACCGCGCTTAGCTGCCTCGAGTCGAGACGATGGATAAACATGCGCTGGGTGGACACATGCATGCAAAAAAAAGCCAAGTAACCACGCCGACAATCTCGCCGTCATTGTTGCGCGCGCATCGTCTTGTTGACAAGCTGGCGTACTGACGTTCTCTGTGGGCGTGCACGTGAGCTCTTCTGGGTGGATGCAAAAATCCGGCGGCGGATGCGCCGGTCTAGCTCCATCCCCCCCGCGTATCCCTCTCACTCCACGGGGCCTGCTCCAGAGTACCAGAATGCGCGCGTGAGCTCCGTCGCTCACTCGCTCTCTCTCGCCGTTGCTCCCTCCCACACAGACTCTCTCTCTCACTCGCTCTCTCCATCCCGTCTCGCCCCTTCCTCTCCCCCTCCACACCCCCCTGCGCGCTCTGGCCATCCCCAAGCCTGCGCACCCCACCCGCACAGCCCCTGGTCGCCACCCAATGCCCACCGAATCCTCATCGGCGGTACCCCAGGGCGGCGGCACAACGCTGCCCCCGCCCGCCGCCCTCAAGTGCGCAATCTGCGGTGCTGCAAGTCTCAGTCCCGTCGACGGCGTCGTTATCCTTGGCGAGGAGATTGAGCGCTTCTGTGCAGCCTGCTTTCGCGCCGAGAGCTCGCGCGGACTCGGTCTGACCCTCGGTATCATCCCTGGCAATCAGGGCGGCGCACAAGCACAAGGCAGCAGCCGTCAAGGCGGCGGCGGCGGCGGCATCACGAGCCTCACCGCCGCAGCTCGCCGCAGGTCCGAATGTGAACCCGTTGTGCTCGACCTCGCGCGTATACGGGACGCAGCCGTCGCCGCTCGTCGTCCCCGGAGCACCTTGCATGCTTCAGAGGGCGCGACCAGTCAAGTCGCCCCCCGACGCCCTCCCACGCCGACGGTGCGCGAGCAATCGGCCGACGATGCCGACTCCACCCTCTGCCAGGCTGGCTCACCGTCGCCTTTGCCTACCCCTTTGGCCGAGTCCCAGCAGTCGCCGGAGGAGCCTGTTGGTATCCCAACCCCGCGCGCGGGTACAGGGTCCACCCCCAAGTGCGACCCCGACATGTCAACGTCTCTGCCTGCGCCGCCCATGTCGCCCTGGGCCACTGTCCCGTCACTTGCCGCTATCACAGCAGCAGCAACAGCGGCAGCCACTCCATCTAGTGTCAAGCCGGCAGCTCTCGACGAGGAGGAGCATCCCGCCAACCCGCTGCTGGACGTGACGCGCAGCAGCGTAAAATCCCAAGGCCGTGGCTGTCTCTATCCCGGGTCCATCTTCCGCGGCACCCAAAATTCCGGCCGGAGCTCTTACGAGGTCGACATTGAGATTGTCAATGTCGATTTCAACGCATACACCCTCTGCGGCTACCTCACCATCTCAAACCTCACCGACTCGCATCCTCAGCTCACGACGTTTTTTGACGGAGAGATTATCGGGCCCAAGTATGGCTTTATCACTGGCGAGAGGTTTGGCGCGACAGAGCACGACGATATCCGCCACTGGGGCCGGTTTGAGCAGTTTCGTCGCACGTCCACGCGCCAGGACGTCGTCCGCGAAGAGATGCTGTTCCGCGACCCCCTCCAGGACACGGCCAGCGGCGAGACGAGGCCCAAGGAAAGGGAGTTTTGCTTTATCCGCCTCAAGGAAAAGTTCCTCGTTCCAGACCACTCGGTGCGCGACATTAGCGGCGCCAGCTTTGCCGGTGAGTAAAAAAGAGGCAAAGGGGACATGCGTGACCGTGTTACTCACTGTTGCAGGCTTCTACTACGCAATCGTCGACTTTAGTCCCGCCATCGAGGTCAACGACGAGCCTCCTGCGTCCCCCGTCATCCCTCGCTCGCCGTTGAGGGGCACCGGTCGCCGCATGAGCTCGACCGGTCCCCGTCCTGACCCTCCCCGCCGCCAGAGCACCTCGACCACGCGCACCGCCGAGACTGCTAGCGGTACCGGGCCGGCACCCCGTCGCCCGTCCACCACGGCAGCGACGCGGCCCGAGGCTCCCCGCCGCGCGTCCGTGGCGCGTGCCCCCGCCGTCCCCAGGGAGGCGACCATCAAGGGCTATTACTTCCACTCGCTCAACCAGGAGCCGTTCCAGGAACTCGACCTGACACATGTACCCAGCTACTCGCGTGGCACATTTGAGCTGCGTTGAGTGAGCCAGCGACCGGGGGCGTGTGTGTGTGTGGGTTCCGACCATTTCGATATCCGCTTTCCGTCCGCGTATTGCATCAGCGTCTGCCTGTTTTCAAGCATGCGACGAAGAACGATTAACGAGAACGGCTGTGGCATCCTCACCGCACCCCCTGTCATATATACCCTTTCCGTTTTGTGTCTAGTTTGTACTCGGTGAAGAGGAGAGAGAGAAGGAAACAAGTTCAGTAGTTGTAGTGTGTCCCACCTCGCTCGTTGTGAGATATTTCCGTATCCGTTGTGGTTTCTTATCGAAGTGTATGCATCTGGCAAGGTGTACAGCCATCAGTGGGATCAGGGGGCTGATGGTGTCTGTAGGGCTTTTGGGTGTTGTGGCGTGGAAAGTGGAGAAACACATAGACACCCATCCGGCACGGCGACAGAGTCAATGTGTATGGTGTTTGTCATGTCGGTGCAGCACAGCAGCAGGGGCCAACGTGTCAGCCGACATAAGGCCGGCCCACATCAAGCAGACCACAGAGGTCACTCGCGCAGCGCGATACCACACTCTCCTTATCATACAGTACAAATGCTGGCCTAGTCTATACACATGAGACTTGCCGCGCGCCCACACCCGCCCAGCGCGCGCGCGACTCCCGTTTTTTTGGCGGCTTAAAACCCAAACTTCTCCTTCAACCCATTCTCCACGTCATCCCAGAAACAGCGCCCCGTCTTCTTCGGGATGGCGCTCACAATCTCAAACAACTCGTTGGGCGCGAGGTCGTACTTTTGGCTATACTCTGCAATGCGCTGCCTGTACGCCTCCCGCATGGCCTGCGCGCGGTCCTGGCCCGTGACGACACGCTCCTGCCATTGTTGCGGTGTAAGCGGAGTCGCTGCCGGCGTTGGCGGACTGGGAGGAACAGGAGGAAGAGCGGCACCGGAAGGCGCGACCGGGGTGAGCGGCACGGTCGCGCTCGCATTGACAGTGTCCTTTGCCTTTTCGGTCGACTGGCGGCGGGGGTGCGCCGACGACGCGCTCGAGCGGCGGCGGTACGATGTGTATGCAATCTCGTCGGCAACCGTTTTGCGGTGCAGTGGCGGCTGAGGGAGAGCAGGGACCGTGTCATTGGCCTCAATGGCGACGCTCGTGGTGTCGACTTGGGTCCCATTGCCGTTTTCAGTCGAGATGGTCACTTGGCTCACTTGGATCGACTCGATGACGTGCGAGTGGGATCGCACCACCGTCTCACTCTCGGCGAGCGCGGGTTCGGGAGCTGGAGCCGGAAGGACAGTCTCGGGGACCAGGACATCGTCGATAGGCGGCTGGGACTCGACAGCCGCCACTGCATCACCTGCGTCGAAGGTAGTCTCTGGAACATCATCGTCGCGCTCGGGGGCCTCGGGCGACCGCTTCTTCTTGGACTTGGGACTCGCCGGCGCCCCACCAAACCGGTCAGACCGGCCGAGGGACGACGCGACGCTAGCTCCCTTTTTCTTTTGCCTCTCGTTTTGTGGAGAGAGGGGCGACGAGTCCGAGTCCGAGTCCGACTTGTCCACGAGCTTGCGCTTTGGAGCTGCTGCTGCTGCTGGCGGCTTGCTGGGACTGACGACGTCGCTAGCCGCATTGGTTGCCTTGCTCTTACCCTTGTCAAGAGCTGTTGCCTCTTTGTTCTTATCCTCGCGCTCAGCCATGCGTTCCCTTTCCTTGGCAGTCTTGAGCCGGTCGTCAATCTTGGCCGCGACAAAGGCCTCGACTCGACGACGAAACGGGACGGCATTCTTCTTGAACCGCTCGTGCCACGACTGGGGCGAGTGGCGGTCGGCAATGGGATACTTGTTCTGGCTAGCGTGCTGGATGATAGTCAGTGGAAGGGTACATAGGCAAGAAGAGCGCACCATGACCTCATATGTCTTGCGGCTGCCCCAGCTTCCACCTGGGTAGTGGTAGGCCAGGTAGCGGCAGAGAAAATCGTCGTCCTGAGGGGTGTACTCGATGCGAGGTCTGGGGTGGGACCGTCAGCACTGTGCCCGCTTGTCTCCGCCTGGATGCACACTCACTTTCCAACCGGCCGTCCGGGGCCACGGTGTGCTGCAGCCACATTGTGGTCATCGGCAAAGCTGTCGTCGAGCTCATCACTTTCGTCGTCGTCTTCGGCCTTTACGTCCCCGCTCGTGACGCTTAAAAACCTTTTGTTTTGGACACACGCGTCGACCCATTCACGCTCGGCCACGCGCTGCCAGTCACGGCCGTGCTGTTTCATCTCTTGGCGGATGGTGTTCTGGTAAAAGGTCGTCTTGCGGTCGACGATGAGAATGTCGGCCTGGGAGCGTTTCGGGACGATGATGGCCCCGCAGCACGCCAGTTCATTCTCGACCGACAGCTGGTTCGCCCTTGCGTCCGCGGTGGATGGCCTGCGCAGAATGTTGACGCTCACCCACACGCGTACTGGCACACCTGCCTTTGTCGGTGTGGTGTGCTGCAAGAATGGGTGTGGGATGGAGCGGGATGCCGGGTCGATGCGGGTCTCGGCGGCGCGACAGGCCGCGAGCCAGTTGTACGGTACTTGTGTGGCTGGGTGCGAAGAAGACGAGGACGGCGCAGTGCCCGTGAGGGGCTTGTAGGCTGGTGATCCCGGGTTGGTGAGGAGGACGGTTGCGTCTTCGGGTTCAGTGACGGTCGCGCCCAGTTTCTGTGGGCGGCGGTGGTGAGTCAACAACAACAAGGCTGCGGGTTGAATGAAGCACGGCAGGGACATACGGTTGCGATGCTTGACAGTGCCTCTACACTCTGCTCGTTGAGCTGTTCTGGAGCAAACGCGACCTTGTCGCTGTCGAGGATGCCCATGGTTGCGCAGACACTGGAGAGGATGAGTGGATGGATGTTGCAAGGGCCGTGTGCGTTCGGTGGCCGCCACCCATTACGATGTATGAGGACTGTGTTGTCGGCACTCTTCCCACTCTCCCACGGTAAGCAGAAAAGCTTGTCACGTGACCCCGTCTGACTTTTATTCCGCGGCGGCGTGTATGGGTTTGCAGCCAAATGACGATTGCGACGGAGGGTGGTGGCCGTGGGGGGCTGTGTGGGTGGTGGCAGAGTGCAGACTTGACGGGTAACAGACAACACGCCAGCGCACCATGCATAGGCCACCCTAACCACACACTGATCCACTGAGGACGGGAGCCCAGCATGCACCATTCAGCTGTGGGCCACTGCGGCCACTACAGTTGCCTGTTTGACGGCCAAATTACGGCCGGACGCCGCAGCTGTGGTAACTTGTTCCGCTGGAAACATGGACATGTAAATGACTGGCCATGACTGGGAGACGAGCCTTCCCGTGTCCAAAAACAGTACAGTACCTCCCCCCCCCCCACTCAGGACCGAATTCTCGCCAAACCTTGTCAAGGTGCACCGACGTCATCTGATTGATAAATATTAACTCTAACACGTTAGGAACAGGATGCAATTAGCCAGTCCGTGGGTGTAAAACAGACCGTTGCCGCACACGGATCACGGATCACTGACGGCCTTGCCTGTATTGCAACACAGCCGCACACATTGGGTGACCTGTGCTCGCCCATGCCTGGGCGATAGTCAGCACCACCTGCCACAGCGTCCCCCACATGCCACATAAAACATTGAACAAGGGAACGTGTTGCATACCCGTCAAAGGATCCTACGTAACTGGAATCACGTTCAGGAAATGCTGGGTCAGACCGCGGATTAAGGGATTGGGAGAGCTACATAAAAGCAAAGGTGGGGAAGAACGAAGGAGGTTTGGTTCTGTGGATATGTCCAGCGTCCGGCCCTGTCCGATGGGAGACATGGCTTCTCGCCGCTGGGGCCTCCTCTTTATCGACCGAGATCAACAAGGAAGGACACTGCGGCTAGGAGCTGTTCCAGAGGTGCAGGCTCAACCCCCTTAGAGGATGAGGGCCATGATGGCACCGGCGGCAACGACACCCGAGATGCCGGTCTGCATGGCACCAGCGGCCGAGGTGGTCGAGGCAGCGGCCGAGGTGCTGGCCTTGGACGAGACAACGGTGGCGCTCGAGGCCTTGACGGTGGACGAGGTGGCGGTGGTAACAGCCTGGCTGGTCGTGGTGGTGGCAGCGGCCGAGGTCTGCAACGTCAGCATTGGATCATGGCTCACGCTGCCATCTGGACACGTAGACTCACGGTGGCCGAGGTGGTGGCAACAGTGGTGGTGTTGGCGACCTCAGTGGAGGAAGCGACCTCGGTGGAGGCGGTGGAGGCAGACTGAACAAAGGTCAGTGTTGGTTCCCGGCAGCTGGGCGACTGTTGGAATCGCTTCCAGCCACACTGAGACTCACCTCGGTGGTCGAGGCGTCGGTAGCGGCGGCGGTGCCCGACGAACCAGCCTGCAAACCAGTCAGTGTCTTTCCCATGTAATCACGGCGCGCGCATGTGCTACTCACCTCAGTCGAGGACGAGCCACCGGTGGTGGTCATGCACGAGGTCGACGAGCCGGCCTGGATGGTGAGGGGGGCCGAGTAAACGTTGGCACCGGTCGCGTCGGTGACCTTGAAGGTGATGTAGGTGCCGCCGACGAGGTTGACGGTCCAGGTGTACGACGACGAGGTGGTCGACGACTCGAGGTACTCGAGAGCAGCGGCCGAGACATCACCGCCGGGGATGACCGAGCTGTTGCGGATTAGTAAAATGAATGATCGTTGGGCGAGGGGGTTGGGGATGTTGCAAGTCATTCGGACGCCGCTGTGGCTCTGACCACACCCCCAGCTGGTGGCTGGAGTGCGAGTCGACCCGATCCCCGCGCCTGGGGTTTTCTCCACTCACAGGATGAAGGGGGCGGTACCACCGGTCCACGAGATGAGCGAGGGCTCTGTGTAACAAGTCAGTAACCGAGAGGGAATGGATGGGATGGAATTGGAAGCCGGCGGCCAGCTGTCCTTGTGGATGGGGCGTCTCGGAAGTGCGGCCTTGGCTCCCTTGGTGGGCGTATCCAAATCTACTCACGGCAAGTGATGAGCGAGGCCTGTTGGAAGCGTCAGCTGGATGGTTCAGGTGGTGGGTAGTTGTGCTGCTGTTCTTGTCTGCTCTGTGCATGCTTGCTGGCCATCAGGATGGACCGGATGCAGCCAACAGAGAGGCTGGTGACGAAAGAACGTGCGGTGGGCAGAGCGAACAAAAGGAGAGCGAGGGGTGCTGTGTACTCACGGGGGTGCTGACGCTGAAGGTCTGAGCGAGAGCGGTGGCCATGAGGGCGGCGAAGGTGGTAGCCTTGACAAACATTGTAGCTTGGTGGATGCTGGGGGGTGGGTGGATGCTAGATGCAAGAGAGAGAGAGAGAGGTAGAGAGAGAGAGTAACAAGATGGACGTGGTGTCTTTACAAGAATGGGAGGGGGGGGGCATGGGTGGATCGGTGGGAGAGAGGGGGATGGATGGCTGGCTCGTGCGGGCGTGCGGGCGTGCGGGCGGTGGGCCGGTGGGGGGGGGGGGGGGCTGACGGCTGATTGAGAAGGGTGTGGGCCGCAGGGCGGGCGGGCTGGCGGGCGGGCGACGGCACGGGGCGACTGCCGCGCTAGGCCGGTCGGTCGCTGGTCGCTGGTGTGGCCGTGGGTGGCATGGGTGGGTTGGGCAGCAGATGCACCCATCCATCTCTGGATCTCTGGGGGGGTCACAAAAGGGCAAAATAAGGACGAAAAGGTAAAAAAGGGAGCGCGTGTGCCTAGCAATTCCCCACCTGATGCACCTGAGAGAGATCCCACTTTGGCTTCAAGGCTCAAGCCAGAGAGCCCAAAGCAGCCGGCGCGCGCGCGCAATGAAGGACCGACGATGATGACTCGGGACATGGCCGACATATGGTCCCACAACAGGCACCTCTTGGGCAGCTCGCGCGCCGTTTCCATCCTCCCTGGTTCCTGTGCTGTCACTCTTCTCCAACCGTCTCTCACCTCGTGCCTCCTCGTCCTATACATTAACCTGCCATCATCGCTACGGCCATAACCTCTCTCTCTCTCTCGCTCGCTCTCTTTGCTCCCTCGTTTACCTTTTTGTTTTCTTTTCTCTTTCCTTTTTTTTCGTTGTCCTTTGTGCGTCACTGCACAGCTTACCGCAGCCGCATTCCCCCGGGTTCCGGGTGCCACTCGGGGCCCAAGCAAGCGCCACCCCAACGCGCTCTGCGCCACCAGAGGCAAAGCATTGGTCCTCGGCCTCCCCGCGCTCCTCTCCCCCTTCTCCCCTATATGCACGACGCGCGCGCGCATTTCCGTACAGGACACCGCAGGATCAGAGGACAAGAGGACGCGTACGCACTGACCCATAATGAAAAGCTCCACTACTGGCACAGGCCAACCGGCCCTTGCTCGGGCCCATCCCCCGCAGCGTCGTTGCCGACCACGGGCTCTCCCCCGCTGCTCTCCACGGCCTGCCAGTGACGACGAGATAGCGACCATTACCCAAACGAGAAGAAGACGTGGGCCCAAGAGAGGAGCGTTGCGCAGGCCCATCTCCCCGGTATCCCCCCAATGGTCCCTGCAACGTCGCGTCGGTTGGACCAAGAGCGGGTCCCTTTGCCAAATGCGCGGGTCATTCGGGTTCTGATCGTTCTTGCATACCTGCAGGCTCTCGCAGCAGCTGGGTGTGTCACGGCCCCCGATAGGATCGATGGGATGCATATGCAAGGTCCTGTACGTCCTGTACTGTACGTCGTGTCCTTTTTATGCATTTCGCACCCAAACCGACATTGGCTTTTTTAGCTATTTTGGCCGCAGCCAAGGGCCTGCCAATGATAGAGCATTTTACTTGGTGTCCTGGCGACATGAACAAGCCCCAATGTCGCCATGTGTTGTACTCTGTACTCTATCGAGCATGTCGCAGCTGCACCTGACCCCTCTTCGGCGCCCGCTCCCACGCCGTCGCCGCCCATATACCGGAAATGCACAGCTTGTGGCTCACGAAACATTGTCAACAATGCGGGTTTGGTTGGTTTCGGCACCGGACGCTGTTGGCCGATCACCCACTCGCCCCTGCCCTCGGCACGCAACTGGTGGCAACCGTGCACAGTCTATCTGCTCGGCTCGCATCATGTCTCTGATCTCTCCTGCGCGACCGGCTCAGCCCTGCCAAGTACGTCCTGAGAGGTCCGCAGCCACAACCTGGCATGATGTCTCGCAGCCCGCCGCCGCAATGTGGCAATGTTGCGTTTGTTTACGGCGCTGGCGCCCAGCGGCGGCACCAGTCTCTCTCCCTGTTTTGCCTCCTGCGTACATACGTGCCTCCTGCACTCCTACACACTCCTGTCATGCTGGCCAATCGGGGTCACCCCATCGCGGCCTCCGTCATCGTCACCTCGGCGTCGCCCGTCATCGCCCACCAGGCCACCAGCCGCCGCGTCCATCCGGAGAGATAAAAGTGTGGTCCATCGGCCATGACCGCCGATGAGAGAGCGTCATTTTGCGTATTTGTCGTCGCACACCATTTCAGGTGCATGTGGTCCAGCACGGCACGGGGCACGGGAGACCCCACGCTCAGCACATCCGCAATCTCTGTCGTTCGTCCTTTTTTTTGTATTCTGTTTTTTTATGACACGATGACGCAGGGCGAGAGCGACGGACGTAAGCGCGTGACAGTGTACTCTGCGTGCCTGCGCAGCGCAATGTCGGCGGGGATTCCGCCCAGCAGGTGGCGATTGACAAGCTTTGGCTCGCAGAGAGAAAAGAGTACGTACGTACCGCCACACTTCGTCATTGCAATGTTGGACGTGTGATCGAGAAAACGCACACGCCGAGGAGAGGCGAGAATGCGGAGTCACGGAGCTTGGGTGGTCGGTTGCACGCAGAGAGCATGCATACTGGCAAGTGCGGACAAACAGGTCCACGGCGGGATCTCGTGCACCCACACGCTGTTTCAGTGTCTGGGAAAAAGCTCGGCCTGTGAGTGGCCACAGGCCACAGGTTGGCTTATTCTGAACCTTTCGTCGTGTTCCATATATGACGAGGCGATGCACCGATGACGTCTGGAGTAATATATGGGATCCCTTGGTACGCCATGGTCCCATGATGATCCTTGAGAGTCATGTTGCCTGTGAATGACGCTCAGTCTGCGCATGTGGACCTGTGGCACTGCACTTGCGCAGAGTCGACCCAGCGAAATGTCACGCAGGCCGTCCGTCGCCCTGCAATACTCATTCAACTCGCAATGCCGTCCGTCGCCCTGCAATACTCATTCAACTCGCAATGCGCATGCACTCGCCGGCTACTTGGCAGAGTACAGGACCACTTCGACACTGCCCCGCAAAACGTCGTTTCGTGCCTTGCAGTACGGCAGCGGTGAGTGTTCAAACTGGGGGAGACCCACCTCGAGGCACGGAAGAGTGGCACTTCTGCTCAGCACCAACGGGATCGTTGACAAGTTTGTAGTGAGAGGCCTTCTCTCTTTGCACGATGCTTCCGGGACGGAGACGCGACGCGTCCGACAAATGTGGCATATAGTTCATCCCAGCTTGGCGGGCCTCACGCGTCATGGTCTCGGGCAGTGTTCCGACTCGGCAGTCGGCACATCCCGACTGGGCTGTCTTGGCTTTGCAGGTCTTGAGGCATCTGGCCACACTGTCTCGCGGATGGCGGTTGTCGTCGGCTACGCCGTGACGCCGCAAGACCTGCTGACGGCATATGTATGTTCACTGCCTCGTTCCGTTGGGCAAAAACATATAAAACAGTCACATAAAGAGTTCACGTGCTCACACGCTGCAGATGCCCAGCCAGGCCGCAGGCAACAGCGCCCACAGCTCAGTCGTGCGAGCCTGCGCCTGTCTGCGCCTGTCTGCGCTTCTGCGGCTGGGCTTTCGTCTTCAATGGACGGCCTCGGCCCAGGCACCTGGCCTCAAATCTCTGCCCTCGTCGCTTCTCGCCCCCCCCCACTCAATGTCTTGAACTAAATTATTTGCTCTAGCATGGCTAGTTTGGGGGCTTGCATTCTTGGCCTGTGCATCAGCGTCAGCAGGTTCAACAGACGCGTCACTAGCGCTCATGCCATGAACTGTTCAGCCGAAGAACATGCGACGCTCCACTGGCTCAGTAGGGCGCAACGCCGCGTTCGTTGAGTCTGCGTCGGGGTACGAGTCGCTCTCTCATGATCGTGTGTCCGGACTGCGGGGTGGCGAGCCGCCCTGTCAGCCGTCAGACGCGTCCAGCATGCCCCGCAGCCAGGGGGTGGATATGGTGGATATCGGGCCGTGTGTGCTCCGCGCCGTGCCCCCGCTGCAGCCCCGCCGCCACCACCGCTCGATGCTGTCCTCTATACAGAGTAGCTGGGCCAAGACGGACATGACCCTTGTCCCAATACACGCACACAAACTGGTGTACCCATACAGGTTCGAGTATTGCCTACGACCTCGCTGACCAGCTCGGTGGTTGTAGAGTGCCGACGACGTGGATGATAAGTGGCAGTGGCGATTAGGCTGACCTGTGGGCAAGTTATTCAAGCGAGGTTGTGGCTGTTGTCGAGCCGGCCTATGTGACTCTTCACGTGCCCCGTCGTCCGTGCTGTCTTCCTTGTACCTGCTCCATTGAACCCCGCTCACCCCGCTCACCCCGCTCATCCCCCGCTGAACCCCGCAGGGCCCATGCGCTGGCAGTGCTCCCCTGTGTGCTTCTGGCGTGTATCGCTTGCGCAGAGGGGGGTGGCAACTTGTCAGAGAACCAGCCGTTGACGATGGTCGAAAGTCATAAGCGACACACGAGGCCGTAGCTCATGTGTTGCATCCTTGTCTCTGGATCTTTGTGGGTTCAAAGTACTGTCCCCACAAACGGACGACAGCCCCCTTGGTGTTCGGTCGCGTGCGCACACCTCCGATCTTGCTTGTGAGCAACACACAGCCGCGCGACGCAGCACGCGGCGCTCTCCGACGCACTGTGCCGGGGATAGGATCAAGGCAAGGGGACGACACACCCAGAGACACGGTAGACACACGGCGACACGGCACGGGACACGGTACGGACACGGCACGGACACGGGCGCGCAGCACATACACTCAAGACGGGAGACAACTAGCATCGCATCAACATCTCGTGCTCGTACGGGGTCATGTTACAAGTGGGCACGCAAGTCTGGGGAACACACACAATGTGGCGGGGAGGAGGAGGAGGAGCGAGGGTGAATCGTGAGGGTGTTCGTGGGAAGGCGGTGGGCACAGTCTCTCTAAGACGAAGCGCACAGAAGCGAGAAAACGAGGAAATACAACGGAGGGCGTCGGTGACAAGTGTAATTACGACCTCTATGGTGGGTCGGGATCCGGCAGGCCCGGGGTGGACGTGGGTTGAGGGGACAGCGGTGAGTTATCTTACACGGCACGTCGGCGACTAGGAACCGGCGGGGACACGGGCACACGTGTGTTCTCTCTAACGCCCGTTTGAGCCTGCAAACAAGCGACCCAGAACCCAACGACCAAGGAAACGGACAATACCAGCTCCGGGGGTGGCGTTGGCGACGGTCGACAAAAGCGGGGCGAGGCCGGCATGGTGGCGCGCACGCGGGTACCGGTCCTCAATGGCGCGGCGGACGCACGAGTAGACGAGCGCATCGTCGACGGCAAAGATACGCGCGAGAAGGCGGATGCGGGAGGCCAGAGGGCCGTCGCGCGGAATCACTGCGGGCCTCTTCTCGTCGTACTGGGCCAGGGCGCAGTCGGTGTCGCTGTCGCCAGACGACGAGCGGAGATGGACGGGTCCGACGAGGCGCGGTGCCATGGGTCCTGCACACAAGCATTAGTGTTTTGCGTGGACACAAAGGGGAGGGATCACCCACCGACAACAATCTCGCACACGTCAATGCCCGCCCCACCGAGTTCGGCACGGAGAAGACGGGCAGTCTCGGCTCTGGCAGCGGAGATCATGCGCGCGGCCCCGGTGAATGGTCCAAAGGCCGCAGTTGGGTCCAAGTCCTCCACTGTGCCGTTTGTCTCGACAAAGAGGACGCGGCCACGCGTACGGCCATCGCCACGAGGGCTAACGAGAAGGTCGCCTAGGGCGCGTACCACACACAAGGGGTCGAGAATGTTGGCGCGGTACAGTGCAATAAGGGCCTCTTCGTCTGTGCGAGCAAGAGCCGATGTGGGGATTCCAGAGAGTGGGACTTCATGGATGGGTCCCGACAGGCAAGGCACAAGAGTGTCGGCGCTGCTGCCACTGCCGTTGTTGCTGTTGTTGTTGTTGTTGCGCCGCGGTGATGGTGGCCTGATTGCTGGGGGCGCCGCACACACAATGGCGACGAGTGCGAGGCCATTCTCACGGCAGTACGCGCGAACTGTTTCACCGGCATGGGCGAAGCGCCCACCGCGTCTCGGCGGCGAAGGCGGGGCCGTCGTGTATGGGTTGGCGGACAAGAAAGCGTCTCCCATGTCGTCGATGACCAGTGGCACGACGGCTCCGGTATGGTCTGGATCACGGGCCTGGAGACGCTTCTGCACGCCAGACCACGCGAGAAGCAGCGCCGAAAAGGGCGACGATGCGGGCGCGGCCCCCGTCGAGCCCGGCGCTGACACAGGGACAAAGGGGAAGACGGTGTAGCCAGACTTGGCAAGGCGGAGCGTGAGAGACTGTCCCGTGGCTTGATAAGGGGCAGCAAAGCAAAAGAGCAAAGTTGGCGTCAGTGGCGAGGAACCCCCAGCGGCCAGCAAGCAGCAAACTCACGGTCAGAGGCGCCGACAACGACGACGGCAAGGCCGGCACCGCTCTCGCTGTTGCTGCTGCCCCCGCGGCGGGCGGATTCGGGACGGACGAGCTCGCCCACTCCGATGGTCCCTAGCGCGGTGCGGACATAGTCGTTGACGAGTGACGCCGTGGCTTCGATGGAGAGTGAGACGAGCGCCGTAATGTCTTGGGAAAGGGAGAGGAGCGCGCCGGCAGACGACCTGGGTGCGGACGACGAGCCCGAGACGAGTGCCATCTTGTTGTTGTTACTGTTGTTGCTACTGTTGTGGGAACTGCTGTGGGGTGGGCCGTGGGAGTGGGCGACCATGGCGTGTTTGAGATCAATGTCAAGGTAGGGCTTTGCTGCGGGCATGATGGGAGGTGTGGGCGGGGGGGAGGCGGGATTCGATGTGTAACGCTGTTGTGTTGGTTTCTGGCAGAGGTGGATCCTTGAGAGAGGTGATCAGTGCATGGTAGGGGGGCTAGAGGAAAGAAGAGCGATGGAGAGAATGGGCGATGGGGAGATTGGGAGATGGTGAGTATTCGTATCTTGTGCGTGTTGTGTGTATGTGTGTGTGGGTGTGTGGGTGCGTGTGTCAGTCATTCGACGGGTGAGAACCGGCACGCGCGGGCGCGCGGGGGCGGGGAGAGAGTACGTGGGTATGCTGTGGTGGCCTTTCTGCGTGTGTGCATACCGTTCGTTCTCTACCATTTTACGCTTCTCCGCTCCCGAGACATTGAGAGCGCCGCCGCCAGTTGCGTACAGTGGGCCCAATTCCCTCTCCCCGCGCCTGGGGACTCCAAACGCGTTCCCCGGGGGTTATTCCTGCATATATAAGCTCCTGACGACTCTGCTTTGGGATCTCTGTGCATCTCTGTGGGCCTGGACCGCGCGGTCCAAGGTCTCTCCCCCGGCCCCCTTTTAGCTTTTTGTATTCAGAAAAAAGACAGACAAAGCAAGAGCACACCGTCCACTCATCCCACCTGTCGTTTGCGATCGCTCCAAGACACCCACAAGACCAGACACCACATGTCATTCCAGCAACAGCAGCCATGCATGCGCAAAACGATCTGTAGAGTTGAACCGTGTCCCCACCCAAATGTATATATCTCCCACCCACCAAACGCAGCTAGCAACTATACATTGGCTGAATTCACGTGACGTCACAGTGTCAGTGTCATTCCAGTTTCATTTCATTGACAAGAATGTTATCGTCCCTTGCACCACTCCACACTTCGTCTTATCTTCCCGTCACTCCCCCCTCCCCGCCATGAGTCTCCTCGGCACACAGGACCCCTTGGTCTGCCTCGGCACCGACCTCTTCGTAGACATTCTATCCCACCTAGACGGACAGGACCTCCTGCAGGCAGAACGGGTATCGCACTGCTGGCACGACTGTTCCCAGGCATTCTCGTCGGGTCTATGGCGTAGGGCCGCACTCCGGGCCCCCGTCGAGCCCAGTGACGTTTACGCTTGCGACAGCCTCGCCACCGAGGGCCGTTGGACGGTCGACGAACACGACCGACGTCCCGTCGTTGACGACGTTGGGCGTCTGTTGGACCCACCGACGATCAGACACTGGGCGACCCGATCGGTCGACAGTCCCGGTCCTGCCTTCTTGCAGCTCACTTCAACACCGCTCGATACACCGCTTGGGGAGAGCGTTCGTGTCAACTGGCGTTATGTCTGTGAGTCGCTTAGGCCGAGTGTCAGAAGGAGGTGTGCGCTGACAGACTCATAGGTCAGTCCCACAAACAACTGCAAACGGCATGGAGTACCGCTCGCTGCCGCCTGCGTTGGATCACCCCGCCAACCAACACTGTCTGGCGTATCAAGTCCAACCCTGAACAAAACGTCCTCCTCTGCACGTCGCGCATGAGCGGCATGACCGTCGTGGATCGGGTCAATTGCAAGCCCATCTTCGCCATTGAGGGTATGGAAGGGTATGCCCATCTCGAAGCGGGCCGTGGGTTCGCCGTGTTCGATACCCCAGGCCATGTCCAGCCCCTTGCAGGTTTGCAGTTTGACGCCTCCAACAGCAATACGGCGCTCGAGGTCTGGCGCACCGGCGAAGCTCGCGCTCGCTCTCGTCTCCCCCGTGCAGGATATTCGTCTGTGGCCGACTCGGCCGTGTCATACACCCACGATGACGAATTTCATCCTGGCGTGCAAGATGAGCCCCTGCCTCGTGGCCACATGGAGCATTTCCGCACCCTGGAGCCATCGGCTCGCTGCCTCGCGTTCCGTCTCCATGTGGACGACGCCGATTCCGAGAACCCGCGGGCCATTGTCGCTGCGGCAGGATCCTCGGCAGTGTACATCTGGCACTTGGAGGAGAATCGCGAGATGGAGACAATTGAGCGCGGATGGGAAGACCATGGGAGGCCCAATGTGGGTAGACGGCTGTGAAGCCACACGGGCTAACTCTTTCTTCCAGTACATTGAGCTCGACGACGAGTTTGCCTTCATCTGCCTCGACCGCCAGATGCACGTCTACTCGCGCCAGACGTTGCGGCACCTTGCGTCGTTTCCGCCACTCCGTGCATCGGCCAAGGACGCTGCCAACCTCGCATTCCCACTGTCTCTAGCCGAAGACTTCAAGGCTATTCCCGACGCCGAACGTGTGCGGGCAAACCCGGGAAAGACAGAGGACGGTGTGCCTGCGCCTATTGGCCGCGCAGTCGTGACTGGAGCATACAAGGGCACTCCAGAGTTTGACGACGCTGTCCTGCGCGGCATTGCAATGCACCCCGTCCGTCTCCTCGTGGACCAGGAAGACGACATCGAGTACGGCTTCACCGCGGTACACTTTACATCTACCGACCTGGTGTGCACTGCACGCTCGGGTGCAGTCTTTATTGTTCGCGACTACGCTCGCGTGTTCCATGAGGCAGCCTTGTTGGCCGCTCCGGACCGTTCACACCACATTGCGCAAAACACGATTATCATTGGCCTCGGAACAACCATTCGCCAGCTTACGACTTACCGTGACCACATTATCGTCTGCACGTCATTCAATGTTATTATTTTCGAAGGCGACCGTCTACCCGCCCTTCCGGCCAAGGGAGAGGACCCAGTGGACCCAACACCTACACTCCGCGCACACGTCCTACTCGGTAACCATCCGCAAGCCATGAAGATGAGTAGCTGTATCCAGGCGGATGCCCGCAGCATCTACCTCACTTACTGGGCTACGGGCGAGATGGACGCGACCGGTGGGACGGATCCAAGAAACCCGGCGTTCCCTCCTGAAGGTGGGTGTTGCGCGTAGAAACAATCTAACCAATCCAGCTGCGCTCGAAGGATTTGGAATGTGTGTCAAGGTGTGGACGTTTGGACTGGACTGAGGAGAGAAAGGGATTTAATGCACGATCTGTTGTCATATTTGTGGCTGTACATAGCATGTAGGGAGAGGTTATGTGTGTGATGGGCTAGTGGCGACTGCGCACCGCGCAACTCAAAATAGGTGGGAAGACGTTTAGCGCCACGGCCGCCACTGCCACTCACTCAGAACCGGCAAAAAGTGGTAGGATAAATGCATAGGGGACTACGAAGAACTAGGTGGAACACGAGGCGGTGCGCACAGCGCATGAAATGGAGCCAAGTTGTCGTGCTCGACCATGAAAATGCTACTGCTTTCACGATTTTCTCTCTTTATTTACAAGTATGACAAGATGGATAGGATACCACCACTGTTTGACTCGCTTAGAGGGTGCTGCGGCGGAAAGAACGCTTGCGCTTGCACGACGAGCTGTCGGCTCCCGAGCTGGACACGGTGGACTCGGCGGCAGTGGTTTCGGCAGCGGCAGTCGACGAGACAGCGACGTCGGTCGGGACCGTCGAACCAGTCGGGGCAGTACCGTTGCCACCGTCCATCGAGCCAGTCGGGGCGGTACCGTTACCGCCGCCAAAACCGCTGGGGGCAGTGCCGTTACCCATCGAGCCGCTGGGAGCACCACCACCGCCGCCGCCCATGTTCGAGTCGGCGTTGGCGACACCGCCGTTCTCACCGTACGTAGCAGCCGGGCTAACGGTGTAGTTGGCCGTGCTGTCGATGCCGACCGTGATCCAGGCAAAGATGCCGTCGGCGACAGTGTCGCCGAGAAGAACATACTCCACAATGGGGTCAATGTCGGCAGCCTCCTCGGACATGATCGAGTCTTCAGAGTTGGTGGTGGTGGACTGGGTGTTGGTCGAGTAGGGCGAGACGGCAGCGACCTCGGTGAGGAGGCTCTGGTCGAAGAAGAGCTGACCAACGTGGGACGACGTGGTGCCGCCCGTGATGGTGTTGTTGGCAAGAAGCTCCCAGTTGCCGGCAGTGTGGGCAAGCACGTGAGCGTGGGTAGTACGGCCGCTGTAGTGGCCGGGAACGATCGAGTGGAACTGGACAACACCGTCCGAGTCCGTCTCTTGGATGCCGCGGAGGAACGTGTTGTTAATGTTGGTGGCGTCGTTCACGTCGCCGTTGCCCGAGGCGACAACACCAGAGTAGACACCCGTAGCGTTGCAGTGCCACATGTCCATGGCGACGCCCGAGAGGGGCTCGCAGGTGGTGGTGTCGATGACCTGAACGTCGAGGTACAGTGCCACACCCTCCTGGGACTCGGTGATGTCCTTGCGGAAGTACTCGCCAGTCACGTCTGGAAAAAAAAAATGCATCAGTGATTGGAGGGCTCAGACTACTCACAGTAAGGTCCCTGTGTGACTTCCGGGGCGAGAATACACTGGCTCTCGCCGGTGAAGAAGGTCGACGAGTCGGACGCGGTCGTGACGCCAGTGAGGTTGGACAGGTGGTCCGTGGCGATAGCGCTGGCCAAGTCGCGACGCACCAGACCGCGGGTGAGGTGCCTACGGAAAGCCGAGCGACGCGCCTCGTTGCGAACGTGCACACCACGAGCAGCCAGCTGGTTGTGGCAGTGCGAGAGCGAGCGCTTGCCCATCATGTTGAGAGCCTCGCGACGCTCGAGAGCCTCGGCGGTGTGGTCAAGCTCACCAGGGTGAGCGGTGACCCCGAGCGCGAGCGAGGTCAGAAGGACAGTGAGAGCCTTGAAAGTGAGCATGGTGTAGTGGGGGTGAAAGGAGAGAAGAGAAGGGCTTGTGAGACTGTCTTGGTCCAATGGTCAGCTGCTTGTTATACCCGTCCAGACACAAGTTGCGCAGCTGTCAGACGGCCCGGTGGTGGGTCTGGCCAAAGTCACCAGTGGACGCGATGACACCTGCGCAGTCACCAGTGCACCTTGAAACCCAACACGGCGCAGGGGATGTGAACTTATGACCACATGTTCACTGACAACGAGGTGCGACCGGTTGTGTAGAGTGGTGTAATCGACCCCATCCGCAACCTAACCCGCAACCTTAGCGGCCGCCGCAGACTGCGAACTGCGGCGTAGGTGGTCTTGGCGCGTTTAGAATATTACAGTCAGCGTAATATCTTGCACCAGGTGACGCTTGGCAGACTGCGTGTGGCGCCCATCAGCACCGGTCTGGAGCTTGTTTCCCGGCTTGTTCCCAGGGCCATGGACGTTCTGGAGGACGCACAGAGATCTGTGATAAGGGCAGTGGCCAACCGCATGCAGTGCAATACACAACGGCGCAGCACCGTGTCACCTTCTGACGAGACCAGTCCGGCTGCGCAGCCCCAAAGAGTAAGCGGCGCATATCACAACTCCGGTTGGCCGGACGCCACAACGTGCCACAACTGCTTCTGTTGCCCTGTGCGCTCCAGGGTAAGGAACACTCCAAAAAGCTGTTGAGCGCTCATGAGAGCGTGCTCCGACAATGACCTGATTCGAACAGATGCTCCCGAAGGAAATTGATTTCTAGTCAATCGCGTTAACCACTCCGCCACATTGCCCTGCGATGTCTGTTCTCCTGATGCATGGCTCTCTGCTGTCGAATTTTGAGCCGGATTGCAGCTGTGGAAGTGGAGCAATGGCCGGTTGAAGATTGGGCAGGGGGCGGCGGGAAATGGATGTGGCGGGGTGTTTTCTAGGTGGTGCGCCGATCCACACACAGATCGGCGCTGACACCCAGTGATCGCCGCCGTGGGTACTGGACGTGGCTGGGCCACGTCCAGCCGTTTGAAGGTGTGCCGAGGCTGTTCACCGCTCGCACACAACGTGGCCATGTTGGACCCCAGTGACTGTGCCCTCGCCGTGGGTCACAAGTCGCGACGTGGCCACGTCACTCGCAGCTCACACCAAGGGACACGCCTTTGGCATGGCGTCACTGGTATCTCGACATGGCCTGTCTTCATGTCGTGACCACCGTTTACAGAGGGCCACCACCAGGTGTGTGAATGGGGGAGTCTCCCCAACTACTTGGACCCAGTGGCAATGCAGAGATGAATAAGGAGAACAAGGCCGCATAGAACAATTCTGCATAGCACGGATACGGAGCGTCCACTCTGGTGACTGCAGATAGAAATAGAAATGATGGCTCATAGCCATTCCCTAATACAGATGACGCCTGATTCCAGGTGTCCTGCTGAACCTCCGTCCTGTTGAACCGACACCCCTTTGAACCTCCGTTTTCCGGCTCCGTCACAAACACCCGTCGACACGCCCCTCTCCACAGCTCCCCGACATCCATACAACTCTTATGTCCCTCTCTCTCCACCTGCACAACCCCTTCAGCACCCCTTCAGCACCCTTCAGCATCCATTCCCACCGCTGCAACCACTTACGTAACCGGCGAGATGGCCGAGCGGTCTAAGGCGCTGTGTTAAGGTGTATCTGCTTCTCTTACGAAGCAGCTCATCCGCAGTCTTCGGACGTGGGTTCGAATCCCACTCTCGTCAACAGGGGCTTCACTGCCTCCCAAACCAACCTTTTTAGGTCGGTCTCTGGAGGGTTGGAAGGTGGTGTTGAAAGAAACAGATGTCGATGGAGTCACAGTGGTCAAAGTGGCGACAATCGGTGATCTGCCTCCGTCAGGCAAAACCGTGCCTGAGAACATTTGCTTCCGAGCGGGACCAAATTAGGACCACCTGTGTCGTGAGTGTGGCGGCGGCACCGCGTTCATGTCACCTTGGCCATTTCTTCGCCTTCGTCTATTGCCACAGGCCCAAGGAATATGACGAAGGACCTTTATAGCATGTGTCCATGCAGACCTTGCCGCAATAGACTCGATAGTGTGATTATCACTGCATGTTGCTCGAATGGAATCAAACGTCCTTGCCTCGAGTTCAGAAGTGTCGACAGGAAACCATTACGCGAATGCCACAATCCTCGTCATGGCCTTCGCAGTAGCAAGAGGACAGTAGGACGATTTAAGAAGGTGGACCGTGTGCTTTTGCTTTGGCCCCCCCTGCTGGCGATTTTGGGGTCACTTGTCCATGAACTTCACGATAGGTTTCTGCCACGCCACCGAGGTTCCAACTTGGTCATGCTCTCGCGCTTCTGCGTCGTTGTCAACCACCGTAGGCGCTTTACAGTAGTCTGGAGCTGTGAAACCGTCTGCCCCCATGCGATCATGGGCCTATGCGTTCTCCACGTTTGACCTGGCGGGCGTGAGCCGCAACGATCAGTCCTCCAAAACCGACTTACGTAATGGGCCGCTTAGCTCAGCTGGTTAGAGCATCGTACTAATACCCAGCCTTGGTTACTAGTTCATGCGGAGGTCGGCAGTTCGATCCTGTCAGTGGTCATTGTTTTTGGATTCCTCGAGGCCCGGTGTGCATGCCCTGCTGCTTGTTGGAACGCTGCTTTTGCCTGGAGCCTGGGTTGGAAATGTGGACAAATGTGGTGCGCAAACGCGCCCATCTGCGTGGCACAGGACCTGCCACATCATTTCTCCGCCTGTATCACAACCCCTTCGCCCATATAACCGTCTTGCTCCTTGCCATGACTTTCTTCTTTGAACAAAATATCCACGGGTGAGTAGCACAAGTACTTGTGGCAACACATGCTGACTGTCCTTTTCAGAAACATTAAAGTTCTATTCCAGCCTGTTCAGTGGTCGGTCTAGCGTTCCCGTTTCCAAGAGCGACGTGTCGAGCCCGGTGATAACCAAACCGTGCGCACTCCATCTCACCCTGCCGAGCAGCTTTGAGGGGCCCGCATCGATCCTCCTTTACGGGGGCAAGGAGCCGTGGCGCGACGACGAGCTGCAGAGTGAACGGTGTGGAGTGTTGGCGGACAGACATTTTTGTGTAGTCATGATGAAGACGTTTTTTTGTTTTGAGAGTGCAACACTTTGGGTGTGAGAGACGTTTGAGCTGATGAACATTGCCTTCTGCTGACGACGGGCCAGCGAGGACGGCCCTGGAAGCAGAGCACACGT
This sequence comes from Apiotrichum porosum, assembly GCF_003942205.1. Lineage (NCBI taxonomy): Eukaryota > Fungi > Basidiomycota > Tremellomycetes > Trichosporonales > Trichosporonaceae > Apiotrichum > Apiotrichum porosum. The sequence goes on along the minus strand of NW_021167122.1, from coordinate 43,062 downwards.
TTGGGTGACCTAGGCGACAACGGAAGCGGTGACGGACGAGACGATGCTGTAGTCAGGCGGTGCCGGCGGGAATGTGTCACTGGACACATGTCCGTGGACTGGCCCAATGGTCACAAGGCTAGCATATTCATCTCTGCTGGACAGTGACCGCCTTCTGATGCACCCCATGCGCCTAGGCTTAAAGACATACAAGACGTAGAACACGCAGTCGTATGTTCACCGATCACTGGATCACTGGGCGCTCACGGCTCAAGGCGGCCCCGCGCCCCCATCACGGTTATTCCTCCGCCCTCCACCGGCCACCGGTTCACTTCAGAGCTTTCGGACCACTTCGACATCTTCACTCCACCCATCCACCCATCCTCCCCATCCGTTCATTATGGCCGACTCCATGCGCGGTGCAGACAGCACCCAGGATACTGTGAGTGACACCGCCGCAGCCGCACAGAAGACTGACTCTTGTGCAGCGGTTCAAGGACAAGGAGGCCGCCAGCATCAAGGCTACAAAGTTCCCGGCACACTTTAGCGACAAGGTGAGGTTTGGGCGCAGTGTGGACTGCAGGCGGATGGAGTAAACCCAAGCAAGCACCTACGGATCTGTAGAGCGGCGTGCTGTGCGTGCTGCTCTTTGGGTCTGCTGAGACGCGGCAGGCTCATCCTGCCATTTTCGCATAAACAACGCTGACCACGGAACAGGTCGACCTGCGTAAAGTCAACATCTCGGTGCTCCGTCCTTGGATCGCCAAGCGCGTCACCGAGCTGATGAAGTTTGAGGACGATGTGGTTGTCGAATACGTGTATAGCATGCTCGAGGACAGGGACAAGCCGGTGAGTAATGGTCCAGCGATGGGAGAAGGTCACGACATTGTTGCTGCCGAGACGGTCAGAGGAGCACTGCCAGACAGGCGCCTTATGTTGGCAACGTCTCCGAACTAGCCATTACTCGCAGCTAGCTTGGCGAAAGAAAGGCGTCGTTTAGGTTTCTGTGCGGCGACCCAAATGCGCCCCACAGGTTGTGTCCCATCTGTCAGGCTACAGACTCCTGATCACCCCCACTCCAATAACCCCCAACATCTTGCTGACAATGGACAGGTCCCCGACCCCCGCAAGATGCAAGTCGCCCTTGTCGGCTTCATGGACAAGTATGGCGCCGCGTCCTTTGTGGACGAGTTGTGGAAGCTCCTCTTGAGCGCCCAGGCCACTGTCGGCGGCGTCCCGGCCGAGTTTATCGAGGCCAAGAAGAAGGAGCTCGAGGCCCAGAACCGCGGTGGACCAGGTGCCGCCGGTCTCCAGAACCAGATGCGCCAGCGTGCCGAGGCTCTGAATGACGACTATGGACGGAGGGTAAGTGGCAACTTCCTGCGAGGCTCGGCTGACAATTCAGGATGAGCGCCGTTTCGATGACCGCCGGGGTGGATACCGTCGCGACGACCAGGACCGTGGTTATGGAGCGCGTGGGGGATATGGTGGCCGTGACCAGGGCCATGGAGGACGGGATCAAGGATATGGTGGGCGGGGCCAGGGTTACGGTGCACGCGACCAAGGCTATGCCGCACGTGAACGTGATCATGGGTACGGAAACCGTGGAGGTGAGCGGGAGCCACCCAGGCGCCGTTCGCCCAGCCCCAGGAGGAGGTCTCCCAGTCCGCGGGGCAGGGACGACACACCGCCAGCGAGGCGTCGCTCGCCTAGCCCACGTCGAAGGGAGAGGGATGACACACGGCCTACAAAGCGCCGCTCGCCCAGCCCGAGGAGGAGGAGGAGGTCGCCCAGCCCGAGCCGAAGGGAGAGGGACGACACGCCGCCTGCCAGGCGCCGCTCACCTGGCCCGACGAGGGGGTCGCCCAGCCCACGCCAAAGGGACGACACGCCTCCGGCTCGTAGGTCGTAAGCGCGGCGAGATTGAGGCGAGGGGGGCAGGGAGGTATTGTCAGCCGCTACTGTTGCTCATGTAGGCTTCGTAGTTATCGCCTGTCGTATACACAGAGGTGGTGGTGACTGGGTGTGCTGAACATGGGAGCGACCGTTGCTCCATGCCAAGTGATTGACCGCCGACGTTTTGCCTTCCACACGCCATCACTAAGTCACATACATGGGGACTATTATGCTACAGAACATGCGTGGGGTACATCCAAAAGGGGTTATTAATAAACGAACTGTCACTGGCGGCGGTATTGGGGGCGTTGGAATGTACGACCAGTTCTGACTGAGCAAGAGCTGCAGTTGCGCAAGCTGAATGGAGTCAGTGGATCTGTGGAAACTGGCAACAATTATACGTACCACATCGTCCTGTGGCTGGGGGTTGTCTGGCCGGTACTTTTCGAAAGCATTGAGGATGCGTTTGTAGCAGCGTTGGACATACCGCAAGGGATGATCTTCCGTGATGCGACTCGCAACACTGTCCAGTGCGTTTGATATGGCGCGAAGAACAGTGGTGGCGCGGGCAATGTCTCCGGGCTGCTCCAGCAATTGGCGGCTCTGCACCTGTCAGCAAGGCGTCTGCAACATGCGACTTACGTTGTAACACAGCAATGCGGGCATCGAGAGCGCAGTTGTCGACATGTCCGAGAAGAAGACAACCTCTCCCGAGGCCACAATTTCGAGGACGACCATCCCAAACTCGTTTAAAAGGTCCAGGACAGTGGAACTGCTTGAAAGGCAATGCCGTATACCGAGAATGTGCTGCTTGATCAACATAGTCTTGAGCATCACGGCGGTTATGGAACGAAAGATGCCCTTGAGTCTCCGATCATCATTGAGCCAGCGGTCGTGCATCGTTCCCAGGGTGTCGAGTGCCACCGAACAGATTGTAAAACTGTCCTCGTCGTTTTCTCGGGGCGCTGACACCCACAGAGTTCGTTCACCAACGCGCTGGTGCATCTCCCAGCATCTTGAGACGTTAGCAGGACATTTTGCACGTGGTGGTGGCTCACTCGGTAAGAAAGACCTTGAACAAGTCACCATCGACGTTGAGGCGCGAATGTTTGTGAGCCCAGACTTTCAATTCGGAAGAGTGTGGGATTGGCCAAGTCGTCGTCCCCGGGAGACGGAACATGATACTGTACGAGTTGTCCATGCCAAAGACGTCTTTAGCCTGGTTAGCGTTCTACCCTCGTGTGTGTCCACGCACTGTAAATGGTCCTTTCAACGTCCACGAGGGCTCTCTCAGCCTCCTCGGACATGGTAGGGTCAAAATCTTCAATATGCCACTGGACTCCGAGCTGCGCAATACACCGGGTTGCCATTCCGAGCTTGAAGTATGCAGTAGGGTCCTTGGGCCGCTTCCAATAGACCAAAGTGAGCAGTGCTTGGACAAGAGGTAGATCGATGTTTCCGTTCCTCACAGCCCGGGAGACGCCCGTCTCGGCCAAGTCCAGACACCACTCAGTCACGTTGGGGCGAAAAAACCGCGAGGCTGCGTAGATGATGGCGTTGAATAGCACAGGAGAATGGCGGATGCGCTCGTAGGTGTGGTATTGGTGGTCAAAAACGTGTGACGAGGGGGACACATGCTGTTCAAACCTTCAACGGTCAGTTCGCGGCACTGCAATGAGCACTCACTGTTCGAACAACCAACGGGCCTCTGGTTCTGACACGACCCCAACGCCAACCACATCGGGTGTGTCGACGACAGATGTTGGTGCTACCCAAAGGGCAGGTGTGCCGTCTTCTGGTTCCACTGATGCTGGCCGGCTGTCGTCCTGCCCAATGTGAGGTTCAAGATAGCCCTCCAGTGTAGTCTGCGGCACGTTGGTGGAGGGGTTAAACGATCGGCTGAGGAAGAAGGGGGCGTGTTTCTGTTGAAGAGGTTGGTTGTAGGTGGATGCTGACGAGTGCAATGTGAGTGCCTTTGGGTCGATGGGCTCGACACTCCTTGGAGCAGTGGATGCCGGCGAGAATGATGCGTTCTCAAGCCGCTGCCGGACGCTGCTATCGGTCAGGTCTCCAGGACCAGAACCTGGTCCAATTGGGGCTTGATCGCTGGACCAGAACGACTCTGGAGCTGGCGGTCGCCTAACCTTGAGACCGGACGCTGGTGAGGGATCTGACAGCGTCGAGGCACCTTCGAGGAGCTCTGAATCGTCGTGGGTGGCATGCGAAAAGCTTCTGGCGGCCTTGGGTGAGGTGCGTTTAAATCCCCTGGGGGGTCTGACATTTGTTAGTTTCAGAGATGAGATGGGGCTCTATTCACCCGCGCCGAGCAGACTTGTACTCGCAAGGAAGGTTGAGGCGAGTGCATCGTGAACAGTGAGCCGAAGGCGGATCGTCTGGGTTGCAAGGGAGGCACCGCGTCTGGTTGTTGTTTGGTTAGATGACTGGTGCTCCACAGGCTTGAGGTACCTACTTTGAGCCCTCGACAAGTCGTGCAGCTGGAAGGAGGTGAGCGCAAGTTGGGGAGCGGCGACCGCTGGGGAGCCGGACCTGCCGGCGGCGACCACCCAGCCGGGTCACAAGCCGCCGGCAGAGGTTTGACAACCGATGACTTTCTTCATGTCATGAACCACCGACACCACGACAGCATCGAGGGCATCTGACACGCGAAAACTGGGCACGGTCACAGCGACATGTGACTCACGCTTTGCGAGGGCGTGCGATTCTTCGCCGCTTGACAATGCCATCTACCGACTCGTCGTCTTGGTCGTGATCGTGGTCTTCTTCGTGTTCGGACATCATGAGAATGAGGAAGAGGGGGTGAACACGAGTCGTATCACATGGCACGCGTGGCTGGACATGCGGGGACATGTGGGGGGTCGCGGCCTTGCGGCTTCTGTCGGGGCGGGCTTGACATTTTAACCGTATGTTTCCGACATTTTCCCGCTATGGATGCTACAGACCGGAGCGGTCTTTGGGGCTGTTCGCACTGCGCGTTCTGGCCCTCTGGGGCGCCTCTGGTCTCCCAGACGTCCCCAGCATTGTCCCGGATCGTCCTTTGACCGAGCCTGCTGACCTGAACAGCCGTGCGCAGTTCTGTCGACGACATCGACAAGGGTGCGTACGGAGAGGAGCTTCAGTCGCTTTGCGCACCACGCCTGAATCTGCCACCCAAGCGAGAGACCATCCTGACTGCGTGCGATCGTTCGCAGGCCGCAGGCCAAGTGTGTGCCCCAGCTGTGCCCCACCGCATGGCCCATGGAGACCTCCGGAGGCCACATTTCCTTGATTCCTTCAGGCCCCCCCCCCCCCCCCCCTCTCCTCGCAGGGATGGCATACGTCGATTCGGATGACGGAAAACAATTGCAGCAGATGTTTTTGTACAGATTTGCCGTCTCCAGCCGCGCCGACAACTCCAGCTGTCCCTGCACAGGTTACCACACGGCCGAAACCGACGGCCGCAGCCCCGTTGGTATTCCCCAGGGGGGACCACTACCCAGTGGCCAGTGGGCCAGTGCCAAGACCGTTACCAGGGCACATTTCGCGGCGAACACCTTTTTTGGACTCGGTGGATCAGTGACCGTAGTCTGGGTCCCCGGTATCTCTGGTTGTCCTGACAAAGGGAGAGCTGCGGTGGCAGTGGCAGATCTTCGGATATTCGGCGACCATCTGGCCCGAGGTGAAGTGGAAACGTCGCCTGGGCATCTACATATAAGCACAGCTCAGATTTTACAGGCCAGAATGCTCCCCCTACAACTTACACCATCGACTTCACCATGAGCAGTGCCTCAAACCCCCTCGCGCACCTGCGCAACAACACCGCCGAATGGTGGTTCAAGGACCGTGGTCTCCGTCAACTGGCGTTGGGCATCGCTGTCGGCTTTTCTAGCAGTGTCACCCTCGGTGAGTTCAAAACGTGATGAGAAGCGACACCTGCTGCGTAGCACGTCGCTGACCTTCAAGGATACGACGGATCCGTCATGACCGGTCTTCAGGCCAACCCGCTTTTCATGACCGCCATCGAGAACCCTGGCGCGACGATGCTCGGCACCGTCGTCGCCGCGCAGTCCATGGGTGCCATTCCTGCGTACGTCCCCGGTGCCATGCTTTCCGACAAGTTTGGCCGTAAGGCCATTATGTCCCTCGCCTATGTCGTTATCATCGCTGGCGCCCTCGTTCAAACATTTACAACTGGCCCTTGGAAGCTGTTTGGCGGACGTTTCATTGTCGGGTTTGGCGGCTCCTTGGCCAATGTCGCTGGTGGACCGTACACTACCGAAATTGCCCACCCTCGCAACCGCGCCCAGACGACTGCCCTTATTCAGACTTGCTACTACATTGGTGGCATTATCGCTGCATGGGTGACATTTGGCGCCGTTTACATGGAGGGCACCAATTGGAGCTGGCGCATGTGCTGCCTGTTCCAAATCATCATTCCTGCCATGGCCCTTTGCACCATTCCATTCATTCCCGAGTCGCCACGCTGGCTCGTTGCTAAAGGACGCTTTGAAGAGGCCCACGCCATACTGGCAAAATACCATGCCAACGGCGACATGGAGGATGAGCTTGTCTTGTACGAGCTTGAGGAAATCAAGGAGGCCATCGACCTTGAGAGCAGCGCTGCGCAATCTACGAGTTACATGACCTTTTTCAAGACCAGGGGCAACCTCTGGCGTTTGTCTATCATTATTGTAAGTTCACCTGTTTTCTTTGAATGCTGACCTGCAGTCAATTGGGTTTACGAGCCAGTGGATCGGAAACGGTGTCATTAGTTACTAGTGAGACAAGAAAATATGCCCTCTTGCTAACTCGCCAGCCTCGTTTCCATCCTCGAGTCTGTGGGCATCACCAACTCTGCACAGCAAACGGGCTACAACGGTGGTCTCCAGGTCTTCAACTGGCTCGCCGCAATCGGCGGCTCTCTTGTCTCGGAGCGCTTTGGTCGCCGCAAGCTGTGGCTCACGTCGGCAATCGGCATGTTCTTTTCCTACGTTGTCATTACCGCATGCTCTGCCACTTACGCCAACGGTCAAGATGGCGCTGGCAAGGCAGTCTTGGCCTTCTTGTTCGTCTTCTTCGCATTCTACGACATTGGCTATACACCTTTCACCTTGTCATACCCCCTGGAGATTCTGCCCTTCAGCCTTCGTTCCAAGGGTGTGGCCATTCTCATGACCTGCGCCATGGGAAGCAGTCTGTTCAACACCTACGTGTGAGTATCGGAAGCAATTTTCGGGAGTTTGCGAGATTTTTTTTTTTAAGTGGATCGACGACCCCTCCTCCATCCGTCTACTCAATCCTTCTTCAGAGACAGCTGCTGACCCGTAAGAAACCCGATCGCTCTCGAACACCTCGCCTGGAAGTACTACTTCTGTTTCCTCGCTGTTCAGATCTACGCCATCGTCATCATCTACTTCACCTTCCCCGAGACCAAGGGCCGCATGCTGGAAGAGATCGCCGTCATCTTTGACGGCGAGTCGGCTCGTCTCCCCGCCGAAAGCCACCTCCAGGAGGAGCATGAGATTAAAAAGGAGGCAGCGCATGTGGAAAACAACCCTGGATACGACAACGAGAAGGCGGCTTGAGGAGAGAAAGAGAGAGTGTGTGTGTGGCTGTAGTTGGTTGAAAGGTTTTAGTGGGATGAATTTTCGATGTTTTCTTTGCCACACATTGTCCGTACATAATACATACCTCCTTGCGCCACGCAGGTACCACGGCCCAATTCGAGGGCTGGTATGTGGCGGTTTATGTAGCTCTAGGGTGCGACTTGCCACTAACATTGACCAGTGAGTGGACATGATCCTAGCGCCAATGTCATTGAACAGAGGCCAGTCGCCGGTCGTGTGCCTTTGAAGAGTAAGCACGGCACGTTCCAAGACCAGGTAAGAGCCTCCCTTGATCACTTGCATACGAGACCAAAAGTTAGGGCCCTTGGGCGAGAGGGGCTTGGCGGCGTCGGTCGTGTCGGCCTTGCGGAGGTCGACACCGCCGTGGAGGGTAACGAGAGCAAACAGGCGGGCCTGAAGGTCGCGGTCGATGTCGGACATGCGGCGCTTACTGTCATATTAACACATGCCGTGACGAACCAATACTCACGTGACGCCAACGGCGCTGCCCGAGGTACCAGCGGGGCGAGTCGACCATCCCTTGATGAAGCGCTGCCATTGTTAACTGATTGTTGACAGGGGAGAAGTGGGCATACATACAGGGTTGAGCTCGCTTCCTTCCTTGCGCTCACGCGACGTCTTGAGGGTCTTGTTAATGCCCGCGGCCCTGTACTGGCCAATCTCTGGGCTGACCACGCGGCAGTGGTATGCCCAGACTTCGGCAGTGTGACACATGAGGATCTTGTGCTTGTGTCCGTATAGCTTCTGAGTATTGTGGCGGATCAGTAACCAAGGATGTCACGTCACGTCACGACGAGAAGCCACTCTGCGGTGACTTACGATGATCCTGTCCCACTCATGGACGCTGGTCGCGTCGATGGACTTGGCCTCGGCGGCGAGGCGGCGGTTCTTGTAGTCAAACTGGCTGTCGGTGAGGGGGGCCATGCTAGGCTTCTTGTTCTTCTTCTCAGCCTTGTTGTCGACGGCCCAGGCAGCGCTCTCGGAAGAGGAAATGTCACGAGGCATGGTGTGTGGAGAATGGAATGAGAGAGAAAAGAAGCGGTGACGGAGGAAGGTCAACACATGTTGGGCTGGGGGTTGACTGTAGGTGACTGTGTACGTGATTGTGCCGATCACCCACGCGGAGCGTCCGCGTTTTGTCGGTGGCACTTGGGGGCGCGGAAGTATTTTGCCTTCAACGTCAACAACAAGCACATCACCGCACAACCATCAACACAACTCGCACCAAACATGGGTACTGATTCACACAAACTCTCAGAGACACCGCCATAAACGTGAGCCGACCCCGTTATACGAGGATTGCTGACCGCCATACAGGTTGTACGACATGCCCGGCGAACAGGACACCCCTGTCGCTTGGTATGACTCGCCAAACATGTGAGTGTCGGAATTGAACTCAACGAAGGAAAGCTCACCTAGGTAGCGTCCAACTCATTCGGGGCACCCTCCCCACGACTCCCTCCTCCAGCTATCCGGTCCCAATCCAGAGACCGAAAACCGTTTTTAAGAAGTAGTGAGCACCCGCCTTCTGACCCCGGCTATGCTGACAACCCACAACAGCAAAGGATCGCCTGACCAACTGCTTTTCGACGATGATCACATGGACTTCCTCGTTAGGATGGTCGCGTACATGCGCATCCTCAACGAGGACTTGCCCGGCAGGTCGCAAGGCCTGTGGGGCCATATTCGGCGCGAGTTCTCCTCTCGTTACCCCGCCCTGGCATGGTTCGCCCCGTTTGCCTGGGCGAGCTGCTACCGCAAACACGAGGCGTGGTGTGACGCCCGTGTCACCTTCTACGTCTCAGCGGGTATCGACCACACGCTGAAGACGGCGTCGGAGAGGCAACCCGGTGCGCGTGGATATTGCCCGCCACCTGCTCCCCCACAAGGCATCTCCGATTTGACGGACAAGCAGCAGTGAGTCTAGTTTATCGCCCGGACCGCACGTGTCCAATGGTACCACCAGTGACTGATTCAACAGCCAAGCGCACAAGAGGCGCAGAGCGGACAACGCCGAGAAGAGCAGGAAGAGGAAAGCCACGAGCAGCACGGGAGTTGGAAGTGCAACTTCCCCAGGGCTCCTCCACTCGGACCCGACCATCGCAGGTCCAAGTGGCACGAGGTCCTCAACCCCGCCGGCTGCCCCTGCCACCGCCTTGGCTGCGTCTCCCACGTGAGTGCTCGCATACTCGTATACTCGACAAAGCAATGCCAGACTGACCATATCACAGCCGGCATGTGCATTTCACTCCCTTTGCCGACGAGCTAGGATGCAAGCTTCTGGTTGTCGCCCGTCGTGTGTACTGCGACGCACGGGCCGGTACAGCGGCCTAGTTCAAGGACCTGACTGTGAGTGCTATAACTGCAGGTTGCAACTCGTCGTTAAAACCTGCAAATTAGGAGCGCTACCAGGACCGTTTCCCGATTGTCAACAGGCACTCGGACAACTCCTGGAGCAATCACTTCCGTTCTTCCGCTCGCCTCAAGACCTCCACCCAGGCGTTCATTACTGCAGGTATCGACGCCGACCTCATCACAAACGATGAGAGGGCGAGTGGAATGACCCGCTTCAGGAACGGTGGCATGACTGGCTAAATATGGTGACAGTGGTGTGCATAATTAGTTGTCTGTAGAATGAATCAAAGTGGTGGAACTGGGAGCTCTCATGGCATACATCTGTAGCCTATGCATTGTGCCATCAACGTTTCTATTACTTCTTGTCTCCCCGGCCACAGTAGGCAGACCTAGACGTCAATGGGTTCAAAGACGGGCTGGAACATGAGGCCGCTCATGGGATCGGGCAGCTGGCGGAGACCCTTGTCAACGATAATGTTCTCTCCGTTAACACCGCCGCTCATGTCACTGGCGAGGAAGACGGCCGTCTGAGCGATGAGCTCGGGAGGAGCAACGTTCTCAGCCATCAGGGCCGCGGCCTCTGGAGGAGCCTGGGCCATGGCCCCCATTTTGGCCATCATTGCGTTACGCGCCTGCTCGGAAGCGGCGCCCACGTTATTCTGGCCAATGTTTGTCTGGGTTGGGCCAGGTCCCACGCCATTGACACGAATGCCAGTGCCGGCCATTTTGAGGTTGGTCGCTGCCGAGCGGACCAGACCGACAGTTGCGTGCTTGGAGATCGTGTAGGCGGGAGCACCCATACCACCAAAGGTAGTTGCCAGTGACGTCTGAGGGGTGTAAGCTTTGGGTCCGGAGTGTAGGTAGATCACTGAGGTCTGGCCTAGACTCAAAAGCGTCTAGTCTGTGGATCTGTGGCTAGTATCTTTTGATTCTCTTTGTGCCACTCGTTTCAACACGAGGGCGCCGGTTGCCGTGCCTCGATCCTTCAATGCCTCGATGCTTCAATGCTTCTTCTGACTCACAGTGATGATAATGCTTCCGCCAGACTTGGGCTTGGCATCGCTGGTGTTCATCATACCACGCGCGGCCCACTGAACGCTGTTGAAAGCGCCTACCACGTTGACGTCGAGCATGCGAGTGAGGCCCGAAGAGGTCGTCGTGTTCAGCACCTCAAAGTCGACAATACCAGCATTTGCAAACTAGGCGCCACGTCAGCAATGCATGTATGTGCGCACACCCTCCTGCTACTCACGAACCAGTCCAGGCGACCTTGGTCCTTGATGATGCGGCGAACCAGTGCCTCGACCTGGTCTTCTTTGGTGATGTCACAGGCTACCCCAATAACCTCGGAATCATATCCCTTAGCCTTGAGGTCCGTGTTGGTGGGGGCCTTGATGTCGGCAGCATAGATGGCGTGCGCCCCAGCTGCAGCAAAGCACTCGAGAGCAGCTGCGCCGATACCCGAGGCAGCGCCTGAGAGTGGTCAGCTGTGAGGGCAAAAAAGGCAAAGGAGACGCACCTGTAACAACGCCGACGGTGCGGTTGAGGAGGGTAGTCTTGATAATGGCTGCCATTGTGGTGTTCGGGTTGGAACGAAGGGCCTGGGGAGTGAATGAGAATGGGAAGAGAGATGAGAGAGAGAGAGAGAAAGGGTATATACTTGGGCTGAACGAATGGACTGGGGAAAGTGAGTGAGCAGACGTCGGCAATAGCACAAGGGGGGGGGGGGGGGGGGGGCTTTGTCCGTCTGGCTGGGTGGGACGATGGGAACGTAGGGCGCCCACCGCGCCTCCTTCGACGTGTTCCACGAATGGACACAGATGCGAGACGGTGGGTACGGTGCACGAACGGGCACATGACATAAGAAGGACCCCGCGCGCGGCCTTTTTACACGCCTCTGTTGACCCACACGCGGTCATTGTCAGGCGGCTTCCGGTCGGCTTGCCCGGCCCAACCCGGGAATCCCGGGGGAATCCCAGAGGCAATCCCGTCTACGAGAAGACTCACCCACAGGCCACAGGCGTTTTATTCCTGGGTGGATTCCTGCCCGCAGAACGGGAAACAGGCTCCTTTAAACGCTACCAATACTATGGAAACCTCTGTTAATGCAATATTGACCTCCGCTATAAAGGCCTCGGTCCGTGGCTCCTTGATTTGCGAGGCTGTATCGTCTCCAACAAACTGCATGGGCGAGGGCCGCTCGGACGTTAGCCGCACCGTGAGGGTGCATGGAATAAGCGAGTCCTACCGCGACTTTCAGCGGACATGTGAGGGTGGGTCGCGGGTTATCCGCCACAATGCTGGTGGAAGGTGTGATGGGTGAACAGTTGTACAGTTGCGTCTTCACCCCAACTGCAAGGTCACACCATTGTACGCACCCATTACAGGGCTAACGGCCGGTTTTCAAGGACAAATCGTCCGCTTACCATCCGCTCGGTATTGCTCTGAACACTCCAACCGCCTAATTTGGGAACACATCACCGCATGGCCACATGCATGCGTCACCAGCCAACAGTCTAGCTACAAGTCTGAAATTGTCCATTTACACGGTGCTCCGCTACCAGCGCGGATATAACTTGTGGAAGAACACGTCGTGACCCATCTCATGTACCCTGCTCGTCGCCGGGACGGTCAAGTCTGTGTCCTAGGCCGCCGGGTCAGCGCCACCTGGAGAAAGGTACGGAGGTTCGCCCAAACCTACTATGCGTGGAGCAGACTCGTCATCGACGGCAGGCGTCGCTTCCCACTTTTCGAGGAGTTCACGGAGCGCGTCGGCGTTGAATGTCAGCTGGAATGAGGTGGAACTGGGAGCAGTGGTCAGTAATGGTTCGGGACTGATGGCTCACCCGTCATCCTCGTCGTCAGTATAGGTTTGGATGTCCTTGGCTTGGAGCATGGGACTGTCTGGGCGACCAATCAAGTACGCCTGCTGTGGCATGGACGACGGTCGCTCGTGCGAGACCTCGGTGGGATCAGGATGACGGCGCCGTTCGTGTCGCAGAGTATGTGGCGAGCTCGATTCGGGATCGGAGGCGCAATCGAGGCTGATGCTGGGGCTGAACTGGCGATCTCGGACAGGCTGGGGTGTCGAGACCACCTGCACTGTTGTCTGCTGCAATGCGGGTCGTGAATGGGTGCTGAACGGCGACTCGGAAGTAATGCTGGTTATCAGGCCCTGGAGCGGCGGCGGGATAAGGTGTAGTCGGCCCAGGACGCGTTCGGCTGCCTTGAGCTTGCCGAGCACGAGTGCCACTGCTCGCTCCCCTACGCTTTGGCGCTTGGAAGCCATGGACCGAGGGCTATCGGTTTAGGGTTGACTTGATGGGAGGATGAGAGAGGGATCCATCAGTGATCAGTGATCGATGAGTGCGTGTTGTGCATGTTGCACAGCACACGGTCGCGTGTGCGCACGGTGTCGCGGTGATGGCGAGTGCCATGCCATGCGCGCTAGGGCGTGAGAAGCGTGTAACAAAGGTGCAAGACATCTGTTGCATCGAGTCCATGCGATGACACGGTCTCAGTCCTCATACTGACCAACTGGAACAATATGGCCAAGTATCCTGCGGTTGCAGCAAGCATCGTTAAGCAGGTGAAATGTGGACGCAAAGCCCAACATGTTGCATTGGCGCAAAGCGGCGCACCACGCCTGCCAAGAAATTGCGGCAACACCGTATTTGGCTGTCGTGAACATTGCACACTTTTTTGCCCAACACTCTCTTGCCACTGGCCACTGGCCAACTGGGTTTTGTCACAAGAGCGCAAGAGCCACTCACTTGCGCGCGGATCCGACGCGGGGTCCTTTACCGTTCTCGGCAATCACAGCCAAAAATCACCAAGGGTTCGAGTCACACTTCTGGTCCCCGACCGGGACTTGAACATGTCGTTCGACAGTCTGCATTTAAACAGCCCATCATCGACCACTTGTCTGTCGCTCAGGACACCTGCACGCATGACAGACACATCTGTCATCGACCCATCCTCAACGCCCTCGACACCGGCCACAGGTGCCTCCACGCCCAGCGTGAGCAGCGTCCTCAACCATCGAGCCGTCAAGGCCGTGTCTGCAGCCCTCCGTGATGCTGAGGTCACCAACGTTGACACGCTTGTCCGCATCCTGCCTGACACAGCACCAACAGCCGCCACCGCTGCCGCTCAACTGGGCTGCCCAGTGTCTGCGATCGCCAACTCGCTCATCTTCGAGGTCGGCGGCGAGGCGTTGCTTGTGCTGACCAGCGGCGGTCACCGCGTCGACACCAAGGCTCTGGCTTCCCGACTGGGCCTTGCCTCGGCCAAAGCGATCAAGCGAGCGAAACCCGAGTTTGTCAAGACCAAGACGGGCCAGGCAATCGGCGGCGTCGCACCTGTGGGACACTTGGAGCGGGTGCGCACGTTGGTGGATGAGGAGCTGGCGAGTTACCCGGAAATCTGGGCCGCAGCAGGCCACCACCAGGCCGTCTTTCCGATTGATTTTGAGACGCTTGTGCGCGTCACCCAGGGAGAAGTGGTGAAAGTGGACTAGAGGTGTATACGCGGGATGGCTTTTGCAGGGGTGTCCGGGTGTCGAACGGGCTGCGCGTGGTCTATAGTCTGTGCCGTGGGCCGCGCGGCCTGGCGGTGGAACACGAACGCCAAGCGTTCAGGATGATGGAGGAAATGTGACGACCCGTGTACCCGTGTGTACCTGCAAGGGAGAGGTGCCAATGGGCGCCTGCATGTACAGACCTGTACCGACCGATGGCTACTGCACATGAGTTGTGTACCAGCGACATGGAGCGCCGTGTGCGCCACTGGCACGAAACCGTATGTACGAAAGAGCCCTCGACTGGGCCATCCAACACACGTCGGCCAAGACCGAGAGAACACGGTTAACACGGATCACGCACGGTGCCATTACCGGAGGTCCGGTGACCATTTGGTGGGTGTGTGTGCTGGCGACCAACGGGGCTACTCTCTCTCTTTCTCTACATTGCTCCATCCACCACAAAACAATGCGAGCCACCTTGTTCGTCGTGGCCCTGATCGCTCTCCTGGGTCGCGCTCTCTACGAGCGTGCCCAGACAGTCGGCGCTTTCCGCAAGCCCAACACCTTCCACGCCGCAGGAGAGATCAAGGTCATCCCAGACACCATCAACGCCGAGGACCTGCACCTCGACCATGCCAGTGGCCTTATCTTTGCTGCTGCTCACGACAGGGATGGAGGACGCAGCAAGTGGTTCCCGCCTCTGACGCGCTTCGGCGAGCCCCAGAGCATCCTCGAGCACGGCGGTGGCCTGCGTGTCATTGATCCCACGACGTTTAAGACTACCCGTCTCGAGCTCAAGGGCTTTGACGCTCCGTTCAGCACCCACGGCATCGACACTGTCCGCGACCCAGAGCAACAGGATGCAATCTACATTCTGGCCGTCAACCACTTGCCCACCACAGAGTACCTGCAGACCCTCGACGCTACCGCGCCCGTCAAGGCCGCCTCGCGGATCGAGATCTTCCACCATGTTATTGGCACCGACATTGCTACTCACGTCCGCTCCGTTGAGCACGACCTCGTCAAGATGCCCAACGACATCTTTGCCATTTCGCCGTTCGCGTTTTACGTCACCAACGACCACCACTACCGCGAGGGACCCCTTCGTACGGTCGAGGTCCTGGGCACCAAGCGCTTCGCCGGCTGGTCGACCACTGTTTATGTAGAGGCCGACGAGACGAAGAACGGCGCCGACGGTGTCCAGGCAAAGGTCGCTCTCACTGGTCTCCACAACAACAATGGTCTCGGCCACACCCCCAACGTCTCGACCATCCTGATCAACGATGCCGCTGGCGGTGTGACCTACACTGCTCGGATCAAGGAGGACCGCACCCTCGAGGTCGTCCACGAATTCCCTCTCCCGATCACTATTGACAACCCCTTCTGGTTCACCGACCCTTACCCCTCCGTTGACCACGACGCCAGTGGTGTTGTCAACGCCGGTCTCACCCAGGGGATCAAGCTGGAAAAGGAGCTTGACATCGCCGAGGGCGCCATTGCGCCTTCTGTCTTTCTCACCTCGGGTCTCGGCCGTGGGCAGCTCAACACCACTTTGCTGTTCGAGGACGACGGCAACGTGCTTCGCTCAGCGTCGGCCGCTGTTCTGATTGCGATTGATCCCAAGAAGAACGAGGGCAAGAAGCAGGGCTGGCTGTTTGTTTCCGGGTTTGCGTCCAAGGCGGCCGTTGCTGTCAAGGTGGATCTCTAGGGTGTGAGAGTCATGCAGCCGTTGCTGCGGCGACACGACGACGACAAGTGCGGAACATGTACTCGTATGCAGCCAGGTGGAGGACAAGTGAGGAATACGGGGTAGTTGGTAGTTGTCGTTGTCGGGTTTGGGTTTGGGTTTCTCTCAGACCTCTGGCTAAGCTGGTGAACAGGCCGGTGGCTGGTGGCTGGTGGACAATGGCATTCCAGCTTCCAGCATTCCAGCATTCCGGCACGTCTCAGCGCATTGGCGAGCATACAGCACGCAAGCACACTGTGGGCGCCTCTGCTCGGCCTTGCATGTTTTCATACTGATACACGACAACTGTGCCGACAAACTCGGGATGCCCAGGGAGCGGGGTGGGGTGGGGGGGTGCCTGCTGTGGTCTCCTCTTGCCCCATGTTGACAAGTGGTGTGCGGTCGCTGCCAGTGGAAAAAGCGTCAAAGGTCCCCGTAAGCTCTCGTGAGCTCCCCGCCTCTTCCCGTGGCCTGGGGGGTGGTGGGTTGGGAAGGGGCGAGGGGTCTTGGTCTGTCAACGTACAGCGTTGCGGACATGATCAACCACACACAACATGCATGCATCTTTCCTTTGTTGAACCCCCACCCCACCCATCACCTCTTCCCAATCCCATTCCCATTTCTTGGCAGCTCCATTTCATACGCGAACGCGTTCCCCAAGCGCCTCAACCCGCCGCCGCCGCCCCCCACCTTTTCGTGCCAACGCCCAACGGTTTACACTCTCGATCTCTGGTATCCATCCGTCCATCCGTCCATTCCTCACTACCACTCTTCCCACCGCCGCAGCGGGGCAACAGCTGCAAGCGACATCTCGGTGCTCCCTCACCGACTGCACCGACCGCACCGACCGCACCGACCGCACTATAGGACTCCCTGTCGACGCCTGTTTTTCCCTGTGGATTCCATCCCTTGCACAATTGATCCTCCTCCTGGGAGCGCGCGCGCACATCCAACGGCACATTTCTCTCGCTCTCGTTTTCATCTCCTCCTCCTCCTCCATCACAACCACACTCACTCTCACCGCATTCCATCCTCCTCCCCCCCCTCCCCCTCCCTCCTCCCTCGGCGGCACAATGTCACAGGGGCTTTCAGCAATGCAAGCCCGACGACTGTTCGCCAACAGGAACGCCATCCTCTACATCGTCTTCTCGGCCGCGGCGTCCTTGTTCCTCCTCGCCCTCGTCCAGCGCAAAGGCCACCTCTCAGGCATCTCAGCATCCACCATTGCAGAGACTCTGACAGGAACACCACACGCAGTCACAGAACAAGAGCACGGATACGAACTCCTCACCCACGTGCCCAACTCCACCGACGTGGGCGTCAACGACCCGTACGAAGGCTACAAATGGCATTCCGAGTCAAGGCTACGCCTGCTCACAGCCTGTCTCGCGCGCGGAGACTGCCATCCCAACCAGGTCTCTGTGAGTGACACATGGTGTTCCCAGGTTCTGCGATGGCGCGAGGGGTGTTGCACCCGACGTGGTTTGACCTCGGGGGGCGTGCGCTGACGGTCCGTCCTTAGATTGCGATCTTCAGCACCTTCCACTGCCAGTGGGGCTACTACGACGGCTATCACGGCGGCGAGGGCGTGTGGTGAGTTTGGCCCTCTGTGCAGTGACGGGAAACGGCGTACTGACAGTGACAGGTGTGTTGGCATGGTCAGTGCTGCAAAACGCGCAGGGCTTGGTGGAACCGACTTGTGCTGACGGACCTTCAGATGCGTGCGCTGGAGCGCCAGGGCTTTACTGTCCTTCACGGCGGTGACAACAACTGGAGTGAGTGGATTGCGCCTCCCGTCGCTGCACACCTTGTCTGACGAAAACCCCAGAGTACATGTACCACCTGCATCGCCAGTTCGGGGACATGATCAAGGTTATCATCTCCGAACCGGGAGAGGAGCAGCGTCATGGCACGTTTGACATGTACAAGAAGCGTCCCGACTTTCCCCTCGGCATCCCGGCATGGAAGGTGAGGAGCAGGTACCGATATATGGGCACCACCAGCTGACTTTCAGTACTTCAACTTCCAGTACTACCCTACGGGCTGGTCAACTGTAGTTGGCCGTGCGTGGGTTGTCTGCGCCGAGCCGCGTATCTCGGGGCACTGGAACGTTACCGTCCAGGACGACGGCATTGCCTGGGTCTCCACGGGCGCGCAAGAGTTTCACGCCTACACCGACCCAGAGAGCTCAGACTTTACTTATCTCGGTTACGACATGAACCCGGACCCAGAGGAGATTCATATCGTCCCTTGGGAGGAACGTCCTTATCGCGTCTACATCATGGCCAAATACGCGCACTACTTTCACAACGGTGACCAGATGGTGTACGACACCGACTTTTACCAGCGTGCCTACGACGAGCTCAAGGACGAGTTCCCAGGATTCGAGTTTGTGGCCGGTATTGTCGACCAGCGTTCCGAAGAGGACAAGCAAAAGTGGGGTCCTATGCCACCGCCCGTGGTTCACAACTTGGGCAAGCTCAACGCGACCGAGTTTGACGCAGAGTTTTCAAAGGCCCGCCTCATGCTCGGCATGGGCGCTCCTACCCTCAGCCCGTCCCCATACCGTTCACTCGCATACGCCGTGCCATTTGCCAACCCGCACAAGCTGCGTGACGGTGGCACAAACGAAAACGACCGCTCATGGTCGTTTGTCCAGCACGACTCGCTCGAGCGCGTGCCCGAGCCCTACGTGTATCAGGTCCAGGCGTTCAACTACACCTCGTTTGTGGACACGATCCGCAAGGCCATGGTGGCGCCTATCGAGCCATGTCGCTTTGAGCGTATGCGCCACTCGGTGACTGGCCGACGTTTGTCAGATTTCGTTAACCACGATTGGAAGGGCGAGGCGGCCAAGATGCTCGAGCTGAGAAAGGAGGGCAAGGACAAACAGGGAGGGCCGTCTGGTGACTTCGAGTTATAGAGAGTACACAGCTTACATATCCTTCCCCGCATCGTCTGTAATACCCTAGCGAATGTACTTACTGCAACATCTTCTCTCGACTAGTACTTCTGCAGCGTAATCGCGACCCCTTCCCTGTACTCACCCCAAGTCGATTTGGATGAGGTCGAATGCAGATGGACGGCCATTTCGCTGACGGGAGAGCAGGCTACACTGATCGTCGCCGCCGAAGTGCAGGGTGACCTCGTGGTGCATTGGCGTGGTTCGACTTAAGGTGAGCTGCCCCATCGCTGTCGCCATCCCTCCCCCCACCCCCCAGGCGTGCGTAGCGTGTCTGGTCCTATTGGCCGTCCCTTTATGTGGTGCAAACGGGCCTTGTGGTGGAATACAGCGAGACATGTACATGGCTGTGAATGGAAAGTTATCCGCACTCCGGACGGGCTGGCCTGTCGCATTCAACCCGAATGTGGCGAGATAACCAACAACTCGACGAGAAGGACCGAAAGAAGTAACTGGGTAGCGTGTGCTGGTCGAGAGCAATGCATACTCTGAGTTCACCCAATGGGCGGTGGCTGCCGTCTGAAGCATCCTCAAGAAGACACTGTTTACACATTTGAACAGCTGGGGGAGCTCCATGTCGCGCTGTCGTGCCTGCAGTTGCGCCATATCCACTGTGACGTCGAGGATGATCTCGGCGTTGTCACTAACCGAGGCAGGTCGCCGTCGCCTCCGCGCCGGGGTAGACTGCGCCCAGTATATCTGCGGCACCATAAAAGAACGATAAGGTCTGCCTATTCTAGCCGCCCAGTTTTGTACAAATGTACCATTGGTGTATCGGACGGCTTGCTGAGGACGGGCACGCGTGAGTCTATGAGCGAGGTACAATGCGGCAGTTGGAGGACGCAGTTGAACAGCTTGCGGTACCGGCCAGACTCGTTCTCGACGAGGTCGGCCTCATTGTTGACAGCAATCGTCCGCCCCACATCGTGAGACAGAATAGCACCAAACTCGGGCTGAGTGGCATGGTTGGCTAAATTGGACAGCCCGGCGTGTACCATTGTGGTCACATTCAACGGCGGCCCAGTCTGATTGTGAGCACCTTGGCAGCACTTGTGGGGCCGCTGAAAAGGGCAGCCATCATGGTCTTAGCATGTTCAGCGCGATATGGTGAGGGAGGATCCTGTTGGATAGACCTCGGTGGATCAGTGGTAATACTGACATGTCCAGTGGTAATACTGACGTGTCCAACTCAAAAACATGTCGCCCTTGTGCCGTGACGTCACATGAAGTTTTCCACGGTCGTTTACCTTACGGCTACGACACTCCCCCGCATCCATCACCACATACACCGTCTGATGTCCCTCTACGTACCGCTTGCCTTGCCACAACATTTCCCACGCGATGAGTACTCATTCGCCGCACCCATCGTATTCCCCACAACCTTGGCCGACCTGGAACGTGCCGCAGCGTGGGCGTGCCGTACAGCATCCCAAGTGTGGGGCACCGCCGAGGTGTCGGGCGACTGGTCAAAGGTGGACGCAACATGTGTGGCCCTCGCCGTGGGTGATCGCACGCTTCAGATGTGAGTCTGCTTTGCCAGTGTTTGCCGTGATGCGCAGTGTTTTGCGCCCCGTTTCGTTACCTTGCCGCCGGCGCTACGAGACGTACGGCCGGCGCGTCCCCGTACAGACGCTGACTCACAAGTCGTCTCTACCGCACCATGGCCGACGCGTTTTGCGACAGGATACCGGCCACCATCGCGGAATGGATCCAACGTACTGATGACATGATAGAAGAGGCGTACAGCGAGGTATGTTTCCGTTTTGTATGCCTCTCTAATTGACAGGGGACGGCCCATCTGCCCCAGAACCACCCATACCCACCGCTGGCCACTATTCGCCCGCTTCTTAGAGGCATCCTTGACGAATCGTTCACGTTTGGGATCGACGCATACGAAGAGTTTGACTCGGCGTCGCGGACGTCGTTCACCAGCACACAGATGGGTGACTTTTTGCCCGCCAATGACCCAATGCCGCGTGACACAGTGGCCGTTAGCGGCACATACGAGGACTGCGAGAACCTCACAATGGAGGACGCGCTTGGCAAGCACTGGCGCAAGAAGGCCAGTGTGACGGAGAGATATCCACTCAACACCGCTTCCCAGCCGTTAGCAGCGGATGTGTTGTATGGTGCCGACGCTGCCGTCCCCAACCCGCCTGTACCCGAACTATTATCAGACCCACATTAGTCGCCTGCCGTGTCTTCGCACCCCTCGTCACCGACGTTATCGTCGCATCAATCGTCAGAGTCTCCATCGCCCCTGTCCTCGCCACTGCAAGGCTTGTCCTGAATTCACCGTCACACGCGCCCGCGTCGGACCACCAGCCTTCGCCGCCGCGCAAGGGGTAGCAGATCGCCCTACTGTAGCGAATGATGAGTCGTAGAAGTTGACGTGCGGCAGGTGTGTATCAGTAGGGCTAGCAGCAAGATGTATGAGAGTTGCGTGTGTCTCTTACCTGGAGCTTCACGCAGCCACAGTCCAGTACGTCGCTGGCCCCCGACGTCAGTGGCCCAGTGGCCAGGAGCGGCCCGGCACTCGCGGTCGGTATTCAATGCTTACCGATTGTGTGCCAGGACACACGGGGTACACGGGCCGGCGTTGGCCGCGGTTATTCCACGTTCCGCGCCATGGGTCCCCGGTCGGCGTTGGCCGATTTACCCCAGTACCCCAATGCTCTTCCAAGGTGGGCGACTTGGTTGCCGGTCTCCGAACAACGGGGCCGGTGGGGTCCTGGCTCTGATGCTGACTGTGCACTGCTGGAGACGACGTACATAACCTGCTGTTGCTGTCTCTCTTTACTGTCACACCATCCACACTATCCCGGCAACACTTACCTAAAAACGTCATTGCAGCACAATGAACCAGCTGCCACCGCCACCGGAGAACCCCCTCTCATATGAGGAATGTATGTCTCTACTCTCACGCGACAACCCCAACTGACATTGTGCCCAGGCGACAGGATCCTGCTCGACACGCCCACTTTTGCCACAGAGGAAGTAGTAATCAAGGGCATCACGCACCGTACTTGGAAGAATGTACGTCCGCAAAGAGGCATATGCATCACGCTGACGAGCGGCCAGGCCGAACCCAACTTCCGCGTCTTCATGCTGGACAAGTTTGCCCAGTGGCGCGACCGCACTATGATCTCTGCGCCTGTACCCGAGCCCGCCGACTTCTATGCCCGCGAGGTGTTGACCTATGGCCAGGTGTTTGATCATGCTGTCCAGCTGGCCGGATGGTTGAGGGAGCAAGGTGTTGGACTCGGCACCCGCGTTGGCATCGGCGGCTTGAACTGCACGGCCTGGATGGAGTCATTTGTTGCTATCCATCTCCTCGGTGCCGTACCAGTGCTACTCAATTCGACAATGTGGGTTGCAACATTCTGACACACTTTCACTAACAATGCACAGGCAGCTCGACGCTCATATCCACTGCCTCGCCCTCACCAAGCCCAAACTCACGCTCGTCGACGTTGACCTGGCCAAGATCCTTGGACCGGCATCGGCGCAGCTCCTGGCTAAGAACATTGGCCCAATCTACTGCTGGTCATCTGTCAGCCACACGTCGCCTGCCACTCGAGCTGGTGTTCAGGAAGTCGTCAGCCCCAAGCCATCGGCGGCATCTGTGCGTGCCGTCCTGACTGGCGAGGGACTCGGTATCGACTCGCTCGGGCCAGACAGCGACGGGATGATATTGTTCACGTCGGGAACGACCAGCATGCCAAAGGGCGTGCTCAGTGACCAGCGTGCAGCACTTGTCCACTTTATTTCAGGCCTCGCCATGGGCGTGCGCATGGCCCTGCGTGCTGGAGCACCGCTCGAGATGGCCATGGATCTCACAAAGCCTCCCGAGGTCCAGAGCGTCATGCTTCTCGCTGTGCCACTCTTCCACGTTACCGGTTGCCTCGGATGGATGATGCGTGCAATGGCATTTGGCATGCGCATGGTATTCATGCGCCGCTGGAGCGTCAAGGACGCTATTGACATCATCGTCAAGGAAAAGTGCACCGTCATTGGCGGTGTTCCCTCCATTGCGGTCGCGGTCCTCCAGTCACCTCTTCTCCCCGAGGACCACGTCATTGAGAATGTCACTTACGGTGGCGCTCCCCCTGCCCAGCGTCTTGGAGACGACATTGTCAAGCGCTGGCCCATGTCTATGCCAACCCATGCGTACGGCATGACGGAGACGAATGGTCTCCACACGGGCTTTACTGGCCCAGACTACCTCGCCAACGTGAGTTTTCTGGGTCTGTTTTTGTCATCTGATGCTGACCATACTCAGCCCGAGGCCGTCGGACCCGCCGTCCCCATCTGTTCCATCCGCATCGTCGACCAAGAGACAAAAGAGGTCTTGGGCCCCAACCAGATCGGCATCGTCCAATGCAAGGGCCCTAATATCATGAAGGAGTATGTCGACAACCCCAAGGCCACCGCCGAGACCCTAACAGCGGACGGCTGGCTGGACACCGGCGACATGGCCATGATCGGCGACAATGGATTCCTGTACATTCGTGATCGCGCAAAGGACGTCATCATCCGTGGTGGAGAGAACATTGCCTCTGCAGAGGTCGAGAACGCCGTTGCCATGGACGACCGCATCGCCGAGGTGGCCGCCGTTGCCGTGCCCTGTGCCAGGCTGGGTGAGCGGGTGGGTATTGCCGTCAGTCTCGCGCCCGGTGCCAGTGCTACCTCTCACGACATTCTGAAAACGGTCGAGCCGAGGTTGCGACACCCGGCGCGCCCTGCCATTGTCTTGGTGCTTGATCTGTTGCCCCGCAACGCCAACGGCAAGATTGTGAAGTCGGACGTTAAGAAGATTGTGCATGCCGAGTGGGCCAAGATCGGTGGCGAGCACGATGCCCCTGCCCCTCGAGCCAAACTCTAGGCCAGGATATGAGCGTGGTTGTACTGTAAGTAGTCGTAAACGGATTTTGTTAGGACAGAGAGACTTGCTATATCCATTATATGGAAGGGTATTTCCTACTCAATCTTGGGCTACATGGGGGGGGCTGTTCATCCAGTTCAATTTCAGGCAGACGCGGTTTGGACGTCGGGCCAGGCTTGTTTGAGGAACTGCTTGAACTGGGAAACCAGCAGGGGCCATGTGAAGCCAACGCCAGGCCAAAACTTGACAGGCGAGCGGGCAAACACATACTCGCAGTGGGTGCCCCCTTCGTACTGAAGCGTCAGCGTTGTCGCCACACATTACTCACCCCAGTGAAATGGACATCAATCCCAGCATAGCGCATGTTCTCCACCGTGCGGACGACCTCGTCCCACAGCCGCTCATCAGTGCCTGCGTCAACGTACACTGGAAAGTTGGCAGCGGCCAGACGCTTGAAATGCAGGTCGGGGCGCGGGGCAAGGGCTGGGCACAGGTATGGGTCGGACGTCGGGTTTGTGATGTATCGGAGAACAACTGGGAAGATGATCAGGCGTGGGTCGACGAGCCAGTCCTGGATCGTCAGCTGCCTGCGTCTGTCATGTTCAAGTGGCGTACTGTGTGCTGGTTGGTGTCAATGGATGGCATGGACCCAGTTTGATCACAGCACGGCTGGTGGGTCAGCACAAGCATACGGGCAGTCACCCACGGCGGATGCATAGAGCCCGGCCGGCAGGCCCCAGCGTGTCCAACCAGTCTGGAGCAGCTCGTCAAGGTATCGCGTCAGGACAAGACATCCGTGTCCACCTGCACTTGATCCGTGGACAACTACATTCTTTCGTGTCGTCAGTGAAAGCAGCACATGTGAGTCGCACCTTGGGTTCAAAGCCGAGCTCCTCAATCATGTACTGCCATCCGGCGAGCAGGTCAAACATCTGAGTTGGCCAGGCCTGGTCGTGGACCACGGTTTTGCGGTAGTTGGGTGCTAAGAGTCGGTACATGTCAAGAACGATGGAACTCACTGAAGAGGCGCAGACCTGTCTCGTTGACGAGATCCCAAGGGCAGAAGAACTGGAGAGGGTGGCCAACTTCGTACCCTCCGCCAACAATGTAGAAGATGCCCTTCTCTCCGGGCTTGGCTCGTGCCCAGATGTCGTCTTGGGGTGTGCCCTTGGGCGCCAGCATGAATCCGGGGAAGGGAGCAGCCTTGATCTTGTCTCCAGCCGACTCGAGCACTGGCAGACGTGGTACGTCGTCTTTGATGGGCGGGATAGTGCGCGGTTCGCCGGCATCAGCCAGGTGCCGGTGGTACTTTGCCAGCTTGGGGATGCTAGCTTCCTCGGGATCGCGAATGGCAACGCAACCCAGGCGGATCGCCGCCCCGAGATACCGGAAGACATTGACGCCCAGGTGCCGAGCCAGACCGCGTTTGGGACGCCAGTAGATGTATGTGCCTATATGGTAGACGGCGACGATGGGAATGGATGCGATGATGGGGCCTATGGTGAGGAGACGCAGCATCGAGCGCTGCCATGGTGCTGGTTCGAGCGGACGCCATGGAGTGAGTGGCCACATGGTGTACGTATAGGGAGCGAGAGTCAGTGGGCAAAAGAGACTGGGAACTGTTGGTGTTAGAATCCATTTAGACCGCGCGCGTGGGCGGTAGATATGCCAAGGAGCAGCCAAGATCCGCAGCCGTGCGCAGTGTTGTCCTGGGTTTCTTTTCGTTTCTTTTGCTTTGAGCACTTCACCTTGACGCACATGGAAGGTAGTGTACGTCAAAAGCATGCAAGAGTAGCATACGAGGGAGTCGACAGCGGGACCCAAGAGGCCATATGGTCTCTGGATGTACGGCGTACGGCCGATACACAAACGGGGCCCCCTAGGCGGAACAGTCAGCCCCCGCCCCCCCCCCTTCCGTCCGCGACAACACGACGCGACGCGACGACGACAACACCACCCTCCTCCTGCATGAACACACAACGTCTCTCGCCTCCCAGCCTTGCTCTGATTCCATCATCCACCGCAGAGCCATGTCCAGCAAGGTCAATCTCACAGTCGACGATTTTGACCCTATCGTCGCCTACTCCAACTATGACGAATGGACCACACCAAACCCACAGGACAACCCTACTTGGTTCAACGCTTCTCAAGATGTGACCGGGTCCCAGTGGCATCAAGGTGGGCACAGCAGGCCCAGAATGGCCAGACGCCAGACGCTCGCCAGGCCTTGTCTCGTGCCTTTGAAACGTATGGCTCACAAACACAGCTACGTACCACCTGACGACTGTGTCCGGCGCCCAGGCTTCCTTCAACTTTACCGGTGAGTCACCAGTCGTGGTTGTCGGACCGAAACTGACCTCTTCATAGGTAACGGTCTCTGGGTGTATGGCGGTACCGGCACGAGCCCAAACTATACGATCACTTTGGATTCCAGCTCGTCGCAGCCATTCACCAGCTCCTATTCCACACCCAACTTGACCGACGGCCGCACCTTGCTGTACGGCACAGACCAGCTGGCTTACGCCGAGCATCAGCTCGTTCTCACCAACCATGGCGATGGCCTGCTTCTTGACCTCATTGTTGTAGGTGTGGAGCTGGGTGGCGACAGGTGAGTTGCATTACTGCCGGTGGAGCTAGAGCTGACCGATCCAGCGCGACTCTTGCCAACACCACGCTGGACGACCGCGCTAGTGAGCTTCAATACTCTGGCTCGTGGACCCAGCAGACCGGGCCCAACTTTTACAACCAGACCTCGACGTACACTGGCGGCCCCGGACCCTACTTCGAGTTGAACTTTACTGGCTCGGCCGTCTACATTTATGGCGACCAGGTCAATGACCATGGCCCGTACTCAGTCTACATCAACGACACGAACGTGGCCACCCACACTGGTCGCTCTGGGTGTGGTGGTGGTTACGCAAAATACTGTGAAAAGGTTCACGGCTTGGCATTCTTTGCGGGCAGTCTTCCCGAGGGTCAGCACACTCTGCGACTCGTTAACGAAGGACCCAGCAGCGGCAACACGACCTACTTTGACTTTGACTACCTCGAGTACACCGTGCCGAGCGTCTACTCGTCCCAGACTGTTGAATCCGCTAGCTGCCCATTCACCAACTGCACCAGCGCCAGTGCGGCGTCGACGTCGGGAACTGCTACTACTGGGGCAGCTGGCCAATCCTCGTCTACCGCGGAAGCCAAGAGCAGTGCTGGCCTGCCGACTAGCGCGAGCAACGCCGCGCTCTTGGCCGTGGCCGGAACCTGGCTCCTCCGCAAGTTTATCAACTAGAGCCACTGTGCTGGCGACCTAACTGTATCATAGATGCCCATAAGATTGTGTCTCCACTTTGATCGCGGAACACCGCTGACAATGCTAATGGCAAGGATATATCTCACCATCACATTTCGCTTCTGGGGTTGCTAATACTACAATGTCGGCACCTTCAATTAGCGTCACCGTTCTCAAACTGTTCATGACTGGCACGCGGGAGCGGTCCCCGTGGTCTCTACAGGCGATCACCCGGACGCATACGGTCCTGGTCCCAGCGAGCATCGTACGGGTGGTTGCGGTCGCCGTAGCGCAAGTCGGTGGACAGACGGATCCTGCCCTGCGGATCGAGGTTGGACCCGCTGGCATGGATCATCATCGAGTGGTGGAATACGATATCACCTGCTTCATAGTCGCCAATGAGCCATTTCCTATTCTCGCCAAACTGCTGGCCAAACGTTCCGGGGTCCATCGAAAGCATACCCGTAGCGTCCATGTTGGAGTTGAACGCATACACCAAATCGTCTTCTGTAAAGCCCTTTGCCTTGCCCAGCTCGGTGAAGTCGTCTTCAATCTTCTGAGCAATTGGGATCGAATTTTCGAGGTACATCAGTCCGCCCATCTCCGGCGTGCAGTCGCCTACGGGTACCCAGGCGGTAATAGCTGTCGGGGGCCCACCACGGAGGAAAATGTGGTCATAGTGTACGCCGGTCGAGGTGCCCTTTGCGTGGGGGACATTGGTGCGCCAGATCTGGCGCTTGAAGCAGAACGGCTCGTGCCAGTCGTGGTGGATGCGTGTGACCATTGTCTTGATATCTGCAGGCTAGTCAGTGACGCAAGCTGCATTCATGCTCACACTGGTTTGAGCAAAAGTCCTTGGGCCACTCCTCGTCCAGCATGTCCCACGCGCGATCAATGTAGACAGCGGCCTGGGGGTTCATCTCAATGTACCCAGCGCCTGCGGGTGGCACAAAGTGGTTCGGGTCCCGGTCGCCGGCCGCCCAGATACCTTCCTTCGGGTCGGTACCTTCCTTGAGGATATGTGTAGGTTCTACCCATTCAAAGTACCTACCCGGGTCAGCATGGTCCACCGCATCACGCTACCCACTTTCTGCGCGCCTCGAGTACGAACTCGCGCGGCATCACTCCCTTGATGTGAACAACGCCCTTGGTTTCCAGCTCATGGCGGATCGACTCGTCCGACGCCGATGCCGGGATGGAAGGCAGCCAAGCACGCTCTTCAGCGGTGATGCTACCGCTAGCACCCTCAAGCTTGAGGCGCTGGAGGCAATCGTTGTGTTGTTGGAGCTGAGTCTCAATGACGGTCATTGTGGTCGCCGAGCGAGGTCCTTTCCCGCGGCCGCCTGGATGTTATAGCTGTTGCTCGGTTATTGCCTCACTGTGCTTGTCGGCCGCCCACAGAGGAATCTATTGTTGTCGATATCACTAAAACTGTCCGCCAACGGAAGGTCTGATGGCTTCTGGTGCGCTCTCGGTCGATTTGTGACGAGATCAGCTGGTATAAGAGTAATATCAGCTGGACTCGGTCTTCTATCACGGAGGCTGGAGCGGCTTAGGAAGAGTGCAGCTGGGCTTGTTTTCCGTCTTTCCCGCTGGCCTGCGTTTATGCTCTTCGTACCCACCGGATACAGCCGACACAGCAGTCTGTTTGCCAAATCAAGACCTCTCTTTTACAGACGCAGTTGCCAACCGGTGGCAAACACAGGTCGCAAGCTCGCAAGTCCGTTTGCGTGTACTGCGGTTGTCGATTATCCCCGATATCGGGGATGAACACCACCAGACTCACGGCACCGTTTGTCTCAGTGGTGTGGGAGCGCTTGCTACTGACGTTTCAGCCGCCAAATGGCCAATGGCCGGTGGCCAGTGGGTTTGTTCGGCCGGGAAATTACTCTCATTCATTGTCAAGAATCGACCGAGATGGAAAGAAGGTGGCTGATGGGCGGTGGAGGAGAGCTCCGTGATCCGTGACCTGTGGATTCAGTTGGTCAGTCGATCAATCGATCAGTCTGCGCCTGTCAGTTTCCTTCACAGTGTTCTGACAACACGTTTAATCCTTCAATAGGTGCCGCCCCATCAGACGTCCTGACAGCGTCGTCGGACGCATTGGAGGACTGCTTGGCCTCGGCCACGACATTCTGACCTGCACTCAGATAAACGGAGAGCCATTTCGTGGCCATGCGGTTCTCTGCCGTTAGGCCCTCCATGAGTCTCGACAGCAGTCTACAAATGTAATCATCCGAGGCGACACCAACTGGGGGTCGACTTCAACTTTGCTGCTGCCGCCTTCAGCCATAATCACTGTCGCCATGTTGGCCCCACACCCCGGAGGCCTTGGCCCAGCTCTCGGCCATCAAATCGTGCCCCAGCCCTCCACTGTTGGCCCTCCATGCTGGATTGGCTGCCATCCAAATACCCAAGCACAGCAGAACAGCACCATTTGCAACGTGACTCCGCAACCTTGCATGTCGTCCGGGATTGCCCCACGTGAAAGTGAAGTGGGTTCTCCTCGCTTACACGCTTACGACCGTCAACATCCGCACATCTGGGCGTTTGTCTTGACGACATGTACCTCGCCATGACATCATCCTGGGTCCCGCTGTGACAGTCTATATAAAGCAACTGCCGTGTCGAGATCGAGAGAACCCCACATCTTTCTCTCACATTCCCTTCCCACGATGGCAACAACGAAGCCTTCCCCAGTAGCCCCGTTCCAGACCACTTGGTGGCAATGGATCGAATACTACTACTTGCTCATGCTCCACGGCGGATTCCCCTTTTTCTGGTGGATCCGTCCCCATTGGAAACCGTCGCAGATGGGCGATAAACGTGGTACTGTGAGTTTCGATTGAGTACGAGACAGCAACTCATAGCCAACCAGGTCGTCTTCATTACTGGCGGCAACTCTGGAACCGGCTACGAGACTGCTCGCGAATACTATCTGCACGGCGCCACCGTATATATCGGTTGCCGTTCGGACCAGCGTGCCACGGACGCGATTGCTAGAATCAAGAAGGGTGGCAGGTGCAACATGTACGGCGAGTTCGAGTACGAGACCCCCAACGCTGCCAAGGTGGGGACCATCGAGTACATCAACATGGACCTCTCCGACCTGGACAGCGTTGAACGCTGTGCAAACGAGCTCAAGGGCAAAGTGCAACGTCTCGATATGTTGTTTGCCAATGCGGGTATTATGGCTACGGACCCAGGACAGTTCACAAAGCAGGGGTACCCTCTCCAGTTTGGCACCAACGTGAGTGATTCGAATCACTACTGCAACTGACCCGTAGACTCTTGGCCACCAGCGACTGATATCTCTTCTGCTCCCCCTCCTGAAGCAGACCTCGCGAGAGACCCCTGACAGCCCCGCTCGCCTCATCTCACTTTCCTCTGTTGGACACGTCTTTGCGCCTCGTGGCGGCATCAACTATGAGGCCATTGAGTCCCGCACCGAACTCGACAAGTGGGCCGCCTACGGCGAGTCCAAGTGGGGCGACATTGCGCTTGCCAACTTTGTCAATACACACCATGGTCCCGGATCGCCCAACGCAATCGATGGCGAGATTATCACTTTCTCAGTCCACCCTGGTGTCGTTGCCACCAACCTCTCGAGGCACCTTGGCGGCGTCGAAGCCATGTATAAGCTCACGTGGCTGACCCCACTGTACCAGCTCCAGCCGTACGACGGCGCGCTGAACCAGATCTGGTGCGGTGAAGTGTCTGTCGCCGAGGCTCGCCGGATGAGCGGATCTTTCATTTCGTGCTTCCAAACCCAGTGTCCGGCCCGTCCCGACCTCAAGAACAAGGTTGCTGTGGACCGGATGTGGGAGTGGTGCGACGCTCAGGCCCGCAAGACCGAGTAAATGTGAACAGCTGTAGGGCACAGAGGCGTGGAAAGTGTAAAACACAACTTGCATTTGTGCTAGTACAACATCCAACGGTGACCTTTATTCTGTGAATGCCATTAGCAACTGTCAGGCGTTTCGCAAAACTCACACAAGGTGGTTGCAGCTTGGTTTCAGCAACTGACGCGAGGTCCGACCCTGGTTTGACAACCTTCCCGCAACACTGGCACGGCTGCGCGTCAGACCAGTGCGGCAGTCGCAAGTCCACTCTGCCCTCCATAGACTCCAAGATCCGCTCCTTGATCTCCAAGATGTTCTGAGAGTACTCGACGACACATCGGCACTTCAGCTCCAGGTTACCTCCAACCCCCACCAGCTCCACGGCCTGGGTATTTCCAGAGCGTTTGAAATCGTTCAGCTGCTTGGCAGCCTGGAGCCAGTAGTTGGGGTAATTCTGGAGTTGGAAGAACCCGTCGTGGCCTGGTGTCTTGGTGTAGCTGAATGGGTGGTTGCGGTAGGAGTCCAATGGAAAGACACGCAGTAGCTGGGCGTGAAAGCGAGGAAGATGACAGAGGAGGCAGAAACCGTGCAGGTTCAGCACTTCCAGCTCCCATCGTCGCAGTAGCGACCCGAGCCATTCTGGGAGATCATAAAGCGCTGCTGTGATGTTCTTCCGTAGGTCAATGACCGTGCCCGATGTTATCCTCGAGGGCAATCCCAGCGGTGCAGGTAGGGCGGCGCGTAGACTGCCGTCCAGGTGGGAGCAGAATGCGTCGATTTCGCGAGGCGTCGGGTGTGAGATGCATACTCGTTGGGGTCTGATGCCAGACAGTAGTGTTTCCAGTGGTGAGATATCACGAGAGCCTTCAGCGACGCCTTCCAGAAATGCGGTCGGTGTGAACGTTACCGAGGTGACCGCCGGAAACAGACTCGCTCGTAGCCTTTTGACCATTTTCGCCCACTCCACTGGCCAGCAGTCAATGACCAAGGTCCTGGCGCTTGACAGACACCGCAGCTTGCGTTCTCTTGCGACATTGTCACTGTGTGGATCGGCTGTCGTATCACCCAGTGGGATGCCGAGCACGAGCTTGTGGAATGTCGTCTCGCGGATGACCAATTGACGGTACAGCGCGGGCATTGCTGCTTCCATGCAGGCCCAAGAGCAGCGCATGAGGCGAGAAAGGGTGGCGCGTGAGCCATTGTCATCTTCACTGTAGGAGAGGTTGTCGCAGATGAGGGCGAGGACGTCGAAGGGAATGTCTCGTGCGTGTGGTGCCGTCATGCTGAATGGGTGTGGCTGTCGTCACTTCTGCAGACCGTAAGCCTCTGTACATCAACCCCAGCGTAGTGCAGGAAACGTGCAATAGGACATCTCACTCCTCCGTCGGCCTTGGAACCATTGGTGAATGATCAATGATCAAAGGTAGCCAGATATGGATGGGATGGAGGATGACGTTGCCCTTACGTAATGCAGTGTATTTGCTCCCGCTGTTGCACCCCGCCGCCGCGTCTATTGCAAATTGGTTGCCGCGAGTCAACAGTCGCGCTAACGATGTGCAACCACGCGTTTTTGCGTCTCAAGCCTGTTCCCTCGCTTTCTGGGCCCCACCATAAAGCACGACGCCCACGGCCGTCAACTTTTGTCTCTTCCCTCCATCATCGATTCAGCAAAAGCATCCACCACGCCATGACTCCCGACTCCCACGTGCCGTCTTCCTCGGACCCAACCTCTGTCGACAATGACCAGGTCCAGGCAGTTCGGCATTTCAACCGCTTTTACACTCGCCGCGCTGGAGTCCTCGCCCTCTCCTCCGATCTCTCGCTCACAGAGACTCGTGTCCTGTATGAACTTGCCAACTCGGAGACGTCAGTCGCCTCTGAGCTCTCCCGCACTCTCGGCGTCGACATGGGATACCTCTCCCGCATCTTGAAGCGCTTTGAGGCCGCCGGATGGATCTCGCGCAAGCCCAACCCACGCGACCAACGCCAGAGCTGGTTGACTCTTACTCCCGAGGG
This sequence comes from Apiotrichum porosum, assembly GCF_003942205.1. Taxonomy (NCBI): domain Eukaryota; kingdom Fungi; phylum Basidiomycota; class Tremellomycetes; order Trichosporonales; family Trichosporonaceae; genus Apiotrichum; species Apiotrichum porosum. The sequence continues at coordinate 9,969 of NW_021167122.1, read as the reverse complement.
ATTCTCGGCCTACGCTCCCATCAACGACACGTCCCAGTCTCAACAGACCGAGCTCCTGGCCTCCTTGCCCAACGGCGAGCGTACGAAACTTGTTGAAGCCATGCGCACCATTGAGCGTATCCTCACTGCGCCTTCGACCTCGGCTCCTGCACCCGTGGCCACTCTTCGCGACCTCCAGTATGGCGACCTCGGCTGGGTCCTGCAGCAGCATTCCGACCTGTACGCCGAAGAGTACGGCTGGATCGGCGAGTTTGAAGGTCTGGTCGCCGACGTCGTGGCCGGCCTCGCGAAGATGGACAACAGCTGCGAACATGGTTGGATTGCCGAGGTCAATGGAGAACGGGCCGGCTGCCTCTTCCTCATGAAGGCCCGTGAGGGCGTCGCCAAAATCCGTCTCGTACTCCTCACTCCGGCCGCACGCGGCCACGGGCTGGGAGGGCGCATGGTGGATGTCTGTCTGGCGTATGCGCGCGAAAAAGGCTACACCAAGGTCGAGCTGTGGACCCACGCCGAGCTCGGAACCGCGCGCAAGATGTACGGAAAGCGTGGTTTCGTGCTCGTGGAGACGGAACCACACGACAGGTTTGGTCTTCCGCTCGTCGGTGAGATGTGGGAGTTGGACTTTGACAAGGAGTAGTTCCAAGAATAGTCGTTCCAGAGAGAGTAATACCAGTGAGAATAGTACCAGGGAGAGCAGCGCAGAGCGCAGAGACGTAGCCTGTATGTGTAGTTGTGATATGCAGTCCAAGTGGCATGTCAACCCTATGGCGCGAGAGTCCCGTCCCTCTTCTAGAACACTCTTATAATAAGTTCGAGGAACATTTCTTGGTCTACAAACTGAACGAGAAGGAACCGGGTGTACAATACCTACGCTCCCTGTAAGTACTTACATGGTACCCAGGGATACTGGTCACCGCAATAGAGATGTGCACCCAGGCTCATCTCCGTCGGAACCGTTTAGTTTTGTCCTTTGATGCTCGCAGCGCAAGTCACTTGGATCGTCTTTAGGCTTGCGCTGTACAGTGATCAGTGAGTGCTTCAGAGCTTCAAAACGTGTGCCAGGTATGACATGACCTGCCGTAATAACGACGTGCTGCGCTGTTTCCGAATGCATTACCGAATTTGATGGGAATCACGTCCGCCGACGATGATGTCAGCGGTCGCGTCAGCCCTTGCTTCCACACTCACCTTCCGAATTCCCACCTATGCATGCAGTCACCATTGCACTGGGACTTCTGCCCTGCCCTCCTTTGGCGAACGGTCAGCATCGCCAAAGCAACACTATAAAGTACAGACCTGCCGTGTCTAGCGCGGCCACACCTCGCCACCTCACTCACAATGGCGCGTCCACTCGTCAAGGCGATCTTACAACCCACAGCAGCTTCTACCCGCCTGGTGCTCGCAACGCTACCTTACCCCACCCCAGCTGAGGGGGACTATGTCATCAAGGTCCAAGCCGTCGCGCCTTGCAAAGACGAGCGCGGATGGGAGCAGGCGGACCCACACTTCTTCACCAAGCCTCGCGACAGAGTTCCCTGCATTGAGGGCTCCGGTACCGTCGTGTCAGCGCCCTCTGGGTCATCGACTCTCGCTCCCGGCAGTGATGTCTTCTTCATGCTCGACGCCGGCGTCACGGGGGCGCTACGTCAGTACGCCGAAGTCGCAGCATCTGGAGTCTCCCTCAAGCCTTCATCCCTTTCGTTCTCGCAGGCCGCCGCAGTGCCGCTATCTGCGGTAACGGCCTGGCAAGGGCTCTTTGAGCACGGACCTCTCGATCCCACTGCGGTCCAGGATGGCGATGCTGCCGCCCGCGATCGCGCCAGGCATGCCAACAAGGCTATCCGCGTCTTGGTGGCCGGTGCAGCAGGAGGCGTTGGTTCCTGGGCCGTCAAGCTTGCAGCAGCGGCAGGCGCAACTGTTCTTGGTGTGGCCCGTCCGGCGAAGAGCGAGCTTGTGCGGAGCTTTGGAGCGGTCGAGGCTGTCGATTATGCTGGCGCAGAAGCGCTCTCGGGCCACCACAAAGGCGTCGATCTCGTTTTGGACACTGTAGGTGGCAAGGACGGAATGCGACAGCTGTGGGGTGCCGTCAAGGACGACGGCCTATTCCTCGAAGTTGGCGACGGGAATCCCGACTCGGTGCGACCCCCGGGAAAGAAAGCCGACTCCAAGTGGTACCTCGTGCACACCGACGCCGACCAACTTCAAGCAATCTCGCGTCTCATTGACACGGACGGACTTCGCCCACTAGTAGACGAGGTGTATCCATTTGAAAAGTTTGAAGCGGCGTTTGAAAAAGTTGACGGGGGAACGACCAGGGGCAAGGTGGTCATTACAGTAAACTAGTTGCTCCCACAAGGATGGCTTGTTCCAACTCATAACGGTATGGAAAAAAGTTCAGGACCATCATGGCACCTCGGTGGCCGTCAGGCATGGCGGGAACATGATGCAGGTGGCGCTAAGGAAGACCCCCCGGTGGGATGAGTACCCGTTCGCCGCAGCCGTATGGCTTGCATTGCGCATCAGTGCTGCTGGAGCCCTCCGAACAGCAAACTGTCTCCCGCGTCGTCAACATGTAGTATGTATCACTGTTGACCTTTTGACTTTTCAACGATACACCATGCGTGGCCTTCCTATTCACGACAACCTGGAGAATGTCGCTGCCACAGCTGGCGCATCTGCTGCCAGCCCGCTTCTAGGCAAGGTTGCGGGTGATGTCGAGGGTCTTGCTGGTCTTCCTTCCCAGTGTGAGTTCCAATGGGCCAAGAACCAGGTTGCTGATCTCAATAGGCGTTCTTGTGAGCGCTACCATCTCATTTTTCGTACTTTTGGCAGCGGCCATCACCCTCGGCACTCAGTACGGGTAAGTCTGCCTGGGTGCTGGGTCACATCCTAACATATCAGTTTCTGCAGCGTCGCTTTTGCCGTTCCCTTTAGCGTCTGGGTGGCCGTACTGGTTCTTGTTACTGTTCGCTATGGCAAGGTCGCTCTGGAGGCCTACAGGGCGAGGCGTGTAGCTGGCTTTGCCTCTGCCGTCGCCTCTGGTGCTCTTTAATTCCCTCAAATGCTATTGTTCTTCCCCATGGTTTGCCTTGTGAAGGGGACACGGCAGCGGAAAATGTTTGACCACAAACAACTGGCGACTACATGTTTACTGTCACTGCTGTCCAGCTTCGAGGCCATACCATCCCCTTCGCTCCGGAGTGCGCATGGCCGCAGCCGCTATTTCGTACCATTCGCCTCTTTGGCCTCCACCATCTTCAGGTACCGCGCGTAGTCATCGCGGATCTTGTAGACTTTCTGGGTGTCCTGTAGGACGTTCATGTCGATCTCCATTATGCGTAGTCCAGCCCCGGGGCCAGGAATACCACCGATATTGCCGCGCAAAGGAACCCATACACCGCTACCACCCATGTACCCGGACATGGGGTCACCCCCACAGTTGCACAGGGACCACACGGATTCCGTCTCTATGGCCCGGGCAAGCATCCAGCTGTGAACAACCGTCTTTTCGTAGTCGTTAACATGCCGCCAGTTGTTCAGTTGGCTGACGTTGTTAGATAATCACGCATGTTCGTACCTACGGATGGCTGTCAGTCGCTAGCCAGTAGGCTGAGACAAACACAATATCAACTCCTTGGTCGGAAAGCTCTTGCCCAGCCGAAGGATGCGAGATGTCCCAGCCTGAGACTTGTAAGAGCATTACAACTTTGGAGCATACTGACAGATGAGAAGACCAACCCTGCCGAACTTGGTCTCAAAGACTTGGTTCTGCCTTCTTCCCCGGACAAAATAGTCGCTGTTTGGTAAGTGTTTTGCCCACTTTTGCTCCACTGAGACATACCGCTCAGGATGCCAGAGGTTTCGTTTAGCATACTCGCCAAGAACTTGCCCTTCGTCGTCGATGAAAACGGACGTGTTGTGAATTTGGGGGTAATGGGCGTGGCCAACTTTTGCCTCAACGTCCACCAAGTGATGCTGAACCCACTCGACCCAGGATTGTTGAGCGTCTGTGAGGGCCTTTGGTGGAGGTCCGCCCAGAAGATGGACGAAGGGCGATTCAGCAGGCATCGGCGTCTCAGGTGACGAAGGTTGACCACACGCTATCGACCCCACAATGGCGATCTTGTACTTTTCGGCAACCACCTGCAGGAACGAGACAATGTGGGCGTGAGGGTAGGCAAGGTGCTGCATGTGTTAGGGTGTTTCTTACCCACAACCATACTTGTCTTCCTTGGCCAACCAGATCTTGTAACCAGAACTCTGGAAAGTGAACTACATCGGCCTTGCGGGTGGCAGCTTCCTCGACTTGTCGCATCGTGTCAAGCAAGTTCTGGTCGATAGCCCAGAAAGCGCCACGATTATCCATCTGATCGCTCGGAGGGTCCAGCTCCTGAGAAACTGGAATCGTTTGGGCCACAGCAATGGTAACGGTACGGGACATGTTTGGTGATGGATAGCAAAAGGATGAAGGAATTGGCGGGTCAGAAAACAATGTTGTCCAGTAGGCTCCCCCCGGAAGAGGAGCCGTACAACTCGCCAAATGAGGCTTTGCCGTGACAACCGAGTGGCCGAGTGGGGAAAGGAACAGTTATTCGCGGCTAGCGTTGTATAGGCGACCGTTGCAAGTCATGTGCACGACTAATGTTTGGTGCCCTCCAGGTGGATGATTTATCCGTACTCGTCGCGTCGAAGCGAATATTGGGTTGGAGCTAGAGCCGGATTAACCAATGGTTTGCCGTGGTGGGTCAATCTCCACGATGCTGCTATCTCACAGGGTCCAAGTCGGGCGTTGTCAATGTAGCGCGCCGTCCGCTACTCGCTTCTGCTATTTCATGGTGTCCAAATCGGGCGTTGACAATGTAGTGCGCACCACGAACGTAGGACCCCCCTACGACATTCACATCCACTAGTCTCGCTTAATCGCCAAAGCCCTTTCTTGGCGATTGTTGTCACGGGATCCTCACTCGCGACCATGCTTTTCTATTTATTATTGGAGAATGTACTTGTGGGCGGTCATGTCGCTCCAACCGCATTTCAACATGGACGAAACCGACACTGGGCTTTACTTTCCAGGGACGACCCGCATTCTCGATGAGAGGGGTGAACTCATCGGCTCCGACAACTTCACTCTCGTACCAGAGCCGAGCAACGACCCAGCTGACCCCCTCAACTGGTCGCAGAAACGCAAGGCTCTCCAGTTGGCGTGTATCATCCTGTACGTCTGTGCTGGGTGTTTTGTACCGGGAAGCCTCTACGCCATCTATCAACCGATCCAAGAACAGACTGGGTTGTCACTTGACAACCTCAACTCCGGGGTGGGTTACACCTATCTTGCCATCGGCCTTGGAGCCAGCATCACCCAACCGATTGCACTCGCGATAGGTAAACGTCCAGTGTACCTATTCTCATGTCTTGCGCTCGGCACGTACTACTTTTGGGTCGTTAAACAACGGGCCTTTGGAACCTGGATTGCGCAGGCGGTAATTTACGGCTTTCTTCAGTCACCAATCTTCACCTTGCCCGAGCTGTCACTCTCTGACACGGTGAGTCTACGTCCACATCGTTTATATGCCGGTCACTCGCCTGGAACGGTTGGTGACCTGATGGTCGCCGCCGGACCAGCTCCTCAGCCCGGTCTGCGCTAACAAGGTAGTACTTCTACCATGAACGAGCTTTTCCTTTTGGAGCTTACATGGGTGCTACATATAGTGCTCCAGCACTGGCAGCAATTTGCTCGGGTTACATGTATACGGCTCTCGGCTGGCATGCTCCTCCGGTAAGCACCCTCCCCCATACTGGATGCTGACTTTGGAGGCCTTTGCGTGCGGGTTTGCCGCAATTACCGCCATCTTTTTATTCATTTTCCTCGAGGAGACCAACTTCACGCGACAGAACACCGACTCCGTTACCACTCAAGAGGCCGAGGTCGATCACCAGTCGGAGAACAAGACTGCGCCTGAAACATGCGTAGTGGAAGCAAGCGTCCTGGCAGAGACCGCTGAGCACCCGGATGTTGTTCACTCGATGGATCGTATCGTCTCCCCTTGGCCAGGACCTCGTCCCTGGAAGTTGTTCAAGATCAATCCAAAGGGGTGGGGTATCATATGGCGCACGCCACCGTATGCCGTAGCATTCGCTGTAAGAATCCCCATCATCTTTTGGTGCGGATTCATGTTCGGCCTCTATCAAATCCTGTACAATGGTAAGTTGGATGCCAATATGTCAGCTGACACCAGCCACAAACGCTCTCGCCTCCGGCGTTCTGTCAAGCCCGCCTTACAACCTTGCCCCAAACGCTGTGGGTTTGACCTTTTTGTCCCCCTTCCTCGCCATCGGTCCAGGCGCCGTTGGTGGCGGTTGGCTCTGCGACTGGTGGACGGTACGACGTGCCCGACAAAACCATGGCATCTCCGAGGCTGAACACAAGCTCGAACTGTTCCTAATCCCCACGGTGTTGACTCCTCTTGGCATCTTGCTGATGGGTCTGGGTCCTTACTACGGCGTACACTGGATGTGCTTTGTGGTCGGCGAGTTTGTCCTAAGTGTCGCAGGACCGCTTGCTGCTCTCCTCAGTATCACATACAGCTTTGACGCCTACCATGAGATCCAGCCCCGCGACAAGCAGGGACCTCAGTACCAGGTTCAGCAGACTGGGCCCTACGTGCTGTCCATTATGGTCATTGGAATGATCATGACTTTTGGTTTTGTAAGTTACGCGGTGATAAGGAGAGCTAACCATCACAGAATTATGTCATAACAGACTGGGCATTCAAGTGGGGCTTCCTCAACTGGGCCATCTCGGCATCAATCGTCAGCACTGCGATCAACCTGTCTTATCTCTGTATGACAGTTTGGGGGAAGCGGCTGCGTAGGTCCTCAATCAGTGCGTACGAGAAGATTATCAACTGGTAGCTCAGAGTCGCTGCTAGGATTTGTAGTCGAATGGACCATGCAGACAAGAGTTTTGTACTGTCTATGCGGGGAAAAAGGCTCCGACAACACCGCCGAAGAACGTCGTCACGGCCGTATAAATCAAAACGGCACCCTTGGGAATACGTTAGCAAACAGGGCTCCCAACAAGAACTCACGAAGTTAGTGCCGTATGCGCCAATGGCACCACGGAAGGCGTCAGTTTGAAGAAGTTTCGTTGAAATGGGACCAGCGGTAACGTTGCCGATACCACGCAACATTGCAAAGATTGAAAACACCAACCCAGGTAGCGTAGGGTCGTCCTTGCAAATGGGAGTGATGATCTTGCTCCAGAGACCCGGCAAGCTCAAGGCTGTCATCCCCCAGAGGATGGCAAAGACGATGAGGGGGGCCGAGGTTGTACCCAGACCCCATGGCAGAAGCACGCCGATGGCGGCCAGGACGCAGGTGACCGAAACCATGACCTTCGTTGGCACTCGGTCAGACAAGTATCCAACGAGTCCATTGCCGGGGACTGATGCAGCTGCGCCGTTAGTCAATGACAGGGAAGGTAGTGGACTTGCCATTCATGATGGAAACGAGTGCGACACCGCCAGGTTTCGTCGCGCCAACGTTGTCCGCAAATGCTGCAAAGTCAGCGGGCGTGTATTCTTGAAATTACAACGCACTGGGGATCCAAAGCGTGGGAGTGAAGTTGCCCATCGATGACAGAAGGAGAGTGGTGAATCCGCAAGCAAAAACCCAACTGCGCAGGTGGCTCCATGCGATTTTTGGCCGCCTGTGAGACACTGCTGGCGCGAGGGGGATACGGCGGCGGATGAAAACGAGCGAGGCAGCGTTGATGGCAAAGAATCCAATACCAAGAGAGATCATCGTCGCCTTGTATCCAAAGCGTTTGAGTAGTCCATCAAGAAGGATCGGGGAAAACGGTGCCCCCAACACCAGTACCAGCAAACATGATGCCGGTGGCTCGACCCCGGTACTCGTAAAACCACTCGTAGATCATGGTCGCACACGGCAAGTACAGTGCTTTAGATGAGCAATGATACACGCGCGGACGACTCACCTGCACTGAATGGGAACATGATGCCGACTGTTCCAATGAGCTGCGACGGGTTCGACACAAATGCCGACGCGATGAGCCCGATCGTCGAGACAACCAGGCCCGCGATCTGTATGATCTTGGTTTGATGGGGGAATGCTGCAAAGAGACTAGAGTGTTAGCAAGTGGAATGCGCTCCTGGATGCTCACGGTCCAAAGAAGCCAGCGCTCATGTATGAGAGACCGTTCATCAACGAAGTCGCGAGAGTGACGGTCGCTTCATCGCCCGGGAAACGCTCCGTACTCCAGTAATTTTGAAGGATACCAACTGCATTGAGCAACCCCCATACGGTGGTCTCAATAATGGTCGCTCCCAGTAAGAATAGCCATGCATCCCGTCCGCGATCGGCAGGAGGGAGGGACTGCACTTCGCGTTCGTCGTCTGGAATGGGAGGCGACGGGCTGGCACTGCGGACTGGCGTCGGAGCGACAGATTGGCCAGGCTCTTGGGCATATGGGGACTCGGCCTGTTCAAGATCAGAAGTCGACGCGTTGATGCGATCCAAGGGGATGCTGGTCGCCATTGTGGTGATGGATGGGAAGGTTCAGAGGTGAACAGGTTGACAGAGCGCAGGCGTAAGCCTGTGGCTGGCAGTGGTCATTGCGGGGGCCTGGCAATGAATGACGCATCCCGCGGGCTGCCGCCTGCGGCGCTAAACTGGGGTGAAATTGGTGTCTCGGTTAACTAAATGTGGGGCCCCATGGATCAGATCCCAAATGCCATATCATCGGGTCCGAGTTGATATATCACGTGACCTGAAGCCTAACACAATCTCCGGTTTGATCGTCCTCGCTATGGTGGGAGCTTTGCTTTTGAAGGCAGTGACTGTCGTGGCGACGATGTTGGGGGGTAGGGGGGCTGCATCGGTTTTGACTACTAAGAACTATGGGAGGAGGATACTATAGTAGACGTGGCAGTTTCTTGGCTCAATGGGACCAGAGATCAAAGTTTCTCACTCTGGCGCGAAGGAGGGTGAGACTGAGTCTGATACAAAGCATCCTGTGGGAATGGGGAGGTAGGACCTCACCCCAGGTGTGGAGGGCTTGGGCAGTCCTGTGTTCCATGACACCACCCAAAGAAAAGATGAGGGCAGTGAAGGGGGTGGCAGCAGAGCTAGGGAGATTTCTGAATTTCTCCCTAGATACAGAGTCAAGGAATTTGTGGACAGTGGCAGAAGCCCTCTCCAGGGTGGATCCAGTGAACCCAGGTGGGGAGACAGTGGTCCTGGCCTGGACAGAGCCCAGTGACACAATGGAGATGTCATACTCATGGTTGGCCAGCCCAGAGGCATGGGAGCCAGAGATTCTTATGTCATTCCTCCTGTGTGTAGTGTCACTGATGAAGGGTTCAAGGTGGACCTCAATGTCTGGGATGATATTGAGGGTGCCAGCTATCACCTTCTTCACCTGCTCATGCCTAGCCACAGTCCACTTGGACTTGTGTGGGCACACTTCATCATGTCCATGGAAGTTTCCATGTCCACAATGTCTGCAGCTGGGCGAGGTGCTGGGCACCATTGTCCTCAGCTGCAGAGCTGCTGCCACCTCAAAGTTGGTGAGCCTCAGGATTGCACTGGAGGGGATGGCTGAGAGCCACTGCCTGCCAAGTGCTGAGGAATTCTCAACCAGTGCTTGTTGTTGGAGGGGAGGCAGAGCAAGTGTCAAGTCTGCCTGGGCGGACTTGAAGGCATTTAGGGGTTAGGGGGTTAGGGGGTTAGGGGGTTAGGGGGTTAGGGGGTTAGGGGGTTAGGGGTTAGGGGGTTAGGGGGTTAGGGGTTAGGGGGTTAGGGGGTTAGGGGGTTAGGGGGTTAGGGGTTAGGGGGTTAGGGGGTTAGGGGGTTAGGGGGTTAGGGGGTTAGGGGGTTAGGGGGTTAGGGGTAGGGGTTTAGGGGTTAGGGGTTAGGGGTTAGGGGGTTAGGGGTTAGGGGGTTAGGGTT